>NC_026656.2:12813484-13433537 GCF_000004075.3 Cucumis sativus
ACTTCAATGTTAGCTAGTGTCATGTGAACGTTAGATAGGTTGGCTATATTTGTAGGTCTATTTTTTTTTTGTAATTAAGATTATTGGATGAATTAATTCAAAAGGTAAATTTAACTTGTTTAATTAATTTGATTGATTGACAAATTTAGAGAGGAATTATTTTATTGGTAAACAGAGTAGAAACAAAAGTTCTAAAAAAGGTTGGACAGTTTTGGTCCAATAATAATTGTAACTCACTAAATTACAAATTCACCTCTCCCATTTTTTAGTATTGCAATTCAAATAATAGAATTAATGAATCCAAGGATTCTCTCTAACTCAACACACAGCTCAAAAAGTAATAATTCTTTATTTTCAGAGTTTAAAATTAAAAAAATATATTGTTTACAGTGAAAGGCAAATTTATTTTGAAAGAGAAAGGATAAAGAACAAAATGCCTACACATTTGTCATACACACTTTAAATTTGAGAATGAAATAAAATATAATTTCTCTTATTTAAAGTTATAATGATATATTTATAGATGAGGTTGATCTGAATCTTTTTATGTTTCCTTTTGAAATTGAATTGTTTGATAACAGATTCGAATAGTACGCGAGATTAATTCTTAAGCTCAAATAGTCTTTTTCGAAAGTTGAGCTCCTAGAAGAAGAAGAAAAGGTTGGCGGAGTGACCAAATTCCCCCCTTGCCCTAAGCATCAACATCGATCTCTTTTTCTTATATATATATAATTTGAGAATTTGAGAATAAAACTTATAAATGATAGAGATATTGTGTATTGAATTTGTCAAAAGCACTCTTAAAAAAAAGTTGCCATTCACTTTGATGGAAACTTCAATACGTCACCACCTGGCCTTTCCAAATCAAATGGCAACCAAGTCTGACGTGGAGATTCCTTTTCTTTTTCCCTGCTGACGTGGAGCTTATGAAGAATCTCTTTTTTAATTACATTAATTACATTTCTTTTTCTTTTTTCCAAATTAAATTGCATTTTATGGCTTTCTATTTTTTAAAATTATTTCAACCTAGTTTTTTGCTTTTGCTTTTGCATTTGCATTGATTGACTAAAGGTAAAATTTGAGCCATTTATAGATTTGTGGAGTATTTATTCTTTTGTTTATTTTCAACTTTTATTATCGTGCAAATATTGGTTATTCTCTCCAAAAATATATTTAGAAAAGGTAACCATTTTTGTATTGCATTACTATTCATTTTTAGGGTTAGACACCGCCTCATGAGAAAAATGTGTGTACACTAAACATTTTGAGCAAAAGGTTTGTGTAAGCCTCAAACTTGTGGTTGTTGTTGAAGTTGAGATTTTTGTAGTCATTATTATAGATCTTGATCGAGGTATGAAAAACCTTGTACTTATCATTGAGACTTTTTGATGTGGTAGTCATTGTAGAACTTAGAAGGAGTTTATTTTGATATAGTATTTAGAGGGGAGACTAATATGGTGAATGCGAGGGAATCTTATAAAAAGCATGAAAAAGCATTTTGTGGAAGTGAGAGAAGCTCAAACTTAGGGGGATAGTCTAAGTTGAAATGTTGAAGAGCAAGCTAATGAGAATTACTTAAGAAAGAGTCTGTCATACAAATACTTTCGTTGTAATTGCCAAACTCTTTATATAGTAAAATTTCGTTCCATCAAGCACATTTTCTCTCAGATGTAGGTGACTTTGCACCAAACTAGGTTATCAACTTCTGTGTCATTATTTTTATGCTTGCTTTTGTAACAACTCTCTCTTGTCGGATATATTATCTATGACATCATGCTTGACGTTGTGTTTGCTATTAGATCCACCCATTTTTTAAAAGTTGGTCCTTTTGTTATACAAGAAAAGACACCTAAAAATCTATTTTTAAATGTATGAAAAAAATATCTACAAATATAATAAAAATTGACAAAGATACACTCTCATAGATATCTATGATTTATTAGGAATAAATAATAGTAGTCTATAAAATTTTACTATATTTATAAATATTTTAGTTCGTTTAGTTATATTTGAAAATAATTCAAATAAATAAATACAAAATTAAAAAAATTTAAGTGAAGTTAAGAAAACAAACAAAATAAACTTTTAAATTGAAAAAAAAAAAGAAATATTTTAAACCAACCATTATAATTCCATGAAGTATATACAATTTTGGATTATTCCCTATCACATCAAACTTTTATTATTATTATTATTATTTAAAAAACATCAAAATTTAAATTTGTGAAGATAACTACAACCTAAACACAAACCTTTCATCAATCCCAATCCCTCACTTTATCCATTTTATTAAAAAAGAATTGTGAGAAATTAATATTTTGAACAAGTTTTATCCATAAAATATAATGGGTTTGATAATGATTCATGAGACATGACTCGAAATCCATCTTACAGAACATTTTTCTAATGATGATGTGTGTGTGTATATATATACCATTTTCATGCCCTTCTATTGGAGAGAGAAATAGTTTGATAACTATATACAATAGTTATTTAATAAGTTAGCAAAGTATATAATATATTAAACTACTTAATTCTTTTGGCATTAGATACTTTTGGTCATTGACTGATTGGGTTAGGGTTGTAAGGATAATGATTAAGGACTTGGTAAATTTCTAGGAGAGAATATATATATATATTCTCTATTATAATTGGTATATTGTATATCATTGTTGAATAAGAAATTTTGAGACCAATCACAAGTTGCCACATCATTTATTAAGTTAATGATGAAAAGTACAAATAATTAAATTTGGGACTAATTAAAATTGACACATGCCCCAAATTAAAGAGTTAAAATAAATAAATTGGTCATTCTAATAATGCCACATGTTTTCATATTAATCGTTGGATTAAGTTAATCATTTTAGTTCAATTAAGCCAAAAAAAAATAAGCTTAATTGAGCCCAAAGACTAAATATAACCTAAGTCCATATGGTTGAGCCCATGGGTCTGGTCCATGGACCAACCAAGTTCAAACCCATAAAGCCCACAGTGAACTCTATAAATAGAGGAATTCTCCTCATTTGCAGGGGTTGGAAAATTTTGACTCTAGAAGATCCAGAGAGAATTCTTCCAAAAGCTAGAAGACTCCCTAACTTCTGAAGTTGGCCACCCTCGAAGATTGAAGCTGTTTTGAAGATACAAACTTTCTTCCAAGACTCAAACTTCAAGAACATCACGTGCTCCGCTTCCTCAAATCAAGCGTAAGCATTCAACCAACTTGAAGAACATCACGTGCTCCGCTTCTCCAAATCAAGCGTAGACGTTCAACAAACTTCAAGAACATCACGTGCTCCGCTTCTCCAAATCAAGCGTAGACGTTCAACAAACTTCAAGAACATCACAGCTGCTCCGCTTCCTCCAAATCAAGCGTAGACATACAGTTGAGAGAGAATCAGAGGATCAAATTCTAGAGATTGAACCGCTTTCATCTTCATCTCCTCCCATATGTCATAATCGAGAGGATTCATCTCCTTTCATATGTCATAGCCGAGAGGATTCATCTTCATCTTCTCTCATATGTCATAGCTGAGAGGATTCATCTTCATCTTCTTCCAAGTGCTGCAACTGAAGAGAATTCATCTTCATCTCCTCCCATATGTCATAGCCGAGAGGATTCATCTTCATCTTCTCCTACTATGTCGTAGCTGAGAGTATCCATCTTTATCATCTAACAGGTGTCGCAACCCGGCCGATGGAATTCATTTTCATCAGCTCTAAGGTGTCGCAAGCTAGATGATTCATCTTCATCTTCTCCCTAGTACCACAACCAAGAAAGAAAGAAAAAAAAAAAGGAGAAGCAAGAAAGAAGAAAGAAGAAAATGATGAAGAAGAAAGAAGGAAGAGAAAAAAAAAAAAAAAAGAAAAAAGAAAGAAAAAAGAAAAGAAAAAAAAAAAAAAAAAAAACAAAAAGAAAAGAAAGAACACAAAAAAAACAAAAGAAAGAAGAAGAAGAAGAAAACAAAAAAGAAAGAAGCAAAAGAAGAAAAAAACAAAAAGAAAGAAGAATAAGAAGAAAGAAGAAAAAAAAAAAACGAAGAAGCTCAATTGGTGATAACGAAGATCGAAGCCACGACGATGACAGAGTCGATCTCTTCCTACTAGGGCGATAGATCTGACGGCAAAAAGCCCGATCGTCCCTAGAAGAAGCTCAACAAAGTCATTTATGCAAACGAAGATTGAAGCCCGACGATGACAGAGTCGATCTCTCCTACTAGGGCGATAGATCTGACGGCAAAAGCCCGATCGTCCCTAGAAGAAGCTCAACAAAGTCATTTCTGCAAACGAAGATCGAAGCCCGACGATGACAGAGTCGATCTCTCCTACTAGGGCGATAGATCTGACGGCAAAAGCCCGATCGTCCCTAGAAGAAGCTCAACAAAGTCATATTCTGCAAACGAAGATCGAAGCCCGACGATGACAGAGTCGATCTCTCCTACTAGGGCGATAGATTCTGACGGCAAAAGCCCGATCGTCCCTAGAAGAAGCTCAACAAAGTCATTTCTGCAAACGAAGATCGAAGCCCGACGATGACAGAGTCGATCTCTCCTACTAGGGCGATAGATCTGACGGCAAAAGCCCGATCGTCTCTAGAAGAAGCTCAACAAAGTCATTTCTGCAAACGAAGATCGAAGCCCGACGATGACAGAGTCGATCTCTCCTACTAGGGCGATAGATCTGACGGCAAAAGCCGATCGTCCCTAGAAGAAGCTCAACAAAGTCATTTCTGCAAACGAAGATCGAAGCCCGACGATGACAGAGTCGATCTCTCCTACTAGGGCGATAGATCTGACGGCAAAAGCCCGATCGTCCCTAAAGAAGAAGCTCAACAAAGTCATTTCTGCAAACGAAGATCGAAGCCCGACGATGACAGAGTCGATCTCTCCTACTAGGGCGATAGATCTGACGGCAAAAGCCCGATCGTCTCTAGAAGAAGCTCAACAAAGTCATTTCTGCAAACGAAGATCGAAGCCCGACGATGACAGAGTCGATCTCTCCTACTAGGGCGATAGATCTGACGGCAAAAAGCCCGATCGTCCCTAGAAGAAGCTCAACAAAGTCATTTCTGCAAACGAAGATTGAAGCCCGACGATGACAAAGTCGATCTCTCCAACTAGGGCGATAGATCTGACGGCAAAAGCCCGATCGTCCCTAGAAGAAGCTCAACAAAGTCATTTCTGCAAACGAAGATCGAAGCCCGACGATGACAGAGTCGATCTCTCTCCTACTAGGGCGATAGATCTGACGGCAGAAGCCCGATCGTCCCTAGAAGAAGCTCGACAAAGTCATTCCTGCAAAAAAAAAAAAAAACAAAAACAAAAACAAAAACAAAAATACAAAAAAAAAAACAAACAAACAAAAAACAAAACAAAACAGAAAAAAAAAAAACACACACACACACACAAAAAAAAAAGAGAGAAAAAAAAAAAGAGAAAGGGAGAAGAAAAGTTTTCTATACCTTTCTGCCGATTTGATGAGGAATAAGCGTTGGATGAGGTATAAGTGAGTAGGGTATGAGTCTATTTATAAGCCCAACAAATCCAATTCCTAAAAGGATTAGGAATGATATTTAATTATTTTTTTAAAAAAAAAACAAATCCAATTCCTAAAAGGAATAGGAATGATTTTTAAAAAATAATATATATATAAAGAAAAGATAATCCAATTATCTTATTTTATTTTAAATTATTTCTTTTTTTGGATAAATCTCAAGTTTAACTTTTATTGAGATATTTAAAATATTTAAAAATTTCAACATTTTTAAAAATATATACATATATATATATAAATATTCTCAATTTCAAAATTCAAGTTAAATTAACTTGCATATATGACCTCCTTTTTATCATGAATTTAAATCGGAGCCATAAATCCAACTTTACCTAAGATTGAGGACCTGATTTTTTTATCTCAAATTAAAATTGGTCATTCCAAATTCTTATGCATCCCCAAGATAAATTAAGGTACGGTAGAAACCTTATCCTTATTTCAAAATTAAAATTTTGGTTATATTCCAAATTTTACTTTTAAAAAAAAAAATCATCATATTAATTTTTTTTTCCCCTCAAATAAAATTAAGTGGGAAATAAAACTTTGAATTTTTTTTTTTTTTAAGGTTTGGCCATATTCCAACCCTTATTTTAAATTTAAATCAAACCCACGTACTAAATTCATAGTTTGATTAATTTGATATGCTGAATTGAGTAAAAAAAAAAAAAAAAAAAGGCTCGTACTTTGACTTCAAATTTATCTTTTCCGAGATTCATTCACCCATATACGTGCATAAATCTCGAAAAGGGGGCATTTGTTGAATAAGAAATTTTGAGACCAATCACAAGTTGCCCACATCATTTATTAAGTTAATGATGAAAAGTACAAATAATTAAATTTGGGACTAATTAAAATTGACACATGCCCCAAATTAAAGAGTTAAAAATAAATAAATTGGTCATTCTAATAATGCCACATGTTTTCATATTAATCGTTGGATTAAGTTAATCATTTTAGTTCAATTAAGCCAAAAAAAATAAGCTTAATTGAGCCCAAAGACTAAATATAACCTAAGTCCATATGGTTGAGCCCATGGGTCTGGTCTATGGACCAACCAAGTTCAAACCCATAAAGCCCACCAGTGAACTCTATAAATAGAGGAATTCTCCTCATTTGCAGGGGTTGGAAAATTTTGACTCTAGAAGATCTAGAGAGAATTCTTCCAAGAGCTAGAAGACTCCCTAACTTCTGAAGTTGACCACCCTCGAAGATTGAAGCTGCTTTGAAGATACAAACTTTCTTCCAAGACTCCAACTTCAAGAACATCAACTTTCTTCCAAGACTCCAACTTCAAGAACATCACGTGCTCCGCTTTCCTCAAATCAAGCGTAAGCATTCAACCAACTTGAAGAACATCACGTGCTCCGCTTCTCCAAATCAAGCGTAGACGTTCAACAAACTTCAAGAACATCACGTGCTCCGCTTCTCCAAATCAAGCGTAGACGTTCAACAAACTTCAAGAACATCACGTGCTCCGCTTCTCCAAATCAAGCGTAGACGTTCAACAAACTTCAAGAACATCACGTGCTCCGCTTCCTCCAAATCAAGCGTAGACATACAGTTGAGAGAGAATCAGAGGATCAAATTCTAGAGATTGAACCGCATCGCATCAAATCAACAAAAATACAACATCAACCCAAGTTCAAGTCCACGAATTAAATTTCTCCGGAAATCTCGTGCGAACAAATTGGCACGCCGGTGGGACCATCTCTACCTCTCATCTCTCTCTCATCATCTAGATCTACAAACAAATCAATGGTATCAAAGAAAGCTGCATCCAAATCTTCAGCTGCAAGCGACACCGTACACGGGACCTATCACCCGTAGTCGTTCCAAGGGGATCATCCAAGGGCAAGACCAAGGTTCCGCCATCGCGCAGAGCATCCTGAAGCAATTGATGGAATCTCCTAAAGCTGGAATTGTCATCAAGGAAAATCCTCTATATAATGATTATGATTCTGCCTCTAGCAGGTCACTGAAAGAAGCACACCCAGATGTGATGTCCGTCATGATGGCTGATGTAGCAGTTGAGACTGCCATGGCGGAGATGGAGAGAAAATTAATCTCCTGATGAAGGTTGTTGATGAACGGAGACCACGAAATTGCAGCTTTAAAGGAGCAGATGCAGACTCGTGAAACTGCTGAATCGAGTCAAACTCCTGTCGTTAAAGTTGATGACAAAGGGAAGAACGTGGTACAAGAAAATCAGCCACAACAACAATCAACTTCTGTGGCTTCTCTCTCGGTTCAACAATTACAAGATATGATCACAACTCCATCAGAGCACAATATGGAGGCCCATCTCAGACTTCTTTCATGTACTCTAAACCATACACCAAAAGAATCGACAACTTGAGAATGCCGCTTGGATATCAGCCTCCAAAATTCCAGCAGTTTGACGGAAAGGGCAATCCAAAACAGCACGTTGCTCACTTCGTCGAAACATGTGAGAATGCAGGATCAAGAGGAGATCAACTAGTCAGACAATTTGTTCGAAGCTTGAAAGGAAATGCTTTTGAATGGTATACTGATCTGGAGCCAGAAAGCATTGAGAGTTGGGAACAACTAGAAAAGGAGTTTCTCAATCGCTTCTACAGCACCAGGCGTACTGTAAGCATGATGGAGCTTACAAATACGAAACAAAGAAAGGGAGAACCAGTCATCGACTACATCAATAGATGGAGAGCTCTAAGTCTTGACTGTAAAGATCGGCTCACCGAACTGTCGGCTGTAGAAATGTGCACCCAAGGCATGCACTGGGGACTCCTCTTACAAAAGGAGAAGATAATGCACAACTGAAATCACTCGCAACCACAGAACCACATGAAAGTGCGAGAACCTTTAACTCTGGAAAGGGTGAAACATACACTCGCAGCACAAAGGGTATGATCTTGAAGAATGAAAATGCTGCAAACACACCAGTTTTGCGTTATGTCCCTCTGTCAAGGCGCAAGAAAGGCGAATCACCATTCATGGAGTCTCCAAAAGGTTTGAAAGTTGGGACATCGAAATCATAAAAGAAAGCTTCACTACACCACTAACTAAGATAGCGAAGCAGGAGGTAAAGGTAGATCTGGTGGAAGCAAACTTGCCCCAAAGGCGAACGAAAGACGGATTCGACCCCAAGGCTTACAAATTGATGGCGAAAGCAGGTTATGACTTCACAGCTCACACCGAGTTTAAAAGCTTGGAAATTCATGACCGACCTGAGCTCTCCTCAACTCAAAAGAAGCTTCTACGGGAAGGACATTCTATACCCGTGTCGAGAAAAGGACTCGGATACAAGTCGCCAGAACCGATCCGTATAACTAAAAAGGGGAAGGAAAAAGTGGTTGACATCAATCATATAACTATAGAGGAGGATGACAATACTGACGTAAAAGAAGGTGATAATCAGAGAATCTCAGTATTTGATCGAATTAGACCATCTGTTGCACGTCCCGTAGTATTTGAAAGGCTAAGCATGACAGAGGCAGAAAGAGAAAGGCTCCAGTCAGTACCAAACCTTGAGAGACATTCGGTCTTTCGAAGGCTAACTACGACTCCCATAAAGGAAGAAAGCACATGCCATGCCTTGACAACTACAAGACCATCAGCCTTTGAAAGGCTAGGTGTGTCTAAAAAGAAAAATGTACAAGCACCCCGTGCTCCGATTTTTAATCATCTCGGGGATAAAGGATCACACGACAACATTGATTCCAACATAGATACAAAGAAGAAGGAACCAATGTCTCGTGTGAAAGTTTGGCGTCGAATTAAGCATACAGATGTCGATAATTATCGTAGTAAGAAGTTTCCTTGCGAGACAAAGGAAAATGGAGAAATTCATAGCAACGTTCCTTCTCGCATGAAAAGAAAAACTTTTGTTACTCTCAATACAAGTCAAGGTTCGTTAAAGGTAAAAAGACATGATGTTATACTAACGAATCCTGAAAAAGAAGGGTCGGAACAAGGGGAATGTGAAACTTCATGTCATCACATCACCATTATTGAGGAATCAGAGACTGGAACTCATGAAGAAGACGCAGAAAATGCCCCACAAAGTTTAGAGGATGGTGGCCAATCTACTGTAGACGAGCTAAAAGAGGTGAACCTTGGTACAATAGAGGAACCACGTCCGACTTTCATTAGTGCGTCCCTCTCTAACGAAGAGGTGGATAAATATATGAGTTTGCTCACCGAATACAGGGACATCTTTGCGTGGTCGTACAAGGAGATGCCAGGACTTGACCCAAAAGTAGCAGTCCATCATCTTGCAATTAAACCTGGATATCGACCGATTAAACAAGCACAACGACGTTTTCGACCGGAGCTTATCCCTCAAATCGAGGTGGAAGTCAACAAGTTGATCGAAGCAGGATTCATTCGCGAGGTCAAATATCCAACGTGGATAGCAAACATTGTCCCTGTTAGAAAAAAAAATGGACAACTTCGCGTTTGTGTAGACTTTCGCGATCTGAATAATGCATGCCCTAAAGATGATTTTCCCTTGCCCATCACCGAAATCATGGTTGATGCAACTACTGGACACGAGGCGTTGTCGTTTATGGATGGGTCGTCTGGATATAATCAAATACGGATGGCCCTCTCAGATGAAGAAATGACAGCTTTCAGAACTCCAAAGGGAATATACTGTTACAAGGTGATGCCCTTTGGATTGAAAAATGCCGGCGCTACTTATCAACGTGCCATGCAGAAAGTGTTTGATGATATGTTGCACAGGTATGTTGAATGTTATGTTGATGATCTTGTAGTCAAAACAAAGAGACGACAAGACCATTTGAAGGATCTAAAAGTCGTGTTTGATCGCTTGCGAAAATATCAGCTAAGGATGAACCCTCTCAAGTGTGCGTTTGGTGTAACTTCAGGAAAATTTCTTGGCTTCATTGTAAGGCATCGAGGGATCGAAATAGACCAGTCCAAGATTGATGCCATTCAGAAGATGTCAAGACCTAAAAGTTTGCATGACCTAAGAAGTCTCCAAGGACGACTGGCTTACATCCGAAGGTTCATCTCTAACTTGGCCGGTCGGTGTCAACCTTTTCAAAAGTTGATGAGAAAAGGAGAAAATTTTGTGTGGGATGAAGCTTGTCAGAACGCTTTTGATAGCATAAAGAAATACTTGCTTACTCCCCCAGTGCTGGGAGCTCCAGTACCTGACAAACCACTAATATTGTACATTGGCTGCACAAGAAAGGTCCTTAGGAGCATTACTGGCACAAGAAGAGGTAAAGGGAAAGGAGCGTTCTCTCTACTATCTAAGCAGAACATTAATTGGGGCTGAAGTTAACTATTCTCCTATCGAAAAGATGTGTCTTGCACTTTTCTTTGCCATTGATAAGTTGAGGCATTATATGCAGGCCTTCACGGTTCATCTAGTGGCAAAAGCAGACCCTATAAAGTATGTTCTATCCAGGCCAATCATCGCTGGACGCTTAGCCAAATGGGCGGTTCTACTCCAACAATATGACATTGTCTATATTCCCCAAAAGGCGATAAAAGGACAAGCGCTAGCAGACTTTTTAGCAGACCACCCAATTCCTTCGGATTGGAAGTTATGTGATGACCTACCAGACGATGAGGTTTTCTTCACAGAAGTTATGGAACCTTGGACTATGTACTTCGATGGTGCAGCTCGAAGAAGTGGTGCGGGGGCAGGCATTGTCCTCATTTCTCCTGAGAAGCATATGTTGCCTTATAGCTTTGCACTTTCCGAATTGTGTTCAAACAATGTGGCTGAATATCAGGCTTTGATAATTGGCCTTCAAATAGCATTAGAAATCGGAGTGTCATTCATAGAGGTCTATGGTGATTCAAAATTGATAATCAATCAACTCTCGCTTCAATATGACGTGAAACATGAAGACTTGAAGCCATATTTTGCTTATGCTCGACAATTGATGGAAAAGTTTGATAATGTGATGTTAGAACATGTCCCTAGAGTAGAAAATAAGAGAGCGGATGCATTGGCAAATTTAGCCACGGCCTTGACCATGCCAGATGATGTAACTCTGAACATACCACTTTGTCAACGATGGATTATACCCCCAGTTAGGCCTGAATGTCAGGAAGTGAACATGGCAACATCCTATTTGATTGATGAAGAAGATTGGCGTCAACCCATCATAGAGT
Source organism: Cucumis sativus (assembly GCF_000004075.3). Classification (NCBI taxonomy): domain Eukaryota; kingdom Viridiplantae; phylum Streptophyta; class Magnoliopsida; order Cucurbitales; family Cucurbitaceae; genus Cucumis; species Cucumis sativus. Next base: position 12,825,170 of record NC_026656.2, read on the forward strand.
ATCTTGAACATGGAAAGCTTCCAAAGGATTCTCGTCATAAAATTGAGATACGAAGAAGGGCAGCACACTTCATTTATTACAAGGGAACTTTATATCGCCGTTCTCTTGAAGGGCTCTTCCTTCGATGTCTCGGAAAGGAAGATTCGGTAAAAGCTCTAAAGGAAGTACATGCAGGTGTTTGTGGAGCACATCAATCGGGACCAAAGCTTCAATTCCAGCTAAGAAGAATGGGCTACTACTGGCCTAAGATGATCCAAGATTCAATAGACTATGTGAAGAAGTGTGAGCCTTGTCAATACCATGCAAACTTCATACACCAACCTCCAGAACCTCTTCATCCAACTGTGGCTTCTTGGCCTTTTGAGGCTTGGGGACTCGATCTGGTTGGCCCCATTACACCAAAATCATCAGCAGGACATTCTTATATCCTAGCAGCAACAGACTATTTTTCAAGGTGGGCTGAGGCCATTTCATTGAGAGAAGCCAAGAAGGAGAACGTGGCAGACTTTATTCGAACACACATCATCTATCGATACGGTATTCCACATCGAATCGTGACGGATAATGGAAAGCAATTCTCCAATAGTATGATGGACAAGTTATGTGAAAAATTCAAATTCAAGCAATATAAGTCATCCATGTACAACGCAGCTGCGAATGGACTAGCAGAAGCATTCAACAAAACATTGTGTAATCTTTTAAAGAAAATTGTCTCCAAGTCAAAGAGGGATTGGCAAGAAAAGATCGGCGAGGCATTATGGGCTTATCGACGACTCATCGCACCCCTACAGGGGTTACACCATATTCGCTTGTTTACGGTGTGGAGGCTGTCCTTCCTCTCGAAAGGGAAATTCCGTCACTAAGAATGGCAGTACAAGAGGGATTGACTACCGAAGATAATGTGAAGTTACGTCTTCAAGAATTAGAAGCACTTGACGAAAAGCGATTAGAGGCTCAGCAAGCATTGGAATGTTATCAAGCGAGAATGTCCAAAGCTTTTGATAAACACGTTAAACCTCGCTCCTTTCAAGTCGGTGATCTAGTGCTTGCCGTAAAGGAGACCGATCATCACAACAAGGCATACAGGAAATAAGTTCACACCTAAATGGGATGGACCTTACATTGTTAAAGAAGTTTATACAAATGGCGCATACAAGATCGTTGATCAAGACGGACTACGAATTGGCCCAATCAATGGTAAATTTCTTAAAAAATTTTATGCTTAATTTTGTTAGGTAAAAAAAAAAAAATTGAACTACGTTATGACTTGATCCCTATGTTATATAAGGGTACGTAGGCAGCTTAAGGAAAACCTTAAGCCCAGTCCAGCAAAAAAAAAAGTTGAACTACGTTATGACTTGATCCCTATATTATAAAGGGTACGTAGGCAGCTTAAGGAAAACCTTAAGCCCAGTCCAGCAAAAAAAAAAGTTAAACTACGTTATGACTTGATCCCTACATTATAAAGGGTACGTAGGCAACTTAAAGAAAACTTTAAGTTCAGTCCACCATTATAAAAAAAAAAAAAAAACCTTGAACTACGTCGTGAGTTAATTCTTTTCTTCAAAGGGTGTTCATCTCTACTAAGGAATCATAACAAATTGGGGGCAAATCCCTAAATTCAAGATGTCATCTCTAGTAACAATGAGATGAAATAAATTGAAGATGTACAAACTCCGTGCAAAGACTATGTACAAGTTGAGTGCATGTAAAAAGAAAAAAAAAGAATCTCAAAATCAAGCTCAAAGGCGTCATTAATGATCCCTCATATTCAAGCATAAAGGTTTCATTGATGATTCCTTATATTCAAGTTTGAAGGCTTCATCGATGCTGCAGCTCCAGCTCTTTGAGAGGATAACGATGGTACAACTTCGATAGGACGACGATCGGGGCAGCTCTGCCTTCGCCTCTCCAAGATGAAAACGACAGTGTAACATCGTTTCTGCCTCTTGAAGAAGATGCATGCACAATGCTAAAGCTTTAACCTCTGCTTCATCTTCAACTTATTGCAACCGAGAGGATTCATCTTCATCTTCTTCTAGGAACCGCAACCGAGAAGATTCATTTTTATCTTCTCTCAGGTGTAGCAACTGAAGAGGATTCATCTTCATCTTCTCTCAGGTGTAGCAACTGAAGAGGATTCATCTTCATCTTCTCCCAAGTGCTACAACCGAAGAGGATTCATCTTCATTTGCTCTAAGGTGTGGCAAGTGACAGGATTAATCTTTTTCTTCTCCCATGTGTTGCAATCGAGAGGATTCATCTTCATCTCTCTCCTAGGTATCGCAACCGAGAAGATTCATCTTCATCTTCTCTTAGGTGTTGCAACCGAAGAGGATTCATCTTCATCTTCTCTTAGGTGTTGCAACCGAAGAGGATTCATCTTCATCTTCTTCTAAGTGTTGCAATCGAAGATGATTCATCTTCATCTGCTCTAAGGTGTCGCAAGTGAGAGGATTCATCTTTGTCTTCTCCTATGTGTTGCAACCGAGAGGATTCATCTTCATCTTCTCCTAAGAATTGCAACTGAGAAGATTCATCTTCATCTTCTCCTAAGAGTCGCAACCGAGAAGATTCACCTTCATCTTCTTTCAGGTGTCGCAACCAAAGAAGATTCATCTTTATCTTCTTCCAGGTGCTGCAACCAAAGAGGATTCATCTTCATCTTCTTTCATATGACGTAGCCGGAAGGATTCACCTTCATCTTCTTCTAGGTGCTACAACCGAGAGGATTCATCTTCATCTTCTCCTAAGAATTGCAACTGAGAAGATTCATCTTCATCTTCTCCTAAGAGTCGCAACCGAGAAGATTCACCTTCATCTTCTTTCAGGTGTCGCAACCAAAGAAGATTCATCTTCATCTTCTTTTAGGAGTTGCAACCAAAGAGGATTCATCTTCATCTTCTTTCATATGTCATAGCCGGAAGGATTCACCTTCATCTTCTTCTAGGTGCTACAATCAAAGAGGATTCATCTTCATCTTCTCTTATATGTCATAGCTGAGAAGATTCATCTTCATCTTCTCCCAGGTGCTGCAATCGAAAATGATTCATCTTCTCTCATATGTCATAGCCGAGAGGATTCATCTTCATCTTCTCCCATATGTCATAGCCGAGAGGATTTATCTTCATCTTCTCCCAGGTGCTGCAATTGAATAGGATTCATCTTCATCTCCTCCCATATGTCATAGTCGAGAGGATTCATCTCCTTCCATATGTCATAGCCGAGAGGATTCATCTTCATCTTCTTCCAAGTGCTGCAACTGAAGAGAATTCATCTTCATCTCTTCCCATATGTCATAGCCGAGAGGATTCATCTTCATCTTCTCCTTATATGTCGTAAGCTGAGAGTATTCATCTTTATCATCTAACAGGTGTCGCAACCTGGCCGATGGAATTCATTTTCATCAGCTCTAAGGTGTCGCAAGCTAGATGATTCATCTTCATCTTCTCCCTTGTACCACAACCAAGAAAGAAAGAAAAAAGGAGAAGCAAGAAGAAGAAAGAAGAAAATGATGAAGAAGAAAGAAGGAAGAAGAAAGAAAAAAAAAAGCAAAAAGAAAGAAGAAAAAGAAGAAAAAAAACAAAAACAAAAAGAAAGAAAAACAAAAAAACAAAAAGAAAGAAGAAGAAGAAGAAAACAAAAAAGAAAGAAGCAAAAGAAGAAAAACAAAAAGAAAGAAGAACAAAAAGAAAGAAGAAGAAGAAAACAAAAAAGGAAGAAGCAAAAGAAGAAGAAGAAGAAGAAGAAAAAACGAAGAAGCTCAATTGGTGATAACGAAGATCGAAGCCCGACGATGACAGAGTCGATCTCTCCTACTAGGGCGATAGATCTGACGGCAAAAGCCCGATCGTCCCTAGAAGAAGCTCAACAAAGTCATTTCTGCAAACGAAGATTGAAGCCCGACGATGACAGAGTCGATCTCTCCTACTAGGGCGATAGATCTGACGGCAAAAGCCCGATCGTCCCTAGAAGAAGCTCAACAAAGTCATTTCTGCAAACGAAGATCGAAGCCCGACGATGACAGAGTCGATCTCTCCTACTAGGGCGATAGATCTGACGGCAAAAGCCCGATCGTCCCTAGAAGAAGCTCAACAAAGTCATTTCTGCAAACGAAGATCGAAGCCCGACGATGACAGAGTCGATCTCTCCTACTAGGGCGATAGATCTGACAGCAGAAGCCCGATCGTCCCTAGAAGAAGCTCGACAAAGTCATTCCTGCAAAAAAAAAAAAAAAACAAAACAAAAACAAAAACAAAAATACAAAAAAAAAAAACAAACAAACAAAAAAAAAACAAAACAGAAAAAAAAAAAAAAAACACACACACACACACAAAAAAAAAAGAGAGAAAAAAAAAAAGAGAAAGGGAGAAGAAAAGTTTTCTATACCTTTCTGCCGATTTGATGAGGAATAAGCGTTGGATGAGGTATAAGTGAGTAGGGTATGAGTCTATTTATAAGCCCAACAAATCCAATTCCTAAAAGGATTAGGAATGATATTTAATTATTTTTTTAAAAAAAAACAAATCCAATTCCTAAAAGGAATAGGAATGATTTTTTTAAAAAAATATATATATAAAGAAAAGATAATCCAATTATCTTATTTTATTTTAAATTATTTCTTTTTTTGGATAAATCTCAAGTTTAACTTTTATTGAGATATTTAAAATATTTAAAAATTTCAACATTTTTAAAAATATATATATATATATATATATATATATATATATATATATATATATATATATATATATATTCTCAATTTCGAAATTCAAGTTAAATTAACTTGCATATATGACCTCCTTTTTATCATGGATTTAAATCGGAGCCATAAATCCAACTTTACCTAAAGATTGAGGACCTGATTTTTTTATCTCAAATTAAAATTGGTCATTCCAAATTCTTATGCATCCCCAAGATAAATTAAGGTACGGTAGAAACCTTATCCTTATTTCAAAATTAAAATTTTGGTTATATTCCAAATTTTACTTTAAAAAAAAAAAAATCATCATATTAAATTTTTTTTTTTTTTCCCCTCAAATAAAATTAAGTGGGAAATAAAACTTTGAATTTTTTTTAAGGTTTGGCCATATTCCAACCCTTATTTTAAATTTAAATCAAACTCACGTACTAAATTCATAGTTTCATTAATTTGATATGCTGAATTGAGTAAAAAAAAAAAAAGGCTCGTACTTTGACTTCAAATTTATCTTTTCCCAGATTCATTCACCCATATACGTGCATAAATCTCGAAAAGGGGCATTTGTTGAATAAGAAATTTTGAGACCAATCACAAGTTGCCACATCATTTATTAAGTTAATGATGAAAAGTACAAATAATTAAATTTGGGACTAATTAAAATTGACACATGCCCCAAATTAAAGAGTTAAAATAAATAAATTGGTCATTCTAATAATGCCACATGTTTTCATATTAATCGTTGGATTAAGTTAATCATTTTAGTTCAATTAAGCCAAAAAAAAATAAGCTTAATTGAGCCCAAAGACTAAATATAACCTAAGTCCATATGGTTGAGCCCATGGGTCTGGTCCATGGACCAACCAAGTTCAAACCCATAAAGCCCACCAGTGAACTCTATAAATAGAGGAATTCTCCTCATTTGCAGGGGTTGGAAAAATTTTGACTCTAGAAGATCCAGAGAGAATTCTTCCAAAAGCTAGAAGACTCCCTAACTTCTGAAGTTGACCACCCTCGAAGATTGAAGCTGTTTTGAAGATACAAACTTTCTTCCAAGACTCAAACTTCAAGAACATCACGTGCTCCGCTTCCTCAAATCAAGCGTAAGCATTTCAACCAACTTGAAGAACATCACGTGCTCCGCTTCTCCAAATCAAGCGTAGACGTTCAACAAACTTCAAGAACATCACGTGCTCCGCTTCTCCAAATCAAGCGTAGACGTTCAACAAACTTCAAGAACATCACGTGCTCCGCTTCCTCCAAATCAAGCGTAGACATACAGTTGAGAGAGAATCAGAGGATCAAATTCTAGAGATTGAACCGCATCGCATCAAATCAACAAGAATACAACATCAACCCAAGTTCAAGTGCACAAATTAAATTTCTCCGGAAATCTCGTGCGAACAATCATTATGCAACTTTTCAATCTGTTAACTATAAAGTAATATAATTAATAAGTTCTTATAATCTTTTGATTCATTTTTAATTTGGTCTTCTTTGCTTATGGTTTTTAAATTCAATATGCTGTTTTATTAATGTGTTTGGACATTTTGACAACTTATTTTTATGCTATTTTTTACCCATATAAATATAAATTAAACTCAAACTTGTACTTTGCAAAATTACCTATCAAACAAAATATGTGTTAAAGTACTATGAGGTTTGTTTAATTAGTGGGTATTATAGCTATTGATAACAAAAATATATATATATATACCAATTTAATCTTTAATATTTTAGTCCTTAGTGTGAAAATAATTTCCATTAAAATAAATAAATACACTCATTCTAACTTAATATATATCTTCCCAATTAGAATGTCTAAATCAATATTTGAAAATGTGAAAAGAGTGGTAAAAAGAAAAGGATCAGTAAAAATTAAATATTTAAAATTAACATTTAATTTTTGGTTAATTTTTTGTTCTGTCATCGATTAAATTGTTACAAATTTAAGAGTGGAAAAAAATACTAAAACATTTAAAAAGATGAAAGGAATATAGATTTCATAAATGTAAAAAACAAAATTTTAGTAAGTCCATACAAATTTAAAGATAAAAAAGGATTTACAAAAGAGTTAATATTAAAATAAAATAAAATAAAACAAACAAAGAGAGCATTTATTTTCACAAATTAAATAAAATAAGAAAACAAAAAAACAATTATATTTCAAATTTGTAAAATTAAAATGGTTTCCATCACCTTGCTCTCGTAGCTCAGTTGGTTAGAGCACCCGTTTAGTAAGCGGGAGGTCTTGAGTTCGACTCTCAACGAGAGCACATTCTATTATTATTATTTCAAAAAAAATTTCTCCATTTTCATTTACTAAAGGAAGTACGAATAATAAAAAAAATTCATCGAGTGACCAATTAATCACATGTTGATTAGGATATTTTTGATACTTAGGGATGACAACCCAATGCAACCCATATTTTAAGTGATAAATTTTAGTCAATTAAATCGTGTCACGTCATCACGAAAAAATGATGATATTCATAATTTAGTAGTCTAAGTTTTCTCATATCCAACTCAATTCAATCGCTCCCGATGCCAAATAAATAATGGGGGCCCATGAAAATTCTCTATAAATAGAGACCTTCCCAATCATTTTGGGAGGTATTTGGTTGAAGGAAAAATTGAAGTACTGAAGTTGTTTGAAGTACAAGCCCTCAAAAGACGTGTAAGTTCGTATCAACCTCAAGATTTTGAAAGATTAAATTTTCTTTGGATTCTAGAAGATTGAAGTTCAAATCGACTTACAACTACAATATGTTGAATATTGAAGATAAAAAGTTCTAAGTTTTAATTTGTATTTGAGAGAAAATATCAAATGAGTAAATACTAGATATTGTATTCACAATATTCATCACTATATCAAAGTTCAATTCCACAAATTACATTTCTTCAAAGTCTCGTGTGAATAAATACTATTCAAGTTATACGGTTTGTCAACCCAACCAACCCGAAATATATGGATTGGATTGAGAATATCCCCTAACCCAACTTGACATTTTCAATTCAACCCAATCCAACCAATTTACATTCAGAACCTAGAGGGCACAAAAATATTTTTCTTTACTACTTGCTTAGTATTTTGTGTTAATGGTTGTTAATTAATTTACAATAACTATGAAGTAAATATTTTTCGTTAGTTTATCCTCAATTTTATTTATTAAATGCATTCTTCCTGTTTTGGCAAAATTACAAAAATGCAATCGATCCATACCTAAAAAGTTCAAAAAGGTCATGAACTTCAACCACTTTAAAATGATAATACACGTTTGATTTCAAATCATTATAATCACAAACACTTTAATATTGAAGTCTTGAATTTATATAAGACTAAATAAAATATGTTTAAAATAACTCTACTTACATAAAACTTGTAAAATCAACGTTATAATTATAGGTTTGATTCTCCTCATATATATAGAAAATTTTACTTTTCTTTGTGTATTTATGCATTTGCGTCCTATCGATATTAGCCTTTTCACTCATTTTTTTTTTTACATTTTAGTGCACAAATTTATATGAAATTAAAGTAATTTTTTTCTCGAATACATGGGAAGACATTTATATATATGTGTGATTATTTGGATAAAAAAGATATTAATTTAAGATGTACTAATTTATATAATAGAAGTATATAACATTCAATTGTTTTTCTTAAAGGTTTCACTATTTTTTGGGAAGATAAAATGAAAAAGAAAGAAAAAAACAAAATTTGGACTTTAATTTATAAAATTCTTAGACGTATACTTTAGTCCTAAAATTTAGACTCTAAATTAAATTAACTGTTAAATGACCAAACATATTTGAAATGACAATATTTATTATTGTAACCATATTTTAAATTATTAATCAGTCTATTAGTTTCAACTTAATGTGGTTTTTATTTCATTTTATTTTCATCTTTTGTTTTGTTATAAATAGGTAATAAATCATCAAGCTCTTGTAGCTCAGTTGGTTAGAGCACCCGTTTAGTAAGCGGGAGGTCTTGAGTTCAACTCTCAACGAGAGCACGATTATAAGAAGAAAGTTTTATTAAATTTGAAAATTTATAAATGATGAATACTTTTCCAGAGATTTATGTTTCACTCAAAGTTTTTTACTAAACTCTCTTTCTCGCTTCCTCTTTTTGCTTATTTGCTTTATTTTACTTGATCCACAAATAAGAATCACACATTCTATTTATATGCATGGCAGCCAAAGCCAATTTCGAGAGTTCCTTGACCTAAATAAAATCTAGGACATTTTTAGATTTTTTCTCATTTAGATATTTATTTACATCTTTCAACATAATTTTAGAGAAATTTAATTTACACACTAGTGATATATTATGAACACTTCAAGACTCTTCTAGACTAGTTAGTGTTGCTATATTTTAACAAACAACATATCAAAACATAGAAATGTTAGATAATTTCATTTTTACTCCCTCCCTCATGTGATTATTTTAATTTTATTGTATTATATGAGTCATATCATAGTGTTATAGATAGGGAAGAAATACGTAAGCTTAGAGACTTGAAATGACTTGGCATTTAACTTGAATAGTTGAGTGCCCATGTTTTTCAAGTCTTTAAACTAACATTTCCATTTAGTTTTCCCCTATGTAACTGACTCAGATTAGGAAGAAAAGAAAAAGGAAAATAGAAAGACAAGAACAAATGGTTTCAACTATATACAATGATTCAATTAATTATATAAAAGTTTAGTAATCTATTGCTTTTGACATTTAACTAATGGAAGAAAACAATTGGGAATAATTTAAGGTCTTTTCCACTTACAAATCTGTATGAAAAAAGAAAAACAAGTTGCAAAGATGAACACCATCTCATACAAAATATATATATATATATACATATATATAGATGCTACCAAAAACAACCTTTTAATTTCTACCATCAACATTCGATACCGATGTTGAGGACAAATATATTAATTTTTTCTTTGGGAATATCAACAAAATGTATGTGTGTGTGTGTATATATATTATATAAAGTCAAATCATGATAAATAATAATACGAAATGACTTTTCTTCTTGACATCAATATTTTAATTCGATTCCAGTAGAAGTTAGCATATGAAAATGATTATCATCATCACTATTTAGGTAACTACGAACAATTGAATCAGAAGAGAAAACAAGCCATTTCTATCTACCATCTTTAAGGATGATAGAATTTTGAATGGTTTGGTGGAGAATCTTTGAAGAACATTCTGACTTCTTGGTGGTTGAAGCATCTTTACATTGACTTCTGGCTCTGCAAATAACAATTGAGGATTCAAAATTATATCATCCAAAATCCAAGTTCTTGAACACACCAAAATTGTCATTTTCACCTTTTACTTTCCTAAGTTTAATTGGTTTTAATACAACTTCTCCTTTTGCTTTGTTCGAGTTTTGGCTAAAGTCAAAGAACAGAAAGAATCATAGGGCTAAATTGGTTTTTGTCTTGGTTATTTACTTGAAGAACAGTTTTTTCTAAGTATAGAAAATTTATTTGGTGGAATAATACATCTTTTAACAAAGTGTATAATGACCCCAAGTTTTCGGGATATTTGGACCTTCCCAATCTTGAGATTCCTCATGCCCTAAATTACTCATAAATATACTGTTTGTCTCTCCCTTTCCATACTCCTATTGCTACTCTAACCATTTCTCTAACTAATTGCTAATATCCCCTTAATACTCTAATTGATTATTTCCTAGTAGCAATTCCTATCAAATGGATGGCCAAACTCACCCTTAATGAGAAATTATAGGAGCTACAGTGCTATATAGGCAGGCTACATACTTCAACCTAGAGCCCCAAAGTTTTCAAGAAGAAGATCAGTTGGATGATTGACTATATAACATGAAACCATGAATTCCAGACATAAGGAGCATCTCGACAAAATCAATGTAATAATGTATTTCATATGTACAAAAAAACTAAGATAATGACAAGGGTAGAGAGAGTAGATTTAACTAGTAGATGACCAACCTGTGAGAGCAAACCGATGCCTCATGATAGATGAGCATATGTTGGACAAGAAATGGAATAACCTATTGTACATATATTATGTCTTCATCAGCATCGTCACCTTTCCAATCCCTGTCGTCATCAAGAGCATCAGATAGTTCAGGTTGGTCGAAGTCTTCATCAACGGTATCCTTCTTTTTGTCCTTGATTCGATCCAATATGGCAATTACCTGGGAAAGTTCAAACCAAATCAGTACAGAAAAGAATCTTGAAGTAATCTTCCAGTTGTTAAATTATAGGGATGCAAAAACTTGAAAATTCGCACAGGCAAGGAAACGGGACTTTTCATTGATGAAAGAAAAGAGACTAATGCTCGAATTATAATGAGACAAAATACACACTGGAAACTTGAAAAACCCAAGAGGAACCTACCTAACCATGCATATGACCCTGGCTAATTGCGTTGTACTTTTTAAAAGTCAATCTAATCTACAATTACTAGTTTTCATATGACCATGACCGTTTGAGCCCTTACTAAGAAGATGACCCATTGCTCTCACAAATGATAAGACCATCTCTCTTTTTCTAACTGGTAAATTTGTCATTTCAAAGCATTTGTTGTAGGAAATAGCAGCCAAAAATATGATTATTTCTAGAGCTTCCCAGGAATATTTCAACAGGAAATAGGAGATAAACATGAAGTTTGTAAGACGAACACATGCATTGGAAAACCATGAAGAATATGAGATGAAAACATCTTGTGGAAGGAATTCTTAAGAATAATTGAAACTGGTCCTGGCCACGGCAAGAAAATTTATATAAGAATTAAGAAGCAAGAACATAAAATGTTAGTTTGTTACTTACCCTGCTTCCTCTCTCAAAAGATTCATCTTCTATAAAGCGAATCTCAGGAGTTAGTCGAAGCTTCATGCGTTTTCCCAATACACTTCGAACATACTTTGCTTTAGACTTCAACCCAGCGATAGCAACATCCTTTCCTCTTTCATCACCAAAGACTGATACGTATACTTTAACCACCTGCTTGTTTGTATTCATATAATAGAGCAAAACCATTACTTATCAGCTCAAGCATGGGGCAAAGCAGCCAACATATACACCAAAATGAATATGAAAAGGTATTTATTGTTCCATCTGAGTGTAAGTTGAGATTAGCATATTCACATCACATGCACATGATACCTAAATTGTAAATAACAAAAAAAAAAAAAAAAAAAACTGATAACTCATGGAAGGTGAAGAGTTAAATGGCAAACATAATGTCTGACCTTCATAGTACTCAAATTTTCACAACAATAAAAAGGTACATGTTCACTATTTTATGAAAAAATCTCTATGTTGCATTTGACATCAAATCAATCAAGTAACGAGGAGCATACAAACGCATTTATAGCAAGATTGAAAGTCAAGAGACTTACTACAGTCTAAAAAGAGCACACCAAAACAGCTCAATCAAGAGCAAAGGGTTTTTATTGCACTGCCATGGCTTTTATCCCTTTAACATATCTTATTCCAACGGTCAAAGGTGTAACATATTAATATTTGAACCTCAGTTTAAGAAATATTTTGATTAAAATAAGACAAAAAAGGAAAATCCTATATTGTAGGGAGCTCACTCAATGTTAAATTTGTTCAAACATCAATAAAAAGAAATGGCCACAACTTACACAACTGCACTGCAAGTTCAAATGCAGATGCAATCCGGATCAGTTGCCTTATGACAAAAAAAAAAGATATCAATGAACTTCTTTCATTGGTCTCTATAGTAGAATCAGTTCTGGCTTGAGAAGCAATGGTTTAGCAGCGGTTGATGTCAGCATAACTTCCCAGGAATACTTCGAAGAGCATCGTTGTTCCGAAATATTTATCCAGGCTAAAGTAACTTTCAAGCATTACTCAAGGTGGGTTCTCTTCAATTTCAATATGTACCTCAATAAGTTAAATCTTTAAGTTAATTTTTTTATAACTTCATTTATGCTTCAAAGATAATAATATCAAAAATGTCTTCAACCAAACATTTGAAAATGAGCTTCTGAAGCCTCCTAATTATTTCCAAGTGGCTAAACTACACTATACACACAATCCAAGACAGTAATTGAGTAGTATACCAATTTAAAAAGTCAAAACTTGATAGAATATCTTCTCTTGTACAAATGCAAATATTTACTATCCCTTAGCTTCAATTCCAATTTCACGACAACAGAGCACAAAAGAAAAAATAAAACCTAATTCTGCAAGAACAGCAAAAAGTAAATAAAACCCAGCTCTTCAATTTAAGCAATCTCTCAATACCTGCAAGTCGGCAGAGACTTCAACATCAGTAATGGTAGTGAGAGACGAGAGATACTTATCAGCTCCCAAAGAGGCCTCAGGAAGAATGGCGAACTGCAACACCTTATCAGTAAGAAGCATATCGGAAAGCTCCCTTTGAATCTGCTTAGCCACCATTTTAATCCTACGTGAATTGGCCATACACCGTATGGTTGCGCCTCTCATCACCGGAGGTGGAGGAAGAAGGGTGACAGAAGTTGGGGAGTAAACGCATGGGCGGGAAGCTTGAAATTGAGAGGGAAATGGTGAAGATTGTAAGAATTTCAATGGCGAAAAGTAGAATTGGGGATGAATTTGCTGCAGAAGAAGATGCGTCATCCTGAATTTTGATTCCTTTTGCTTTGTGGGATTTGTTTGTTTGATATTTATGATCAAAATTTCTACTTCTTGAGCTGAAAATGGGATTTGGATTTGCTCTCTATGAGCTTTGATTTATTTTGTCTCTCCACATTTTTTCTTTCACCAATTCTTACCTAGGGTTTTCATTTTCAATATAATGCACAATATTTTGTTTTCCATGATTAGAGAATCTAAGACCGCGTCACGATTTTGCATAAATGTTTTTAAAAGTCTCTCACTAACTACAATAAACATTCATTTCAAATTTCTCTTGTTTACTATTTACTTATTAAACTAAAATAATTTTACATTTAAAACATATACTATTACTGAACAACTGCGAAAACATTTGCCAATGATGTTTTCATTAATCAAGAACGAGAGTTGGGGGCTCGAAGACGATCAGATACCGTCCTAGTCTCAACCATAAACGATGCCGACCAGGGATTGGCGGATATTGCTTTAAGGACTCCACCAGCACCTTATGAGAAATCAAAATCTTTGGGTTCCGGGGGAAGTATGGTCACAAGACTGAAACTTAAAGGAATTGACGGAAGGACACCACCAGGAGTGGAGCCTGCGGCTTAATTTGACTCAACACGGGGAAACTTACCAGGTCCAGACATAGTAAGGATTGACAGATTGAGAGCTCTTTCTTGATTATATGGGTGGTGGTGCATGGCCGTTCTTAGTTGGTGGAGCGATTTGTCGGTTTAATTCCGTTAACGAACGAGACCTCAACCTGCTAACTAGCTATGCAGAGGTACCCCTCCGCGACCAGCTTCTTAGAGGGACTATGGCCGCTTAGGCCAAGGAAGTTTGAGGCAATAACAAGTCTGTGATGCCCTTAGATGTTCTGGGCCGCACGGGCACTACACTAATGTATTCAACGAGTCTATAGCCTTGGTCGACAGGCCCGGGTAATCTTTGAAATTTCATCGTGATGGGGATAGATCATTGCAATTGTTGGTCTTCAACGAGGAATTCCTAGTAAGCGCGAGTCATCAGCTCGCGTTGACTACGTCCCTGCCCTTTGTACACACCGCCCGTCGCTCCTACCGATTGAATGGTCCAGTGAAGTGTTCGGATCGCGGCGACGTGGGAAGTTCAATGCCTGCGACGTCGCGAGAAGTCCACTGAACCTTATCATTTAGAGGAAGGAGAAGTCGTAACAAGGTTTCCGTAGGTGAACCTGCGGAAGGATCATTGTTGATGCCTAAAACATCAAACGACCCGCGAACGCGTTTACAAAAAAAACCGACCGCGTCGGGGGCGACGGGGAGGCGAGCACGCTCTTTGCTTGCCTTCCTCCTCCCCCTCCCGGCGCGTCTAAAACAAAACCCCAGCGTAGGTTGCGCCAAGGAACTTGAAATGAATTCGCCCGCCCCTTGTCCTAGCCTCGGTGTGCGGGGGGCGGAGCATTCTAGTCATATTACTCACAACGACTCTCGGCAACGGATATCTCGGCTCTCGCATCGATGAAGAACGTAGCGAAATGCGATACTTGGTCTGAATTGTGTTAGAATTTTTTGTCATAAAACTCGCAGTTTGTAATCATATTCTGTTTCAATAAAATTGTTATTGAGAAATTAAATATTATAATCCTAAATTCAATAAATCAAGTTCCAAGGCTATTTTTTGAATAAACTTGAACTTTATGTGTAAACATAAACGTGGATCAAGTTCGAGTATATATAGCCTAAGTAGTCTATAGCATATGAATAAAGGTTGGGCGCCTTATTTAGAGAAACTATGGATGCGGCCTACTTTGTAGTACAAAACGAGGTGATTCTGAATCGTTCATGTAGAGACATGAAAGTGAGAGCATCCTATGTAAAGTGTTTACATAAGACTGAACCATGAATTAGTCTTTTTTACGTTATAACACCGTTTACTGTTTAAAACTGACTATCTCGATTATTGATGACCTAGGTAACTTAATCTTAATCCTAAGTTAACTATGAACTCATGTTCACACGAGATTATCCTTAGATCTGCATAGGTGAGGGCAGCTCATCAGCGTTGGCCCAATAAGCCTCCCATTTCAGGGGTAAGATCGGGTGGATAGTTGGGAACATAGGGTACAAGATGGAATTCGCTCCTACCCGCTTTAGGGTTAGTAGATAGGTTGTTCTCTTAAGCACTGAATCCAAGTCTTGAACAAGGGGCCCCACCCTCTCATTGACCCAAGAGGGATTAAGTTTATAGGTTGAACCTTAAACCAATTGTTCAATAGTGGATTAGTGGGACTTAAGGAGCAAGATGTAAATCTTGGGGGTAAAACGGTATTTTGACCCAGCCAAGGTTACGAGCAACCTGTGAAGGATTAACTTACTGATTATGGTTTTATCAAATGGACACAAATATATCTATAGTGAGGGGAGTGCAACTACGGGACTTTAGTGGAATGACCCGTTAGTTAACGAATGTTGATTAACTCGGTTTAAAAGAGTTTAGCTAGTTAATCTTGAATCGTTGGAGCCCATGATCTATAGGTCCATTAGGTTCCTCTGCTAGCTCATATGGATTAAACTTAGAACAGTGTGATGAAATAAGTCGAATTGTTCGAATTGGGAGAAGAAAGAGAAACCGACAAATATAGTGATATAGTCGTCGGTCTTCTAATTAGAAATAGAGCTTTATGTTTTACATACTATAAGTATGAATGCGGATTCATACTAAGAAGCTCGGAATTGATGGAATTGGTCAAAAATAGTAAAAAGTCAAAATGTTGACTTTTGACTTTGAAAAGTCAAACTTTGACCGGCCTTATATTCAAATGTGATTTGAATTTTGGAAAAATGAATGCGGATTCATGCTCGGGAGGTTGGAATTAGTCAAGACGGACAAAATGGTAAAAAGTCAAAATATTGACTTTTGACTAAGAAAAGTCAAAGTTTGACTTTTGACTAGAAATATCTAATGACCATTTTACCCTTGGACTAAGTTAGTGGGAAAATCCAACATTTTGTTGGATAATCCCACTAACTCTTAGTGGGATATGTGGCTATATGAGATGTAGACACCTAGCCCACTAAGTTCCACTAATTGTTAGTGGAACATTAGGTGTTGAGATTTGACAAATTAATTATATGCATTTTTGCATGTAATTATGTTATAAATAGGGGAGTTTTCAAATGTTGAAGACTTTTGCCTCTTTTATCATTTTCATCATCTCAACAAAAGAAAAAAATATACTTCCAATCTCATTTTATCTCCATTACTTTCTACACCAAAATTGGGTCCCACAACCCGGTTCTTTGTCTAGAGGATAGCAGTTGAGTACTAGTGGTGGTCTCGGTTAGAATTGGTAAGAAGATATCAAACCTTTTGAAAGCTTCAAAGGTAATATTTCTTAAAACCCTAATTTGATTAGTTTATGGTTACATGTTAATTGTGGCAATTAGGGTAGAAATTCGATTCTTTTTCCGCTGTGCATGACTTAGTTCTATCATGTGGTATCAGAGCATGCTTCATTTTTACCCAATTGCATGTGGTGGGTTCATATTTATTAGATAAATTTTGGTTTGAACTAAAATGGATATATTATGATTTTGGCTCTAGATTAAGTGTTTTTGTTCTAATTATTGTAATTAGCCTTGTTAATGGCTTATTTTTATTGTTGCAAAGTGTTTGTAATTTTTTTAAAAATAAAAAAAGTCATTAGAGTTGAAGTTAGGCTGTAATTGGTTCAACCGGGTGAGAGAATTGAAAAAAATGAAGAAAAAGGTCACAGACCCGAAAACCCGGCCTTGACCCGCTTCGCGACGCACCGCCGCGCCCGCGCGCCTGCCTGCCCCCGCCGCCTGCCCTGCGCCCGACCTGTGCGCCTGGGCCTGTTTAGTTGGGCCGGTTCAAGCCCAATAAATTTGGTTTTTGGGCCGGTTCAAGCTGGTTTCTGTTGGTTTTTCAGCCGGTTCGAAGTTTTTGGGAGTGGTTCTCTACTAAATTAATTATGTAATAATTTAGTACTTAGCTTAATTTAGGAGCCAAAAATCAGTCCATTTTAGGGTGTTTTTTTTTATTTATGCATGTGATGTATGATTAAATTACTTTAAATTTGTATGTGCATTTTGAATGTCATATAGATTTAAAATCCCACCATAGGTTAACATGTTCATGCATTAAAATGTATGATATAAAGGTTATATTGTATTGTATGCATGTTAATTGATTAATATGGAAATTAATTAATATGATTAATTAATTATTTAATTAATTAAGTTATTCTTGATTAAATATGATTTAATCAAATTAATTAATTATTGTTTGATTTAATTTAATTAAATTAAATATGATTTAATTAAAGTTAAATAAATTAAAATCCATATTAATTGATTGTTTTTATAAGGTTATATATTGATAAAATGATTGATTAAGTTTAAAAGTTTTTATAAGTGTTATAAAATAAATTAGACTTTTAAAATCAATAACAAAGATTAAATGCATGCTCACTTAGGTTAAACATATCTTCCATTTTTCATAGAAATAGGTCGATATCTTGTAAAACTGGTTACAAAAGGCTCACCTGGTTCAATCTTGTCAACAAGTCAGATAAGATGACTAAGGTTGGAGGTTCTTAAGTTGACGGTTTACGGAACACCTCCTACCTGGAGATCGTAATCAGTTCTTGAGCCTAGTTAACCTAGTTTTATGAGCATTCGTGAGAGGTGTGAGGTAATAAAAATGGTTTATCACCTAGACATCATAGGTTAAAATCCTGTATAATGGTTATACTTGGATGTTTTATCTAGACTTAAGATTTGTTTAAGTTAGCCTAAATATAAATCTTGAAGCTTGGATTACCCTATTTTTTTTCTTTAGAACACTTCAACTAGAGAAAAATAATGTATTTTAGCTCTAGTGTCCCTAAGAGTTCACACCGTGAGGTCCATGCAGGGCTTTGTGCCGTGCATAGGAGCGGCCTCCCTTCGGAGAGTGTTTGCATGGATCAAAATCAAGGTGAATAGGGGAAGTAGTTCATAGTAAGTGGGTGAGGGATTTGTGGCAGCACATCCCACGGTCTCTTCCATTAGGTCGCACCGTGAGATTTCTATAATATGCCTACTTGTCTGCCTTGGAGCGACGTTCCCTTCGGAGGGTTGTATTATAGGATTCGGAACACCGCGAACTCCAAATCTGGATAGGTTTTCTTAGATTAGTTTTCATAAATGATTCTAATCTATGAAATCTGAAAATGGTGGGTAACACTTACAAGAATTACTAAGTTGTTAGTATATTCTTGACTAAAGTAGCGATAACTAAGTGCTATAAAGAATAAGCAGTTATTCTAGAGATAGCATCTAGTCAAGATTGTCTTGGTTCAAAGGAGGAATAATCAACTACCCTTCGGAGAAGGTTGTTCTAAACCTTTGAAATATTGTTGCAAAATACAAATAATGAAAGGGTACATTATTAGTAATTGCTAAATTAGATTGGATATTTTTATGATTATAGTTTTTTTCTAAAAAGAATATGTTTGTTTTTCAGCATGAATAGCTCAATAGTTCAACTTTTAGCTTCCGAAAAACTTAATGGCGATAATTATGCAGCTTGGAAATCAAATCTTAACACAATACTAGTGGTTGACGATTTTGAGATTTGTCTTAACTGAGGAATGTCCTCAAAACCCTGCCTCTAATGCTAACCGAACTAGTAGGGATGCATATGATCGATGGATAAAAGCTAATGAAAAAGCCAGTGTCTACATTCTTGCCAGCATGTCTGATGTATTGGCAAAGAAACATGAATCCTTAGCCACGACTAAAGAGATTATGGATTCATTATGGGGAATGTTTGGGCAACAAGAATGGTCCTTAAGACACGAGGCAGTCAAATACATTTACACTAAGCGTATGAATGGTGGTCCCATCGAAGAGGTTAATCAAGTTAGTTTTATCTTAGAGTCTCTTCCGAAGAGCTTTATTCCATTCCAAACGAATGCGTCTTTGAACAAGAAAGAATTTAACTTGACAACCCTTCTGAATGAACTCCAGCGATTCCAAAACCTTACTATGGGTAAAGGAAAACAAGTGGAAGCAAATGTTGCTACTACAAAAAGAAAATTTATAAGAGGATCGTCCTCTAAAACCAAAGCTAGACCCTCAAAACCTAATGCTCAAATAAAAAAGAAGGGAAAGGGAAAGACTCCCAAACAGAACAAGGGTAAGAAAGGTGCAGAAAAAGGTAAGTGTTACCATTGTGGCCAAAACGGGCACTGGTTAAGAAACTGCCCAAAATACCTTGCAGAAAAAAAGGCAGAGAAGGAAACCCAAGGTAAATATGATTTACTAGTTGTAGAAACATGTTTAGTGGAATATGAAAATTGTACCTGGATACTAGATTCAGGAGCCACTAACCATATTTGCTTCTCATTTCAGGAAAATAGTTCTTGGAAAAAGCTTTCATAAGGCGAGATCACTCTCAAGGTTGGAACAGGAGAGATGGTCTCAACTTCAGCAGTGGGAGATTTAAAGTTGTTTTTTAGAGATAGATATGTCATACTTAAGAATGTCTTATATGTACCTCAAATGAAAAGAAATTTAATATCTATCTCTTGTATTTTGGAACAAATGTATAGAATATCTTTTGAAATTAATGAAGCGTTTGTTTTCTATAAAGGTATTCTAGTTTGTTCTGCTATACTTGAAGACAACTTATATAAGTTAAGACCAACCAGAGCAAATTTTGTCTTAAATACTGAAATATTCAAAACATCTGAAACTCAGAATAAAAGACAAAAAGTTTCTTCTAATGCCTATTTATGGCACTTAAGACTTGGTCACATAAATCTCAATAGGATTGGGAGATTAGTTAAAAGTGGGCTTCTAAGTCAGTTAGAAAATAATACTTTACCTCCTTGTGAATCTTGTCTTGAAGGAAAAATGACCAAGAGATCTTTTACTGGAAAAGGTCTAAGAGCCAAAGGACCCTTAGAGCTCGTACATTCAGACCTTTATGGACCAATGAATGTCAAAGCTCGAGGTGGATATGAATATTTCATTAGCTTCATTGATGATTATTCAAGGTATGGTCATATTTACCTAATACATCATAAGTCTAATAGTCTTGAAAAGTTCAAAGAATATAAGGCTGAAGTAGAAAACGAATTAGGTAAAACAATAAAAATACTTCGATCAGATCGAGGTGAAGAGTATATGGACTTACGATTCCGAGACTATTTAATAGAAAATGGAATCCAGTCACAACTCTCTGCACCTAGTACACCTCAACAGAACGGTGTATCAGAAAGAAGAAACCGGACCTTGTTAGACATGGTTCGATTCCGGAGAGGGTGCCTGAGAAACGGCTACCACATCCAAGGAAGGCAGCAGGCGCGCAAATTACCCAATCCTGACACGAGGAGGTAGTGACAATAAATAACAATACCGGGCTCTTCGAGTCTGATAATTGGAATGAGTACAATCTAAATCCCTTAACGAGGATCAATTGGAGGGCAAGTCTGGTGCCAGCAGCCGCGGTAATTCCAGCTCCAATAGCGTATATTTAAGTTGTTGCAGTTAAAAAGCTCGTAGTTGGACCTTGGGTTGGGTCGATCGGTCCGCCTATGGTGAGCACCGGTCGGCTCGTCCCTTTTGCCGGCGATGCGCTCCTGGCCTTAACTAGTCGAGTTGTGCCTCCGGCGCTGTTACTTTGAAGAAATTAGAGTGCTCAAAGCAAGCCTACGCTGTATACATTAGCATGGGATAACGCATAGGATGTCAATCCTATTCTGTTGGCCTTCGGGATCAGAGTAATGATTAACAGGGACAGTCGAGGGCATTCTCATTTCATAGTCAGAGGTGAAATTCTTGGATTTATGAAATATCCAAACAAAAACAAACTATACCTCAAACGCTAACTATTATAATTAAACTTCAATAACCTAAGACTATAATAATTTGCTCATTGTCCCAAACACTTTTAATGTTCTTTTTATAGATTTTAATGTATCTGAGGGTCAAATACAATTCACCATTGGGCTAGAACGTTCTTCGTCACACTTTTACTTTTAAAATCAGGGCAAGGCTTTGGAAAAGTCATCCAATCTAGGGTTTGCTTTCTTAATGTGGTCTGAAAGATATTCATCCAATGTTTACTTTTAAACTAGAGAAACTCGTTGACTTGGATATGTCATCCCTAACCCGATGTGAATGTGAACGCTAGAAGTGAGCCTCTGATGTAAGTGAAAGGTTTTTGAGGAAGTTGAGAATAAGGATGAGAAAAATGTGATTTGATGTGAATAATAAGGTATAAACTCTTTAATTATTAGTGAACCAAATGGGGAATGTTTTTTTTTAACCCACCTAAATCACTCTTGATAATTTAGGGTTTTAATTTTTAATTAAAGATTTAATGGTTAATTGATGTTTTATCGAAAAATTCAAAAAGTCACATTGATTTCAAGATTTCGATTGTCGCACATTGTTATTCTAATTTCACTCTCTCAACTCATATGCTAGATGCACACACACATTTTTCAATGTCTCAAATTTGAGATATTTTGTGGTTCATTAACGTGTTTTTTTCTCTTCTCCCAATTCTTTATTCTTCCTTTGTTTGGTTTTGTGATACATTGTAGAAATATTTATCTGCAATTTTGTAAAGTCTATTTTATACATGTACTGTAAATACTTTATTATTCTAGTTTAGTTTATTTTGGAAGGTCTATCAGTTCTATTTTATTTCATTTTAAAAAAAATCTATTTATTATTCTGATTTGCTTCTAGATTCCAGTTTGAAGAAAAAAATGGTGAGGAGCCAAGGAGAAGTAAATCCCTCCTTCTCCTATAGAATTAAAATTTTTTAAATCCCTCCAACACTCCTATAGAATTAAATTTTTTTAAAAAAAAACTTAAACCCAAATAAGAAATAATATTATTAACTTGATGGATTGAACTTAATTGAGTGCTTTAATTAAATTAACGTAATAAACCACTTTAGAAATGTAATGGGGACACAATTGGTACACATTTAAAATATAAATGTTTATATGACTAACAACTTAATATTACTATATGATAAACAAAATAACAAAATAAAAAAAAAACACCAAAGGAAAAAAATTCGAACGTCTTACTATATATAATTATATATATGAAGTGGTATATATGTGTAAGCAATATAATTGAATAAAAAGTTAACACGTAATGGATTGAGGAATATTACGATGAATTGAGGAAAGACAACTAATCGATTCACTTTTTTTTTCATAATATTAATTATTAACGACGAGATCTATTATCATTTTTCACATGCCCCCGGAAATTGCGAGTGGGTGCAAATTCTCCCAATTTATGACCTACCATGCGATCCGTTATATAAACAGGCAAATGGTCCTTTCCATTATGAACAGCAATAGTATGCCCAATCATTGTTGGTATAATGGTAGATGCTCGGGACCAAGTTACTATTATTTCTTTTTCTCCCTTTGTGTTAAGCTTATTTATTTTTTTTAATAAATGGTTTCCCACAAAAGGATTTTTTTTTAATGATCGTACCAATTTTTTTAATAGAAGGAAATGATGAAATAAATTGAAGACCAAATAGGAAACGATGAAGAACGATATTGAAGACACCTGAATTGATGGAAGAAAAGACGAAAATTGAAAGATAAAGTAAACGGTTAAGTCGTTGCCGATGCCGGATGAAAGTTGTCACGTTCTTAACGTGATAATGAAAATAATGAAATACTGTTATACTTAATTATTAAATTATTTCATATTAGAAAATATTTTATTTTAGATTTAATTAACAAACTATTTTCAAATTATTACCATAATAAAGTTATACATTAATTAGTAGCCTAGGTAAGGAAATTATCATTTACCTAATAAATGGAAGGTAACGAAGAAATAATTTGAATTTAATTTTAAAAATCATATATAATTAATAATTATGAAAAAAGTTATAATTATCCTAAAAATATACTAAATTTTAATAAATAAAATAAATTTTAATTTAGAACGTTTGTGAAATTTCGTAGTAAATTTAAGTCTTTTGTCTAAATCTTTCAATTTTTTTTTTCTTATGCAATTTAGATGCTGACAAAATGATAGAGAGAAGAGTCGTCTTAGTAGATGTTTGACTAGCGATAAAAACTCTAAGTTGAATTGATAAAAATTATAGGGAACATTTTTAGGAAGTTGACATGAATAAGAATGAGCTCACGTGAATGATAAGGTATAAACATGAGATGGTTTTCTTTTACCTACACCTAACCCAACTCTCCCAAATTACTCGAGTTGCAAAACACCTCTTAATGGTCTTTTTTGTTTAAATCTTATTTTCGTCCCTAAATTGAATAAAATCGAAAGAATGAGTTGGCTTCTATGTTTAGATGACTAGGTTTTGCTAAATAAGATAATCATTTTTTATAATTTAGGGTTTTAATTTTAAAAAAGTTGGATAGTTAATTAATGTTTTATCAAAAAATTCAAAAAGTTCACACCTTATTTTAATTTCACTCTCTCAACTCATATGCTAGATGTGCACACACATTTTTCAGTGCCTCAAATTTGAGATATTTTCTGATTCATTAACGTGTTTTTTTTCTCTTTTCCTCTCAATTCTTTATTCTTCCTTTCTTTCGTTTTGTGATACATTGTAAAAATATTTATCTCCAATTTTGTAGAGTTTACTTTATACATGTGTTATAAATACTAGGTTATTTTGCGAGATTGTCAGTTCTATTTTATTTCATTTTTTAAAACCTACTTGTTATTCCGATTTGCTTCTAGATTCCAATTTGAAGAAAAAAAAATGGTGGGGAGCCAAAGGGAAGTTAGTGGTGGTTAGTGGTCGTGTAGTTTAAATTCCTCCAACACTACTCCTATAGAATTAATTTTTATTAAAAGAACTTAAACCCAAATAAGAAATAATAGTATTAACGTGATCGATTGAATTAGTTGAGTGCTTTAATTAAATTAACATATTAAACCACTTTAGAAATGTAATGGGTACACAATTGGTACACAAGTAGTACATTCAAAATTGAATGATGGGTAGCAAATTTATAGGCTTTACAACACATTTAAATTACAATCTTAAAAAGTGAAAATTATGGTTTAGACAATTTGATTATCTACAAAACCAAAAGTCAAAGAAATAGTAATTGAAAGGTAAACACATATGGGTTGTGACAACTTGAACAAGTAGGGAGGAAAATTCAATTTTTACTCTAAATTTGTGTGGTTGTAATCATTTTCACAATTAACTTTTTCTTTTACTAAATTAGACTCTACACTTAGTAGTAGATATTTTATCCATTTTTCTATTTTGCTTATTCACCTCTTTTTTTTTTTAAATAAAAAAAAACATGCAATAGAAACTTCAATTGTAAATAAACTTTTGCACAAAATTAATTAACAATAATAAAAAATAAAAAATAAACTCAAAGATTTCAACTTTGGTAAGAATTATTTGTACCTTTGTAGCGTTTATCATAACTTTCAAGTAACTTTTGTAAATGCAAATATTAATGTAAATTAAATAGAAACATTGACATTAAATAAATTGAAATAGTTTTCACACTTATGTGTGTATATGAGAACTTAGTAGGTACATTATTAAAAATTGGAGATGTGTTATATTAAATACTAAAGTAAAAACTTAATTTTGGTTATACATAAAATATAATTTTTTTATTGCTACTACTACGATGATGATTATTATTATTATTATTACTCTCTTTTGGAAAAAAAAATTATTTTGACGAACATTCGGTTGGATCGGTATGGCAACCCTAGAGGGGATGAATAGGGTTTAAATAAACTTTTTGACAAATAAAAAGTAAAATCAACTAATTAGATACTTTTTAAATTTAAATAAAGAACTTTGTAAACTTTGTTAAATAATAAGATTGATAAAAATATATGAATGGAAGTATGCAATCAAACTCAACCAATAAGAATATGTAACTAAAATTAAATTAAAAAATAATTAGAAAAGAGTTAGAGAAGAAGACACCGTAATTTTACAGTGGTTCGGTTAAACTCAACTTACATCCACTTTTCCAAGCACCTCTTGGGATTTTGATTGAAAATCTTCTTTGGACTCTTTCCACGGATTTGAGCCGAACCGATTCTTGCTCCTTTTTCGGTTTCAAGAGTAAACTCGATCATTTCCACGGGTTAGGATCCAACCGTTACAATATGTTGAAGTTTTTAAATCACACAAAAGAAAGCTCTCTAAAAGAATGAGTATACAATTTGAAGCTCACAAATTTAATCCTCACAATACAATAAGAAGCTCTCAAGAGTAAGATGAAAAGAATAAAAATTGGAAGCTTTAGAGAGAATAATAATGTTGGCTTTTTGCTTGAGGATTGTAAAGATTTAATGATCTTGTCTTTTAAAATTTGGAAAAAGTGAAGTATTTAAAAAGAGAGGAAAAAAAAATGAATGGTTGAGATTTAAACTTAATTAGCCGTAAAACACCATACAAATAATAATATAATAATATGTCTTTTCAAAATATTTTGTTTAAAAAGAAACCAATGAAGCAACCTCACCATCTTTTAAAAAAACTACCGTTAGACACAAAGAAAAATAATAATATTAAAGTCATTTTCTTTTTAAATTCATTTTCTTTATAAAAGCCAATAAAACATAACAAAAAGCCACATTTGTTACTCCTTCATACTCGAGGTGGCTTTCTCTAATTGGTTCAAATTGAATGCTTGGTCGCCACGTCACCATCTGGGATATTTTTTACGTTAAGCTTCTTTTAGCAATATTTTCTTCATTTGAACTTCGATTTGGGTGATTCAAGAGGCGTTAGAATCATTTTTCCAAGCTCTACGATATGGTCTATTCAAATTAATAAAATTTTCAATAAAAAAAAAATCAGATTTGTTATCATCAAAACATAAATTAACTGAATAATTAAAATAAATTAATTTGAGATTAAGGGCCAAAAAGCCAACACATTCAAAATAATTTTTGAAAAAAATGAGTTTATGCAACAAGTGAGCAAAAACAATTTAATTGACGATCTCTCTTTAAGTGATGTATGATAGTTGAATGTGAAATTTTGGACCAGTCACAAATTGTTACGTCATTTATCAAATTAATGACAAAAAATATACATAATTGAATTTAGAACTAATTCAAAGTTTAAATGCATTTTCAAATTGAAATTGAAAACATAAATCTACAAATTTTGATGATGCAACATGTTTTAAATTTGAACCAAAATTTAGCCCATGAGTTTGATATATAGACCAATCATATCCAAGTCTATAAAACCCACTAAAGAACTCTATAATTAGAGAAGTCTTCTTAATTTGTAGAGACAAAAATTCTTGACCGTAGAAGATCTAGAGAGAATTCTCTAAAAAACCCAAAAGATTTCCAAACTTCGAACTCCTAAAGCTGATCACCCTTGAAGATTGAAGTTTCTTTATAGATACAAGCTTTTTTCTAAGACTCTAATTTCAAGAACATCACGTATTTCGCATCCTGAAATCAAACATGGTCATTCACTCAAGAGAGGCCTAAAGAGAATTCTCCCAAACAATAAGGAGAATCTCTAACTTCTAAACCACTATTTGAAGCTCAAGTACTTCTTTGCAAATACAAATATTCTTTCAAAAAACTCAAACACCAATAACATCACATCAATTCCTCAAATCAAGCATAAATATTCAACTGAGAGAGAATTACGGTATGAAATACAAGAGATCGAATCACATCACATCACATCAAATCAACACAAACACAACATCAACACAAGTTCAACTCCACAAATTAAATTTCTTTGAAAATCTCGTGTGAACAGTAACATCATCAAAATATTCTTAGTAGCCATTCTATGGCATGTTCACCATGGTTGTCCTCCGATAGATCCAAAAAATGTAAGGAGTGAAGAATGAATAACTTACGTTTAAAAGTAGTTGAATGACAATTTTACCATTAAACTAACTATTGATATTGGAATTATATATATGTATATATAAATAAAGAGCATAAAGTTGAGGGACACTAGGTCTATACTAAATCAGATGGTGGTTGTCCTCAACTCTTAGCACCCTTACCAAGTGACAACCATCTACTTAACAATCATCTTTGATGAACGACACTATAATTACCTCCTACATGCAACCACCCCCAATGACTAGCACCACCAACTTTAACAAGCAACTACTTCTCAAGCCCAACTCCAATGGCCCCTTCGACATGGATCACATACGCTAGGACCAAACGCATCAATTATCTTCAATAACCAACTCTAATCACAAGCTAATAAAAATAGAAATGAACCTCGAGTAAATCTTAAATTATTAATTCATCATGTTTAATAAAAAAAATGAAGTTTCGAAAATCCATTTATGTTTCGTAGTCAATCAAGAAAAGGTTCATAATTGATTCAAAACATTTGTTGGTTGGGATGAAGGTGGGTTGATAGGACATAGTATAACAAAGGAATTTGGGCCATGAAACGTAGGCATTAGGGCCTATCTTCAATGCCCATTTTATGTAATAAATTGCAAGCAATTCAGAACTAACAAAAACTCATTTCTTTTAGGGCTAAGTCACCTTTTTTTATTAATGCTCAATGCAATTCAATTTTCACTTTTAAAAAATTATATAAAAAAATTTAACTTTACAATGTGCAAATAAATTGTATGAAAATGAAAATGTTGCATTACAAGAGGGGACAAACAAACCATATGTTGCATGAATTAAGGAAAAAATGTATCACTTTTTATGTAAAAGAAAAATAAACAAATTCCACTAAATTTAGTGGTTTCAAATTACTAGACAAACCACTTGTCATATTAGAATAATATGATATTGTGTGACAAAATTAAACATAGTTTAAGTGATTTAATTATATACTCTCGTCTAAAAATTGGTGAAAGATTCAAAATTTCAACAAATTCAAATAAATAAATAAAACAATTAATTTATATTATTATATTTTAAAACTTTATGGAGTAAACAGAATGAAATGAATGAAAATGACAACAAAAAATTATTGTTGGGTCTAAATTAGGCAGTTTAATCACACTAACCAAATTAAGAGAAACAAAATAATACATATTTGGTAAAATTTCAACCAATTTCCATTTTAGTAAATATTACCATCTATATTTTAAGTAAAGGAAAACAAAATGAAAATTTTTTTATGATTAAAAAAAAGGGGAATTTGGCAGACAAAGGATGATGGGTTTAAGGGAAAAAATGATTTTTTTTTCCAACATAAAGGTTTTAAAAGAATCCTAATTATGCCACTAATTTTTCATCTTTTGCTTTGAATCATGAATCTTTGAAAGAAAATAAATAAATAACATTTGTATATTTATTTGCTTAAAATATAATTTTAGTATATTATATTAGAGTTTGTTCGATTTTAATTATTATAATCACGTAATCTTTTATATTTAACTTTATCGAGAATACTTTTGTTATATACAAAGCAACTCTAATGATAATAAAATACAATATATGAATATGTTACAAAATTTATATTAAAAAGTGCTAAGATAACCAAACAAAAATTTTAAAAATAAACTAATTATGAGACTAAATTTAAGATTTATTTGAACTAAAACTAAGCTATTAACTTTTGATAGTGATGGCTCATAAAAATAGAAAGGATGATTGAGAAATAAGTATACGGTGATGGACTTTAATAATGAAACAGTAAACGGTTGATAGTTTTCTTGGGAATTGTGAGGATAGAAGTAGTAAGCTAATGAGATTACGAAATGACACGAGAAATTTTTAGTATCTTCGTTTTGATTTTCGTAAAAGGAAAATTTAAGTAGTAACTGTATGACGTCTCAAATGTTGAATGAAATGAGTATTAATATAAAGTTTAAAATTTTCCTCTTTTTCTTTTAATTACTTATCAAAAATTTAATATCTTTCCAGCTTTCTTAACATATTTACACAAAGAGTTATAATTAAGTTTTTAATTTCTTCATCACATCTAGCTTTATACTAAACCAGTTTACTTAATGTTTAGTATCTTTCAAAACTTACTAATTTCAACAATCTCGCTCTTATATATTGTTTTATTATTCAAAAACAACTTTTATTAATTTCAAAGTAATGTGTTTTATATTTGTTAAGGATAAACAAGAATACTTTTATCAACATTTTCTTTAATATAAATAAGTCAAGATGAAATAAGTCGATCAATCTATAATAATGACTACCTAATTATGATTTAATATCTTATGAACTTTCGTAACATCACATGTCAGAGTCAAAGTTTATATAGATTAATTGTAATCGACATGGACTTTAATTTTATGATTGAGATGAAATGTTTGATCTTTCTATTTTAACGTCTTCTAGACAACTTTTAATTTAAGATATAAAATGTGTAATATTATTTAATTCATATTTTATAATAGGGAAAATAAAAATAAAAGCATGCTTAATAATGTGACATTAAACTACATGTTTATAATTTAAATAATACAAAAAATATAATATGCCAGCATGAACTACTTGGAAACCCACATGAAAGAACTTATTCGCTTCAATATTTATTTATCAGTTTGATAGTTATTTTGTTTACACATTTTTTATGATTCTAATTTTCATCTTTTTATTAACTATACTTTATACGTACATATAATTTTCAAAACTTTGGAAGGACTTTTGAAATAGGATTAAAAACGCAAACAACAAAACACAAAGAGATAGTCGTTGGTGATAAATAATTTGATGTAGTATTATCACATTAGAACTCGAGTGTTGTAATAAAATAAAACTTTTACTAGAAGAAAAATTATACGATGGAGTTTTGCACAATTTTAACCATTAGAAAAATTATATTACAATAAAGTTTTACACATTGTAATTGTCTCGTAATATTTGTTGGAGGTAGATTCCGTAACATGCATGAATCTTAATTACTATTCAATACAAATTTGAGATATTGTTACATTTTTTTTTCTTTCGTTTTTCGAATAATACATAACTAGCTACTAATTGCATTGTGATGATGCCTTTGGATTAATTTTTTTTGACATTTTTTAATATCTAGGGTAGTAGGCAAGTACAAAAATATATTGCAAGAGTGTATAATAAATTTTTAATTCTTTTAGATGTTAGATTTGACAAATTTAAAAAATTTAACGAGTTGAGCATTTAACGTTTGTGATTTAATTATACTAATTTAATAAGAATCTATTTGATCCAATTCTAAAACTAAGACACTAAAAATTTAATTTAATAAAAAAATCAATCACAACCTTAGTCGTTTATCTTTTCAAGCTTTTAACCACGTTTGATAGGTAATTGAATTTTTATTTTTAAAACAACTCTAAGAATTTTTAAAAAAACATCTAAAACTTTAAAGTTTTTGGTTTTTCAAAATTTTAAATTAGATCATATATTACAAAAAAATCCGTCAACTCTTGTAAAGATATACTCAAAGAAAAAAAAATGAAATTTCTAACCTATTTAACAAAAAATTTAAAATTTTAAAACAATCCTTATGTTAAAATACCATTTGGTTCTTAATTTTTTATTAGTATATCTACCTTTCTATTATGTTGTAAAAGAATTGTGAAACATAAGACATAAACAATAAAAAGTTACTAATGTAAATATAACACTTTAAAAAATCATTTAGTCTTTCTAATTTGAATAGAATATAATAAAATAAACATTAGAGTCTATAAATCGAAATGATTATATGAATTATAGATATGAAGAGATATATTTTTTTTTTTTGATAGAATTTGAAATTTAGAAATATGATATATTATCGTAAAATTGAGATATCAACCAAAAGAAAAAACAAAGAAAGTAAATATGTTGAATATGAAGGGCAATTTGGTACAGTTGTACTTATTAAGGCTCCTTCAAATCCCCAAAACGAAACAACCCCGCAAACGCACTACAAGAAAAAGCGCTTTTATCGTTTCTCCTTTTTGCAATCACCTTCACCGGAGAAAACCAATATGTCACCGGAGACCTCAAAAAGCCACAAGATCCGTCGCATTGTCCGCCTCCGTCAAATGCTTCAACACTGGCGCAAGAAAGCACGTGCAGCTGCTTGTACAGCACCGCCATCCGACGTTCCCGCCGGTCACATCGCCGTCTGCGTCGGCACCGGCTGTCGTCGATTCATCGTCCGCACAACCTTCCTTAACCATCCGATCTTCCTTAAGTTACTCTCACAAGCGGAAGAAGAATACGGCTTCGAAACCCGAGGTCCTCTGGCTCTTCCCTGTGACGAATCGGTCTTTGAAGAGGTTCTCCGAGTCGTCGCTCACTCTGAGTTGAGTAACTCATCGCGAACTTCCAATCTTAAGGATTTAACAAGGCGATGCGATGAAGATGTTAGAAGTAAAAACCTCGAGTTCTTAGGCGAATCGAGACCTTTACTCTATGGATTTTCCGATAATAAATCCGTTTGTTGAAGAGTTGTTGAGGTGAGTTGCCGCCGAGTCGACTCGGAGGATCGATGAATCGAGTTGCGCTGAGTGGATAAACCTCTTCTCTTTTACTTTATGTGCTAACAAATATCATAGCCGTAAAATTATCGGTTTATATTGAAGCTACGGGTCCTCCTTCGGTCAGATTTGGCCGGAGAGACGGCCATTAACGGCAAGTCTGTCGGCGTGGAATCGGAGGTTCGTTTTTTTTTTTTAAATTCCTCTTTTCTTTCATAGCTTGTAAATGCCCTAATGAGAGGCTTCCATTAACTTTTCTTAGTAGAAATTAATTGAAGAAAATTATACATCAAATCTTCCTTCATACCATAGTTCATAATTTCGATTTTTAAGATGATACTTAATAAGTTTGAGCATTCAAAATATTCCAAAGTTCAATTTTTTAAAAATATTTTCAAATACACAATTCATTTTCTCTCCTGAACCACCTAAATTTGAGTAGAAAATATCACAATTTATACGTGGTAGATATAGTATTAGTTAATTGTGACATTTTATCTATATATTTTTGGTTGATTTTGTTATATTTAAAATAATTTATTTAAGTTTTAATACATTTTTTATAGATTTAATTTGACCAGTGAATTAGAAGAAAAATTATGCAATGATATTAACAATAATTAGTATTAGTATGTGATTAAAGTGATTTAAATAAGAT
This sequence comes from Cucumis sativus, assembly GCF_000004075.3. Lineage (NCBI taxonomy): Eukaryota > Viridiplantae > Streptophyta > Magnoliopsida > Cucurbitales > Cucurbitaceae > Cucumis > Cucumis sativus. The sequence continues at coordinate 12,857,603 of NC_026656.2, forward strand.
GAGACAAGTGGGTATTAAAGTCAACAAAAGGCTTACTTTCTTTTTTCCATTTAAAAAAAATATTGGAAAAAAAAAGTGTGTAAAAGTAAAGTAAAGTAAAGCATTTCTATATGCTTACATTAGCAACCTTAAAAAAAAAAAGATTATTCAAGGTCTCAAATACCATAATAATCGCAATTTCTTTTTTTAATTTAACTTTACTACGAACCAATCATTTTATTTTAGCTATAACTAAAAGGAGAAGAAAAAAAGAGATTGATTAAGAAAATGTAGGTGGATGACTCAATGAACAACGGAAAGACGGGTGTAGTTTAAGAGGTAGTAAGTATTATTTTTTCTTGCGATAATCATCAACTTCACTAGCTGATCAATCAACATCATCTATTAATTTTTATCTCTTTTTATCCTCGAACTTTGTAGGGCTAAGGCTACTTTTAGTTGTCCTAACCAAAATTATTGTGTTATAAATATGTTAGTTTACTTGTTAACTTTTACGATTTGAATTCAAGTTTAATGGGTTGAATACGTTAAAAGTAATTTATTGTTTACAACTTTTTTTCAAAATAAACTTTAGCTTAATAATGATTGACATGACGTTTCCTTCGAGGTTGACATTTTCTTCGAGGTTGAATATCCAATACTCATCTGTATACGTATTTAGGTGGCTTTTATATATATAAAACCATTAATAAGTGTTTCTGTATAGTACTTGACTCAACAAACAACTTTACGAAGCTGAATACATAGTGAAATTAATCTTACTTCAAATTAAATTAACAAATATCTCACGAATTAATCGACAAATCACATAAAGAAATGTAAAAAATTATTCAAAATCAAACCACAAAAAATATCCCCATCAAGCCATGAAAACTTTCAATTCTAATTATGACGATTTCACCGAATGATAACGAGACTAAGTTTTTTTTTTCAAACCATAGAGATTAAATTTGTAATATAAAAAAAGTTTTAAGTCATCACCAAAATTCATAAATTCCAGTTTAAAAGTATATATAGATGATGCTCATAAGTACAAATATTAATTATACGATAAAACCAGAGATCGTTTGGTATATAAAAAGAGAATAAGGGTGATAAGGTGCATGTGAAATAAATATGACATTAAAAATGATGAGTTTTCTTCTTTGTCCATCTCCTCATTTTTTAAAAATAAAATTTATTATTTTATTATTTTATATATTTATTAAAATTAATTCATTTAAATTAATTACAAGAAAATTAAATTTGTGGTTTTTAAAATGACATTAAAATTTAAATGATAGCAAAGTTTTTAAAATGACATTAAAATTTAAATGATAGCAAAGTACCTAATTTAATAAATTAATACATACTTTTTTATTTTAATATTAATAAATTAGTTTATATACCCATATATATACTCATCCTTATTTATAAATAAATGGTAAAAAAATTGATGCAATAAAACTATTAATTAATTAATTATATTTTTAATTAGTTAATGATCATTATGATTACTATAATACAAATTTATTTCCTAATAATTTTACAATTAGTTCATCATCGATTAATTAAAATTTATTTATTATTCTTTTAATCAATACATCATAATTATATACCTTTATTCTATCCAATTGCTCATTTTATAAAATCCAATTACTCCTTTTATAAATATTAGTAATTAATAATATTATTTGATTGTTAATAATTAATACTTCTAAAAGATTTGAATTACGTTTCATATTTATCGATTAATATATTAAAAATTTATGATTAATTTTATAAATGAATTAATTTTTTATTATTATTCTTATATAGATTTTCATGCACAACTAATCACATCTTATTTTTAAACTTATTATTTTCATGCATTTTTATTTACGAACAATCTTATTTTTATCCCAATTCCTTTCATTCAAATGGTCTCTAAATATATATATATATATTTATAATTGGGTAAAATCACATCAAAGGTTGGTTAGAAGGGTAAAAAGAGATTTATCATAATATATTTATTGATCGAATCCAAATGGCTCCACACACCCACCTTAGGATATAATATATATTTTGATTAATCATACACTCCCTTTTCTTTTCTTTTCTTTTCTTTACTTAAGTAGAAATTACCTTTTCAAAATTACATCATTAACTAAAATTTTAAAGCCAAAAATGCAACCGTCATGTTAATTCACCAATTAACCAATAAAAATATTAATAAAATATTTATAGCAATAAATATTTATGAAAAATGATAGAAACAAAAAATTTAAAAATATATTATGTTCACAATAACATTTTCTCATTTAAAAAATCTGTCCGACCCATGGAAATATTAAATATAAATCTTGATGAAAATGTGGATATGTTTGAGAAAAATTTAATATCATAATGTGTGAATGTGGTAAAATTAAAAAAAGAAAACAAAAAAAGGCGTAGAGTGAGTGGCAGATGAAATTAGGTAAATTTATTTTTCCTAAACATAATCTATTAGACCTTTTAGGCCTTAAATCACGGCCAAACCCAAGGCTAATATAGAATAATAATTATATTAATAAAAAAATAAAAATAAAGTGACTATAAATTTAAATAATTTCTATAATTTTTTAATTAAAAAATTATCTATCTAACATATTCTCAAAATCAAAACCCTAATATTAACAATATTGACATCAATACTGTAATTCCGACCTATTATACATTTTTCTAAAAACTTAAAAAAAATCTATTGTATATAAAATCTTGAAAATTAAAAAAAAAAAAAAGAGTTATTTGACACGAAGGGAAAAATATAAAATTGGAGAGAAAAAGTAAATTACGACTTTACCACCAATGTCACATTTGTACTTTACATAGTACCTTTATAATTATTTTTATTCCTGTCCTTGTATTTGAACAATATCTCACAACTAGGCCCTTTTACATAAATTGAGTTAATCGATGTTAGATAGACAATAAAGCTTCATAGGCATAAGTATTGATATGCTCTATGTGTATTCCACTTGAAATGGCTCAAATGTTGACACTTTTACAATTTTGTTGGTGAGGACCTCTACACATTGAAATTTACTTTTTAGGGCTTCAATTTTATATTAATTACCACATGCATGCTCTTGGCTAGGACTTTTCATGGGTGTCATTGTCATTTTACCCTACCGTGATAGTTACGATGTTCGAACATTTTTTTGTGTATTTAATATTTCTTTTTTTTGTTTATTTTAGTATACTAAAATAAAATTTAATAATAGCTCATGCACTAGAGAATTATAGTCGGTCATATTTTTTGACAAAATATTGATGGTTGGAAATATTTTCATTTTTAAATTTTTTGTTGGAATGTTTCAAATAATTTGTTATAGTTAGAAAATTCATTATATATTTGAAAATTAATCTAGAGCGCATACAATATTAATAATCAATGTAAAAAGAATTAAAATTGTTTTTGTCTGGCTAGAAATATGTTGACAGTCACGAAGCTCTAGAAACACTTTGTGCATGGGAATAAAATAAACAAATATTATCTACCGATGCATCATTTAATTTGTGGCCAACAATCAAATTTCTATCTAAGAAATGTATTTGACAAATACATATATATACTCTTGCCGAAAAATTTGGCATGGGGAGAAATTTTCTTTATGCACAAAAAATTCTTTTCTTTGGCAGAAATAGTTCTGCCTAGTGAAACACACGTAGCCAGAAAATTTATTTTTGCCAATGTAATGATGATCGTGGGTAAAAAGACCTTTCTACCGATGTTTTCTTTTCGTAGGAAGAAATGTCTTTTTTGTCCACAGTTTTAAATTTGCATGGGCGCATTTACCGACATAATGTCAATAACGTGGGCAAAGAAAAAGATGATAGGGTTTTGGCCATGAAACATGTCCATGCAAAAAAAAAAATATCGACAAAAACTCTGTCTACGTTTTTCAGCGTCGACAAAGACCAAAATTCTTGTAGTGTTATTTTTTGGTATTTGAATATGTCTTCTAAATCATGTACTACTACGGTACTTCTAGTCTCGGAATATAAGATAATACTATTCTTTTCATCCTCTTTTAATATTTTAAACCGTTTACTATTTAATTAATAGTATGATATTCTCAATATGATAATGCTTATTTTAGGGTTAAGTTCACCATTCTTGTCCAAATCTCAATGGTTACCTGTGTGAATTTTACCAACTATGATATCATTTTTGATAATTGAAGATAAATTGTGATGATGGCCAAGGAGACCCACTAATTCGGAGTTTCTGTCAAAAAAAAAAAGAGAAAAATTGAGAGTGATTTGTCTAAAAAAAGTCTCGAACTTTTTATCCAAAAGAGGGCTTTACCATCAAGCCAATTGGATTTGAAGGAATAGACCTTGTTTCATTTTTCTTCTTTTTAATTCATAATGATAGTCTATTCTATGATACAATTATATACTTATATTTTATACAAATTAATATTCTTGCAGTATATATTTATACATTTTAATGTATAGTTTTGATGTATATATATATATATATGAAACTCGTATGAATATCTTTAATCAATTTCATATTAGAAATAAATAGATAGAGAGGGTAATTAAATATTACATGATCCGCTAATTTTATAGTTTATTAGTTGTTAATTTTATATGGATTAATTCATTAGAAGAAAATTGAAGCTTCCATATTTTTAACCTCTCTATACATAACCTATGATTTAGGAAGTGATATAGTCAATAACTCCAACAAGTTAAATATATCAAATCTAATTGATATTACAATCCTTTATATTATATAGTTTGATCAAAGAAAAGTAGTGATTGATGATCATCCACAACCAATAATTGAAAAGTATCCAAAGGAAATCTAGGGTTTTAGTTTCAACCTCTTACATATATATATATATATATATATATATTGTTTTTACTAATAAATATCTTAGGCTTTCTCTACTTCTTACAAAATTTAGATGCCAATTATATTCGCTCATATCTCCAAAATGTTTCTTTTAAGTAAAATAAAAATTCTTTAAAATCTATGATTTTATTTTTCGACTATATCCAAAAGTCTTAGTGCATAAAAGTTGATATTGTCATTATTCATTATATTCAAGAAGCGAGAATTTGTAGTCAGTATGTAGTTATTTTTTGATCTCAATTTTTTTATTTTTAGAAAAAGAATATTTGATCTAACAACCAATAACAATAATGGAACATGAGAGGCACCCCATTTAAAGTTAATTATAGTTTGCTGTTTTACACACACACACCACTTGCTATAAGGAATATTAGATGTTACACATAAAGAGGCAAGTGAATATCCACAAGTTGCAAAGGATATGTAAACGACTCTATGTGTGTGAAAGTAAACGAGCAATATGAAATTAAAATGATGATGTAGAAATATTTGTTTTGTGTGCTATCTCAACTAAATGTACGAAATGATTTAACTACTTGATTTTACAATATTTTCACGTACGAAATGTAGACACCAACACGCTCATTTCATCTTCGTTTTATATTAAACTCATAACTATTGTTGACCACCGAGACAATCTATGAATATGGTTAGTTTAGTTATATCCACTATATTATAGTATTTTGTTTTTAAGAATATTTTTTCGATTGAGTTCGAACACTAACTTTTGAATTAAATGATGTATATATCTCCAAAGAGGTATTGAGATTACCATTTCAAGTGCTTGTTCATTCATTTATTTTTCAAAAAATTCATTTGAAATAGAATTTAAAAGGCGAGTTTATGAAATAAATGAGTTAGTATAAGCACTTGAAATCAACATTATTTAAAATGGCCTACTCTCTCTATTGTATAATTCTTCAAATTATAACGAAATATTCTACAAATCATCTACTTCACTTAAATTCACAATGTTATCATGGCTACCACCGCCACTTGTGTCGACCAACTTTGGCTATCACCATCGTTGGCAACCTCTCTTTTCCACCACCACCTACGATCAATTCCAGCAACTTCACCTTAGACTTCGCCAATAACCATTATTTAAATTATGAGTTCAAACTATTTCATACTCATATTTTTTATAGTAAATTTGACATTAATAAGAGCACTTTTAGTATATGTAAAACCAAAAAAACTTGACTAAAAAAATGCCATCCATGTACTATTTTATGTTTGAAACAATAATCATTCACCATGTAAAGCTTAAAAAATTAAAGAGATTTTAAATATAGTGAAATAAAAAAAATGTTTACAAAATATAGCAAATTTTAAGATTGCCTATTGTTGAAAGGGGTAAAAACTAACGTACCAATTGTGATAGAATTTAAAATTTTGTTATATTTTGAAACTATTTTCGGTAGTTATTGCTATTTATAATAAGCTTAAACAAAATTATTTTATTCAAACACGTTTTTACAAGTAAACCTATGTTTTAATAATATTTCTAAAATATAATTAAAAGAGAAATATAAAGGTAATTGAATATGTTTGAATAATCTATATAATTTTAAATCAATTTTGTAAATTTAATTGAGAACTATTATGTTCATCAAAAGAAAATATTTTTTAAGTATCAAAATTAAAACAAAATATTAATTGGGGAGTAGAAAATAAAATCACCAAAAATTTCTTCTCATTTAAGTGATGTTTAGAAATTAAAAGATTAAAAGGGTTCTCAACATTTAAAAGATAAATATAAATAGCCAATGAACTAATGTATAAACTACACTTTTAATAAAGAAATAAAAAATTATAAATGGTTGTACGGAAAAAAGAAACATAGCTTATATCATATATTCTCTAAAGACTAAAGATAAAAGTAACAAGATTATAAAAAGAAATTAAACCTTCATCTTTGGAGAAGAAATACATATCAATTAGGGAAATAAAAGGCCAAAATCCAACCAAGGCTAGTGGAACCAATGTTCAATTAATAGTCACTTACCCTTTGTAGTAGATCGATTCAAGCGGATTGGCTGGGATCGATGGGGGAGCTTAGTAGAACCCATATGGAGCTCGAATAATCTATGAGAGAGTTTATATGACAATATAAAAGTCCAACAGGACCTTGAAAGCTTAGGTGGCCCATAAGAAAACGCAGATGACCATTATAACATCATGAGTTTGACACGAATGAACTAGTATCACATCTAAATGAGAGGGATCCAGAGAACATAAAAGTAACGTTAAGAAAGACTTAGAAAAATTACTACCTACACCAACAAGGTGTATCTTCCTTTTCAGTGACTCGATTATAGAAACCCTAAAGTTGAGTCAATCCTACGTTGAGTTACCGGAATACAAAGTACAAACAGATTCGATTTTGGATGTAACCCTTTCCTAATAACAAAGTTAAAAAAAAAAACAATTTATTCGTTAATGTGGAATAGGGGCATATGGCGTAAGAAATGAAGGCAGGGCCCAGATAGAAAAAAAAAGGCCCAAGCCCAAAGAAAGGGTTGAGATGAAGAAAGTAAACAACCGTAGAGCTTATGATGAAATGGGTAAGTGGGGACGGCGTCGTATAAGAGTACACATATCGTAACTCACTCTTCACACAAAAAGGGAAAAAGACGGAAACCAATATTGGGTATCCATCTCAAACTCAAACTAATCTTTGCTTTTCCCCACTTCCCACCTTACCAAATTCCACCTTTTTTTTTTTTTAATTACCATCTCTATTTAATTTTTTTTTAATACAATATAAATAATAACCATTTTTATTTGATTAAAAAGCCTACAATACAATGTTTTTGTTTTTACTTTAATTTCTTGTTTTATAACTTACAAAAATATCTATCCATACTTCAATAATATTTTTCAAAAACCCCAAACTTCAAATTTTCAATGCCATCAAGATTTTAAAACCTTAATTAATCTTCAAAGTATATATACAATTTAATAGATATAAAATTTATTTTTATGTGTAATAACAAAAACTTATTAGATAAAAAATTGTAAATAATAATTTATTATATCCTTTCAAAATTTAGAAATTTAACATTTTATAGTTAAATATAGAACATCACAAAATTAAAATGAATTACTTTTCAACTTTGGGTGCCAAATAGATAAAAAAAACATCAAAATTCAAAATTTGAAACCTAAACATATAATTTTAATATTTTATTAATTATTGATTAAGTAATTAAAATAGGTGACACTTTTGTTTTAAGAAAAATAATTATATAGAGACATTTTAAAAAATTTGTAAATATAAAAAAATCATAAATAATAGACTTTTATTATTATATTTTATCGTCTATAGACTTTATAAACTAAATCTAAATTTTCTATATTCAGTATTCTGCAAATACTTTAAGTTTAATCGGTAAAAATTCATAAAAAGCTAAAATAAAGAAAACATATTTTTACTTACCTCAAAGTTACAAAGTTTTCTTTAATGAATTCTAAAACTTGTTACTATTTTATTTTCTCAATTTCTTTCAATTATCATATGATAATATTTCATATATTTTATAAACAGTCATTTTTTTTTTTTGAATTTTTGTACTAATAATATTTTGCATAACTAAAGTTAGATATTAACTATAAAGAGATATTTTGTTTTAAAATCTTTTTCCTATCCAATTTACTAAAAAAAACATATGATATTTTGTATGTGACATTCACATGTGAATGTTATAAAAGCAAATAGTTTCATTCTAGCTTTTATTTTTCATTTTTTAATACAATAAACATATTTAAAAATGTTATAACTTTTAACAAAATACAATATAGTAAAATTAAAGAAGTACTATAATTATTTCATAAACCTAAAAAAGAAAAAAAAAATACATTACCAAAATGGTCAAGTTTTTCTACTTTTTATACATTATATTTTTTTCACTTGACAACTTTTATATTTATTTGATTCAAATATGATACCTACTTAGAAGTGAAGTAATCGTGAATGATAAAACTACACATTAAAAAATATTTATCGATAGCAAAATTTTAAAATCTATCGCCCTAATAGACTTCTTAAAGTTTAGGAACGTTTATCAATCTTTTTACTCATAGTATCATTTATAAACTTCTATCAATTTCTATTATTGATAGATATAGACATCAACAAATACAAAGAAAAACTATTTTATTATCGGAAGGAACAACAACAATGAAGTACTACATAATATAAAAATATGAACATAAATAATTTGTATATAACACACTGCTTCGTACAAATAATGAGACTTGATGTCTATCGCTAGCAATCATATTGATAGACACCAATAGAAATGAGTGTTTATTGATAAATTATTTAGTATATTTGAGTTAATTTTGATATTTTGAAAATAATTCTATTTAAAATCTTCAAACTTGAAAAAGAAAAGAAAAGAAAATCTATTATATAGCCGTTGCCACTAAATATTTTCTGACATCGGATAAAAGTGATATGGATTTATGATGTAAGCAATATATATATATGAAAACAAAGTAAGGATAATAAATAGATAATTGATATTCACAAAAATAAATTTGAAAATGACAAAAAGGTACAAGTAGTTCATGATATAGGAAAAAGGAAATTATGGGTATTTTTCTTTATTGGTTTATTATTCCTGATTGAAATTTTGTGTTTGTAATTAAGAATATGAGGTTGGAAAAAGAGAATGAAAAAGTTTGAAAATGAAAGAAAGAAAGAAATAATAAAATCCGACAAAGGCTTACTTCAAAGTTCAAAATAATATTTTCTTCATAGATTTGATTCCGACATGTCGTCCCCCACCGTAGATATCCCTCACTGCTCCCATTCCTTTGCCTTTCCACGCGTTTTCTTACTATGGAATATTTTTCAATTATATAAATTACTCATTATTATTTTAAAATATATATTATAATTTTCAAAAACTATACCCTTCATTATTTAGAAACTATCTTTCACTTTTTCCTTTTATTCCCTTTCTATATCTACACATCCACTCTCATTATATGTACGAACAAGTGTTTTATATAAATTATCTATGCTCCTATGTACTTTTTAGTTCTTGCTCTTCAAGATAATATAATACTTTTTCTTCATACTCAACATCAATTGTTTTTTGCTGTTAATGTAGGTATAGTTTTGACCTTTTTTTCCCTTTGTTAAAATTTCTACCATTTTTTAGAAAAATAGAAAAATAAACTTTTTTATTGTTATTAGCATAAGATAGGTGTTAAGTATCATTAGTACATATATTTTGACCCATCAAGGAAGTGATGTTTATGAGTTAAATCTATTAATAATGTTAAGTAAATGCCATGCATAAAACAAACTAATTACTTTAGCTTAGTTTTTATGTAGTGTGTCATTGTATTTAAGTTATTTCAACATGTATAATTAAATTTTTAACAAATTAAAATAGGTTAAAATTTAAAAAAGAATAAAGCTATCAAACATCATGCCTTTAATTTGAGTCCCAAGAAGAGGGTGAGAATTGCAATTTGCAAATAGTTTTTTTTTTTTTTTTTCATACTATTAACTCCAAACATATAATTAATATTACCCCACAAGAGAGACATATGCATTAACTACATGTTGTGGATACCTAAAATTAGCTTTTAGTTCACCAAGCAATTCTTTTGAAAGGGCACACACATTAAGTTCTTTAATCTTCATGGAAATTTCTTGGAATGTGGGTGTTTGGTGGGGATTTTGTTCTTTAGAGGGACAAAGAAAATCCCTACTCTAAGGGAGTTTTTGTTTATCAATATATTTCTCATTCTTCCTCAACCTAAATTTATGTTCGAGATATAGTTTTCGTGTTGGTATCTAAAAAAAAGATGGTGGGAAGGTGTGATTCTAAATTGAAGATCCTATATTCCATTGAGATTTGATATTTTTTAATTTTTAATTTTTGAACGGTTAGAAAGCTTTCGGTTGGAGCATCTCTATAAAAACTTAGAAATTAATTATATGTTTTTATTTGATATTTGTTGTTAAGGGATGATGTTAGACTAGAACACATAAATATTGACGTCAACCAAAGATAAGAATAACAATTAAGTCAAGAAAATTAATAAAATTCAAATTGAAAGTGTGGCACCCCTAAAACCAAAATGGGTCTAAGAAATTAAAGATGGTTGACTTGCCAACATTACCCCACACTTATCTTGACACGAAGGATTGGCCAAGGACCAAAATGGACCTAATGGAAAGAGCTCGGTGTCTCAACCTCGGTTCGAATTAACCTTAGTAAAACAATGTAAAATAGGGGTGCACATGTCCTGACCTAATAAAGTTAAAGGATAATTCCAATGTAACTTTGAAACTCTATTGGAAATTAGAGTAAGATCAAACTATGAATATAAATAGAACATGATAGCTCTAAAGAAGTAAAACGTCCATCCTAACACTCAAACCCCTCAGCTCAATCGTTTTTTTTACTTCAGCATCAGAGCATATGCATAACAAACACTACACCAGTTTGTTGATCTTTCTATTTCATAAGTCATATTTTTATCTTTCTATTTTGCTAGTGATGTTTTTATTTTTCTAAACTACAAATTTACATTTGTTGTTGTCATGAATGTTGTAGTGAGTGATATTTGGTTAAAAGACAATCAATTTTATGAAGGTCACAATTTCCAATCAAGAAAATGGAAAAACTCGAACTAGAAAACAATATTGTTGAGCTCAATTAAGCATGAGAAGAGCAAGGGTTTGAGCCAAAGCCCAAAATGACCTACTGATCATCAGCCTTGACCTCAATCAAGAATGAGGTCGAGGCTAATTTCCTCCCTTTTTGATGATTGAAGCATATACTATGACTTAATATGAGCCCCGAGAAGAGGATAGTTTGGGTCAAAGCCCCAAACCAACCACTTTATCAAAGGATAAGGTTGAGGTCAAACCTCCAAATTTGACGAATGAGGCATATGAGAAATGCATGCCCTAACCAGCGATTTGATTCAATCTAGAATTAACTTAATTAATATGACTCAAAAACTCTAATATAGACGTTCTTGATCAGAATTTTACCATAAATACATTATATATGACTTGAGAGTAAGCAAGTTCGATCCATTCAAATATTTAAACTTTCTACTTGATATACAATTATATTTATTCTAACTTTAAGTATATTAGAGTCTATGTATAGCAAACACCACATGAACGTGTAGCTCTTTCCATCTTGCAAATCACATTCTTCTATAAATTATAAGTTTATCGTGATTGTCACATAAATGTGCATTTTACTCCATCAAGATAATAGCACCAACACTTCTCCTTAACACCGTTGTGATATTTCAACACGTGGTATGGTACAATTGTTTGGTTTCTGTAAGTTTGAGTTGAAATGGTGTACTAATTGTCATAGTGTCATGTGAACATATCACCAACAATAACATTATTATTAACATAATGAACATCAATCAAGGGTTGATCCAACAATATAATAATAGATCCAAACAAATTAAATTGGATTAGATAATTTTCATATAAAAATTAATTAGTTTCTTCGCCAACTACCACTTGAAATACTTAGCAAAATTGATCCGTGACATTTTCTTTTATTGCTCTTTTTCTTGAAATTGATTGAAAGATAAGGACTTTGTTTTTTCCAATAATTAATCCAACCAAGAATTTAATTGTTCAAATATTGTGTTGTTGGATTTCAATTCGTAGTCCACTGTGTTTTTCCCTAAAACTGTGGGCTCTATTTTTCTTTTTAATTTCATAGGGGCATGAAATAAATCAATATTATTACCTATGAAAATGAATAATTAATTAATTGCTATTTTTGTTTTGAAAAAATGAAAATGAATTTGATAGATTTAGATTTAGAGACAATGTACTATTTAGTTGAGCTGGCTCAATCGATCATCTCTCTAGCTTGTCTTCAAAGGACTTCATCCGTATGTTACCTTACTATAATTAATGTTTGGAATTAAAAGATTAATAAACTTTGGTCTATCTCTTTTTCTTTTTCTTTTTAAATAAATTTGGTTTAAAAAGTCCCCTAACTTGAGGTTGTTACGACATGTGAACAAAAAAGTTTCAAAAGACTTTTGAAATAAACCCTTCATTCCATGACGAGAGGATGTGACTACCTATCGTGTTATAAAATATTTAAGATGACAACTAATTGTTGTCGTACGTCAAAGCGGTTTGTCTCTTATAAGTAAAACAGTGACTTTCAAAAATATAAAAGAGAGAGAAAGATTTCATATTAATGTGTCTAGAAAACACAAATTTAAAATTCTTTACATTTCATCCGGTGTGATATATACTTCTTTTTTGTTTTAGTTCTCTACGTGATGTTCCTAAAAACTGAAACGTAATCAATGCCCTTAAGAGATTTAAGATTTGAAATCTATATTTGACACTTGATGACTCTGACATTCTTCTGCATCTCCTATATGATCCAACCAAACTATTATGATCTAATTGTCTTAAACTACGACTTCCAAAAGTGAAGATTAACCCCATTGCACACACACTATTATCTACGTTAGCCTCGTTGTAACCCTATAATGTCTAAAAAGTTCTTCCTACCACGATTCAAATATAATATTAGAAATAAGTTTACATAATGTTTGATAGTGTATGAGGTTTCATCACAACCTGGGACACTTAATATCTCAACATACCTCCTCAAGATAGTGTCTCTTTGAGTTCACGTATCTTGGACCGAATACCCGTTTAGGCTTAATAGACTTTTCATACCATATTTGATAGTACTAGCTAGTATGAGATTCTATCTCAAAACCAATGGACAGTAAAAGGAGTAGTCCATTCTAATTTATAAGAATGCGAGTCTCTTTGACTTTTTCAATGTAGGAATATATCTCAACGTCTCAACAAAAATTAATTAACATGAATACTAAATTATAAAAAGAGGTTATTTAAGTAGATATATCATATATCATATGAACATATATCTTATCTATAATGTCAGATATTGAAAAAAAATGGAAAGTAAGAATAGCCTTTAATACAATGATTGAAGTATGGGATGTGTAAAAGATGAACATATCTTACCTTAGTAGTTATTGATATAGTTGTCAGATTTGTTGTTCATAATTGAAACCAACCTTAGAGTTGAAAAACATTTGGAGTAAATTTATTTAAAAAGTAAAGAAAAGAGATTTTTAGTGTTGGGGAAGAAAATTGAATAGTTTTAAAAAGATAAATGGAGAGATTGAGAATGGGAGGAAGTTATGGAAAGATCAGGTCAGTAATATCATTGTAGTTTTGTGGCTACAACCAAAACAATGCAAAAAGATGCATTTACTAGCTAGAAAAAGGGACCATTCTCCTTCATTATCTTCTCTCTCTCTTTTTTTTTTTTTTTTGTTCCATTTTCTTTTTTCTTCTTCTTTTGAAAGCCATGATAATCCAACATGGTATAGAAGTGCATCAAGAAACCCTAACAAAGGCAAACAACTCAAGATAAAATAAGAAAAAAAATGAGAAAGAAAAATGAACTCCATTTCAGCATCGTCTTAGATACATACGAGTATACCTGCACATCGTTAACATCAACCCTGGATAATGTGAGAAAATATAATATTAAAGAGAATAATAATGCCTCATTAGTACTGAACAAAGAAATTTCAGTAATATCCTAAGATTTGGTTCGATAATTATGTAGACTAACAACTTCTAGACAGTTAGATTCAACCACGATGTGTTGACAATTAAAACATAGAATACTATGTATTATATCACAAATAACCATTTGCTTTATCCAACGCGTTTCTTAATCCAATTTAGTTAGGCAACAAACAATCGGAATTTTTTTCGTTTTTCGAGGTATTTTACTTTAATTTCTTTGTTCGATCATACTATAGATTTGTCTTTATAAATACTAGTGGACACTACACATTAATGTCAGTTGGTCCCACCCTATTTTCAAAAGTCGTTAACGTGTAACATATTAGACATATTGCATTAAAAAGTTTCCCCTAACAAACCACACATACACAATGAGGGAGGGAGATAGAATGGTGGAGAAAAGGGTAGAAGAGAGAGGGACTTAGGGGGAAGGAAAAGAAAGGTAAAAAGAGCAACAATAATACCACTTTTCAGCTTATTTGTATTGGCCCTTTTTCTCATCTCAAGGAAAAAGGGTTCTAAGTACTTCTAGGGTTTGTGTTTGGCCAAATTGTGCTTGAGAATTATGCCACTTTTTGGACCTACATATCTTATAATAATTGAAATGTGCCATTTGACTTGTCTATAAGTTAAGTTTTACGTATTTTCAACTGATTTAGATCGAAATATTCGTTCATACATTATATATATGAATACACGTTTGATATATTTGTAAATTGGAGAGTTCAACATCGATATTAAAGATTTATCAATATCTCGACACAATATTTCAGATTTACAAATAAATTCTATTATATATTGATATTACTAATTATTTAACCTTTCCTCTACAACACAACCACATGCTTATGCTTCATTAAACTTAGATTAACTTAAAAAAATATGAATAAACTATTTAAAGAAATTAAATTCATTCAATATTGATATATGTTGACGACAATTTCACAAGTTTTTGGATTTAATAATGATTTTAACCATTTTTTTTCTTCTAGGAA
Organism: Cucumis sativus; assembly: GCF_000004075.3. Lineage (NCBI taxonomy): Eukaryota > Viridiplantae > Streptophyta > Magnoliopsida > Cucurbitales > Cucurbitaceae > Cucumis > Cucumis sativus. The sequence goes on from NC_026656.2 coordinate 12,873,075, forward strand.
AACCCATCACTACTAGATCTCCAATACACAATGATTCAAATCCAATCCCTTAAATTCCACACTCTAATCTTAAGAAGCTAAAAAAGTTTGGGATTGTCAAATTCACATGCAACTGATTGCTTGGAAAGTAGAAAAAGAAAATATATATATGGTCACCCATCCACTTACATGAAAATGATTAATAATAAATATTTTCGAACTCACAAATGAGAGATCCTAGGTAACCATAATTATATATACATCTCGTGTACGATAAAACCGTTGAAAATATTGATTTGGATTTCTATTTATTTACTTAAATAATAATGAAGAGATTATTTATTAAACTAAATTATACAATAGTAATATTTCACAATAAAAAAAGAAAAAGAGAAATGTTAAATTTTTTAGGTAAGATATGTGGTGGAATTAAAGAAAATAGAGATAGTTTGGTTTTGCATTAAAAGATATGTAGCCTTTCATCATTAGAAACTTAATGCTTAGAGGATGGATAATGATAGAGAGTGAAACTATATGGTTAGCCATACTTTGGAAAACGATCGTTCATGTGATAATATTTAAACCAAAAATTCTATTTAATAAATAAACAAAAACTTTATCACTTTGCATAAATACCCACCATCATATCATTAATTAATTTCATCATTTATGTATAATTTTCCATTTTCCTTTTCCTTTTCTTTTATTCTTTTTTTATTTATTAAAAGTAGGTTAAAAAAATAGAGAAATTCACAACCGTTAAAAACAATATAAACCTTTACTTTTTTTTCGTTTTATATCCTTATTACCTTCAAATCTATGGATGGCATTTTAAAAAATAATAAAAGTATAGTAAAATTTTACATCTATTAGTCATTATTAGTCATTATTATTAGTAATCATTAGTGTCTATCATCAATCAATTTCATTTTTAAAAAAAATGTGTTTTAATGGCTGTTGGAGTAGTTTTTCTTTTTACATATGATTTTAAATAATTTTACAAAGTTGAGATACATTTTCAAAAAGTTCAATAATGGTAAAAAGTAGATCGACCAACAAATGATAAAAAGAATTAAATTCTCAAACTTTCATATTATCCATATAACTTATATAATTATGTAAGTATTGAGTTCAATTATAAAAATTTGATAAATGTGAGAGTTTAGTTTTGTCATGACATAATTACAACTATTATCATAACTTAGTTATAGTTTTTGCTATTTTTTCTTACATAAGAGTAATAATAATAAACTTCAATAACCCTTTAATTAATCTCCCATACCATGCATACTAATTTTGATTAAAAAATGGGTTTAAATCTATTAAATTTTTTGAATAATCAATCATTTCATAAAGTATTTGATTGGATTATGATCGTTCAAATTAAAGTCAACTAAGTTACTACAAAAAGAAAAACCAAGAAAAATTAAATAAATGAAAACTAACAAAAAGGTTTTTGTATGTTATTTAGTGAATATGACCTAACACATTCATGTCACATGCAAACGTTTATATCATCCAACGGCTACAAAAAATTTCTTAATCTTTTTTTATATTTTATTTTCCACATTGTACAATTTTTTACGTTTATTTATATATATATTTGCTATATTTTAGTTAAATTTTTCTATGTTTGAAAATAACGTTTTTAATCTCTTGATTAAATATAATAAAGACTTCTATAGAATATAGTTTAAACAATTTATAGTGGGAAGAATAATTTAAAGTATGATTTTGGAAAAACAATAAAATTAATCACGACAACTATTTTTATGTTAGACAAAATTAGAATATTTGTTAAAATATAAACGAATATAATCAAAATAGTAGTTTAATCATTCTTATTTTATGACATCTATATATAAAACCTCTGACCCAAATAATTAAGAGTGAAACAATCACAAATGCCATGAAAAATGAGAAAAAAAACTTAGGAATCTTTGCTGTCACATGCACAATATATATTTTTGTTCATAATCTATATAAAAAATAAAAATCACTTTTAGTCTAAAATTTTTATTTATAATAATTTAGTCCATATACTAACAATAATCTTTCAACACTTTTAATTCTCGACACAATAATCAACTTTTAAGAAATTTTATTATATCCCGATAGAAGAAAAGTAAATTTACTACAAATTCTAAGGTGTAGTTTGTTATCTATTTTAAGTGATGGATTATTGCAAAATTAAAAAAGTAAAAAGTATATCGAGTTATTAAATAATTTTTTAACTCGAACAAAATAATATAATAATAAAGAGAGTTTGTTTTCTTTTTCTTATGAGATAGAAAAGGAGAGAAGAAAATTTATATGATAAAAAAAGGACACAATAACTTTTATTAAATGACAATATATGTTTCTAAGATTAAGAATCCAATAATGATCTCAAAGGTTCCGTACACAAAGCACTTAAAAAAACGTACCTACACACACATTCTCTGACGAACCTCTTTTAACATATTCTATCTATCTGTTTATATATATTTCTTTTAGAAAACATGTAGAATTAGTGATGACATTTATATTTAAATATAGAAAAGTGAATCAAAATATTTATAAATATAGACAAGTTGATAGATTCTTATGAATTAAGATTGTTTATAAATTCTTGTAGAGGGAAAAATTTTGGTATATTTGTAAGTATTTTATTTGGATTTATTATTTTTTTATTGGGATTAATAAAAATAAAGATAGGGAAGAAAATTGAGAATAATAATTGTGATTATAATAATATCCATGCATTTTTTCCATTAGAAGAGAAACCACTCAAAGGGTGTAAAGTATAATCCACCTCAATGAGGGAAACATTGGACTATTTTTACAAAGAGAGAATACATTCTTTGTTTTTTTTTTTTTTTTTCTTCTTCCAACCCCTTTTGAGATCTTTTTTTTAAGAGAGGGGTTTGGAAATTCAAAACTAAGTTAGAGATCAAGTCATTAAGCACAAAAAACCCATTAAAGGGTTTCCAAAAAGAAGAAAAGAAGAAGAAGAAGATAGATGGTGAAATCCATGAAAAAGAAAGTGAAAAAGAAGATGGTTAAAAAAAAAAAAAAGAGAGATAATGATGTGATCGATAATCTCTCTTCTTTGTCCCATCTTCAAATTCTTGTGAATTCTGGTTCATGAAAAATCCCCATCAAATGAAGGAAAAGTTGAAAAATAATATAGTGTTTTTTGGTTGGCAATAATTTCATCTAAGCATGGAGGAGGTTAAGGATCTGAAGACATGCTCTTGGCAAGGAATAGTGAGCCCCATGTAATGATCAAATCCAAATTCTTCTTCCGCTTGACGAAGTAAGCATTGGAATTCCGGGTGTGTTAAGAACGAGATCGGAACGATGAAACGACTTCTGTTCTCGCCGACATAGACGGCGAAGTGGCCCTTGGGGACATCAAGAGGGAGTTCTTCATCGGCATCGTAGGCGCCATTGTTGGACTTTTTGCCAAGGCTAGAGCAACGTTTGAGGATTTGTTTGAGGACGGTAGATTGTGGGAGTTTGTTTCCCTTGAGGATGGCCATTTGTGAAGAATGTATAAGTGTTTTTGTGGTAATTTGAAAGAGATCTGTGGGAAATAGGGAATGGAATAAATCTCCTCTTAGGGCAGCTTGAAGATTAGAGGAGAAAAAAAAAGGAGGGTATGGATATGAAGGGGAGGAGAAAGGGGTATTTAAGAAGAAAGGGGGTGAGATTGAGAATGATATATGGAGAAGAGAAAGGAGTGAAGGACAAGCCATGAGAGTGTTGGGTAATGTGTCCTTAGGGAGAGAGAGAGAGAGAGAGAGAGAGAGGAGGGGCAAAAACCAAATGGGTCTACTTTTGCTTTGTTTGTTGGCTATCCCAATGGCAACTTGGACCCATTGAGAGAGAGAGGGGGGGGTTACTATAGGTAGAATAGATTTTGATCTCTGCATCAATGGTTTTCATGAATTTTCTTCAAGTATGAAAAATTGCAAACATGGAAAATAAAAATCGCTACCTAGCTAGAAAGAAATTAACTTTGATCTAAATTGTTACTATCATACAAAATTTTCTTATCGAATTCCAATTTCGAAAACACTCGTGAAAGATATTTGTATCACTCACACTTTTTTCTCCACTCGTAAATATTAGAGGATATAAAAAAAAATTACTTAGAGTTGGTACACTTATCAAACTAATTAAACGTGTTTCTAATTAAGACGATTTGAAATTAATCAAGAGTAAATGTTTTCTTTTATAATTTTTATCACTGCCAACTTTTTAAATATTTTATCAATTAAACCAAATATATAAGAGAGCTAGGTAGAGGGAAAGTTAGTAATATAATTGAAGACTTGGATCAGTGTGGCTTGTATATATATTGACCTACAAAACTAAATTTAGCATTTTGGTTTTTAGTCTTGAAAATTAGGTTTGTTTTCTTAATCGTTATTTATCATAGCCTACGTCTTTCCTAATCAAACAATTGAATTGACCCATTTAATTTTCAAGTTTATAAACACAACTTGGAGAGCTATTCTAAAAACTTAATCAAGATTTTAAAGTCGAAAATGAAAGTAATTTTTAAATTAAAACTCATCAACTAATTACTATATTGTTTTTGAAATTTGATTCAATTATTCAAATAATGTTTAGTTATAAAAAAGAGAAGAATCAACACACACATTTGATATTTATGTGGTTGATTAGTAACGTATTAACTACATCCATAAAACAAAGAGAATAATTTTATTAAAGAGAATGTTAAAGAATACTAAATAGTGGTGCCTTTAGGGTTAGAGATCAACTTATATAGTATAGTACTTCTCTTAGCCCTAGAGTCATAACCGTAGATAGCTATAAATAGTCAAATATGAATTTTATTTTGGTCGTTCGAAGAGCCATCCAACAGATTTAAAGACATTCCAACGTATATCACATGAGATTGATATTTTATACTTTTTGAATTTTTATTAAAGTGAAGAAATGGATAGATTTTGATCTTGCACCAAAACCATAATTATCATCAAGAGTTAGTTGCATTACATGGCGGCCATATTGAAAGGGTTTGTTTTGAAGGAGAGTGAGAGTGAGAGTTGAGAGTGAGAGTGGCCCCTAGTCGTTCTTGAGGGGGAGAGGGGCCATAGTTTTTTTAGAAAAAAGATTTTGGGATTGGCTTAACACATTTGATAAATATATAAAGTAACATTCCATCTAAATTCTCATGGTTGTGGGGTTTTAATGTGAGATCATAAAAACTTTTTTATTAAAAAAATATGAAAAAATAAAAAGAAAACGAGTTCAATAATATGAATTTGTATTTTTCCTTATTAAATTCTTTCTTCCATAAATCAAGTGTATTTATAAATTCATATGGATAGTAGATCTAGGTCTATCAAATATTTAATAAATAATATGTTGTGGAAGAGAAAATGAATACTTATTTTTTAATTAAGTATGGAGACCAACCCATAAAATCGACCGTCTAGAATTAGAGTTATTTGGCTAAATATAGAGGTCAACTCGGGGTTGACCATCTAGCCATATATATTTATTATTAGAATTATTGAGAATGACCCACAACAAGCCACGTTACCTAAGTATAGAGGTCGATCCTTTATGATAGTAAAGATTGTGGCTTATTGCACCTTTTCACATATTTGGGTCACTAGTGAACAAAGATTCACAACGATTGGTAAAGACTTAATTAATTACGTAAGGATTTAATTATGCAAAAAACAGTAATGAAACCTATTTCTATACAATTAAGAGGGCTTATTGACATTTAGGGTAAGCAAAAATACATTGCCCAAGCTTCCATCCTTTAGCTCTCTTTCTAAACAATAATTGACTTGATTGTTGGAGTGTCGGTGGCCAAGCACCACACCGCGACAAATATTTTCTATTTCTTAAGGTGTAAAGTACCGTTGATACCAAATATTGACATCTAACAAATGGAAACCAGTGATAGAATATTTTAAAGTTATTTAGCGTTAAAAAACAGGTAAAAAGTAGGTGTTTAAGGCCATATTGAGTAAAATAAATGGAAGAGTTAAAATTAGCCTAGTTTGTGATTTTTTTTAGATGTTTTGAGATTTAGATTCTTCTCAAATTGGACCCAAAAATCATATCAAATCTACATTTAGAAAAATTGAATACCAAATTTCAGCGAATTAAACTTAATTTTACAATAAAATCAAATGAAGACACAAGAACTATTCACCTCTTGTTCTTGTTCTTCAGAAGCAAGCACCAATTTATACTTTCAAAATTTGTATTCATGTTTACCCATTAATAACATGCGAGGGTTCTTCAATTATTTACATTTTGTATTCTTTTGGGATTCAAAAATGTGTGGATACTCCAAGCATGCAATGACGATGGCTTCATATTTGTCCAGTTTTATGTTGATCTACATTTAGTCTATATGTTTCCTTGGTATTGACTTTATGTGTAATTGTTAACTTAGATTGATCGCCTAAGTTGACATATTATATTGAGTAAATTATCCATAGAGTTAAGTAATTGCAATATTGGAGAAAAATCTAAGTGTAGGGTTTCGTTTGACTCTTAAAAAGAGGGTAATGTTTACGACCATAGGATATAGCATTTGGTTGTATGCCTAACAACTATTCAAGTTTGAATTAGCTATAGATTTATGTGTTTGATTGGTTAGTCTCTTGAAGGTGATTCTCTAACAAAGTTAAATAGGAATTGAATTCGATCCATGTGGCTAAATGTTATTACCGAAGTAGACTGCAAATGCAATATGATCACAAACGAACTTAACTACTCTTGACTTGAAAAGGCAAAGATGCATGCACATCTAGGCGGCATGTTAGGTTGTGTTCGGCTTGAACGCGTGACGACAATAAAGTTGTTGAAATGTGAGAATAATGAGGTGTTATTCCTCGTGAAATATGTGGTAGAAGATATTCTATATCCATGAAAGCATATAATAGGAAATTCCAATTTCGACATATTTAGTGTTTTCAAAACTTGGTGGTCGTTGATGGAATAGTATTTAGACTGAAAAGGAGAATGTTTTTTTTTCTATTGGTGGAATGACTTTCCAAAGTTAAATTTGTTAATTTATTGGTGAAGGTTGGTTTGACTTTGTTGTCGATGAAATTGTTTAATGTTTATTTTCTAAAAAAAGTAGTACTATTTAAGACGACTATTAAATATCATGAACTAATAATATTCATTTTTTGTTTAAATACATTTTTATTGGCCCCCAAGTTTTTTTTTTTTTTTTTTTGAAGTATATGATATTGTTAAGTTGGTCCTCATATTTGTTCATGGAAGATGATCATAGAGTTGGCCACAAAAGGTGATAGTCGAAATAGATCACTAAAGATGGTAGTTGCATGGAGTTGGATATGAGAGGTAAATCTATGATAATCAACTCCAACAACCACCTCTTGAAGTTTGGCCACAAGAGGTGGTCATCAAAGTATGCCGCCAACGATCGTTGTAGCTAGAGTTAGAGTTAGGTTTCAAAGTGGTCGTGAAAGCATACTACTAAAGATAATTGTTATCTTATTGAAGTTGGTCATGGGTAACAACGGACGAAGGAAGGATGAGAGAAATATGAAAAGATAAAGTTTATGAAGTGGAAGACTCTCAAAATATTTATTTGAATTATGATTTGTTTTGAGACTATCTATGAATTTGGATACCTAGGGAGTGAAGTTGAAAGTCTTTAAAGGTTTATATTATAATGTGAATGAAAGAAATGATGTATAAATATAAAAATAAAAAAGGATCCATTTGGGGTGTCTACCTGAACTCACGGACTAACAATGGAAGTGTACTGTTTGAGTACAAATTCTGTTGGAAGTTTTGAATTTTAGTGTTTGTTTGGACGTTGGATTCTTATTTTTCTTTTACATTTTCTCTTTACAATTATGTAAACCCATGTGATCTCTCTATGCTTTTTTACTCATTTCTTCCCATTTGTTTCTCTCAAATTTACTCAATATTATTTCAATGAACATGCATTGGAATTACCATAATTACTCTCTCTCTCTCTCTTTTCCCAAAGTACAATTTAACTTTAACTATTAAAATAAAAACAACTTTGACTCTCAACTTTTTGTATATAATACATATTTACTTTTTAGGTTTTTAAGGTTAAAAAAGTATGACATCAAATAAATTTGGCATATTCCAATAGTAAGCTTAGTTTAAGGGTCACGTAATCTTCTGAAACTAGAAGTTTGATTGTTCATTTTAAAAGAAGATTAATATGTAACATGAATTTTTATTAATACAATTATATTCGCTACAAACTCAAGAAGAAACTAAATACTAACAACTCTTAATATAAGCCGTTTTGTTAGATTACAACTACGACCTCTATTTAATAAACATTTGGGTACTCATGATTTTGATCTAATATCCTAAAATTACGCTCATGTAAATTCTATACCTAATCCTTCGTATGTATATTTTAGTTAATTGTAATGGATAACATTTTTAGTTTAGGATTAATAATTAAGTGTATATATGAAATAATATTTTAAAAAGTTACAAATATAGCAAAATGTATTTAATATTGTGAATTTTGTTAAACTTGTCATTATACCAAAATCTTACCATTTTGAAGAAGGCAAATATGAAATAGGGTTAGGGCACGTGAAAGCATGTGAGAAAGTTAAAAGGCGAACATTTGGTACAAAAATACATTCAAACTAAAAAGCTTCAATATATAACAACCAAACTCTACCAATTGGGGTATTAAATAATAATAGTCACAATCTAATTTGTTATTTAAAAGTACAATCACTTTCCAAGTACTTTTATTTGATTAGTATGGTACATATCCCTTATACTTAATCAGAAATGTGACAATTTCAAGTAATAATAATATCTCAAGTAATAACCCACAATTAATTTTACTCTCTTTTTATAACAATGTGGGCCCCTTTTGGAGAGGATATTTTATGAGGTCATATCTAATTATATACGTACATATATATATATATATATAATTCATTTACTTAAAAGAAATGAATTTGTAGAAAATATATAACTTATTTATTATTTATTTGTTTTAAATTTGTTGTTATTTATTAAAGAAGAAAGACAATAGTGATGGTATGTCCTACGCATTTATTATTAAGAAGAGCAATGTCTGGTGATAAAATGAAGTGTATCAGAAATTCTTTTTTATTTTATTCTAATTAATTTACGTATTTATTAATTTGTTGTTTTATTTTTTATTTTATTTTTATTTTTTTGGAGTGGTCCTTATAACATCACAGCCACTAAGTCAGAAGTGCCTACAATACAATAAGACATATATCCCCGCTTTCTATATTACCAAAAACTTCGATTTCTCCGTAGACTGTGCATCTATCCCTCTTTTTTTTCTCTCTCCATATAAATATGTACCTGTATGTATATGTGTATATTTGTATGTGTATATATGTATATTTGTATGTGTATGTATGTGTATATATGTATATATGTATGTGTATATAGGACATTTCTTCATATTTATTAAACATTTATGTATAATGGACAGTGTAGTTTCATTTTTATTGATTATTTATGCTAAAGGACTATGATTATGTTTGATTGGAAGCAATCAAAATCATAGCAAAAGAGAAAAAAAAAGGGTAGCCCTCATAAAAAGGCACAACTCTTCAAAATTAGGGTCCTTAAAAGCAACTTTAGAAGCTTTTTTCAAACATCTTATCGACAGTTGATTGCGTGAATAACGGCCATAGTTCCATAGGTAGAAAAGGGAATCTTTTGTACTTTTTAGGACAATCAGTTGGTAAAATAACCTAAACAAAAAATAAAAGAAATGGTTTGTTTTTCAAGAGGGGCAAAAAAATAATAATAAAATAAAGAAAAGAAAGAAAGAAAACTAATATTAGATCCAAAAATTTAAAGCTCTATAAACATGGTGGCTCGAATATTGATTCGAGTGCACGGTATCCAATGTATGAACTAGTATAATCAGTAGAAAAAGAAACCAAGTTTTGATAAACTTGATAAACCTCCTACTCTATTTTGTTATGATACCATGTTAAACTACAGAAATAATGAAAGGGTAAGATAGATAGGACGAAAAGAGAAATCGAGTCACTGTCCTAAAAGGGACTCCTTCATGTTGCAAGAAAAAGAAAATTGAATGGTGGAAAAAACAGAAGAAAAATCAGAGGCAGAGAGAGAGTGAAAAGCAAAGGGTCCATGGTTCACATCCAAATGCGGTGACCCGGTGAACCAATGGGGTAAAAGGGATATTCTTTTGAGAGTTTGATAGAGACTATTCCTTGTGTTTGGCACATGGAAGGCCATGTTACTCTTGTCCCCAAGTCTTCTTATGAAGAAGACAACATAGTAAAGCAGATCAACCTCAACTACTTCAAAACTGCCACTTTTTACTTTTTACCACAACTACAACCACATTCCCCTCTCACTGCCTTCCTCATTGCCTTGCTACTTCTAATCTAACTTTTAAACCTTACTTACAATATTGCATTGTAAGCTGTCGTATGAAATGTCCAAACCCCAAAACAAACATTTCGACTATAGCAATCTGGCTAGAAAAGGTTAACCCCATGTGGGATGTTGTCGTAAGGATGATCGGTTTCGTGGGTGTGTTGAAAATGTAGACAGCAGTAGGTGTCGCCAAGTGCCTGAGACGACGCGGAGCGACCGACGTCCTCAAAAGAGCTAGTTTTAAAATAAAATACGAGTCGTCACCAATCTTTTTTACGATGTGATTGGACACCGAAATAAAATAAACAATTTTTAAAAAAAATAATCTGCGAAAAATAGAATTGAGTTCGGAAGTCATTTGTGTGTGGGGAAGGTATTAGCACCCCACAACACCCATTTAGAAAAACGGTGGCCAAATTTTAAATCTTGAATTGAAAATATTTTTAAATTTATTTTAAAACTAATGTTTTATTTCATCCATCATTACTCCAATATTTGAAGTAATGATCTCATAGAATAAGTGGAATTATATTCCATTAATTAGACTATATATTGAAGGAAAGTTTCTCACCTTAAGAAAATGAGAAATTATAACAATTTCTCAAAATCTATCATAGGCTAGTCTTTGAATAAAGTTTTTTTAAAAAAAAACATTGATTAAATTCATTTTTTCTTGGGATCAAATCTCAGACTTCCAAAGATGTGATCCCTTACCTTAAGAATTCTAGAAAATCGGACTCCCAAATTTCCTAGATTCCATCATAGGAATATTTTTAGCGAAATAGAAGTGAGTTATTAAAAAGTTGATTAAGGAAAACATATGAAATATAGATTTATATTTTAAACATTTTTTAAAAAAAATTAAAAGGAATAGTTGTAAAGTAAAAATTTCTAAATAGTTAAAAAAAGAAATTTGAGAAAGATCTTTAAAATTAAGTCAATAGAAAATAAATATAATATACCCTAAATTAAGCAAGTAACATAAGATTTTATTTTTTTAAAAAAAATATTGGGAATCGAATCTTGGTCGATTATATTTTGTTACATTTATTTTTACATTTTAATCAATATCTCATTTAGTTTCATTTTTAATAACAAAATTTTCATTTTCCTAAAATAAATTAAATGAGATATTTTGAGATTTTGTGAAAAATAAATTAATACATCAAATGAATATTAAAATACTTTTATTTAAAATTGATTTTCTTTTTTCTTAAAATGATTTAGTAAGTCAAAATTGATATTAGAAGACTTTATTTAAAACAAATTCATTTCTTTTTTTTCCTAAAACAGAACGAATATGATATTAAAAGATTTTTAAAAAATAAGTTGGATTTATTTTTGTTTTCTAAAATGATAAAAATGAAATATTGAAAAATATTATATTATTATTAATTTTTTTACCTTTTTAAGAAAAATAAATAAATAATTTAGCAATTATTACTAATATTAATATTTTAAAAAATATATATGTGTAGGATAAAAGTGTGGTTACAGCAGGCCGTCACCTTAGTTTTCTGGTTGGAAGTTTAGTTGTGATACGTAGGAATTCAACATTCAAACCACATTATGTATACAGTTGAGATAGTTGAAAAATTAACCAAGGAAAATATGACTAATGAGGGTCTAGAGTATAAGAAACCTGGATTAGAAAGATATACATAATGAAAGAACGATTGATTGGGATGGGAATTGAACAATTGGACCCATTTAGACACTGATGGAGCAAAAATAAAATTTGAGGATAGGATTGCGCTGTACCTCGTAAGCAAATGTGCGAAACAAGGGCGAGATTGATACAAAATCATGTCACAATGAACATGACTGCACATGCAGGTCCAAACCAAAAGCAGGGCCGTAGGGTCCCATCCCCATTAAATGTCATGTACTAGAGAAAGGTTTGTGAATGATCTGATCATGGGTATTCTGCGACATCCTAAGAACTTTGCTCTGAAAAAAAAATTAATATGCAATCTCCCTTTGCTTCAGAAAGAAGAATGCATAGCAATGACTGTGAAAACAGAGTAAAATTGAAGATAATATCACTTCACTGAAGCAGGGTTAAGACACTGCTCTATTATAACATTCAAATGTTACTTTTAGATCTGGCCGACGAAAAGCCACCTTAGTTGTTAGGCCTTCGAACAAGAAAACAAAAGGTACCCTATTAAAGTTTCTATTTGCAAGTTAAATGTATTGAACATTGCTTACATTTCATGTCTGCTTGATCAATTGATAAGTTTCATAATACTGTTAAGACTTAGAATGATGGAATGAATGATACAACCTTCCATAATTTTCCCTTGAAAATTATGTAAGTTCCCTTTAGAACACTACTAGTCCAGGCTTGAGTTGTCTAAGTCTTTGATAATAATATTTTACAACTCACAATGAACTTATGAAACAGCAACATGAGAGTTTTATTCAAAATAACATTCCATTGGAAACCTAAAGCACTTCTTTCTGATGAACATAAAAAGTCGCTAAATTTAGGAATGGAAAAGATTCTAAATTTGTTCAAACCAAACAAGAAAGATCAAAATCCAATTTATCCTTTAAAAAAGAACCCCAATTTTTGACACAATCCTTTAATCTTGCCTGATTAAGGAATAGAAAAAGAACAAAATCGTATACATATTTAAAGGGACCTCTAAAGAGTATAATTTCATATGACAAAACCAAATGTCAAAATCTTAAAAGAAAACGCAATAGAGAATCTTCAACTACAAAAGTACACAATATAGCCAAAAGGCTAAAAGAAACTTGGAGAAGCCAAAAAGTCAAAGACATCTAAGCTAGCTATGTAAGCTCCAAATTTAATGGTAAATGAGTAAACTGGAGAAATCAAAATTCTTTAGAAAGGATCTAATTATTGCAGCACCAGCTCTATGTAATGGAAGGACAATAATGTATTTTAACACGAAAGACATCCTAGTGCTACATTATCTACCTATTTTCAGATAGCACTTTAAGAGCATATAGAACCCACAAAGAAGCCTAGAGTTCCTTGTCCAACAGATCAAAACAAATCGAACCCATGAAAGCAACAGAGAAATAATAACAGAGTGGTCCTTGCCTTTACAATGGAAGGTAGAGAGTTAAGATCAAGTAATGCCCATCACAAAGGTCCTAGTGCAAACAACACTTTCACCAACAAGTAATTCCATTCAACAGTAGTTAAACTAACGGAAAAGTAGGTGGAATTCATTCTCAACTTAGTTTAGAAAAACAACTCAATGGTCATGCGAAGATACACAGCATTTACAAAGCTTGGCAGCTCATCGGGAAGTACGGCAAGATTTCAAACCATAGATAAATAAATGATGAAAACATAGTGGTTAATGTTGCTCCTAGACGCCTAGTTTGTAGGGAATAATCTCAATGAAGCTCTAAAAAAATGGGCACTTGAAGTACCACCAATTGAAGGTCACATTCTCTCGTGGTTTCTTAATTAATTTCACATGATATCCCAAGAAATTTAACTGAAACATTAAGAAGGAATCACTTGGCAGGAGTGAGACCTAAAATGCGCAATCTTATCCAATTCTGGTGGCAAATGGAAATCTAGTTCTAGCAATCTCGATTGCAGTAATTCTTTACTACATTGACGCTATTATATTGTTGAGTGAGTTCTTATTCCTTAATAATGCACAACTAGGGTCTTGTATACTGCAACACGTTGAGCATTTTGGTTCAACTTTCCACTAAATGGGGTTGGATGGCTTCTCACGTGGTTTCTCCATGAGATCCACGCGGATATTCATGTTATTTGAATATAGAGCCAAGTAGCCACTGGCTTTTATTAAATAATATTATTTTTTAAAGAAGGGGTAACCACTGGCTTGTCAACTCATACATACATCCTACCAAAACAAGTTGAAAACTGTCACCAATGACATTGTATTTCATATATTCATTTCTTAAAATTGTTGCCAATATGTGTCTATGTGCATGGCTATCATCCTCTGGATTCAGAGTGCCGAGTGTCTCAGGAGAAAGATGGGCAAGGCAGGAAGTTAACAGCACTATACGATGCCTGGACATATATATGTCTCTCTCCTATGGCTTTCTAATCTATAGAAACCAAAAACCTATCAAGTCCCACATAATATCTCAGCACTTGATTTCTTCAACCTTAAAATTACATATGAATGGTTAACAGGCTCATCAAACTGCCACGGAAAATGAATAGGCCAATACTTTCTTTAATCTGTGAAGTGAAACTTGTGGATGTTGGAAGGGAAGACCTCTGTTAAGGCTGAGAATGCACGAAGCAACTTGAATCTATAAAGTATAGCTTTGACGAGGAGACCATCTTAGAAATAGGGTTTTAGAACGTTAGAAGCATCAAGTATCACATCATCTTAAGAATATCCTAGCCGATAAGATTTATTCAGCCATTTGGTAAACTAGTGAGATAGAGAACTTAAAATGAAAAATAAATTCAATGACAAGTTCTAACGTTTTATCCTCTGTCAACAGAAGAAACTGAGACAAATTGAGTCTGATCAATGACGCAAAAAATCTAAATAAGTAAATGAATGAATACAATTCCTGAAGAGCATCAGGTGAAACTAAAAATATATGGATTATTCAAATGTTTGTTCAAAGGAAAACGTCAACAAAGATGTGAAGCTCTTTCAAGCAGACATCATCTTGATGAGGAAAGGTTTTGGCAGTGATATCAATGGATGAGAACTGAGAAGGGGATTAGACTGAAGGAACCAGCCATTTGCTCAGCCGAAATGAATCCGTACAAACATTTGTTAGGAGTGCATGTCATTAGGATCTCAAAGTGGAAAAATACAACTGCTATTAATGAAAGGGAAAAATTCAACCTGTCCTATTGTCAATGCTGCAAGCTGTATGAATTATCTAAAAAGAAATTCACGAGTACCTGTACCTCGCCTGGGATATAATCTTTGTTGGCAATGATCTTTTGTTGTTTTCACATCATCTTCTAACCGAGCCAAAATTGTTATAACAGTCTCATTATTTGCCTTGTTGCCTGGTAAAAGTTAAAACGCAAAACTACAGATAGCAAGATGTGCAAGGATGGGGAAGAGGAAAGCGATGGAAGCAGGTAACTTGATGCTCGAATTGGCTAACCACCCACAAAAATACGTACTTTAGGAGGAAAAAAGGAGGGAATGTGTTTGACTAGTCAGTTAAAATAACTGAGAAAAGGCACCTTTGTGCATAAAAAAAGTAGGACTCATCGATTAAGGTAGTTACAAAAAAGTATAAAGTAGATGATGTAAGCGGTGGGAAGAGCTATACAAGTACTGAACTAAGTAGAGGAAGATCCCTAGACCTCACGGATAATCTGAGGACTTGTACTTTCACCTTCTTATTTTGTTCATTGATGTTTAGAACTGCCTTTATGTGATTTACATAAAACTGAGTAGTAATACTGGATATAACTATGATACAAACTACGCTCTTATGATCAATGAAACCATTTCATCATAGCACCTCAAAATAAACAATTTCCTCGTAAATGTCAACTTGAGCCGTTTAACTTTTACACAAGGTTATTTGAGTAGTGCTCAACTTGTGATCTCTATCCAGCTACATGCAACATCTTTATACAGCCCTTCCTTTCTCACAGATTCCCTCAAATGCTCTATCTCGTTCCACAAGCCAAAACCAGCATATAGATTCGATAGCATAACTAATATCCCAGTATTCTGAGGATCCAATTCAAGTGCCCTACGAGCTGCCAAATTGCCCAACTTAATATTTCCCTGTTCCAAGCAAGCACGGAGTAAAGCTCCCCACAGGGAAACATTGTAATCCCGACTTTTGATATCATTTACGAGCTTCCATGCCTTTTCCAATTCCCCAGCTCTACAGAGCAAGTCAGCCAAACAACTGTAGTGCTCTTGACCAGGTTCCAACCCAAAATCACTCTGCATGGAGTCAAAATACTGGACTCCAAGATTCACCTCGCCAGTATGACCACAAGCTGATATGACTGTCACAAAAGCCACCCTATCTGGTTTGATCCCTTCCATCAACATCTGGTTGTACAGTTCAATTACTCTTTTGTAACACCCATTTCTACCATATACACTAAGCATAGAAGTCCACATTATAATATCCCTTTTCCCATCTTCTTGGCGTCCAAGTCCTGCAAACTTGAATACATTCCATGCTTTTTCCACCATCCCATTCTTCCCATACATTTCAACTAATGTGCTTTGCAAATGAACATCACTTGTAATATCATAAACCGTTCGCAGTATATAAGCATGCACTTGCTTACCTAGTGCAATTGCAGATAAACCAGTGCATGCTCGTAAAGAAGCAGACAGAGTGAACTGGTCATACTTCAAATCCAGACCCTGCATCTTCCGTAGCAATTCAAGTCCTTCAACCCACATCCTAGCCTCGCCATACCCAGCCAGCAATGCATTTGCGCACACAGTATTCTTCATGGGCATTTCATCAAACACTTCAACGGCATCATAAATCAAAGAATTTTTTGCATACATATCAACAATCGCACTCCCAACAAAAACACTACACAACCAACCTGATTTCCCCACGAATGCGTGAATTTGTTTTCCATACACCACATTCTGAACAAAAGAACAACCATTCAAAGAGCTGCAAAGGGCATACGTGTCAATAGGAACCCCATTAGAATGCATGAAAGAGAACCCCATTAACGCAAAATCTTGAAACCCATGTCGAGAAAAGTCAGAAATCATTACATTAAAGGTTAAAGAAGTTCTGGGGATGATGCATTGGAAGATGCCGTTTAAGCTTTTCGCATCAAAATTGGGGATGATTTGGGAGTAGGATAGTATAAGCTTAGAGTGAAGATTCGGGGAGAAAAATTGGAAGTGGGTTCTAAGCAAATGAGCGTGAATCTTCTTAATGGTTTTGAGATTTTTGAATTGAGAAGAATGGTGGAAGAAACTGGCGAAGGAATCAAGACTTCGTATAGACATCAAACAAAAGAATGGATGAAGCAACAGAAGGAAAGAGCATTTGGAAGTCTTTTTTACTTTCATATTTCAGGGGTACTTTCGTCATTTGGTCGATATCGTTGTGACAGTTGAGAAGCCACAGTTAAAGAAATAACGACAAATTCAGGTTTCAAAGTACTTAAGTTTATTGATTTTCTTTTGCCCCTAAATTTAGTGGAAATAATTTTTTTGGAATAAGCATCAATTTTTAATATTTGAAAAACATCAAATTACAAAAAAAATAATGAATCTATTAATTAATTTAAAAGAATTATATATAATTAGATATTTACTATTTTTTTTCATTATTATTAAAATTAACTTTATAATTTTACTTTATAATTAATTTTAGTTAAGGAACGAAGAAAAATGAGTATTTGGTCAGAGATTGAAGAACCTCAAGATCAAATAGAGACAAAATTTATATCTCAAACTTTAAATTCTAAGAACTTTGTTGAGAACAAACTTAAAACTTAAAGCTAAAATATAATGTTTCGAAATATATACATTATAATAGAAACTGGAGACAAAATTTAAGAAGTAATTGGTTTTTCCTAAAGAAAAAGATGGTATAAGCTTGAGAGTATTAATTAGATCTCCAAATCCAAATGGAATCCTGTTATTCATATTATTATTTGAACTATTGAGAATGGTTTTGAAAATTTTAAAATCCTTGTGGCAGATGACGACATTATTTTGAAATATATTAAAATACTATGATTTTTTAACAATTAAATTGCACTTAACAAAACCAAATATAGTTGGCTTAAATTTAAGGTCTATAGCCTACAATGAATTTCTCGATCTCAAATTATACTTGTGATTTTAAAAAGTAGATAAGATTCGTGTTATTATGTCAAATGGTTTGGTTTTTCATCATTTTAATTGTTTGACTAAAGAAACAAATAGGGTAAGACTCGTGCAGTTTCAAAAAAAAAAAAATCACTATATAATTATTTAAAACTAAAGCAAGTGTTAGTATTTAGTAAAAAAAACTAGGTTAAAAAAATAAACATCGAAACGTAGAGGCCGACTTGAAACAAAACTAAGTATAAATAACAAAATTATAACATTTTAAAACTCATGGACTAAATTGAAGCCAAATTTAACCTAATGACCAAGAGTGTAACATTTTAAAACTTAAATATCAAATAAAAACAAAACTCTAAACAAAGTAAAACATATTTTTCCAGTAAAAGTGCTTGGCATACTTTTCAAGTGTTTAATGTTAAATGAAAAATACATGAAAAGTCATTTTAGAAAATTTTGAAGTGTTCAACAACTCAAAAATAGAACTTTAGAAAAATGAGTTTGTATAATAAGTTGGTTTATGATACACTTGAAATCAACTTTTAGAAAAAACTATTTTTAAATGTTTAGAAGTTAATCTCTCCCTAATTTGAATAGTCCTTAAAATTACCAAAACGTCTCAAAAGTCATCTACCTCAGTTCTATTATGTTGTTGGCTACCATTGCTCTCTACTATTGCGTGACCACCATCGTCCCCAACCACGTTCAACTACCATCACCAGAAACTCTAACCACCACCACCATTGACCACCCTCACTTTTTTTTTTTGTAATCAACCAACTTTAGTGACTATTATTTTAAATTATTAATTCAAAGTATTTTGTAGTTGCTCTTTATAGTACTTTAACATTAATAAGAACATTCTTATCATATAACAAACAAAAGAAACTTGTATATATAAACACACATTTAAGAAAGAAATTATAA
Source organism: Cucumis sativus (assembly GCF_000004075.3). Lineage (NCBI taxonomy): Eukaryota > Viridiplantae > Streptophyta > Magnoliopsida > Cucurbitales > Cucurbitaceae > Cucumis > Cucumis sativus. Next base: position 12,892,190 of record NC_026656.2, read on the forward strand.
AAAACACACGTATCTTTATTTTAAATAGTTTTTATTAAAAATGTTTAATGACAACGACTTTATGAAAAATATCTTTTTTAGCCAATCCAACCAGAAATCATTGTATACTTCCCTCTCATAGAGTTATTGCCTCAGACGATGATTAAAAGATGAAAGAAAAGCCTCAAAAATGGGAAGGGAGAGATTGTCCACCACTATACAAAAAAAATCATGTTTACATTCATTTTCAAATGCTAAAAAACTCTACTTCCCAAGCCTAAAAGTGATTTCAATGGAAATATCTTCTCTACATGGATTAGTTAGGCTCCCCATTGGATGACCAAAGCCAAATTTTTCTTCAGCTCTGTTTTGCAAATCCTAAAATGAAGGCTGTTTTAAGTATGATATTGAAACCACATTACCTGCAAAGAAGCCTTTTGGAACCTTCAATGATGTTGAGATTCCCCTTCTTTCACTCAAAACGCACCATTTAAGAACTTCCTAGGTGAGAATAGCACTTTGTAAGTGGATTCCCACGTTGGATTTTTCGTAACAATTAAATGAAACTGCAGACTAAGTTTACGTTTGTATTAGTTTAGGAATGGTACAAAAATGAACCGATATCCCATCTAAATAAAAGAAATCACGAGAATATAAAAGTATGGTTAAGAAAAGCTTAAAAAAATAAAAATTTACTTCATATATCAATAAAGTGCACCTCATAAGAATTTCAAAGTCAAGTGGTGCTTGTTCATTTGTGAGGATAGTCTTCAATCTTAGAATAAGTTTTAAGACAAGTATGGTGTAATAATATCATAAAAGTTCTGAGGCAATGGAGAGAGGAAGAGGCAGGAGGCAGGTTAGCATAGTTCACAAGGGCTTCACATGGGTCTGTCTTCCAACTTGCAGTTTGGGTTCAGGGCTAAGAAAGTTACACTGTCACAGTTTGGTCCTAAACAAATGTCCTACAGAATCAACCATAACCCAATTTGAGGACCAGCAGAAGATTGGAAAGGGACGGCTGGAAGGGTGAGAACCTTAAATTTAGAGGCACAGTTAGGTGACTCTTAGGGAGGGTGGGGAGAGACCAAATATGTGAATGTTGTCCAAAGAAAGCAACTAGGACGGAGTGGGTGCAAATTCAAAGAAAGCAAAAGAGACAATTCTATGGGATAACATTTACATACAAAACCAACAGAAAGCAGATTCCCTCTCATGTGGGTTTGAAAGAAAATTACAACATAAATGAATGCTAGATGATTTCGACTCTTTTTACTGTTGATTGAAACATATACAAAGCTCTCACGCATTCTTTGTTTTTTCCTACCTTAAATAAAGAAGCAGAAGAAGCAGAAATACAATAAATGCAGAAAATCAGGACCACAGGAACTCGCATTGGTGGTTACTGGTTAGTGTAGGAATTTGAAAAATCTTCTTTCTACCCTGCATAGACTGACAAGTGGGCTTTGGGGATTTCCTGATTCATAGGGAATGTGCTTAGGAAATAAAATAGCCATGGTTGTCAGTCCAAGAAGAGAATTTTCAGAATGATTAGGAATTATGCTCAAATGAAGATATTTAAGACAAGGAATGGTAGGAATAGCTCCTGATATTGACTAAAAACTGAAATGTTGTTAAACGTGCTAATTAAGATTGGGAATGATGTGATGCATATTTAGTTTAAAGAGCCTAAAGAGCCATGTAGGATTTAATATCTTGTGAGTTTGCATGTTGTCCTATGAGATTAGTCAAGATGCACAAAAGATGACTTGAACACTCATGGGCATAAAAAAATGGTACTTACCAAACGCTTTATAGAAAGGCTCCTTTGTTGATCATAAAATGTATGAACATTGGAATAGTGGATAAGCCTTCAGACATCTATAACTATTCTTGCAAGAAACAATTTGGTCTTAAAAAGATGTTTTAAAATTAGAACTAATTTAATAGCAAACTCAACTGTTAGTACAACACGTTGCAAGTGCCCTCCAGAATCATACGAGTATGTTTCCACAAAAAACTGCTTAGCATGAAAATGAAGATACACATTTTAGCTTACTTGGGCCAGGAGATATATATCAACAAAGGGCTAGACATCATATATGTATTACAGAGAGAATATTACCCTTTTCAAATGTAGTAATTCGTGAAGAGAAATATGTTCTCGAAGTTGAGCAGAAGATGCATGTAATAAACTTGTGTTCCTCACAAGCTTGAAAGATTAGATAGAAATGTCACGTTTTGATGAAGTCTTGTGCTCCATAAATCATTTCAATAGATGGAACAAAAACAAACAGCTGAAGGCAAAGCTCTTTATCAGAACTCTTTTCAGTGTCTCTACCTCCTCTACCTACCTTTACCGCGTCCAACAAGATCTTTATAGCTTTTACATCCTTGAAAGCTCCAAAATTAAAATTCCTGTCCACTAATGTAATCATGTTTACTTGAATGACAAAGGAAGGTTCCGATGATAATGAATGTATCTCTTAGTACAAACTACAAAGGGGTGATTAAATGAAAGAGAAAATCAAAGTGACTGCAGCCACAGGATCTTGTCCCACCATGCTATCCTCCAATGTTAGACTTGACTATAATACTAAATTAATACAAGATATTTTCATCAATATATATAATTAAATGAGAATTAGCTCAAAATCTATTTAGATTATTCTAGATCTTGACTCTAGATATAATCCGGTATTTGACAATCATCATAGAGTCAAGTGTTAAATGACCAATTAATCCAAAAGCTTAAGTGAATAGATTATGGTAAATTTAATTTTATCAACACTTTAACACTCTCTCATACTTGTGGGATTGAAATTTTGAAGACACAACAAATCGAAATCAACATTAATTGAAGAGTATACGAGATTTCAAGCGTTCCAACACAAGACCTTGCTCTAATTGACCCAAAAACTTAACTTGATGAGTTATGGTACATATAATTATGTCACCAATTTAACAAATGGTGTGTGGGAGGAAGAATAGTGTCAGTTAAATGATCAAACTTGGGATGCGATCAATAATTCTCTGGAACTAATAAAGTCCATGTAAAAATTGGAACTAGTACTTAATGGTTCTTGATTGCTCAAAATCTCTGTTACAGATTCAAATATTTAGAAAAAATAATGAGTGGATGAAGAGTAAGAACTGGAAATAAACCATTCACTAAACTACATCGTCAAATATAACATGAAAATAGAAAAAATTGACAGAAAACTTGGAGTAGCATTCTTTCCTCATAATGAATGACATAAAGTAAGTTATTATTTGTACATATACTCTGAAGCTTGGTAAATACTAAGCAATGTGGCAGGAAGAGCATAATTATCCATAAAATGAAAAAACAAGAAAAGAGAAAAATTTGCAAGGAAATAATCTCTTCTTTTTCTAGCATTAACTTGTTTAATTTTGTGTACATCATCTGGGGAGGCAGTTCGACTCTCCCTCAAAAAAGTGTACAATGGAATGACAATGTCTGATCTACAAGAGACTAATCTAACAAATAAATTTTCTTTTATGACTCATTCAGACGAGAGATGAGATCCATGAATGTATCATTGCTGCAAGGAATAGTGAGACCTCCCATGGGATGATTGTAACCAAATTCTTCTCCAACTTGACTTAGCAGGTCCTTGAAAAATGGCTCGTTCAAGTAAGCGATAGGAATCACAAACCGCTTCTTCTGGTTTTCCCCTACATAGACTGCACAATAACCTTTGCGGATTGCCGACGATCCATGATGTGTTGTTAGGGAAGAAAGTCTAATATTTTGCATGACATTTACCATTCTTCCCAAACGGAAACCCATGGTTTTTTTTCCCTCTCAAGAAGAAGTTGGAGTCTTGAATTTTAGAATCTAGAAGTTGCACAATATCGCTTGAGAGAAACAGAGGAAAATATTTGGTGGTGAATTGGAAGTTTGAGATTTGAGTAGCTTGGAAATTGAATAAGCATGTATATATAGATTAAAAAGCAGACGTGGCCACTAGCTTGATCTAAGAAATGAGTGGTGGCAGGTGAGACATCTATGAATGGGCTCAATTAGGAGACATGTACTTGTGAAGTATACTGTATCACATGGTAGTGTACTCTAGATAATAATCTTCAACTACTTGGAAAATAATATCGGGAAAACAAAGTCACCTAACTACTTGGGAAACCCAGCCAATAGAGGACCCATCTGAGCTGAAAAGTGTGACTTAGTGAAAACTCATTAGTTTTGTTAAGCAGGTTGCACAAGGAATCGGTCATTTACATTTGTTAGAGAAATGCATCAGACATCCAAACCGTTCCCCTAATTCTTTGACATGCCAACTTATAGCAGGGAAACATTCATTTAATGGAATACATTTTTATGTCTAAACAGAAGGAAAGCCTATCTAATTAAAAAATCTAAACCAAGTGACTCAAAGATATGAACAAAACCAAAGTTGGCAGCTAACCTCTGATGACATTATTACAGCTCTTGGAGTCTCACAAACCAATCAACAAGCCAAAAATATGATGAGACTTAAGATGGTTATAAAATAGCTAGATATGGAGAGAATTTACCTGATGCAGATTGAGAGGTTAGCCTTTTTTTCTTAAATTTTTCATTTTGGATTCCAAACTAGCCTATGTGAAAGTTCACATGAAAGCTGACCAACAACGTTCTCTCACAATGAGTGGATGTGGAGTTCGGAACATTTAATGAGATCCTTATAAGGAAAAAATAAGTAACTTTTAGTTGATAACTAAAAATATAGGTTACCCATTTCATAAACTAGTACTTTTCAAAAGATTATCATTCTTAAGTTCTGGACTAACTAAACAATATGAAAACATAAAACATGCTGCAGGCTTACTCCAATAACTCTTGAGGATGAAGACAGTGTTTGTAGATCATGTGGAAAAATTCAGTTTCCTGTTACTCGGGGGCATTGATGGATACAACAAACCAGAAAAGTTACCATAATAGCACTAAAGAAGAAGTTAACAAGGAGGAACCTACCTACGTGCCTATACAAGAGCCAAAGCAATTTATTGTCCAATTGTGAGTACCTTGTGTACAATATGAAGTGTACTTTGTGGTTGTCTTATTTCTTAGTTACTATTGCATTGGGCAAACAATACAGCAACTTGTGATTGGAAGTTTCTCATTACATTGAATACGTTTGGTCTATTTATTTTCCTGGTCACAGCATTTGATTTTTGGTTTTCCTTGACCACTTGTTTTCTTCTTTAATATCTTCCCACTGAAACAAGTGAATGTGTACCATCAGAAGTTGGGCCAGATGAGAAAACGAGTCTGTTTCAACCAATTTTGCAACCCCATGTGAGCCTTGATGATGTAGGACCATGCAGACACCTACATCTAAATTCTTTTGTTCACACCTCCTTTTCCTCACCTATATATACATTCAAATTAAATGAACAACTATCTTCCAACTCAAACTGCAGAGAGATTTCATCCAAGTATTGCAGATTTCTACTTCAAGATCGACACTGAGGGCACAACGACCAACAGTTGCTTGCTCTTCTTTCACTTCAGGAAGATTTAAAGATGGGAATCCGTTTGCCTTCAATTCTTCTTCACACTAAACAAATTCTCAAAATACAGGGTGTTTCTACTAAAGTTAAATCTGATATTCCCAAAGGACATATTGCAGTCTATGTAGGGGAAATCCAAACAAAGAGATTTGTGGTTCCAATTTCATTCTTAAACCATCCTTCTTTTCTAAACCTACTGAAAAGGGCCGAGGAGGAGTTTGGATTCAACCATCCAATGGGTGGCCTGACAATTCCCTGCAGAGAAGAGACCTTCATTGATCTCACGTCTAGGTTGCATACATCATGAGAGAGATAAAAGATCAACCATCTCCACACAGTTTTGCCAATTTTGTTATTCTTTTTCAGTTTCTCCTAGTTGTAGTAGAATATCAATGCATATGTATAGGAAGTACATAAAAATGACTGTACAGGAAGAGTGGACACTGATCAGTAAAATGACTAGTTATTTCTAAGAGAAAACTGCGCCCCATCAAAATTTTCACTTTCTTTTTTGCATGCAATTACGCGAATGAATCTTGAGTAGGATAGGAATTTCAGAATGAATCGATCGAAAAGAAGATATTTAGTGTAAAGGAGGGAAAAAAAGAGAGAGGCTAGTGTTGCCCTCTGGTATTCAAGAAGGGTGAGAGCTAGCCTCTCTTATCAAATAGAAATAGAACTTTAAAGTGTCCCTCCCCAGAAACTAAAGCTTATTGACTAAATTTTTTTATCTTAAAGCACTTAACTCTCTTTATGTGCAGGCATTGTATCTAATCTGTTATAGGATCTAACCAAATAGGATTTTTCTGACATACAAACTGTGAAAATCTTGTGTATGTTTATGTGAGGAAAGTCAATTGATCTCCATTATTAATGTGCTTTGCAGTATTCTCCATGAAATTGTAATACATATAGAAACACACACACATGTATGTACATGCATATATGTTTGATATACATATATGTGTGCGTTTATATATCTTTTGGTACAAGAGTTCAAGAGAAACAGGATATATTATCATTACCCTTCCATCCAACTCATTTCACTTAAAAAAAATGTATTGCAGCTCCATCCATTTCCACTGGCATGGTGGTTGCTCAAAATAGATTTAATTACATTTACAAACAAATATAAAGATACCAGTCTTATAGATAGTTATTTGACTACTTGATGTTGGTGATTTGAAGAATTATGAAACTGAAGTTTTTCTGACAAAGACAATTAAAAGAATCAATAGCAAAAGAAAAAAAGATACAAAGGGACCTATGTAGGGAGTACAAAAGATTTTTGCTCACTTTCTATATATTATCCAGGTTATTCGTTCCAAGTTCTAGGCCTTAATTAAAAGGTTTTCATTCTGCCTTTGTAATTTGGTTATACCAGCTTTATGCTTTTCAACCTCAGGTACCTTTTGAGCTTTATCTCTTCTCATTCCATCTATAAAAAATATATATTTCCTTTCAGAAAAATATATATATATGCAGAGGAGTTCAAAAGAACGAAAAACATTTGTGTATCTAATCTAGTATACATCATTTGGGGAGGCAATTTAGCTCTCCCTCAAAAAAATGTACATAAAAGTGATACAATCTGATCTACAAGATTGTGGGCTAACAAAAATAGTATTTGCTTCGCAACTAATGCAAATGAGAGATGAGACCGATGAATGTATCATCACTGCAGGGAATGGTGAGACCTCCCGTGGGGTGATTGTAACCAAATTCTTCTTCAGCTTGACAGAGCAAATCTTTGAAAAATGGCCGATTCAAGTAAGATATTGGAATCACAAACCGCTTCCTTTGGCTCTCTCCAACATAAACGGCACAATAACCTTTGCGAACAATTGATGGTTCTTGGTTTGTTGCAAGAGAAGAAAGACCTATATTATGCACAGCATTTACAATTTTTGCGACACGAAAACCCATGGTTTTGAAATTGAGAACAAGAAATCAATAAATTAAGAACTGAAGAAACTTGAAGTCCTACAGTTGCAATTGAGAGAATGAGAAAGCTTGGCGGGTGGCTGAATTTTTGAGATCCGAGTTGCTTGGGACTTGAAACAAGTATGTAATTATGTATATATAGAAGAAAAGTGATGATGTAGCCAATAGTTCTCTAAGAAATAGGTGGATAGAAATCTCTGGATGGGTCCTACTAGAAAGCAGTTGCTAGTGATGTCTACTGTTTCACATGGTCCTGTCTCCTAGACCATAATCTTCAGATACTCGGGATATAGTATTGGGTAAACAAAGTCACCTAACTCTTTGGGAAAATCAGCCACCCATTTGAGCTGAAAATTGTGGCCAGTTAAAAACTTTTTAATCTTGCTAAGCACAGAGCATAAGCAAGTAGTTGATCACTTTTGTTAGAGACATGCCTAAAACATCTAAACGCTTCCCCTTATTTTTTACCGAGTCAACATACAACATGAACACGCCATTTAATGGCATAGATTTTTTCTGACTGAATGTATTGAATATCAATCTAATTTAAGAACCTAAACCATCTGGGTAAAAATAGACAAGACCAAACTTGGCAGCTAAGCCTTTGTGATAATATATATATATATCAGTACAGCTATTGGAGTCCCACAAATGATGAACCTAAATGAGACAATAAGGTGAGATCACAGTCATAAATAGAGAAAAATCAACTGTTCTTGATCCAAATTGTGAGATCCTACCTCCTTTTTTCCCCTTCTTTTTTTTTTTTTGTTTGTTTATTTATAGTGTGTTCCAAACAAGTCTGTGAAGTTCACGTGAAAGGTGACCTACATTGTTTTCTCAAAATGAGCCCATATTGCCTATTGGCATATTATACAAGATACTTTTAGAATCAATTAAGCATCTACGTAGGAATGAAACATCTTTTCTTCAACAATTAACTAAGATGCAGACTACTAATTTACAAGACTAATGCTTTTTGAAAGAATACCATACCATTCACCAGCTCTGGACTAACTTAACAATATAATTACATCAACATAGTGCTAGATAACTCTCGAGGTTTAGCTCTCAGGGTTTGGTACAGTCTTGATAAACCAAAGATAAATTGTTGCTTTATGGTAGACAGTTTGTGTAGAAGACATAACTTCCTGTCTCGTGGAGCATCAATAGATACGAACCAGTAAAGCGGTGATAATGTTACTAATGGAAAAATCAATGAGGATTTGAAATGCCTTTACGACCTAGAACAATTTGTTGTACGTTGTCGAGTACATTATGCCCGAACCGAAATTCAGTTTTTTTGGTAGTTATTTCACTGAATCAATTATGCATTAACCTGTGTTTGGAGGTATCTCATCACATGGTAGTTATTTCCTTTGGTCTATTTTCTCGGTCACAGTATTTGGTTTTCGGTTCTCCTTGAACACTTGGTCAACTCTAATGTCCGTCCTTCAATTGAACCAAGCAGGGCTTATCCGATCAGAAGTTGGGCTGAGAAAAACGAGTATGTTACAACCAGTTTGGCAACCCCATGTGATCCTTTAATCAAGTAGGTTCCCTCGAACTCCTATATTGATATTCCTTCGCTAATCCTCACTTTCTTTTTCTTTAAACGGAAACGACCCTCTTTATTAATAATAATAATAGAGACTAATGCTAGAGTATTATACTAAGAACAAAAAAGACTACGGAAAAATAACTAGCTAGAACAAAAATAACAATCTCAAGCATAAAAACAATGAGTTAATCAAAGCAAACGAAATTCGAAGAAAGCTAGATACAAAGAAAAACTTAAACGCTTTCTCAAAAAGAGCCCACTTGAAACTGAAGTCTTGCACACCAAAATCTTCAAAATGAAAGGAGAAAGCGAACACCAAGAAGAGGCAACCAGCTACTTCAAGACTATCTTGCCAATGCAAACCTTTGCTCAGAGGAACTCAATAAAGTCTTCCAATCCACAGTTTCGAACAAAGCTTTGGCGGCAATGGTTCAGGGAAGAAACAGGACCCAATAATCAGCAAAAATTTTGCCTATCCCCAAAAGGTAAGCCCAGCAGTTGCTCTCCATTGGCAGGCATGAAGTCGAAGACCATATACACATGCTCGTCTTCTCTTTCTCATAAAGACACTGATAAAAGATATGATTTTGAACCTCATTTCCATTCAAACGCTCTTGCAATTGGGTCGTTGCGATTACGGGTTGGATGTCTAACAAGAAGCAAATCAAAGGTTGCAAAGCAGCCAATTTTCTGTTTGAGTTTTTCTGCTGTATTTAGACCTTTGTCTAGAAAAATCCAAATAAGCGTACTAATCTCCTTGGCCAAGCACTTGACGGAAAGCAAAAGGATCAATCTTCCAAACTCTTTCATTGTCTTTTACTTGAATAGTAATACCTTCCAGGCAATCCTAGAAGTTAGAACTATAAAAATGACTATACAATCATTTTTTAATAAAATTTAGCACTTCTATGTACTTGAATTTGGCAATTTATGCGTCATAAATCCTGAATCTTTTATGAGTGATTAAAAAAAAGATCAATGTCAAAAGAAAAGTTTATATGGAAAAGGTTAATGTTAATGAAAGATTTACTAGGTTCGTCCGACCGAACCTTAGGCAATGTCTAGTGTCTTATAGGCCATTCAGGTGTCACTTTAAAAATGAAGATCATCGATGCTTCTATTTTTCAAAATAACACGATGTAAGTATAATGGCTATACTTTTATGTTAACAGAAAAACATGCAAAAGAAGAAAAACAAGACAAAAACTTGCATGGAATGAATTATCTAGTTCTGTATACATCATTTGGGATGTCATTTTTTATCACTCCCTCCAAAGTGTATATAAGAATGGTATCAGTAGTCTACAAAGTTTGTGTCAACCACATATATCTTCAAAACTCTTTCGATTGGGGGATGAGATCAATGAAAACAGATTCAAATACAATCGACCCTGTGCTTTGAGTTTCTCTCAATTTTGGTCCATGTACTTTCAATTGTCTAATTTTAGTCTCTGTATTTTTAATAAATCTTAAATTTAGTCCTTCAAACTTTAAACTTAACTTTTATCGAAATTGGTCAAATAATATTAATAATTTTCATGTAAGAAAAGACACTGTACTCCTGAAAAGTTATCTTTGCAAACTAATGAAAATCTGTGACTCTGGTTTGTTGTTTGTGAAGATAGCCAAAGACTTCGCACAGCAATTTACAATATTCACCAAATAAAAACCTGTAGTTTTATTCTTCACAAAAGGAAGTCAAAGAATATTTAGTCGAAGAAACTTGAAGTCGCACAAGAGCTAGAGTGAGAATGCGTGGCAGGTGGTTGAAAGTTTGAGATCTGGGTTGCTTGGGAATTAAAACCGTGTCTATATATAGATGAAAAAGGGTGATCTGGGTAGGATGTGTTTGAATGGGGCCAACTAGTAGGCAAGTGCTTGTGAACTCTACTGTATTGTATTATCCTGTGTTGCAGATATTAATCTTCACCTACTGAGGAAATAATACTGGGAAATCAAATCACCGAACTTTTTGGCAAAACTAGCCCATAGAGGACCCATTTGCATGGAAAATTGTGGCTTAGTGAAACTTCGTTTGTTATGTTAATCACATAACTTAGGCAATAGCCATCACTTTTGTTAGAGACATGCCTGAGACATGTATATCACTCCCCTCACTTTGTGCTATGCCAACATATAACAGGGAAGCAGACTCATTAAACACTATATATTTTTCTGTCTAAAAGGAATTGAAAATTTATCTAATTAAAAAATTTAAACCATCTGGCTAAGTACATGAACAAAATCAAACTTGGCAGGCAAGTCTTAGTGGCAACACATCAATGCAGCTATTGGAGTCCCAAAACAAATTGAATTAATATAAAATACTAAGATTAACTTCCTCTTGCTATAGTAAATACTATTTAAAAGCCTCCAATTAGCTACGGTGAACACTATTTCAAAACTCTTATTTGCTACCGTATTTATATTTGCTACAATTTTTACTATTTTAATTTCATCTTTTTTATTATTTGCTACGGTATTTACTATTTCCCTTCTTAAACTAAAATAGTTTACATCTCAAACACATACTATTATAACTCATACTAAAATAATCTACAACCCCAACACAAACTAAAATAATCTACAACCCCAATAGTGTACTCCGGTTATAATAACTTAGAACTATAATAATAAACTATTTGCTTTCAAACACCGCGAAAGAGATAAGATTGTACTCTTAAGTAGAGAAAAATTTACATGATGTAGAATGTGGAATTGTTCCTTGTTATGTTATAATATATATATATATATATATATATATATATATATAATATTTGGAGCAAGCCTATGTGAAGTTCACTTGAAAGCTGACCTACAATGTTTCCATAAATTAGATTCTTTTAAGAAGAATAAAAAACTGTGTAGGAATCAAGCACTTCTTCAGCAATTAAATAATATGCAGAATGCCCTTTTCCATGACTAATGCTTTTTGAAAAATTACCATTCTCGAGTTCTGGATTATTTTAATCCTACTAATGTGAAAACATCGAAAAGGTGCACGCTTCAATAACCCTTGAGGAGGTTGAATACAGTGTTTTCTACATCAAGATACGGCTGTTGTTTATGGTAGAAAATTCATATAAAATTCGCAAATTCCTGTTTGATGGTGCATTAAGGAAAACAAACAAGTAAAGTTGTGCGGTGATATTATAATGAAATTATGAAACAGTCAATTAGGAATGCTTTGAAGTCCCTAAATGAGAACCAAGAAAATTTGACACATAGTCGAGTATCAATGTACATACCAAAATACTTTGGTGGTCTAATTTCTTAGCTATTGCATTGGACCAATGATGCAGAACAAGTGATCAAAAGTTTCTCATCAAGTGGTCTTCATTTTGGTCTATCTATTTTCTTGGCCACAACATTTGGTTTTCCATTTTCCTTGACCATTTGTTTTCAACTATATTATATTCCATTCAAACAAGTGGGTCTTTGCTACCAGAGAGAAAATTCTATCGAAGTACTTAAGTTTTCTAATTCAAATCAATATCAAGAACGCTATCACCTAGATGTGCTTGGTCTGCTCTCAATTCAAGCAAGTTTGAAGATCGAATATGTTTTCGTACAATTCTTCTTAACACCAAACAATTCTCAACCTGCACAATGCTTGTACTCAGAACCCCAAAGGTCATATCCAGTTCTAGTAACTTACTCCCACGCCAAATCATTTATTAAGTAAGGGCTGAGGAAGATTTTGGATTAAACCATCCAATTTATGGTGCAACAAATCTCCGAGCATTGATATTACTTCTTAGTTGAATATATCATGAGATGAAGAGAAAAAGTAAAAGATCCACCCCTCCACGCAGTTATTCCAACTTTAATTTTTTGTTTCTAGAAATCAGAGTAGGATTCCAAAGTATTGGGATTGGGAAGGAAGTAAATTTTGTGAACTTGATTTTTTGTGAATGGCCTTGTCCTCTTTCATACTCTTTTTTTCTCAGTGAAAGTAGTATTAATGTGTGTGTGTGTGTTGTTCTACCTGAAATGCCTACAACACATATAAGTTGCAGTTAGAGAGCAACAATATAACATTTTTCCTAGAGAAAACTTCCCCCCTTCAACTCATGAATTCCGTACATTTCTATATTCCTTCTCAGGATACCATCAAAGTCCTTGTCAAAAAAATTTCCTCTATTGTGCAATATTGAGTACTGACATGGAAAAATGCTGTTTCAGCAAGAGATTATCAAAGAAAATGTGGATTTCGTCCACTGATGTTCAAGAGGGAGAGGCAAAAAATTATATTAGCTAAGTTAGAGATAGAAAACCATAACAACCTAGATCAGAAACCAAGGTTTATCAACTTAACTTGTCGACTTCAAACAATAAACTCTCTGTGTGCCTACATGCTATCTAATCTAACATAACCAAACAAGTTTTCTTCCTTTTTTCACGCTATAATTCTGCAAGTCCCGCACACAACTTGTGCGAGGGAAATCAAATCGATCTGCATCATAATGAAGTTTGTCACTGTTGCGACAGACACATTTCTCTTTTCTTACAAGTGTAGGAAGGAAAATGAATTCCATCACTATCACAGTTTCTATCATATCCAACACATTTCCCTTAAAAAAAACACTCGACTCCAACCATATCATCTGGTATGGCAGATGCCCAAAGTAGATTCAACCACATCTAATCAAGAAGTCTAAACTTAAATCTTATCACCAACAAAAACAAAATAAAATAATCATACGCAATCATTTCACAATACAAATTAGCCGTCTACTACTCTACATCCAATCAATAAATCAAAACTTCAATCATTTCACAATACAGATTAGCAATACTCACTCAATGTAGACTCATCAGAGTAATGTATTTTTTCCTTCTCTTGCTTCAACCAGATATCGATCCCCAAAATGTATCGGTAAAGAAAACTGAAAATAAAAATATTGTTTGTATCTTAGGTATCTATCTATCAAGTATTGAACCTTAACACATGGGAAATTATGCACCGATTTTGGATTTCATTAATTACAATCGTTGTATGAACATTTTTCGTACCTTTACTTCAGAGAGATCAGTACAATTCTACCAAATGACGCGGGAAGTTATTGTAGATTAATGTCTTGTCGAATCTGGAAGACAATGGCGTCGTGGCAGACTCTAGACGTACAAATTGATGATAAATTCGAACTGTATTGAACAGATTATTGCATGTGAGTTTGTTGCCAAGTATTGAATTCAATTGAATTGGATCGAATCGAATTTGAACAGATATGGATTATGATTTTGGGCATACGATTTACGTCGAGTTCTAGCTGTTTGAATTTGGATTATACGATAATTTGCGATATCTAATGATTTAAAATATTGGTATATAATCCTCTGACGTTGATATCATATTTTAATAAACGGATATCTCATAACAACAACAAAATAATGCCCATTTCATTTCATTATCAATACTCATCAAATTCATATATGTAAAGATTTTGTATTTTGCAACAAAATATCTTTTTCTAGGATGAGAACCAAAAAGACAGAGGCCGAGTATAAATAATTGAATACTCACGATCTCTCAAAGTCTTACGTATATATAATACATTAGAGTATTCTAATTATGATAAATATGAGAAAAATGGAGAAAGATAAATGTTTGCTCTTTCCTTAATCTCTACAATAAAGAAGGAGGCTCGAGAGAAACTCATAGCAACGTCGTTTAGGAGGTTTGAACGTTGTACTAAATGTGTCGTAAGAATATATATGAATAGACTTTATTTAAAGAATGAAAAGAATTGTTTAGAAAAGGTAAAAATAATTAAGTATTAATTTGAATGATTTAAAATTTCAAAACAACTACCTTTTCTTTCTTAAAAAATAAAAATTCATCGCAAATATTAAGTCATACTACATAAATTTTTGTTAACATAAGTGAAGTTAGAGACGTCCGAACTACCTATCTTTTTATATGCCTATTAAATTATGTTCAACAGATAATAATACTGTAATCATTAATCATTGTTATTGTTATTATTATTATTATTTTGTTATATGATATCATTTTCATAGAATTTGGAGGGGAGGGTGTTTTTTTTTCTTGTTGTTGTTGATATTGTGAAAGAAAGCATTTTGTCAATTTCCTTGAAGATTCCAATACCAAAATCTTGAGTTTTTTTAATTAAGTAGAGCAGCTAGAATTCAATTGGTCAAATGAATGGAAGGTATTTCAACCACCTCACAATATAGCTTGAATATCATTTTTGAAGTTTATATACTGAAATTAGTTGAAGAATAATAATAATAGTTTTTGTGTGTATGTATATATATATATAGAAAAATAATTATTTTTAATAACAAAACTGAAAATATTTACAAATATATGAAAATTTCATAATCTATCAATAATAGACGGGGTAGATGTTCATCAATAAACAATAATAATTTATTGATATTTATCGTCATCTATGGATAATATTTTGTTATATTTGTAAGTATTTTGGTTCAAATGGATAATTGTAGTTGATAGCCATTTTAGAAATAATAATCAAGGATATGACAACATTTTAAAAAAATTACAAATATAGCATTTTGCTAATATTTGAAAGAATATAACAATATTTACAACATAGTCTATCAGTATAGACTTCTATTATTGATAGAAGTTGACAAATTTTGCTATATTTGTACATTTTTTAAAATGTATATACTTAATTATTTTGAATCAAATTGCTAAATTTACAACTATCTCAACAAAAAAATTGTTAAAAGACAAAATTAGTATGTGCTTCGTTTGAATATAAAATGTAAATAACAATTTGCCGAAAAAAACAATCCATATATGATTGTTTTAAAAAAAAATTACAAAGTCAAAACATCCATGAAAAAACATAAAATGAAAATAAATGATAAAGAAGCAATAGTGAATAAATTTAAAGTTTTTTTAAATACACGTAATAAAATTGTACATTTAAACTATAATAACTAAAATTGAAGAGAGTTCAAACTATTTAGAAGTTTATTTATGGGTAATTGTAATGAATGCTCATTTGAGGAATAATAATTAAGAATATTGCAATATTTAAAAAAACCTACAAAATAGCAAAACTATAATTGATAGATTTATATCACTGATAGAATCGTATGATCTATCGGTGATAGACCAATTTTTACAATATGTACTATCAGTGATAGACTCTATCATTGATAGAATTTGATAAATTTTGCTATATTTTGCAAATTTTTTCAAATGTTGCTATATACTTAATCATTTTGAATTTAATTGTTAAATTTGCAATTATTCCTTTATTTATTTCATTTTCGTTTACGATATGTGAAGTGTGAGCTCGAGGTATTAAAGTATAAATAGAAGAGTGTTGATTGAAAATTGGAAACAAATATTTGAAAGGAATGATTTTTTGTTTACAATATTGATTTCGAAATATGTATATTTTATAGTTATAATTAACACGGTTGAATATTGTTTAATAGATTGTTTATTAATAGGCGAAGAATGTGATTTTTCTACTTATGATCGTCATTAATTGAATTATAATCAAAATTGATCGTTTTATCAATGTCATTAGTTGATGATTTATACAATTAGAAAATTTTGGAATTCGTCTTAAATTTCAATGTTAAATAAATAAATTCATATAATACAAATTTATGTCAGTTAAACTATATTTGATGGGATATACTTTTTATCCTAATTTAATTTTTAAATGTTATATAAAAATCAAATTACATTTGATAAGTTATGAGATTTTTTACCTATCTAAACGTGGAACTTCACTAATGATTACATAAGTGTTTGAGGTTAACTTTCAATTGATAAATAAATTTGACATTAACATATTTTTAAATCTCATTATAGATAAAAACAAAATTTAAATATAGTTTAATAAACTAAAATATAAAAAAAAATATAATAAAATTTTATATTTTATCACTAAAAGACACATATAGACACATTGATAGACTTTTATCAATATCTATCGATGTACTTATAAATTTTGATATAATTCTTTCAATATCTATCACTATTTACTATTTTGTAAACATTTTCATCAGTACTATTGTTTACAATAATTTTAAAACTAAACTTGTAAGAAGAACCTTTCTTTTCAAATTATTTTTAGGTATTTGAAAATACAATTCAAACAAACTTGATTCATATGAACGTTAGAATTCAAACAACTATCTTCTAGTGCAAAATTATGGTACCATAGCTAATTAAAGTATAGGTAAGCAAATTTATTTTAATATTATTTGATGATAGCTAGATAAAATAATATTTTAAAATGTCACATCCACATTACATTATTCAAACCAATATTTCCTTTAATTAAATAAAAGATTTAAAAACTTCAAAAATCAAATTAAAATATTTGTTTAATCCTTCATCTCCAAATTGGGCAGTTGGAGCCATGTGATTTGTTCACATTCAAAGTATATGCTTTAGCATTACTAATTAATAACATTACCATTAATACTTTGTGTCAGTCTTAAAATTAAAATATTCCCATTAACTAATCATTATTAGTAGTAAAAAAAAAACTGATAATTTCCCAAAATACTCATAATTATTAACTATATATATATATATATATATATATATATATATTATTCAAAGTCTATTAAAAAAAAGGTTTATTAGCATACCATGTGCAATAATCTATATGCTTTACCATTTTTAAAAAGATACCTGGCAAGTATTATCTATAAAATATGACACAATATCAATAATCTCTAATTAGTTTCATTTTAATATTTAACGTTCATTGCACTTCAAGACAAAACACGACTGAGTCTAAAACGTAATCATACTTCTCAACCTAACTTGATATTTTATATTTTAAACTAACTCGAGTTGACAGACAATACGTTTTTGCTAAAAAAATATTTAAATATGGGATTGACAGCTTATTCTAATACATAATACGTCGTATCAAAACGCAATTATACTTTTCAACCTAGTGCATAGTCGGTGCCTTTGATTTGGAAAATTATTCAACGGAGTTGACAAATGTATTTTAATACAATATAGTGTGTTGTATCACAATATAATTAATTAGACTTTCCAAAGCTAACTTGATTTTTGAAATTAAATTGAGAATACATTTGGCTTGGATCGTTATTCAAGGGCATAATTATACTTCTCATTCTCACATGACTTCTTAAACTAACTTTTGATAATGGACACTGCATTTATTCAATGGACTTGACTTATTTTAGCATCCTAATCATACCATAATGTAATTATCATTTGATTTTGGAAGCTAAATTGGAAAATTTATTTAATATGTATTATTAGACATGTTATTCTAGTACATACATGTGTTATACCAAGATGTAATCATACTTCTTAACTCACCTCATTTTTTAAAAACTAGTATGTGTTCACTAACAATGTATTTGATTCATATTATTCTAGGAGCTTGACAATGTCTCACATCATAGTATATGTCGTACCAAAATATAATCACACTTCTCAACCTAACTATATTTTTGTATCTAACTCAAGTTCAATCACGAGGATGCATTTCATTCAAAAAATGTCATTCATTAGAGTTGACAACATAAGCTATCATACACAGTGTATGTACATAGAAAACGGTAATTATGTTTTCAACCTCACTTAACTTTTGGATCTAACTCGAGCTCATCAACAATAATATTTGATTCAAAATATTATTTTATTAAAGTTGACAGACTATCGTAACGCGGTGTGTCGTATCAAACTTCAAAATCACTTTAATAATGAATAATGAAGTGGATATAGTACAATCATATATTAAATTAACTTCCTCAAGGACCCATCAATAGCCAACTACCATTCTACAACCAATCCCTTCCTATAAATTCAAAACCCTAATCTCCCCAATTCCCAAATCACATTTTCCTTCTTTTTTTTTCATTTTCCTCTTCAATCAGTTTCATCCATTTCTCCATTTTTTTTTCTCCTCAATGGGGTTTCGTCTTCCATCGTCTTTGATTCCTCAGGCCAAGCATTTGCTGAGGAGAAGCTCCGGTAATCCATCGGCGGTTCCGAAAGGTCATGTAGCAGTGTACGTCGGAGAGTTTCAGAGGAAGCGATTTGTGATTCCGATTTCGTATTTGAATCATTTTTCGTTTCAACAATTGTTGAGTCGAGCGGAGGAAGAGTTTGGATTTGATCATCCAGAAGGTGGTTTGACGATTCCTTGTGGTGAAGATGCATTTATCGACCTTACTTCAAGATTGCAAGCTTGTTAAATCCATGAAGAACTAGGAAGGAAGGATCTCGATTTTTGCCTTTGGCTTCTTCTTCTTCTTCTTCTTTCTTTCTTTTTCCTTTTTCCTTTTGGGAATGGAGATGTTCATGTGTTGTTGATTATTTTTGCATTCTGACTGATGTTAGAATGTTGATGGAACCCAATTACAATACAATGCTTTTGGGTGTTGTCAATTGTAATGAGTGGTGTTGGAATGGATTGGTGAATTTTTTTTCACCAGAAATTGTAATGCAAATACAACTTTTTTCTTTTTCTGTATCATTTTCTCCTGTTTATGCTTTGATGAATTTGGATTATACTTCAAAAAACTTAACTGTTGGATCCAAACTATCACAATGTGTTTGAACTATTTAGTTAGCAATTTGGATTCAATTTTTCTTTTCTTTTTGAGTAATAACAACTCCGAATGAGGGATTGAATCTCCACTTAAATTGTTGTTTAAAATGTGATTTTTCAAAATTTAGTTCATACTAAAGAACAAATATAATTTGTAACTTTTTTCAATGCAACGACACTTAGTTGTCTTTACTATGAAAAATATCTTCAAAATTATATGACAAACACAAACTTTCTTCTTACAAAATATTGGTTGTTGATCAATTTATTAATCTAATGTAAGAACTTTCATTAAATTTAAACAAAAAATTTACAAATAAATTGTGTAGGGTATAAATGGTTGCTTAATAAAAGTGAAAGATTATTTTACAAATTTGCAATTACAAGAACTAATTTGTTACTAACTAACAACAAAGAGTATAATCAAAACTTAACTTAGGGATGAACAAAGATCCATTTTGTCTGGATGAACGGAGATCCATAATTTTTTTGAAAGGATAAAAAAATAGTTAAAACTTTAGGATAAGATTTGGGAAAATCCAAATAATTTTTTTGAAAAGATAAAAAAATAGATTTGGAAAGATTTATATACTTCTTTCAAAACTTAATATATTACTCTTAATCTTCTTAATATTTAGAACTATCCGTTAATTTTGACGGTGTGATATTCTCAAGACTCTCAACTATAATTGTATGTACGTGTCTCATTATTTATGGCCTAAACTTATGTTGTCCACTAAAACGATCCTATACTGTATAATACTTTCGAAATGTTTATGAATAGTGCCTTCAAAGAACCAATTAAATTTTTCTAAATGTACAGTAAGAGCAAGAACATTAGAACTCCAAGTGCTTTATATATTAAAAAGACCTTTCCAACTGTGGTACATTTAAACCCAACTGCCTTCTTGAATAAATATAAAAAGTTATAATTCTATACCATACTCATTCATAGTTGAATGTTATGGTACAGTTTTGAGGTACAGTAGCATATTTTTAGGCCTGTTTTCAATAGCACAACTCCATTTTTAACCATTCGCCATTGTATTACTGGGTCCTCTTGTCTAAAGCAGAAACCTTCTCACATGGAGATGTTGCTCCTTATTTAAAGGATTGGATAGACATGGTGACCGATTGCCGACTAAATATTAAGTTCTTGTTTGGTAAACAATTTGATTTTTAGGTTCTTGTTTCTGAAGTTTGAGTCTACAAACACTACTTTGGTTTATTAGTTGTAGGCTTAGTTTTCAAAAACAAAAAATGAAATGGTTACCAAACTGTCTATCATTGTTATGTGATAAAACGTGGTTTCATTTGGCTTTGGCCATGCGTCTATAAGTTTTTGAGAGTGTCTTTGCAGCACTACGTTTAGTTTTTAAGTCTTAACTAATGTTAGAGTTGAAAAATCGGTGTTTAGGATATAGAGTTACGTATCTGGAGTTTGAAAATAGGAAACATTAGAGAGGAGAAGATTAAGTTTATCGATAAATGTACAAAGTTTAATAATGAGCACTATTAAAGTTGGTGAAGGTGAATTATTTAAGGACGACTTTATAAAGTTGATAAGTGAAACATCCCTTGAGAGAGAGGTTAACGCTTTGCTCACCGGCACAGTCGCTGCTGGCAAAGCAGAGGTGAAAACCACCCTCACCAAGGGAAGGAGACTAGATTTCAGAGTGGTGGTAAAACACTTGATAGGGAGATGGATGACCAAAGGAGAATTGAGGTTGTGCACAAGAAACGGAAGGCGAGGAGGAGAAAGCAAGCGGATGAGAGTAAAAAAGAAGTTTGAAAATAGTTAGAAAAACTTGTTTTGAAAAACCATATCAAACTTTAGTAGACATAACTTTTAGATCAGTCTGTCAAAATAGTCATCTCCTACGCGATTTGATTCATGAAGTAACTAAACGAAACGAAACTTCGACACACTACTGTTTTAAGAGACCCACGAACCACAATGTATAATAAGATTCAATCCATCTCATAGTAATTAAAGCTGTGAAAATCCAGCTATGCCAACTACTCGAATAGACACAACTACATACTCAACTCCCTTAGACAGTGAAAAGCATAACTCATCCTTGTTCCAATGTCTGTCTTAAAAACGCAACCAGCTGGTCTTTTTGAAGGACTAAGTCGTACCAAAACATGATATAATTTTCGATTTGAGGAATACATTATCCATCCCTTCCTTCATTCAACCTGAAAATTAGGTTCAATGATGTAACCATTGGCACTTTCCCAGAAAGTCAATCACGTGGATATGCAATTTCCTTGTACAGTCTTTGTTTTGAATGTAGAGTTCTTTTATATGTTGATCAAAGCCATGTGAAAGGGTCTTCCCAACAACAGTCTTTAATACCCCACATCTATTAGTAATGCAGCAAGAACAGATCAGCAATCAGAAAAACAGCTATTATTTTTTCCTTTTTTTTTTTAAAAAAGTCTATATATACAAACTTCAAACGAGGCTTCAAACATATCCATCAACCAAAGAAAGTTTTTAGAGGGTGTTCGCCTCCTCTTTGTACGTGTTCTTCAGCCGATAACACAATTTAGCAATGGGAATTCGTTTGCCATCATCTTTGATTCATCATGCTAAGCAAATTCTTAAAATGAGAAACCAGTCAAATGTACCAAGAGGTCATATTGCTGTTTATGTGGGCGAGATCGATATTCAAAGAAAACGTTTCGTGGTTCCAATATCATTCCTAAACCATCCTTCATTTAAACAACTTCTCAGTCATGTTGAGGAAGAGTTTGGATTTCATCATCCCCATGGAGGTTTAACTATTCCTTGCAAAGAAGATGCCTTTGTAGATCTTACTTCTAGATTTCAACACTCCTAAAAGGAAGAACAACAAAGGCTGTCCACCAAATTTTTTTACAACATTTTTTTTCACCATTTGTTGGTGTTTTGATTCATTCAAATGTTGTATGAAGGAAAGTTATACCATGTTGCTTCATGTTTAATACCATTTCCTTGGTGAATTTCCCACCAAATCATAATACAAACAAAGCAATTCTCCATCAGTTGTTTTATTCTCTTGTTTGGTTTTAATTAGTTTACTAGTGACTGCACTTTTTCGGGGACAAAGAAACCATATGCTATCTATATCAACCATTAAGTTGCAATATCATGTAGCGAGAATACACGGCAAACAAGTAAATGTAGAAGAGGCTTTCTTTACTCTCCATTGCTCGTTTTGGGAGTTGTGTTGTAAACAAAGATCTAAGAATTTCGTCCAAGAGCATCAATAAACCATGACAACTTGGTTAAATTTATTTTTTGTAAATGTATAATGACTCATATTCTACCTACATTATTGACATCATTATATAAATTATATTGTTGTCTTCGTAGCAGGAAAATGATCCAACAAAATTTTGAGAGTTTGAAATTTTTGAGTCTGATGTATAAAAAATGGACTCTATCTATACCAAGGGTACTAACTACTAAATAACTCTGATAGAAAGAACAACAGTCTTAGAGAGAATGAGAAATCAAGTGAGGGGGCTAAGTTTATGCTCCATTATGATATTGATCTGACTTTGTTGGATTGGAGCCCCTTTTTGCAGTTCTTTTGGGCTCTCTGTTGCCTTTTGTTTTCTGTTGGGCTTCTATGAATTTTTTTTCCAATGAAAGCTTGGTTTCTTATCAAAATATTTGGATTGAAAGACTTTTCTTTCACTTGGGGTGGTTTCAATTTTCTCCTCAAGAATGGTATAAGGATGAAAGGTTCCATGGAATTCAATCAGTGGAGTAGAAAACAAGTGCTTTTTCATTAGATTAGTGACTGGTTCTAATGGTAAATGAGATCAATGTGAAAAAATAAAGAAGATTCTCTTTAATTTCCTATCAATTTGCGTTGGGTGGAGGGTGGGTTTGTGGATATTTTTGAGAGCCAACCTAACTACAAGTTCTTTCAATTTGAAGACAGTTGTAAAATTAGGATGGTGAAGAAAGGAAGGATTGAAGTGCTAAACACCAATAACCAAAAAAACTTTTAAGGGGTGAAAGTAAATTTAATATTATATCAAATTTGTAGAAGACCCAACAAGTGACCGAGAAGGAAATAAGATCATAACCTTTTACTCTAATACCATGTTTTGATCGGAACGTATAAGCTAATGGATGAAGTTAAATTAATACTATATCAATACTTTAATAAAAGGAAAAATCGAAACGACTATATCATACAAAGACTCACCAGTGAGAGTAGAGATGTCCATTTAACCCGCAGAGACTCGCCTCAAACGAGGCGGTGAATCCCCGAGTACACGGGAAATGGGGAGGGAGTGGAGAGTAATTTTTTTCTCAATTGACATTCCCTAACCCCAACCCCACCTCGAAAGAAAAAGTGGGAATATTTCCCCGCAGTTAAATTTGTGGGGATAGGAAATGAGATAAGAGATGGAGAGTGGCATCCCAAGCCCCGCCCTGTGGACATCTCTAAGTGAGAGCAACAAAAGGGTATTAAATTGATTCTTTGGGTAGATGGGAGACGAGGAGCTAGCTTAACAAACAGATTGATTGAGAGAATTGGGAACTTTTGGGTGACTAATAAGAATTATAAAAGAGGAAGTTGCAACTAAAGAAAAAGTCAAAACATTTAAAATGAAATGGATTTGACACTCGAGTGGTATAGCTGATGAACTTTAAATAACTAAGACTAAAAGGAAAACAAGGGACATTAAAGAAGAGTCCCAAGTTCAAAGATTATTCGATCTCCTATCTTCTCATTCTAATTTCAAAGTATTAAAGAGTTTTCATCAAAATAATTTACAAGAAAAAGTTAACATCTAATCAACAATACTTTTCTTTTGACTTGTTAGAACAATTGTCAGATCGATGAATATCTTATCATTACATATGTTAGAAACAACAAAACTTCACATATTTCAATAATTGTATTCTATTGTCCACTTTACGTATAAATTCCCATACTTTTAGTTTTTGTTTCACCCAACATGTCTCATATGAATGGAGTTGTAGCCCCTCGCATATATGCCTATAATTCTTCTCTTCCTTTGCTAACGTGAGGTTTGATCAAGCGGATAGTGGTATCCACTATCCAGTGCAAAATAAGAGGTGAGATATTTTTGGATGGAACCTAGTAAGAGGTTTAGGTATCAAGCCACCCTGCCTCTTCAATAAGAACAAAATGTTTTTGGTTATTGTAGTTCTTTAATGAGCTATTGTATGGAAACTTTGTTTTAAGGATTTGTTGGGTCGAAGTCAAGCAACTCGTAGTTTGTGCCATTTCTGAGGATTTTTGTATTTCTGTTGAGTGTTTTACAAGTTTGTCATATCAAAGAAATTTATTCAACTTTTTACTTAGATCTTCTGTGTTTAAAAAACTGCAAACCTATTTCAAGGCTGAGTTTTGTTGAAAGATAGAATCACTTGCTTTCTCAAACCAACCACCCAACAGAATGGACCATTTGAGTTGTTTGAAGTGTTGCTTAGTGAAGGATGGCTTAATACTTGTAACTTCAATCGGTATTTAAACTCTATCGTGAGAGATGTAAATGGAACTTTCGAATCCTATCATTCTATCTTCATAATCAAATTATCTAGAGTAAGTCCAGTAAGAATTATCTAGAGTAAGTCTGAAATGACTTTCTAAGTGCTTAAAAAAGTAATTTGAAATGTAAAAAAATGTTTCTAAACATTTAGCAAAACACTCCAAACATGCTCTTAATGTTAGAGATTTCATAAGCTGGAAAATATTGAAATGTTTTTTTATTAACAAACCAAAATATGTATACACAGAAGGTTAAGTTAGAGGTCAAAGCAGAGAAACATTATAGTTACAACCTATCCTCAGAAGGGTATACCAAAAAACTAGTTGAGATTCATTTATGCTGTTAGAGTTGAGAAAAAAACATAACTACACATGGCCACAGTTGAGGCATAACTGAGAAATTCAAGCAAAAAACATTATCCACTAATACACTTCCTCAATTTTATTAAAAAATGACCAGTCAGTCAAGCTATGAAGCATCAGCAAAAGAATAAATCTACTTTGACACACCTCTTTTCACAGTGAACTTAACCTTTTACTCCATATATAAACTTTATATTTTCATCTCTATTCCCAAATGTAATGTTGCTCAAGAGACATAAACTTGAAAACTGTAGAAAGAACTTTCTAGTTCACTTACAAAAGAAGGATCATTGTTGTCCATCGATTATGCCTTTCAGTCTGATCCTTAGGCATTGACTCACCCTCCGAAAATCCGAGATTCTCACTTCTGCTTTGTTCCGGAGAAGCTCATGTATAAGCAAGGATTAATTCTTCGAATAAACTAAATACATGCATAAAATATGACGGCTCTTTATTCCACAACAACAAAAGGGTTTTGGAACAAATTTAAAATGGACAATTCATGAATCCATAAATTAAAAACCTGGATAAGAGTTTTTAGACTCATGTAATAGAACAGAAGCCATGAAACGAAGAAGATTGCATATAACTTACGTTTCCGTTCCGGTTGGTCTTGGAACTACTTAGAAACTCTTGGAATTAATACTGATTGTGTTTGTTATTGGATTCATAAACCACCATTTCTGGTTTTTCCAAATTAGGCTGCTGCCAAGAAACCATTGCTTGATAGTAAGAACTCAATGACTGAATCTTATAGCTCCTTAAAGCAATAAGATGTTAAGAACTGAAAGAGAATTAGCATACTGACCAGATAGTGAAGAGGGCCATGGTCTGTTTTCTTAATCATCATAAAGGAGTCAAGGAGATCAATCACGAGATCGTGCTGATTTTCAATAGTCTATACGACATAGATAATAAAAAACTTTGTATGTCAAAGTTTTCAAATATAAACATCTTTCAGACACTATGCTCCCTATGCTAATGGAAATTGCAACATCTTTTATGACTTCCATGGTGAGGTCTTGTGGCACTGTCTGATATTTTGATCGAGATTTAGGCCTTATCTCACTGTTCTCTAGTCTATTTTCAGCTATTACAATGGGTCCATTGAAACACTAAGTTGTTGAGGATTAGAAATCTTGTCAAACAGATCTGCCATTTAGATTTGAAATTTGCTTGGTCACTTGTTTGGACTATGATTCCTTTTCTTGGACCAAAAGGGGGTCTACCACCAAAACATGGGGCATACAGAAATGTGTGGAGGAAAAAACCTACCTCTACAAAGAAATTAAACCAAAGCAATAGAACACAAGAATAAACATGGGAATTTTCCCACTGAAAAAACAACTAAAGAAAAAACCCAACTAAAAATTTTCACTGTGTGAAACATTGTTAGAATCACACAAAGATCTCTACCCATTCTCAATTACAATAGCACTATCTCAAAGCACTATATCTCTCACATAATTGAGTTAGTATATACCAAGCTTAAAGTAATTTGAAATTGGGATAATTTGAAAGCTAGACTTGTAATATTTTGTCAAAACTCGACAAAATGAACTGTTATAGCTATTTAAAAATGAGAGTGCTTCAACCAATAGAGCAATCCCATGTGAGCATTTGATGGAGGGGGTCCTCTTTGTCACCTATTTCCTAATCTTTGGTGCTCATCTCCTCTTCATTAGCATTATAAATCCACTCCAAACATCAACAAATTCTCATTCAAGCTGTGAAACTTCTCATCAATTTGTTAGAGATAACCATTCAAACTCACTCCTCTTTGGCTCTTTCTATCACTTAAATCAAATACAGAAATGGGAATTCGTATGCCTTCGCTTCTCCTTAATGCCAAGCAAATATTCAGAATGCAATCTGTTTCAACAAGATGTCATTCCAACATTCCCAAAGGTCACATTGCAGTTTACGTGGGCGAGATTGAACGGAAGCGATTTGTGGTGCCGGTATCATACTTGAACCATCCTACATTTCTAAGTTTGCTCAACAGAGCTGAAGAAGAGTTTGGATTCAACCATCCAAGTGGGGGTTTGACAATTCCCTGCAAAGAAGATGCCTTCATTGATCTCACTTCAAAATTGCATACCTCTTGAAAAGTAGAACAAACAAAAGCTACAATTTCCAACCAAAAGAGTGGAACAATTTTACCAACTTCTCTTTTCATTCTTGTTTAAAGAGAATCAAAGTAGAATACCATTGTATATTGATTTTCTGTATAAATATTAGAGCAAATACAAACAAACAACAAATTCATACAAAATCAGCTCAGGCTCCATGATGATTTAGTGTTCTTTCTTTCCTGTGTCCATGTATGAACTAACCTCTGATAAGTTGTCATATTTTCACCCAATATTGATATGTGTTATAAAATTGACAACAATAATATATATAAAAAAAAAAAAACAGAAAATGTAAACATTAGAGATATCTAGACAAAGATTTACATGGTTCACTGACAGTGTATTAGCTACGTTCAGGAAGAGAAATGATAACTTTTTATTAATAGTAAGAAATATCGTATTATAATTTACATCGGTGTTCATGGAGTTAGAGAATTCATCTAGCACACCCCACTAAACCCTTGGACTAAATCATAAATAACATAAACACGAATACAACTAACAAATTCATGCATTCATTCAAACAACTAATTTACACGTAATTTGACCAATCTCATAAGGCAACTAGATGTACTAGTAATAGTTATGATATCGTAATAGAGTAATAGTTATGATATCGTAATAGAGAAAGTAACTAATCCAATCGAATTGACAATGCTGCAGCATTACGTGAGTAAAAGACGGTCCAAGATACCGTCGTAGTACCAAATCAGACATCGGGGGCCATGGATGCAACAATAGGCTCTTTTATTATAAGCAGATCACATGAAGATTTCATTTTATTTTTCAACATCAATGTAGTTAATGCAGTCTTAAAGCATTCAATTCACTACAACAGCTTGGACTATAAGGTGGGTTGGAGTTATCACATCAGTTATGTTTCTGAATTCAGCAAAGCCATGTGAAGAATTCTACTCAAACACTCAGCGAAGCTAACAGTCTCCGAAGTCCCACTTGGCCATTGGAACATCAGTACTCTTTGAGTTAACCAGTTGACAAGTCTTCAAACAACTAAGTAGAGTCAAAAGGCAGATGATTCTTTTGACCACCAGATCAAGACTTCAAACCTTTCTAATAATTTCTCTTCTAGATGGAGAAGGAAAAAAAACTTGTGCATAAATCTAAGAAACTCTTTAGTATATTAAGCCATCATATAGTGTGAACTTAATTCCCCAAATCTCCTTTTTGTTGTTTTGTTCTTTTTGTTTTTGTTTCTCTTTCTCTTTTTTGTCTTGTCTAAGTTATCTACCGTAGAGTTTATTTTTTGAGGTTAAAATGAATAAATCGCACTTTTAAAAACATAAATTTTTTTTAACTTCTATATGTGTTAGTCTAACGTCGGATCTCACTACTCACTATTGCTCTCTTTTCTCACTCTCGCTTCTCACTTACTTGGCATTGTTGACTTGATCCTCGCTCTCACTACTATCAATTTTAGCTTGTCCTCGTTGACTCCATCCTTAGCTTGGTTGTTTAACTTTTAAATTCATTTTTGTTTTATCTTTAAACTATTAAAAAATATATTTCAATACCTAAACCTTGTCACGCTACTCTAATTGAATCCATTTTTTACAATGTTTTTAGATGTTTAACTTATTTTTGACTTCAAATCATGTTAAAACATATGCTCAAAACCTTAGTCATTAATTTCAAAAGCCGAATACAAGTACTTCTATTTTAAGCTCAAGAATTGAAAAAGACATTTAGAACAAATTTAAAATTTTGATTTTTAGTAATTATGATCGATTTCAAAAAGTTAATTTGTAATTATCCAATTAATAATTGTATCTTCTATTCAAGAATTAATTATGTTATGATAAAGATGTATTTCTACCTAGTATTGTTAAATTCTTATACCAAAGAACGAGAGATGAGTTCAAAAAAATATTTATATGCATGTACACATGTTTATATAGATAGATATTAAAAGAAAATTCAAAAAATATATAATGGTTTGTTTTGGTAACAATTTATTAAAAACATTTAATGGCGGACAACCTATGTCGAAAAACATTTTTTACAAAAACTAAATTATTTTGAAAGTAACTCCCAATCAATATCTAAAAAAAATTCACCTCTTATCCAATTACTCCCAAATTAATTTGAAACAATTATATATATATTATATATATCATATATATATATATATATATTTTAAATGTGTCAAAACCATCCTTTGTAAGAGATCTTAGAAATACAAAAAGTAATTCTGACCATCTACCCTTAAATATCATGAGATAATATTACAACATTTTACGCCAGAGCACAGGAACACTTTCCTTTTAATAATTTAGCCCAAACTAAAATCATCCATCCTCACCCACCAATATGTATAATAAACCATTTTCTTCCTATCCATTAGGATTCCTATATGGATATGCTTACATTTTGTAACTAAATAAAAATTAGAAATAACCCACACAACCATGATCAACCATGCTCACATGTTAAGTTTATAGGTAAAAGAACTCAGGAAGATTGTTGGATTAACCTCCAAAAAGAAAGGGAATAGGTAAATCCTAAAACTTGTTAGTAGATGATAAAATTAAATTCCCTTATACCCTTGGCAAGGAGACTCTTGATAAGTAAATTGTGTTTCTGTTTGCCGAAAATTTTTCCACCAATCAATAATAAACAAAGAAAAACATTATAGGGTAAAAACGTGTTCAGCAGCAACAGGGAACCAACCTAAACAAAACTAAAGATCAAAAACTTTCTTAGTGATACCAATAAACACCACCATCCAGATAATCAATTTGAACTCACGTGCTTCTGGACAATGTGAAGTGCTTCGTGATCCTCCCCAAAGTCCTGGCGATGGAAATTCAAAATTGAAGTAAACAAAAACTGTTTTGAGAACAAAAGAAAACAGGGGATAGAACATTTTCTCCACAGGTGATGAACACATGACGTACCTTAACTACAACACAAGAGCACCCGACGACCTTCCTAGCCTTTCCTTCGGAATCAATCTTGCAAAGCTGCATTAGACCAAACATTAAGAAAATAACTCATTATCCAGAACTCAGATAAGATGAAAATTTTTGATCTGAGTGCTAATATGCGCATATTAATCACATCTTGAAACCAAAATAAAATATATGATGTAGAGTGCAAATATCACAAGCAAAAACGAATTTTCCCAATGGAAATGTTAGTGAGAAAAGGTTCTGTGTATTTTGCATGGATTACATAAAAGGAGAAGAGCCTTTCATTGAATAATGAAAAAAGATGATCGAAAATACAAGAAACAGTAACTGAAGGAATTTCACAAGACAAAACAAAAAAAAAAAAATAGAGTACTCCAATACAAGCTGATATCGTGAATAGAATAATTAGCCTTTCAAAGAGAACACCAAGAAGAAGCAAGAAGTAAGAGACGAGCTGAATCAAGGCAAGCAGGTAAAAACACATCGTGATACATGAAGCTAAGTATCAACAGGTAAAAACATCTAGCTAAGCAGTGCAGGTACAGGTTCAATCATAGTAGAACAATTATCAATTACAATACCTGATGGGAGAGATAGCAAAAAAACAAAAAAAAAAACTACCAAAACTAAAACATTTTCATCTCGATGGCTAAACAGATTAAATACTTACGCCAGCCCATTCGCCAAGAGTCTTAGCACTTGGAACTGTCATCAGGTTTACATTGTGCTCAGCACAGAGTGCCTTAACAAGTTTAACGTAATCTGGCTGGTTGCAGTCTTCTCCCAAGACGCAGAGCTGAGCAGCATGTTTCTCAATTGCTTTAGCACTTTCATGTAGACCACGAACAAGCCCACCATGAGCTAATGATTTTCTAAGAACAAGTTGCAATGCAGTCTCAATGTCCATTGGCTCACCAAGAGCTGGGGCCGGAGCCTCGGCAACAACTGCACCTTCATCACTGCATAAGAAATCTAATTATAAGGGATCATAATATACCTACTGCACAATACTGCAATCAAGCAATAGAAGGCAATATATAGCTACTTGCAACAAAAACTGAGCCAATAGCAAAAGGATGCTAAATAGTAGTTCATTAGAAATGACTCCTAAGACAATATATATCAATCCCCAGCAAAGTATTGTAACAAATCCACACACAAATCACATATTTCAGTTCAAAGTTCAATATTCAATATGTACTAAGTCCATAACAAACAATATTCATCTCAAGGCATTACATTTATTCCTCCGCCTTCACCAATCAAGTTACCATCCATCACTTTTTTCATATTCATAGTCCAAACAAGTGGGCATTCAAATAATTGATTACAACCTGCAGATTCCAGTTCATAAAACACAAGGCACCGCTGATGACTACAAATATACAAACAAAACAAACAAAAAACAAAAGAATAAAAGGGCGAGCATTTAACAGCTTAAAGAAATAAAAGCAACCATATGAATTGAAAGGGAAGCTAGAAGCTCGCATAATAAACAGAATTCCACTCACGCTGACATTTCCTTCTTGATTTGAAATTCTTTCTCCTTCCTGTTGCAAACAAACCCAGATGAATAATCAGACAAAAATAGCAGCAAATTTGAAGATATGCATATACGAAGAAGAAGAAGAAAAGGAGAGGGAAGGATAAGGGTAGGAGATGGCTTGAGATTACAGCGTAGAAACCGATCGAACCGGAGATCAACGGCGCGAAATTAGGTCAAGAAGAAGCGGGGGTTTTATGAAGAAGAAGTGAAGGGTTTTTATGTGCCGATGGAAAAACCCTACTTCTGAATTGGTGATCTTACGCTGTTCGGTTGGTTCGGTTTTTTCCTTCACAACATTATTTATTATTATTTAAAAAGTAGAAAGTAGATAGCACTAAATTTAATATTATTAAAAAAATTGTGTTTAAAAATAAATAAATTATTTCAAAAATTATAATTTTAATCTTTAATTTTTAAATATACTTCAAATTGAATCCATTAAATATATAATTATATACCATATATTCTTTTAGGTAATGAGAAAGTACACAAGATATTTATATATATTTACCTAAAATTTAGGTTTGTCAAAAGAAAAGCATCTCAACAACCATTTGTTAAGAATAAATTAAAAAAATTTCACATTTTACAATTGCATTAAGGTCGTAGACTAGGTACACAACTTAACGTTTTTGTAATAGTATTTCTCATAACCTATTTTTTACACTATTTTTTAAAATAATGTTATTAAAAAAAAATCCTACTTTTATATGATATGAAACTAATATTACATCATTAACTAATATATCTAACATAATACAAAGTCCCACTTTAGATGGATTGTTGAAGTAATCTAGTTTTCTTGACATGATTTTAATGCTAATTGAAATAGCTACAAATTTTGGTGTCTCATTTTGTTTAGATCAACATGACTTCACGTATTATGACAGATGGGGCCATCTTACCAGAAATTGGTGCAAATGAGAAAATGAATGTACCTTAACCAATGAAGCAACCCATGTGAGCCATTGATGAAGCCAACTTTCTTGGTTTCCTATCTTCTATTCATATGCTATAATATCTTCTCTTTTCTCATTCTATATATATACGCTAAACAAACAACTAATCTCCAACTTAAATTCTTTCACATATTCTCATTCAAACATTGAAGTTTACCACTTCCAAAAAGTTTCAATCCCATTATAGCCATGGGAATTCGTTTGCCTTCAGTTCTTGCAGCTGCCAAGCAAGTTCTCAAGATGCAGTCTGTCTCAGCAAGATCTCAGTCCATTGTTCCCAAAGGTCACATTCCAGTGTACGTGGGAGAAACCGACAGAAAGCGGTTTTTCGTTCCGATATCGTACTTGAGTCATCCTTCATTCGTAGAGTTGCTCAACAAGGCTGAAGAAGAGTTTGGATTCAGCCACCCAACTGGAGGTTTGAGAATTCCCTGCAAGGAAGAAGCCTTCATTGATGTTACTTCTAAATTGCAAAGTTCATGAATGATTTGAGAACAAGGAGCAATTCTCCTCACAGTTTTGACAATTTTTTTCTCTGTTCATTTTAGTGTACTACTTCGTATGTAAATGGTTAGATTAGAAAAACTGGAGAGTTACAAAGCCATTTGTACATCAATGACAAATATCAGTTGCAATGAAACATTTCTTGCTAACAAAGCCTTATTCATTACTAATTGTCTTCTGATTCTTTTCTGAGATAAAATCTACTGGAAGTTATATTTGATCTGTATGCAATTAAGTCCTTATACACATGTGAACATTCCCTTTGTATTTATTCATATTGAACCAAGTAAAAGTTTTACCTTAGAATCAGATGCTGTTTTTGGGTGTCTTTTAGAAGAAAATGGCTTTGCAGCTGCGACCGCAAATCTAACATACTTTTACGTGAAATAGTGAACTGTCATGAAAGAGTTTAGCTCAACTAGTATTTGTATATACTTGAAAATCAAAAGATCTCGAGTTAAAATTCTCACTTCTGTTTGTACTTCGAAAAAAACGATCTTGATTTGCATTAATGAAGTGCTCAGTGATCGAATGCTATGACAAAAGTCCTACGATATGGAGCTACGTGGACCCACGGCAAGGGTCAGGAAGTGCCCGAGCTGAAGAGTGTATCATCTTCTATGAAGCAAATCTCGTTCCAGTTTGTAGGCTTCACTGTTAATCAATGCTCAATGTATTAGGCAAGGACCAAGGAATTTTAATAATTAGTATTAACATTTAATTATATAGACATAATTTGATCTAAATCATCGGTTAACCCAAAAAGCTTTTGTTGATAGCATAACTATCAAATTAATAAATTGACACACAGATTTACGTGGTTCACTGACAAAGTATTAGCTATATCCACGAGGTAAAGGGAAAACATTTTTACTAGAGAGAAATTCATAATACAAAATAAAGGCACCTATATAAGATGGAAGAGTTTACTGATTTGCGTGGTTCATTAACTATATCCACGAGATAAAGGGAAAACATTTTTACTAGAGAGAAATTCATAATACAAAATAGAAGCGCCTCTGCTCTAAACTCTAGGACAAAAAATTAAATGTAAATAACTTAGACATTTTAATGTATACTTGGTTATTCAAAGTGTCAGATAACAAGTTCAAGTCATTCCACCACTACTTCAATGATAGCACTAATTGGCTCCTCCATACAGGTTGCCAAACATGGATATTTTGTACTTCTGTTTTCAATTTGATACATTCTATCTTGATTCATTTAATCTGCTGCTACAACTTTACTTGCACAATGTTGTTTGTGATGAATGGAACAACTAGGCCAGCAGAACAGAATCTTGTGATACAAACAAATATAAACCACAGAATATGTGTGGAGTGTAGAATAGACAAAGCAATGTTTTTTTTTCTTTAGAAAAAGACGAAACTTTTCATTAAATGAATGTAAATAGACTAATGCTCTGAGATACAAAAGTATACTACAAAATATAGCGTGGCTTAAGACATAAACTGAAGGACAAAGTCATGTGGAAGGGTCCACTCAAATGTCTTCCTTAGCTTTATTTGGATAAATTTTTATTAGTTTGGCAAAACCATGTGGAAGGTTTCACTCAAATACCCAACCACCAAACTCCAACACCTTACTGATAAGCACCATTCACCTGCTAGAGCTTTCTTCAAAACTTTATAAATATTAACATCATATGAGAATTCAAATACCATTTTCACTTGACTTTCTCTTCTAGTTGGTTTGGAACCAATCCAATCGAAATCTAAGATATTTTCATAGTCTTTCATCTTAAACAAATGGGGATTCGCTTGCTATCTTTGGTTCCCCATGCCAAGCAAATCCTGAAGATTCAGTCAGGACTTACCAAAAACCAGTTGGATGTTCCAAAAGGGCATGTAGCAGTTTATGTGGGAGAGATTCAAAGGAAACGGTTCGTGGTTCCAATATCTTACTTAAACCATCCGTCATTCAAACAACTGCTCTGCCACGCAGAAGAAGAGTTCGGTTTCCATCATCCTCAAGGGGGCCTAACAATTCCTTGCAAAGAAGATGCCTTTACTGAAATCACTTCTAAATTGCAAGCATCTTGAAGGATGAAGAAAAAATGGCAATATTTCATTTTTTGACCATTTGTTTTTCAAAATTTTCTCTATTCACTTGCCTTTTGACTTGCAAGAGAATATACTCCATTGTTAGCCATAGCCTATAAATGAGTAGCATTGTAAAGTACTGTTTACCAACAAAAGTAGATGTATGCACATACAGCAACAATTCAGAATCAATTCCCATGTAGCTTATTCTTGTCTATACTCTATAGATCATCAAAATTTTACTTTCATCACATAAGATCTGTCTTTCTTTCATATTGTTGAGAAAGTGAAATAGTAGAAAAATAAAGATGCCAATGAGACTAGAGGAGGATATCAGAAATCAGATCATAAGATATAGAGTTGTCAATGGAGTTATAGGGTTCATATATAACACTACATTAAACCCTAGGCCCAATGCTTATAAAACTCAACAAATAACTTATTCAAGTCATTGTAACATATATTTTAACAACTTGAAAACAAGAGCCTTTGAAGGCTTTCTACGAATGGGAAAAATTAATAGGCAATTAATAGAGATCGATGAGGTACTTGATATCTTCTACATTGGCTTCTAAGCTGAAAAGATGCCAATCTTGCTGGAATTGTTTGGGCTTCATATAGAACAAACACATAATTGTTATGAAGAAGAAGCGTTTTAGTCTGCTAAGCTAAGCTAAGGTGACTAGAACATAGAATTCTATAAGCCAACTGAAAGTCTCTAAAACCACACATGGATTTGGCTAATGGGTCACTGGTGCTGGGTCCTTCTGCGCTTCTTTTGATGCCTTATGTGAAGTAATTCTAATGAGCAGTGACTCTTGGATTGAGATGAGATGAGTGGAGCTTTTGTATGTTCCATTTTGCCCGGCACCTGGGTTGAATTCATATTTGCTATATCTGTGTTGTTTGTTATTTTGATCTTAGGATTTAGAGGAGTGCATTATATAAACTCTCTAACTCCTAGAGGCACATCACATTTGTATTATAAGTTTTCTCTCTAATAAAATTGTTGTTCCATCTGCCCGTGGAAGCAACAAATACAGAACTAAGTAAATTTGTGTGTCAGATTCTCTATTGCTTTACGTTTGTTGTTTTCTTTATTTGTCAATTCCATAACAAATTAAACCAACTAAATGACAAAACTTTCAGATTATAAACATCCTTCAGACATATATGTCATTTTCCGCTGATGATGCAATATCCATCCTGATATACACCACATATTTTTGAAGTGTTCAATAGTTCAACTTAATTCCAGCTCAATTGTCCTATACTCAATACCTACTAATATTTTTCAGCCAGATGAAAATGTTTGAATATGACTTCATTTATTGGGACAAGTAGGTCCAGAGTAGCAGAATTTGGATCAAATTTGAAATTGAGTGTACTTCAATCACTCAAACAACCCATGTGAATATTTGATATAGCAGGTTGTCCTAGACACCTATCTTCATTCTCTGTTCATATCTCCTCCTATATATACATATCAAATATGCAACTTATCTCGAACTCAAATCTTCTCACACATTCTCATTCAAGCAGTTCAATTTACCATTCAAAGTTCTTCATTGATCCCTCAATTCAATCCAATTTAAACATGGGATTTCGTTTACCGTCGATTCTCTTTAGTGCCAAGCAAATTCTCAAAGCACAGTCCATTTCTGGGAGATGTCAATCCAGTGTTCCTAAAGGTCACATCGCAGTATACGTGGGAGAAATTCAGAAGAAGCGATTTTTGGTTCCGATATCTTACTTGAACCATCCTTCATTTTTAGACTTGCTAAGGAGGGCTGAAGAAGAGTTTGGATTCAACCACCCAACAGGAGGGTTGACCATTCCCTGCAAAGAAGAAGCCTTCATTGATGTCACTTCTAGATTGCACACTTCATGAAAGTTGACAACAAAGAGCAATCCTGCTTGCAGTTTTGACCATTTTTTTCATTTTTTTTTTCTGTCGGAGATGAGTTAAATGTTACTATGAAGTAAATTTTGTATATATAAATGCAATTAGAAATGAAAAGGTGGAGAATTACAAAGCCACTTGAACATCAATAAAAAGTTATTAATTGCAGTGAAAATAAGATCATTTTGCAAAAAAGAAAAAGGCCTCACTTTTGAAATATCATTTCAATGTCCTCTGATATTAAAAAAAGAGCTAAAACTGTAACTAAGCCAAATATGGAATATAATACTTTCAGCAACTATCGTGAGTTAAGCTCACTTTTAAGTATGAAAAAGGAAAATAATAAAACAAGTGCTTGATTTAGAGGTTCTCTGTTAATGTTATACCGAGAGTTGCCTAGGCCATCAAGGAATTAGAGTTATATCTTTGAGCTCTTATATGATAATCGATTTTCTATTATGGAAAGTCATGACAAGGACCAATCACATATGATAAAAGAATCCAAGAGTTTGATCTAATGGGTTATAACAAATTTAATATTACATTAGGGGATGTGGTTTTTTCAGCACTGAATATTAAAATCAATAGGTTATGAACATTCATTGGGAAGGAGGAAAGACCATTTTTGTCATACAAGGAAAGAGTAAAGAAAAAGAAACAATTTTATTCAGCAAAAAACACTGATCCTTTTGTGGAAAGTGAGAAGCAAGACCAAATAATTACATGGAGACTCCAATTTGTTAATGAAGGATTTGGGTTTGAGGGAAAGCTTTCTTTTTCCAATTTTAACAAGAAATGAGACTTTTCATAAAGTAAACAAATAGATTTTATTAAATGGGAATTTTGTTATTAGAAACTGGAGATTTGGCATTGTTTGAGACATCAGACATTGGTGAATTGCTAAATATTGCACCCACAACAATGAATACAATATTTTCTTAAAAGATTGCAAAACACTTCAAGAAAATAGTGTTTCAATATTCTTTATGACTAGCAAGCTACAATGAACTTATCTTCATTGATGAAGAGTGATGGAGTACTCAATATCTTCTCCAAAAGTAGCAATCTTGCAGTGATCACTTAGCTTTCAAATGGAACAGAGGGACAAATCTTGTTCCAATGCAAAAATTTCAATCCACCAAAGTGAATATGAAACATTGCTTTATTCTCTAAGCACAACTTTAATAAGCAGTTAACAACCTCCTAAATCCAAAGATGGACCAATGGCCTCTGAGTCTATCTTTTTAGGAGATTGCACTGTTGATTGTTTGGTCATCAACTTAACGTTTTGAGTTGATAGGTGATTTAACGTAATATCATAGTAGAAGGCTTTGTCTTTGAACCCGATAAATGTCATTTCTTTTCACTAAACATTGATTTTTACTTATTGGATCTTCTATAAATTTTCAATCTCTCATGCGAGATGGGAAGACTTTTTTAGTATATAGAAAGAGTGTTAAAGTGTTAATATAATTAAATTTATCATCATTTACCAATTTAAGCTTTTGGGTCAATTAGTGATTGATCATATCAAAGTATTTTATTTATAAAAAACATTAACATATTAAAGTGTTGATATATAATATTAAATGTATCTTTATCGATCAACTTAAACTTTTGAGTCAATTGGTAATTTAACATGGTATTAAAGTAGGAGGTCCTATAGATCAATTGACGCCAATTGAATGCATCTATTTAGGGTGGAGAAGGGTTTTGCACAAATTGGTGCAACAATTCTTCCATTGTATGTTGTGAGATGCATGTATAAAAAAACAATAAGACAATAACTAATCCATATGTTTACATTTAAAGAAAAACAATTTCATGTGATATAAGTTTAAAGAAGTTAATCTAATGAAAGTGGCTATTACACTATGAACTGATATACTATTGATATATAAATGATATACTTGAAATGCATTTTGAATTAGTATTGATATGCAATTGAAGTATCAATGCTACACTTGAAGTATATTATTCGAATGATATATTTCATATTTGATACATGATAACGTTTTTTATATGTATTTTTCTCTCTATAAATTTGGTATTGATATACAAAATATGAATATGAAGTATATTCATTATACAATCGACATATCAAATTTATTGTAACTTATATGCTATTAAAACATTTAAAAGTTTAAAAAATAAAACAAATTATATTATTATTTGGAGTGCTTGTCCTGGACTCGGATTCGAAACCCCTATATTTGGTTATTTGAAACGTCAAATACACATGGTCAAGGTATTCTAACAAAGTACAAAAATGAATGGGTCATCCATTGCAAGGCAATCCAGTCACACTAATATTCTTTTTATCCAATTTTATTGTTCTGTTCACTCCATCTTGAGCCATTTAATTTGGTGTAACAACTAAGGTGCTAGGACAGTGGCTTGTGATGAATGGAACAACTTGGGCAACAAAGCAAGAAAAATTTCTACAAACAAATATAAACCATATAATATCTGTGGAGAGAGGAAGATATAATAGAATCAGCTTTGATTAGTTAGGCAAAGCCATGTGGAAGGGTCTACTCAAACACCCAACCACCAAACTCCAATACCCCACTTAGCAACTGGATAAGCACCAATAACTTTCATAGCTCTTTCATCATGACTCTATAAATATAAACATACTATGAGGCTCAAACAACCAAATTCAATTGTTAACTTCCTCTGCTACTTGGTTCTGTACCAATCTGATCAAAACTTAAAATATTTCTCAACCTTTCATCTTAACACAAATGGGGTTTAGATTGCTATCTTTGGTTCCTCATGCCAAGCAAATCTTGAAGATGCAGTCAGGGTTTACCAAAAACCAACTGAATGTTCCAAAAGGCCATGTTGCCGTTTATGTGGGAGAGATTCAAAGGAAGCGCTTTGTGGTTCCGATATCTTACTTAAACGATCCATCGTTCCAGCAACTGCTCAGCCATGCAGAGGAAGAGTTTGGCTTTCATCATCCTCATGGGGGTCTAACTATTCCTTGCAAAGAAGATGCCTTTGTTGATCTCACTTCTAGATTGCAAGTAGCTTGAAGGATGAAGAGTAAAGAGCAATCTGTCATTTATGACAGTTTTTGTCTGTTCTTTTTCTCCATTCACTTGCTTTTTGACTTGCAGGAGATTGTATAAATTAGAGTGCCTTCTTACTTGTATATGAGCATCATTGTAAAGGAAAATTACTTACAGAAATTGTGATAATTAATACAGAAACAATTCAGCATCAACTTCTATGTCACTTCTTTTGTTCACCATAAATCCTAACTCTTACTCTACCTCTCAAACGCAAACTCTAATTTGAGAGTTGATGCAAGGACAATTCTCAAAGAAAATTCTAATTATGTGTTTAAATTGGCTGACCTGTGAAAGTAATGAGGTTTCACTGATACAGTTAAGTCTCACCCGATATTTATTTTAAGTGGAACTAGTAAATATGCCTTGTTTAGTGGAGATGCAAGTGCTTTGGTTATTGTTCAACTGGTTGTCTCTCCCATGTGAGTTAGAGTATGTTCTACTGAGCTTCTAATTAGTTATCTCAATATCTTGGCATTGTTCATTATTCGTTTCGTGTGCGAAATTCCATTGAAGATGAAAATTCTGATTATAATGCATCTCTTGAAGATTTATTCATTTTCCTTACTGTTAGGACATTAAATGTATGGTTAATTTTGTATTAGTTTACTTCAGATGTCAATTCCATTGGGCATTGTTAGGGTTTCTCTATTAATTCTCTTTTCATTGTAATGTTGACAACAATATAATTCTCAACTCTCTATTTTTTATCAAACTTTGATAATCATATAATTAGAAGTTATTTCTTGTTAAAGAAAAAAAAATATTGATTCTGATATATCTAGAATTTGCTTGACAGTGAGAAAAGTGGAAGGGAGATTAATGTCCATGTCAAAACTTGATTTGAGTGTCAAAGATTTGCTACCTTCCTATATTGAAGAAGACTTCGTTCTAACGGACAGAGTTGGTTCTGACATTAACAATAAATTTACCGACACCGCTTCGACTCATTTTCGTAAATCCTACTACTTTTTCTTTTCCTTTTCCATTTGGAAGTTGTATCAATTAAAACTTTGTAGTAAGTGAGAATTAAGATCACCTGATAAGCCCATTTTTATTTACTTGTATTTTTTAAAAAGAAACAGATATTTTTATTGAGGTATGGAACGAGACTAATGATCAAAATACAATGAAAGAAAAAATATAAAGTACTGTAATAAATACAACATAAATACTAAGTAAGAAAAATAAAAGCATTCCAATTTAAGCATAAGTTTTGAATGGAGAAGTCTGTGAAAAACTTGGAAAGAGAGCAACAGGAAGACGAATGATTAATCTGAACAACTCCAAACAATCCATCCAAAGTGGTGATCTATCAAAAAAACACTCTGATTCCTTTCAAATCAAACTTCAGCAAGACAGCTTGATAAGCCAGTTATTGTTGTAAACGATTTTGGTATGCTGGAAACCATTTCTACCACTTAGTATAATGCAGCAGCAAACATACATGTGATCTTCCTTAATGACATGCCTCAGATCCCAAGCATCCTTTTAGGCATTCAAGTCCTCTGCTTCTTGTGATATTACAACATGCATCATTTTACACACCACATATTTTGCAATATGCATCCAATACCTACTAGTATTTTTCAGCCAGATGAATATGTTTGAATATGACTTCATTTATTGAGACAAGAGGGTCCACAGTAACAGAAATTGGATCAAATTTGAAAGTGATTGTACTTCAACCACTAAAAGCAACCCATGTGAGTATTTGGTGAAGTGGTTTAGCTTTAACATCTGTCTCCTATCTTTTGTTCTTATCTCCTCTTCTTTCTCCTTCTATATATACACTCAAAACAACCAGCTGATCTCCAACTCAAATCTTTCACATATTCTCTTTCAAGTACAAGCACATTTTACCATTTCCAGATTCATATCAAGAGCTCAATCAAATTTAGACATGGGAATTCGTTTGCCTTCAGTCCTCCTCAGCGCCAAGCAAATTCTCAAGATGAAAACTGTTTCTACGAGATGTCAGTCTGATGTTCCCAAAGGCCATATTCCGGTATATGTTGGCGAAAACCAAAGAAAGAGGTTTTTGGTTCCCATTTCTTACTTGAATCATCCTTCATTTGTGAATTTGCTTAGTAGAGCTGAAGAAGAGTTTGGATTCAGCCATCCAACAGGAGGTTTGACCATTCCATGCAAAGAAGAAGCCTTCATTGATGTCACTTCGAGATTGCATATTTCATGAAGGATTGAGAACACAGAGAATATACTCTCGACAGTTTTGACAACTTTTCTTTTCATTTTTTGTCTATAGGAGATAGAGTTGAATATCACTGTAAAGGGAACTTCAATGTGTAAAGTGACACACATGAGTTGCAATGGAGTTGAATTCTTTTGTCCACAAAAACTTGTGTTTCTTCTCTTGCGTTAAGTTTTTCTGATAACGTAATCAAGGTTACAACATGTTTTCTTGAAATGTGGAGCACCAATTTTCATATGTTAAGTTATGAGTTGTTAACATTACAAGATTTAAGTAAACTTTTCGAAAACATTCGAATAAATCTCTCCGAAAATCTCTGATGCAGTAAAGTAAAACAATGACAAACATCGGCTACAATGGAAGTAAAGTCTTATTTTTGCATTCAAAACCTTAGTGATGAATTATCATATCAACTTCCGAGATAGAACTTAACAATATTATTACACAAATTCGAGTTGTGATCCTGCTCATGAGTAATGAAGTGCATGTTTGAAAGTGATTTAAAAATTTTCTAGCCACATATGAGAGGAATGTTAGAACGTTGATATAAATATTAAATTTATCCATGATCCATTTGCTTAAACTTTTAAGTCACTCAATAATTTAATACAAATACATTTGGTGCACTTTTGAGGTCTATGCAATGTAACTGACCTCCTCACTGCAATTCGCATTGATTAAAATCTCATTCCAACTCGCATGGTTCACGGCACTCAATCTACTAGACAAGGACTGCTAAATCTGTTAATGAGAGCAAACATATTCTTTAATATATAATTTGATGCTTATGCCTTTTTTGGTTATTTCTCAACCGAACATCAAATTTGTTACAAAGTTGATAAATAAAGAAAGGGAGAAACATAGACAACAAAGATCAACATGAAGATTTACGTGGGTCAATAAGTGTGTTAACTACGTCCATAGATAAAAGAAGAGATCAATTTATTATTAACAAGAAATATAAGATAACAAAAATTGTAGAGTCGTC
This sequence comes from Cucumis sativus, assembly GCF_000004075.3. Classification (NCBI taxonomy): domain Eukaryota; kingdom Viridiplantae; phylum Streptophyta; class Magnoliopsida; order Cucurbitales; family Cucurbitaceae; genus Cucumis; species Cucumis sativus. Next base: position 12,935,982 of record NC_026656.2, read on the forward strand.
TCTAATATTAGAGGGTTTATATCTATCACCTTTTTTAAATCTTAGGGCTAAACACATAAATAACAAAATGCATATACAACTTAGGTTTCGGTTTGTTGTCCTTGACATCCTATAAGAGCGTGTCATCCTTGAATCCTGACGTGAGATCCTTGTTCATGGACACTTTAAGCATCAGATAACAAATCGGAGACATTTTAGCAAATTACAACCATTAATGGGGTCATCCATTCCAATTCAGATACAAGAATATTCTATTCTTCCATTTTCATTGTCTTTCACTCTATATTGAATCATTTAATTTGGTGTAACAACTAAGGTGCTTGGACAGTGGCTTGTGATGAATGGAACAATTTGGCCAACAAAACAAGAAAATCTTATATAAAAACAAACATAAGCCATAGAATATCTGCGGAGAGAGAAGGATAATAGGATCACAGGATCGGTTTTGATTAGTTAGGCAAAGCCATGTGGAAGTGTCCACTCAAATACCCAACCACCAAACTCCAATACCACACTTTGAAATTAGATAAGCACCAATGCTTTCAAAGCTCTTTCTTCATATCTCTATAAATATAAACATACTATGAGGCTGAAACACCAAATTCAACTGTTAACTTCCTCTTCTACTTGCTTCTGTACCAATCTGAACAAAACTTCAAATCTTTCTTAGTCTTTCATCATAACACAAATGGGGGTTCCATTACTATGTTTGGTTCCTCATGCAAAGAAAATCTTGAAGATGCAGTCAAGTTTTACCAAAAACCAACTGGATGTTCCAAAAGGCCATGTGGCGGTTTACGTGGGAGAGATTCAAAGGAAACGGTTCGTGGTTCCGGTATCTTACTTAAACGATCCATCGTTCCAACAACTGCTCAGCCGTGCAGAGGAAGAGTTTGGCTTCCACCATCCCCATGGGGGTCTAACAATTCCTTGCAAAGAAGATGCCTTTGTTGATCTCACTTCTAGATTGAAAGTAGCTTGAAGGATGAAGAGTAAAGGGCAATCTGTCATTTATGACAATATTTTTCTATTCTTTTTTCTCCATTCACTTGCTTTTTGACTTGCAAGAGAATGTATTAGATTAGAGTGCCTCCTTACTTGTATGTGAGTGGCATTGTAAAGAGAAATTACTTACAGAAATTGTGATTATGAAAAAGTTTATACAGAAACAATTCAGCATCAACTTCTATGTGATTTATTTTTGTTCACTATAAATTCTGACTTTTACTCTGCCAAATGAAAACTCTAACTGAGTTGATGTATAGACAATTTTAAAAGAAAATACTAAGGGTTTAAAGTGGCTAACCTATAAAAGTTGAGGGATTTCGTTGATACAATTATAGGTCCCATATGATGTTTTTTTAAACGATACTACTAAATATGCTTTGTTTAGTGGAGATTCTAAGTGCTTTGGTTATTGTTCAACCGGTTGTCTCTCCATATGAGTTAGAGTATGCTCTACTGAACTTCTAATTATTTGTCTCATAATTTGGACATGGTTCATCATTCATTTCATGTGCGAATTTCTACAGAAGATGGAATTTCTGATTATATTGTATCCCTAGAAATGTTTCATGTTTAAAGATTTTATTTTTCACTCTGATATATTTAGAGTTCTCTTGATAGAGAGAGTGGTAGAAAAATGTTCAAATTTAATTGAAATGACAAATGGATTTGCTGCCTTCATAGTGAAGAAGACTTCATTATAACAGCAGAGAGTTTATAGTTCTGATAATAACAAAAAAAACTTAAAAGAATCTACTTCAGCTAATTTGTGTGGCTCCTAATGTTTCCCTTTTTTCATATGAAATTTTATGAATTAAAAGTTTGAATTAATAATTATATCAATTTATACATTGAACTTTTGTAAGTGCATCAAATCCAAATTATTGCAATAGAATCAAGTTCAACTTCCAATAAATCTCAATTATAACTTACTAAAAGCAGAGAGCTCTACTTTTGCATATCTAGTGTGAAGAAAATATGTAAACCTCGAATTGCTTTTAGTACAAATATTTTCAAAGGAAAGGAAAAGAGACTAAGGATCAAAATAAAATGAAACAAGAAATGAATAAATAATAAAATAAAGTACTATAACAAATACAACATAAATACTAAGCAAGAAAAATACAAGCATTCCAATTTAAGCATAAGTTTTGAATGGAGAAGTCTGTTGAAAAATTGGAAAGGGAGCAACATGAAGACGAATGATTAATCTGAATAACTCCAAATCAATTCATTCAAAGTGCTGATCTATCATAAAAAACACTCTGATTCCTTTCAAATCAAACTTCAGCAAGACAGCTTGATAAGCCAGTTATTGTTGTAAACGATTTTGGTATGCTGGAAACCATTTCTACCACTTAGTATTATGCAGCAGCAAACATACATGTGATCTTCCTTAATGACAAGCCTCAGATCCCAAGCATCCTTTTAGGCATTCAAGTCCTCTGCTTCTTGTGATATTACAATATGCATCATTTTTACGCACCACATATTTTGTGGTATGCATCCAATACCAACTAGTATTTTTCTGCCAGTTGGATATGTTTCAATAGGACTTCATTTATTGGGACAAGAGGGTCCACAGTAACAGAAATTGGATCAAATTTGAAAGCGATTGTACTTCAACCACTAAAAGCAACCCATGTGAGTATTTGATGAAGTAGGTTAGCTCTAACCTATATCTGCTATCTTTTATTCTTATCTTCTCTCCTTTCTCCTTCTATATATACACTCCAAAAACAAACAGCTGATCTCCAACCCAAATCTCTCACATATTCTCTTTTAAGTACAAGCACATTTTATCTCAATCAAATTCAGAGATGGGAATCCGTTTTCCTTCGGTCCTCCTCAGTGCCAAGCAGATTCTCAAGATGAAATCTGTTTCTATAAGATGTCAGTCTGATGTTCCCAAAGGCCACATTCCGGTGTATGTTGGAGAAAACCAGAGAAAGCGGTTTTTTGTTCCGATTTCTTACTTGAATCATCCTTCATTTGTGAATTTACTTAGTAGAGCTGAAGAAGAGTTTGGATTCAGCCATCCAACAGGAGGTTTGACCATTCCCTGCAAAGAAGAAGCCTTCATTGATGTCACTTCTAGATTGCATATTTCATGAAGGATTGAGACCATAGAGAATATTCTCTCAATTTTGTTTATAGAAGATAAAAGTGAATACCACTGTAAATGGAAACTTTGACACACATGAGTTGCAATGAAGTTAAATTCTTTGTCCACAAAAAACTTGTGTTTCTTTGCCTTGTGTTTTTCTGATAATTTAATTAGCAAGGTTACAATTTTTTTCTTGCAATGTGGGCACCAATTTTCATATGTTAAATGATAAGCTATGAAAATAACGAGATTTAAGTTAACTAATCGGAACCATCCAGGTAAATATCTGGACAGGGAAAAGAAGAAATCTGTGTTTACAATGGAAGTAAAGTCTTCTTTTTGCATTCATAACCTTAGTAATGAAATATCATATCAACCACCTTTGATAATCAAGAGAGACCTAAGAATATGATTATAAGCTAACGAGTGGTGGTAAAGTTAGTTTCAAAACAGACACTTCGGTTCCCACGTTTGCTGAGTTAACTTTTTTTTTTTTTTGATAAGAGACAAGTATATTCATATAACAAAACAGAACAGTCTAAGGGCGAGGGACAAGAGGGCCCTCCCCGGAAGAAGCTAGGGAACTAAGAAATGATAGCCTTCCAATTGTTGAAAATCATAGAAAGGCTATAATTACACAAGTGTTTGGTGTAATTCGTACTCCACCAAGAAGCTGTGTGTTGACGTGGATGGGATGAAAGGCTAGTTCATTTAATTACATGAAAAAAATCTATTTAATTGGTTAGAACATATATTAAAATTTTAACTTTTATTTAACTAATCCTTGAAATTTATTCAAAGATATGATTTATGATAACTGTTTTCTGAAATGATGTTTCAAGCTGTACTGTGTTTGAATGATTTACTGATGAAAGGTGTGGTGCTCAGATATATTCATGTAACTTTGAATGAGAACGTAAATGATAACCCCAAGGAATTTTGGTGAATTTAAATTCAAGAAGTGGCACAGTGTTCTTACAAGACCATGGACTGTCTATTTCTATTTTATGATTACAGCTCTACGTATCTCCTTTCCACTAACAATTTACATGGAGAAACTACTCTACATTGATGCTCTACTCTCAAGTCTCAACTATGGCAGAAAAATGTACTCTGGCAAAACTGTGTGGAAGCTTGCTCTTTTCTTCTCTTTCAGGAAGTTTGCAGCCAGGATGTGAGATTGATGAAGACATCTTCTCTACAAGGAATTGTCAAACCTCCAGTTGGATGTTTAAATCCAAATTCTTCTTCAGCACTCTTGAGCAAAGCTGAAAAGGAAGGATGGTTTAAGTATGATATTGGAACCACAAACCGTTTTCTTTCAATATCTCCCACATAGACTGCAATATGGCCTTTGGGAACACCACATTGATTTCTAGAAGAAACATTATGCATTTTGACAAATTGCTTAGCGTTGAGGAGAAGTGAAGGTAGTCTGATTCCCATGATTTCTTTTGAAAGGGTTTCTCCTTGATGCAGATCTAGTAGTTGGGAAGTGTTGTGCTTGAATGAGGATGTGTTTGAAATTTGAGTTGGAGATTGAAGTTTATTGGATCTGTATTTATGGGTTCAGAATTGAGAAGTGATGGGAAGAAAACAGTGTAATTGGGTGTCTAAGAGGGCCTACTTCATCAATGCTCACATGGGATGCTTATTCGGTTTGAATACACACACTTCATCATGTGCTCTAACTACTGGTGAGCAGTCCATTCGTTCCAATTTTGTACAGTTATAGGCCAAGATAAGAGGCCAATAAAACTTCTAAACCAAATTTGATGTCGTGGAAGATCAACTGATGACAAAGTCATGTGACAAACTTCCATCATCCGTCCCTGCCTGCATTTCTAATCTGACTGGAGAAGAATTGTATACTGGAGGGTACCAAACTGGAATAAATTATCGTTGAAAAAGACTAATCAATAAATGGATTCCAGCTCACTTGTAAAATTTTCTTTCAGACAAGAATAATATTGGTCTCCAGCATGCTATAATCTTAGATGTTTACCATTTAGGATTGTCTAATACATTTTCGCTTATGTGTGATATGAGATGCGTGTAATGTTTGTCCATAGGTCTGACGCGTCTATTACATGCAGTCAAATTCCTTTCCTTACTCATTAACTATCTTTGTCTAAATTGGTCTATGCATGTCCCTTTTCTCCACTCATTTCGTTTTCTTGATATCTTTTGTTAGAAGCACTTGTGCTGATACTATATAAAGAGCCAATAAGATTTTATATGCAAGCTGCATATTTTCTGATAAATTCTTGTATTTTACGTTTTTCCTCCTAATGGCATACCAGAAGATCGGGTGGCTTCTCCAGTTTATGTTACTTTGAATGCAGACTTTAAATGCGACTTCCATTCTTCAGAAGGAGTAGTGCTTCAAGTCTATGGAAGTGAGCAAGAGTTGTTGGGGAAGATGGGAGGCAGTTTTTCATTCTTGAACCAGCTGCTCTTTTAGGATATGGTCGCTCATTCAGGAATTAAGCCAAGATATGGAATGATTTAGAAATTTACATAGCAGGAATCTCAAAGTTTCAAACTAGGAACAACAGACTTGAAAGTGGAGCATGATTCTACCATGGATTAAGGTTGATTTTGACAGTGACCTGCTCTTGAAGGTTGACACAATTACTTGGGTCCAGGGAAACAGAGATCGGCTTACTGTTTTATTTGCTTTAACGCTGAAAAGTTACATATGCTTTTTCTGAGATTTTGTCAATTTGTTCAGAGGTCAGTATTCATAGTTGATGGATAAAGCCGAAAAACTGTATGCGAGATAGGTAGACATTCTTGAATTGAGAAAAAACTGAAGTTGGATGGTTTTCATTTTGAGCTCCTAACGATCAGTATGGAGGACATGTTTACTGAGCATTCTCAAGTCTTAAATAGTAGCAAACACTACTAGGAAATCTTTATCGCAAGAGCTTGATTTCAACAAATTCAGTGACAAAAAGGCAAGATTAAGTTGTGGCAAATGATTGTAGGATTCTAGATGAAGCATCAAAATAATTTTCTATCTAAAAAGGAATGTGATCTTGATATTATATTATACAATTCTCAAAGGAACGGAACATAATTCAATGCAGTTGCTTATTAAGAAGAAACAAGAGCAAACTACTGATCGCATATGAAAATGACCAATTTGTTATCTAATATCTTCTTGTCCATTCCCATCCGTAGGTTCAAAAACTTCACAAGATATGTTGTCTGGTGTAAAACGTGATATATTATATCTGACAGAATTTGGATGTTCGGCTTATGCTCGCAATAAACAAGATAAGTGACCATGGAGCTGAAAAGATGCGTCTACCTGGGGATCGGGTGATGTCAAAGGTAAGCTCTGGTATCTGAAGAAAGAAAAGTTGAGGTTCTTTGTTCATTAAAATCCCAATGCCAGTCATAAATTTAATTTATATCCACTGTGAAAATGACAGAAAAAGCTGTGGGGTTTTTTGCGACTGTGCCATGACACCATGTTGACCAAAGAGTTCTTTGTATGGATTGCAGCAATCATTCAAAGGTGAGTGCTTTTGTGATATAAAAAGGATCTTCAAGAAGCCTTTAAGATAGCGTCAAAGTCATTAACCATCTATCTTTAGCTCCATGCTTGGTGTTTGAGTCCAAGTTCTTTCGTACTAATTGGGATATTCCCCCTCTCAATCCTTATTGAGACTTCTTTCCAATGAAGAATAGCCCTTTTTTGGGCCGCCTTATAGCATGACCAATTGTAATTGCATAATATAGTGATGGGACCTCTGGTCATTCTGCTATTGATGTCTCAACTTTTTACTTTCTTTATATGTTCTAGCTCTCGAGAACTTTTTGAAGTTTGCTAAGCGTGAGATCACTAAGGTCCTGTTTGAGAATGTTCCGGTTTCTTATTCATGTTTCTCATTTTATAAGAAACAAACTTGTTTGATAATTTCTATTTTTTGTTTCCAAAATTTAAAAATGTTTTTAAAATTGAGGCTGAATTTCCGAAATCACTAAAAGTGTTTTTTCCCAATCCCATTTCTGTTTTGCTATTTATAATGCCACCCTGTTAGGTGGCCATATGAGAAACTTTCCTCTGCTTGACTTGGCAACTCTCAACGTCCATAGAACTTTATGAACATGCCTCTAAGAATTGACATTTTTGACTCGGTTATGTACTTTGACTGGGAACTTTAGTCCTGGTCTGCAATTTGGAAGACGTGAGCCTTTGGAGTCCTTTGACCAAGACATCGAGTCCAACAATGTAGCTGACTGCGCTTTCGTGGAAAGGCAATCACATGGATGTTCTATCCTTCCATTTTCTATATAATGCGCTATCTGTTAGCATTTAATTCATAGTGAAGCTTGGACAGTGATTTGGCTGTACATAACTGAACAACTTAGCCAATGAAAATGGAAATTTATGGTGTAAGCTTCTAAGAATCTGGTGGATGATAGAAAGAAATTAGTGCTTTTCCAAGTTGAACAAAACCATGTGAAGTGGCCTATTCAAATACCCAACCACCTGACTTCAATACCCCACTTGGGCATTTGAATACCATCTTCGCCAACGAATCTCTTAATTACAAAACTATATAAATATGGACATCAATTGAGCCTTCAAACACCAAATTCAAACTTAGCTCAAGTCTTGATTTCTCTTCCAGCCCTATACCAATCAGATCGAAGCTTTAGACCACTGGGAGAGCCTTTCTTCTCAAGCAATGGGGATTCGATTGCTATCCTTGGTTCCGTATGGCAAGCAGATATTAAAGATTCAGTCAGGATTTATCAAAGGTCAATTGGACGTGCCAAAAGGCCATGTAGCTATTTATGTAGGAGAGATCCAAAGGAAGCGGTTTGTGGTTCCGATATCTTACCTAAACCATCCATCATTCCAACAACTTCTTAACCATTCAGAGGAAGAGTTTGGCTTCCATCATCCACAAGGGGCTTTAACAATTCCTTGTAAAGAGGATGCCTTCATTGATCTCACTTCTAGATTGCAAATATCTTGACGGATGAAGAGCAAAGGGCAAGCTTCCACTTTTTTACAACCTTTTTTCAACTCGTGAGTTTTTTTGACATATGCTAGAATGTTGTAGAGCAGACTACCTGTAAATGAGTTCCATTGTAAAGGTGCTTTTACCAACGGGATTATAATGAAAAATAGACCAGTTGAGCTCCAATTTTTGTATAGCTTATTCACTGGTGCTCTACCTGTGATGGAGAGTCCAAGCTGTGGGAAATTTTGTTTTTTTTTATTTATTTGTTATGAATAGCCTAACTAAACTTCAAACTAACCAAATCCAAGAAAATTTGATTGTAATGCTAATATGTGAACAATACTACTCTTAGTTGGTTTAATAAACACCAAATATGGTGAAAGAAACATTCGACTTTACCCTATGAGGAAAATTAGCTTTATCGGTTCTTAGATCTTCAGCAATTCTTAGATTTAACAGATTACATTATGCTTTAAGCTTCATGATTTTGATCAAATTGTAAAGAGGAAATTGTGACAAAATCTTCTTTCGATGACTCCATTTTTCCGATTCTATATCCATATTAAGCTGAACCTATCTGGGAGTCTGTTCGCCTTCAGCTGTCCTCAATGCCAATCAAATTCTCATAGTGCAGGTTGTTACAACTAAAAATAAAGCTCATGTCCCCAACGCTCACATTGCAATTTGTGCTGGAGAAATTCAAAGGAAGTGCATTTTGGTTCCCTTATAATATTTGAATGAATTATCCAACATACGTAATCAAATATTATTAATGTTGAGGAGTGTAGATATGACCAGTCCGTGGGCGCTTTGATAGTTCCTAGCAGAGGATTTGCTTTGATCTTACTTCAAGGCTGCACAGTTCTTGAAAGATTATGAAGAAGAGAATTCCCTTAGCTACTTTCTCACCCAGTTTTAGTAAGTCAGAGTAGAATATGGTTAGTTAGTCAGTCAGCTTACGCAAGATAATGTCTAGGTTGTTTTAACTGGACTTTACATCGTAATAAAAGTTAAACTTTATCATAAATGAAGTTTGTTCCGATCATGGATTTTGGGATATCTAGTTTCCCTATGCTTTGTTATCATGTAATTAAATAAGTGTAGGTCGTAAATAAGATAATCAGCTGTAAAATCTTCAATGATTTCATTTTATTCTCATTAAATCAGCTTTTATGTAATGAGTCTTTCTCCTATATAAGGCTATGTATCTTGCAATTGAATCATCGGAATGCAAAATATTCTATTCCTTTCAAGTCTCGGTGGTATCAAAGTAAGTGATCTAGGAAGGTTCCATGTTCAAACCCCTGCTATGTTATCCTTCCCAATTAATATTGACTCCCACTTTTTGTTGGGTTCATATTTCAAGCTCACAAGTGAAGGGAAGAGTTAGGTATTAAATTTTCCTTCACTTATTAGTTTCTTTTGGTCCTACGAATAAACTGACGTGAAAGAAGCAAGATTGCACCTTCTACCTATCGTTCAGGAAAAGTGAGATTTGTAGATATCCCATTGAAAATGGTGTGCAGAAGCTTCCTTGAAATTCCTACAACAGTAACTATATCCGCAAGATCAAACAGGATTTGACACACGAAGGTGTAAGAAAATAGACAAATGACGATTCAAAGAAAGTAGTAGTATTAACATCAGAATTCCATCCATCATCATTCCCTCATTAATATGCAGCTGCTTCCAGCTATAAAATTTGTTTTAAGTGGATGAAACTATTAGATTTAACAAATAAAGACATGATTAGATGCTTATTAAATGGTTTGTCTTTATGTATTAGGCGTACGTGTACTTGGCTTCAGCCTCTGGTTTACAATATGATGCATTCGGTACCTCTAATATGATCCATTTGGTGTCTCTTTTCCAAATTAAATTAGGATATTGTACCAATGATGTAACCATTTCTCTTACTATGAAAGGTGATCTTGTCTCTGTAACTTGATGCCGTGTTTCTTTTACCTAACACACTCTTTGTTTAAGCGTTCAATTCACCGAACCAAGTTTGGTTGCTGGAATGGACAATCACTTGAACCAAACAACTGGGCTGACATTTGATACAACTAAGAGAGATGTGAAAATCATTTCTAAGTTGAGCAGATCTCTAAAATAGCTCTCTTAGATACCTAACCACCTGTCTTTAAGTGGCCATTAGAAAAGCACCAGTCACCAACAAAACTATTTTCTCTAATACTATAAATAAAGAACAAACAACAAACTGAGCTTAAAACACATTCATTCCCTAGTTTCACTTTTAATTTTGGTTCTCTACACCAATAGAACAAGCAAGCTTTCCAATGGGGATTTATTTGCCATTCAGAATTCTTTTTGTCAAGCAAATTTTAAAAGTGCCATCAGGTTTCACCAAAAACCAGTTATCTGTCCCAAAAGGTCATGTAGTAGTTTACGTGGGAGAGATGCAAAAGAAACGATTTGTTGTTCCGATATCATATTTGAATCACCCTTCATTCCAACAACTGCTTAAATACGCTGAAGAAGAGTTTGGCTTCCAACATCCTCAAGGGGGTCTTACAATTCCTTGCAAGGAGGATACCTTCATTGATCTCACGTCTAGATTGCAAGTTTCTTAGACAATGAAGAGCGAAAGGGAAACTTATTGAGTTTTGACATTCTTTTTGTTCCTTGACTCATTTGTAAACTAATACTAAAATGTTTTAGGAAGTCCATGCCTTCCAGAATGTGAATGAATGGCATTGTCACGAGATTTTAAGTAATATATGATTAATTAAAATGCAGATATTTATAATTCATGATGTGTGCTTGTAACTTATTCTTGTCCTATATGCGACTCCTGCTTTGAAGGACGGTTAACTAACTGTATCTCTTGGCCCTAAACATTTTCTAGCAATTGATATCTGACTTCTTGGCAGAAAGCAGAGGATGTTCAAGAAAGAATTGCATTAAAATAGTTTTAACAAGTGTATTCAACAAAATAGTTGTAATTTGAGCACTATTCTCATTTAATTATATCAGTAGAAAGTCTTGTTTCCGTTTCAAGAAAACGAATAGTCCATACTATTCTAACCTACTTTCCCATTATACTTGCGCCTCTCTCCCTCTGATTATAGGATTCTTTCTTCAATCAACTGGATCCACAAGAGTAAAATTAATAAAGGACATAATTTTCATTTATATTTGTATGAAGCAAGAAAACTGTGATCTTTTTTTAGAGAGAAACAACTTCATTGATAAATGGGAGAAGACTGACTATGTATCTTATCAATAAATATCAAATGGGTACATATGGTTATGGCTTTGGGTTTGAATTATGAAAATTTTGAGTTTTCATGCTTCTTATGTAAGGGAATTTTGAGTTTAACGATAAACATTCATCCTTCTCGGCTCTCAGTATCGGATAATTCTTAATGACAATGGTGTCCTTTCAATGAGAACATTTTTAATTTTCTGATTACTATACATCTTACGAGTGCCATCAGGGAAAATGATTTGTAATATGATATATCCAAATAACTTTTCATGGGAATTGAATGGAAAAACTTAAAAATTTATGAATGTTGAAGAATTCACCAAGAAGGGAAGTCCTTTAGTAAGATAATATGACTCTGTATTTCTGTTTCCATGTTTACAGATTTGAATTGTAAGTTGTGTAAATGATGTTCAGGTAGATGGGCAATGTGCTATCACCTTTCAGCTACCCGATCATTAACACTTTGAAGCTAACTATACATTGATTAATGATTTCTACTCTCAACTAAGGGGAAAAAATGGAGGGAATCTGACAAAATTGTGTGGACAAAGGTTTTTCTTCTCCCTTTCAGGATATTTGCAGCCTGGATGTGAGATTGATGAAGACATCTTCTCTGCAAGGAATTGTCAAACCTCCAGTTGGATGTTTAAATCCAAATTCTTCTTCTGCACTCTTGAGCAAAGCTGAAAAAGAAGGATGGTTCAAGTATGATAGTGGAACCACAAACCGCTTTCTTTCAATATCTCCCACATAAACTGCGATATGGCCTTTGGGAACACCACATTGGTTTCTAGAAGAAACAGTATGCATTTTGAAAACTTGCTTGGCATTGAGGAGAAGTGAAGGTAGTCTGATTCCCATGACGAATTTTGAAAGGCTTTCTGCTGGAATGGAGATTAGAAGTTGGGAGATGTTGTACTTGAAATGAGGATGTGTTTGAAATTTGAGTTGAAGATTGAAGTTTATTTCATCTGTATTTATAAATACAGGAATACAGAAGTGGAGAGAGGAAAATAGTGTCAGGTAGGTGTTTAAGAGGGCCTACTTCATGAATGCTCACATGGGTTGCTTTTTGGCTTTGAATACATTCACTTCCTCATGTACCCTACCTACTGGTGAGCAGTCCCACTCGTTCAAAGGAGGTGAAGTTATCGTCCAAAATAAGAGGTCAAGAAAACTTCAAAACCAAACGCCATGCGAAGATCAACTGATGACAGACCCATGTGAGAAGGTTTTATTATAGGTCTTGTCCTAACTCTCTAATCTAATGCAGAGATAAAACATACACAGTGGGTACTAAAACTGAAATGAAGTCATCTGGATAAAAACTAATCAAACATTAAATGAAATGCCAGTTCATTTGTAAACCATTTTTCCGGACATAATGAAAATAATTGTCTCAGGTATGCTATAATCTTAGAGGTTCATCATTCAGGATTGTTTAATATGTGTTTGCTTGTCTATAATAAGGGGTATGCATAATGTTTCTCTGTAGGTCTGACTTTTCTACTTTCATCAGCCATCTCTGTCTAGATCGGTATATCCATGTCAGTTCTCTCCACTCATTTCGCTTTCCTGATATGTTAATGGCATCTCATGTTGATATTATATATAGCGTCGTTGAAAGATCAGATTTACAAGCTGCATAGTTTCTCTTTCATGCTTCATTTCTTGAGAATTCTCGTCTGTTTCTTGTCTTATCCCCTTGTGATATTGTATAAAGTATCTGGAAAGATAGCTATTTGGTCTCTCTAAAAGGAATTTGGCTGAGAAATGGAATGAATTGGAAAATCAAAGAGCGGCAATCTCGTACTTTCAACTGAGAATCAACATAGTAAAAAGATGTTGCATTGTGATGCCATGGATTTAGATTGATCGTGTCAGGGACGTCCTGCATTCCATAGGTAGAATCATTATTCGAGTTCAGAAAAAGAGTTATTAACTTTTTGTTAGATTTGCTTGAAAACGGAGTAGCTACTTATATTTTGTCCAAATTCTCTCAAATTGTTGAGAGCTGGCAAGTATTCAAAGTTGAAGGGAAAAGCTGAAGAATTGTATACGAGATAGGTAAAGTAGGAAAAAGCTTACCTATCTCAATTCTTAAGTCAAGGAAAAAGCTAAGGTAGGAACAAGTTTTCCCGTTTGTCAAATAGTTCCCATTTGCTGGTCCTAATGATCGGTTTAAAAATGGTGTTTACTCTATTTAGTCTTCTTTACAAGAGCTCGAGTTTAAGCAAGCCATTGACCAAAGATCAGACTGGGTAGTGGTAAATGATTAAGGGGATTGTGCATCCTACAGAAATGTTGAAAATTAAGCCAAAAGGTTCATAAATGATTTCTATCAAAAGGTTTTGGACGAAGAGATCATACATTTCACAAAGATATGCATTGTGAAGTAAGAAGATTTAAGAGCAAACTATTCTATGGCATAAGGAGATTAGGAGATTGATAGTTTGTTATCTCATTAACTTTAACCCATCCTCATTCATGGACTTGAAAACCTTTCAAGAGGAGTGGACTGGATGTCCCGTGTTCAAACTAGGCAATGTAAATTTGAGTGTAAATAATGCATCTTCTTGGTAATGATGATGGTGTCAACAACTAACTTTGATTATTTGACAAATGCAAGTAAAGTTCTATTTGGAATGACCAAGTGCTTAAAAACACGTTTTTCACTTAAAAGTACTTGGAACGTCATTTGAAACATCAATAGCAATGTTTTCTCCTTGAAAATCGTCAAATGTCACACTTTGATGAAGATTATGTATTTTTTAACAAGATATTTTGTTGGCAAAGTAAGGTGATTTATTAGCAATGAGATAGATGAACTCCTTTAACTTGCATATCAAGGTGCAACAATTGGCAATCACATTGGACATATTTATCGTCCTCTGCTGAAATGCTCAATCTGACTCGCATAAACAATTTTTAAAGTGGTATATCTTTTTCCAACACTATTTTGATACTTACCAAACATGTTCTAGACACTTGAACTTGAATAGTATTCATCTAAAAAAATTAGAAACATGATTACATAAAAAGAGAAGGAGGAAAATGGTATATTTTGACAACAAAAACTACACAACTTGTTATATTGCAAGAACATAACTCAACTTTTACTTTCATAAATATGGAATTATATTGTTGAGTTTTATTTGATCTGAAGTTTTCTTTGAATTCATTTTCAAACCACCATATAACAAAAAACATGTATATTTTCTCTTCAACTCCAAGAATCAGCATTTTCTATTTCCAATGGAATGGACTTTGTCTTGAAGTATCCATGACTTGACTTGTGATATATGGAAAAAACTGACGAATGAACCTGAATTGTGGTATAGAGTACAGAGAATATGAATGAGTGGGATAAGAAAATTTGTGGCCCTTTCAAGAGTTGGGCAAAGCCATGTGAACTGGTATACTCAAATATACCCAACCACCAGGCATCAATACCCCAACTAGCCACTAGAAAGGCCACAGTCACCAGCATAGCACTTCCTTCAGAAACTTTATAAATATAAACATCAAAATGAGTCTTCAAGCAGAAAATTCAACTCATTTTAAGTACTATTTCCTCTTCTAGATTGCTCTTACCAATCAGATCAGAACTTTAGATCTTTTTGACAGCCTTTCATCTCAAGAAAATGGGGATTCGTTTTCTATCTTTGGTTCCTCATGTCAAGCAAATTCTGAAGATGCAGTCAGGTTTAACCAAAAAACAGTTGGGTGTTCCAAAAGGCCATGTTGCCGTTTATGTGGGAGAGATTCAAATGAAGCGGTTCGTGGTTCCAATATCTTACCTAAACGATCTGTCGTTCCAGCAACTGCTCAGCTACGCAGAGGAAGAGTTTGGATTCCATCATCCTCAAGGGGGCCTAACAATCCCTTGCAAAGAAGATGCCTTCGTTGATCTCACTTCTAAATTGCAAGTATCTTGAAGGATGAACAGCAGAGCACAAATTGCCATTTTTTTACAACCTTTTCTGGTTGTTTCTGACTCTTTTTGTTTTTTTGACTCGTAATAGAATTTTGTAGAATGGAATGCCCTTATTGCCTGTAAATGAATGCCATACGGTGCATTTACCAACAGAAATTAATTAAAAGGATACACAAATTTACCCTCAATTTCTTTATAGTCTTTTCTTGCTGCTTTATTTGTAATGGTTAACTTGCAATCCAGGGAACTAAGAAAATTTGATATATCACTAAAGAAACTGGGTACCATCTTGAAGATTCAAACTTCAAAGTTTAACATATCCGAAGCAAACTTGATTCTTATGTGCCAATTTAAAATTTTCGATTGAAAGTTTACTCTTGGTTTGATCTAATAAAAAAGGTCCTTATCCATCATATGCGCCACTCCAGTTAATTATGTAGTATTGATGGCTGAGATTGGGAGAGCTGTCTTATAGAAGACATAGTGAGAAATTACTTATGATATATATTTACTGTAAAATATGATTCAGTATTTGAGATTTGTCTTGGAGGCCAACAAATAAATAACATTTACACTTCTTGATGTTGGGTGTTTATGAAGAATTAAAACGTTACTTTGAAAAAGAGAGAGAATCTAATTTTAAAGAAAAGTTTGAATTCTGATTTTTCTTTTTGGATTGAACAACTTTTCTGCAACTGCTTTGTGTTTCATAACATTGCCAATGCAACTAGTAGATAATTATAACTTATCACATGGATATGCTTCCGCTTATTTTTCCTTTTCTGCTCTCTTTCATTTCAACCATATAATTTCTTTATTTGAAAATGTGGACCAAATCTAACTAAGAATTGAGACACATGAGGAAGTGAGTGTATAACAATCAACTGAACATATCCATGTGAGCTTTAAATAGAACTGGCCCCCTAACACACCAAGCTGCTATCCACTCTCCACTTGCTTCCCTCTTTAACTCTATAAATACACATGTCAAAGAAGTTACCAGTACCCAACTTAAATCTCTCTTACAAGTTCTTCTTTCAATCACTCCAATTTCCCATTGATTCTTATAGTTCTCTCCCTTGAACCAATTTTAGACATGGGAATCCGATTGCCTTCGCTACTCCTCAATGCCAAGCAAATTCTCAAAAAGCATGTTCAATTTGATGTTCCAAAAGGTCATATAGCAGTTTATGTTGGAGATATCCAAAGGAAGCGGTTTTTAGTTCCGATATCCTACTTGAACCATCCTACATTCATGGCTTTACTTAAGAGAGCTGAAGAAGAGTTTGGATACAATCATCCAATGGGAGGTTTGACAATTCCCTGCAGAGAAGATGCTTTCATGGATCTTACTTCAAGGCTACATAGTTCTTGAAAGATTTTTGTTCAAATGAAATCCCTTCCTCAACCTCCCAAGTTTTGCCAAATATAGTTTTGTTTATTTTGAGTTAGACAAAGTAGAAGGCCGCTGAACAGTTTTTTTCTTTCTTTTTTTTGTAAATTAGGGGATAGAAAAGGTTGTTAATTTGCCTTTCTTCCTGATCTTCGTAATGTGTATAAAGTTGTATCGACACGGTTACAACAGGAGTAATAGAAAATTACACTTGTTTACAGATAAACTTTATCCCAAAACTCATGAACTATGATACATATGTTATTTGTATTTTCTCATTTTCTTTTACAAGACATTTGACAAAACTCAAGCAAAGAGCATTTATTACCAAAATGAAGAAGTGAGCTTTCTTTTTCCATCTAATGTTGACAAAAACTGTAATTAGCCAAGTTAGAGAACTAGAACTAATCCCATCTTAATACAAGCTCTTTTGCTCATCTCAATGACTCAAAGAAAATGGTGAACTTAAGTGACATAATTGTCCAACCTTTTTTACCACACCAATATGTACATGATGTTTTAGTAGTACATGTACTTTACTATTGATCTGGACGTCGAAATCAATGGTGCAACAAATTCGCCTTTTAGTAGGATTCCCCTCTTGATCTTTCTTCTGAAGTACACTGCTTAACTATTCTGTTGAAATAAGCAAGGTAGTTGACCTTTGTGCCTCCTATTTCATCCGTATTTCATCCTACTCGTTCAGAATCTCAGTCTCAAACTTCTTGAAAGAGAAAGAGCTGCGCTTCTGGTTTTTAATAAGAAGAAGTAACATAAGCAAGGTTCATAATAGTTTGTTCTGATTGTTAAATGGATGTCATCTTGTTGGTGCTTTTACCGATCAGTATGGAGATCACAGTTGGCATATATTTGTGGAGGGCCTCCCAACGGCTATGCGAGAAAGAGCTCCATTTGTACAACAGGGTCAAGGATTTACTCTATACAACACCTGCATTTTCTTCTATGAACAGAATGTGGTCGTGTTAAAGGAACTTTGACCTTGTTGTATGTAAAGGTTGTCTTTCTGTTTAATTTTAAATATGTACACCTAAGAGAGCAACGAACAGACAGAATATCGAATAGAGAAATATGAAATGATACTGAAAAGTCTATTTGTGTTATGCTTTGGTAGGAAATTCACCAATGAAGAAACTCATTTACATTCCAGAAGGCTTGAGATTATATGTCTATACAACATTCAAACAGGAGTTAGGAACAGAAGGAAAAAATGCGTAAGAAATTGGTTGATGCCCATTCCATTATCTTCATCCTTCAAGACTGTTGCAGTTTAACCAAAGTTCATGTCCAGATTGATGAAGGCGCCCTCTTTCCATGGAATCGTTAGACCTTCATGTGGATGATGGTAACCGAACTCTTCTACTCGGTTGAGTAGTTGTTAGAATGAAGGATGATTCAAGTATGAAACAGGAACCACAAATTACTTCTTATGGGTATCTCACTTCTTGTGTGTATCTCCCACATATACTGCAGGGATGAAGGACTCTCCATTGTTAAATCTATTTGCAATGATCAAGGGACTATAACTAAACATGGAGTATATCCTTGATTGAATTTGAAGTTGGAAGTAGAATCATGATATATTAGAGTTCAAAATAGTACTCGAAACTCATTTAGCATCAATATTTATAAAGTTAAAGAGGAAAAAAGTTGCCACGAGCTTACTGTTTAGAGGACCCGCATACCATGACCATGTCAGCTCAAAAGAATTTTCTATTTTCATCTCATCCTTTTTCTTGCCTCCCATGTGTGTTTGATATGTATGGTATAACATCTAAATTATAGGCCAATTTGCAATTCTATTTCCAAACAACACCATGCTTGTTCCGTTGGAATATCACATCAGAACAGATGGATTTGTAAGGAAACGGAAAACAAGCCAACATATCCTTGTGATTGGACCTCCTTGCAAGAGAAAATTGCTTCATCAATGGACAAAGCTTCCGGGTGAGAGAAATGACTTCACATGTACCAAATGCATTAAATCATATCCCATCAATATCTCAGCTTTCATTTGATTCACAGCTTGGTTTGTTGAGTTAATGCGTATCCTGTCCACCAGTGTACTCTCAGTCTCAGCCACTGCAATATATCCACTAATAGCGGACTTATATTGTCGATTGGAGAGTATCACATGGCATGTTGCTTGGTGAAATTTTCTTCGCCTCTTTGTTATTGGAAAAGTTGGGCCAGTGAGAAAGTGACTGAAATTATAATGGATAGAGCAATCCCATGTGAGCCATTGAAGAAGTGGGTCCTCAAAGGCTCCTATCTGGTATAATCTTTTTGTTCTCCTCTCCGGTTTCTAGTTTATAAATACTACATATGAAGTAAAGCCATTCTCATCCAACAAATACTCAATTTCCTAAATTAAATTGCATATCAAGCAGAACACCATTCAAACTCACTCACCCTTCTCTTGTTTAGAATAAATATTTGACATGGGAATTCGTTTGCCATCTATTCTTCTTAATGCCAAGCAGGTCCTGAAAATGCAAGCTATGTCTGCCAGAAATCAATCTGATGTTCCCAAAGGCCATATTGCAGTTTACGTGGGAGAGATTCAAAGGAAGAGATTTGTCGTCCCTATATCATACTTGAAGCATCCTTCTTTTGTAGATCTGCTCAATAGATCAGAAGAAGAATTTGGATTTTGCCACCCAATGGGCGGCTTGACGATTCCATGCCGAGAGGATGCTTTCATAAATCTCACTGCCAGGCTGCACACGTCATAAAAGAGAACAAAAAAGAAATGTTCTTGATCACAGTTTTGTCACCTATAATTTTAGGAAGTAGAGTAGGATACTGTACAGTAACTTCGTTGTTTGAGCAATGGAAATTACATTCTTCTCATATGAAAAATTTCTCTTCAGCTCATGAATTTGGCGTTTTTTGCTGATTACTTCTTTTTCTCTGGGTGCTATATCATCAGTTAATCTTTTTATTCCTGCCAGTACTTTATCACAAACCTTCAAAATAATTCACTTATAACAAAATCTGACCAAGAACTTCTGAGTTGGGTTGTGATGCTCATCGTTCCTACAACAAAAAAGATTTCCCTTCTTTGCAAAAGCTGCAATGAAAAAGAGGAGGTAGCATGTCAAATGCAATGTGAAAGATATGATTTCTTGTTAGATGGATGTCAAATGCTTCTTTGAACTTTGTTTTTAGTATTATATTACAAATGAGGGAAGGGGATTTGTACTGAAGGAATCTAGATTATTTCTCTAGTCCAGACAAATGAGGCTCCAAAGGATGTTTCAAAAAATTCCGAGCATATCATTTGCTTCAAAACCTTTTTCTTAAGATTATTAATACTATTGAGGTCATTTATTCTTATGGTTGGAGTGTTACATTTATAAGTTAACATGTTATCCTATTGTGGAGGATAAATATTTTATTCTTCATAAACCCGAGAAATACTAGGAATGATTTGTCTTGAAGCAACAGCTATAGATAAATGTATTTCTTTTTCTACAATGGCATTTAATAACAGAAACATAAAAATCTACATGCACAATAGGATCAGTGTTGAGATATTTAGACATAAAACTCTGTACCCAAGAAATTATCAAGGAAAAAACAAGCGGCATAGGTCAAGAAAGAGAGTTCATAAAGAAGTTCTGATGCTTGTGTTGAGAGAGATGGAAGAAACGTACAATTATGGTCATGGACTCATGGTCGCTGATGATTTCAGCTTATTCATCTGAAAAACAAAGAACGAGCGAAAAGCAGCAAGCAGCAATTGTCCCATATAACTTATCAGCAGTTGGAGCAATTTTCTGGAAGGTCTCATGACTATGAACAAATAGTATGAACTCATTCTCCAATTGTAGAATCACTCAATCCAAGATTCAGTTCTTGTAAACTCCACCTGCATTTTGTTCAATGAACAGAATATGGTTGTCTTATTTGAATTTTGACCTTTTTATATTGTGAAGGTAGTCTATCAGTTCATTTTTAAAATATGTACAACAAATATCCACTTCTGCAATTTTGATAGCAATGAACAGACGAGTATCAAAGAACATGCAAAGGAAACAGGAAATGATACCGAAAATCTATTGTATGATGCTTTGGAAAGAAATTTACTAACAAAGAAACTCATCTGAATTCCTTAAGGCTTGAAATTGTATGTATACACAACATTCAAGCAGGAAATAGAAAGAAAACAAGATAGGAACATAGAAGAAAGAATATGTCAAGAATTCATTAACGGTTATTTTGTCATGTTCATCCTTTGAGTGTTTTAATCGAGAAGCGGGATCAATGAAGCAGTCCTTGCAAGGAATTGTAAGACATTCTTGTTAATGATGGAAACTGAAACCTTCTTCTACTCTGGTTGAGTAATTGTTAGAAAAAGGTCTAGGAATGAAATGGGAACTACAAACAGCTTCGCTTGAAGATTTCCCAGATATACTACAAAATAACCTCTAGGAACATCTGATGCTTCATGTTAAAACCCATTAGCATCTTGACAATCTATTTTGCACAAGAAATCAAGAATGATGGTAAACGAATCCCCATTCTCAAGTCCATATGCAACAGTCGAAAAGCAACAAACGGATCTCAACTTTGATCTAGGTCGGTGTCGATGTAGTTGGATGTAGAATTGCGAAATTTCAGGTATTAGAAACTCATCTACGATCTATATTTATAGAATTGTGAGGAAAAATGTTGACTGAGCACTGCTAATGTGCTTTTAAAAGCGGGCTCCCTAGACAACTTAGAAGACCCACTTACCATGACTTTGTCAGCTCACAAGAATTTTCCATTCCCACTCATCCTTTCTCTTGGCCCCTTGTGTGTTGGATATGTATGCTCATAACTATGCTTGTTCCTGTGGAATAATAGATCAAAACAGATGGATTGTAA
Organism: Cucumis sativus; assembly: GCF_000004075.3. NCBI lineage: Eukaryota > Viridiplantae > Streptophyta > Magnoliopsida > Cucurbitales > Cucurbitaceae > Cucumis > Cucumis sativus. The sequence continues at coordinate 12,957,534 of NC_026656.2, forward strand.
AAACAAGCCGACATATCCTTGTGATCGGACCTCCTAGCAAGAGGAAATTGCTTCATCATTGGACCCAGCTTCTAGGTAAGGAAAGCGACTTCACACGAACCAATGCATTAGATCATATCATATCACCATATTTCATCTGATTCGCAGATTAGTTAGGTCCACTGGTGGAGCACTTCATGAGATTTGGAGAGTATCACATGGTATGTTCCTACTCATTTGACACATTTGGTTTTCTTGGCCTCTCTTCACTAGAAAAAGTGGGACCAGTTAGGAAGCAAATGAAATTTCAATGGATAGAGCAAACCCATGTGAGCCTTTCAAGAAGTAGTTCCTTCATATCTGCTATAAATACACATAAGAACGAAGCCATTCTCATCCAACGAGTACTCTATTTTCTAAATCAAGTTCCATATCAAGCAAGACACCGCTCAAACTCAATCACTTTTCTCTTGTTTCGAGTAAATTTTCGATATGGGAATTCGTCTACAATCGATTCTTCTCAACGCCAAGCAGATTTTGAAAATGCAAGCTATGTCAGCCAGAAATCAATCTGATGTTCCCAAAGGCCATATTGCAGTTTACGTGGGAGAGATTCAAAGGAAGAGATTTGTCGTCCCTATATCATACTTGAAGAATCCTTCTTTTGTAGATCTGCTCAATAGATCAGAAGAAGAATTTGGATTTTGCCACCCAATGGGCGGCTTGACGATTCCATGCCGAGAGGATGCTTTCATAAATCTCACTGCCAGGCTGCACACGTCATGAAAGAGAACAAAAAAGAAAAGAAATGTTCTTGATCACAGTTTTGTCGCCTATAATTTTAGGAAGTAGTAGGATAATACTGTACAGTAACTTCGTTGTTTGAGCAATGGAAATTACATTCTTCTCATATGAAAAGTTTTCCTCTTCAGCTCATGAATTTTGTTTTTTTGCTGATTACTTCTTTTTCTCTGGGTGCTATATCACCAGTTAACATTTTTATTCCTGCCAGTGCTTTATCACAAACCTTCAAAATAATTCACTTATAACAAAATCTGACCAAGAACTTCTGAGTTGGGTTGTGATGCTCATCGTTCCTACAACAAAAAAGATTTCCCTTCTTTGCAAAAGCTGCAATGAAAAAGAGGAGGTAGCATGTCAAATGCAATGTGAAAGATATGATTCCTTGTTAGATGGATGTCAAATGCTTCTTTGAACTTTGTTTTTAGTATTATATTACAAATAAGGGGAGGGGATTTGTACTGAAGGAATCTAGATTATTACTCTAGTCCAGACAAATGAGGCTCCAAAGGATGTTTCAAAAAATTCCGAGCATATCTTTTGCTTCAAAACCTTTTTCTTAAGATTATTAATACTATTGAGGTCATTTATTCTTATGGTTGGAGTGTTACATTTATAAGTTAACATGTTATCCTATTGTGGAAGATAAATATTTTATTCTTCATAAACCCGAGAAATACTAGAAATGATTTGTCTTGAAGCAACAGCTATAGATAAATGTATTTCTTTTTCTACAATGACATTTAATAACAGAAACATAAAAATCTACATGCACAATAGGATCGATGTTGAGATATTTAGACATAAAGCTCTGTGTCCAAGAAATTATCAAGAAGGAAAAAAAAAAGCGGCATAGGTCAAGAAAGCCAGTTCATAAATAAGTTCTGATGCTCGTGTTGAGAGAGATGGAAGAAATGTACAATTATGGTCATGGACTCATGGTCGCTGATAATTTCAGCTTATTCATCTGGAAAAACAAACGAACGAAAGAAAGCAGCAATTGTCGCATATAACTTATCAGCAGTTGGAGCAATTTTCTTGAAGGTCTCATAATGACTGTGACAAAGGGTATGAACTCATTCTCCGTTTGTAGTACCACTCAATCCAAGATTCAGTTATTGTAAACTCCACCTGCATTTTGTTCAATGAACAGAATATGGTTGATAACTCCACCTGCAATTTTGATAGCAATGAACAGACGAGTATCAAAGAATATGCAAAGGAAACAGGAAATGATATTGATGATGCTTTGGCAAGTAAATAATAACAAAAAAACTCATCTGAATTCCTTAAGGTTTGAAATTGTATGTATACACAACATTCAAGCAGGAAATAGAAAGAAAACAAGTTAGGAACTTAGAAGAAAGAATATGTCAAGAATTTATTAACAGTTATTTTGTCATGTTCATGCTTTGAGTGTTTTAATCGAGAAGCGGGATCAATGAAGCGGTCCTTGCAAGGAATTGTAAGACATTCTTGTTAATGATGGAAACTGAAACCTTCTTCTACTCTGGTTAAGTAGTTGTTAGAAAAAGTTTTAGGAATGAAATAGGAACTACAAACAGCTTCGCTTGAATATTTCCCAGATATACTACAAAATAACCTCTAGGAACATCCGATGCTTCATGTTAAAACCCACTAGCATCTTGACAGTTCATTGTGCACAAGAAATCAGAAATGATGGTAAACGAATCCCCATTGTCAAGTCTATATGCAACAGTCTAAAAGCCATAAACGGATCTCAACTTTGACCTTGGTCGGTGTCGATGTAATTGGATGTAGAATTGCGAAATTTCAGGTATTTGAAAGTCATCTACGATCTGTATTTATAGAATCGTTTGGAAAAATGTTGACTGAGCACTGCTAATGGGCATTTAAAAGCGGGCTCCCCTAGACAACTTAGAAGACCCACTTACCATGACTTTGTCAGCTCACAAGAATTTTCCATTCCCACTCATCCTTTCTCTTGGCCCCATGTGTGTTGGATATGTTGCCCACAACTGTGCTTGTTCCAGTGGAATAACACATCAAAACAGATGGATTGTAAAAACAAGCCGACATATCCTTGTGATCGGACCTCCTAGCAAGAGGAAATTGCTTCATCATTGGACCCAGCTTCTAGGTAAGGGAAGCGACTTCACACAAACCGATGCATTAGATCATATCATATCACCATATTTCATCTGATTCGCAGATTTGTTAGGTCCACTGATGGAGTACTTCATGAGATTTGGAGAGTATCACATGGTATGTTCCTACTCATTTGACACATTTGGTGAAATTTTCTTGGCCTCTCTTTATTAGAGAAAGTGGGACCAGTTAGAAAGCAAATGAAATTTTAATGGATAGAGCAAACCCATGTGAGCCTTTGAAGAAGTAGTTTCTTCATATCTGCTATAAATACACATAAGAATGAAGCCATTCTCATCCAACGAGTACTCTATTTTCTAAATCAAGATCCATATCAAGCAAAACACCGCTCAAACTCACTCACTCTTCTCTTGTTTCAAGTAAATTTTCGATATGGGAATCCGTCTGCCATCGATTCTTCTCAACGCCAAGCAGATTTTGAAAATGCAAGCTATGTCAGCCAGAAATCAATTTGATGTTCCCAAAGGCCATATTGCAGTTTATGTGGGTGAGATTCAAAGGAAGAGATTTGTTGTCCCTATATCATACTTGAAGCATCCTTCTTTTGTAGATCTACTCAATAGATCAGAAGAAGAATTTGGATTTTGCCACCCAAGGGGTGGCTTGACGATTCCATGCCGAGAGGATGCTTTCATAAATCTCACTGCTAGGCTGCACACATCATGAAAATAGAAAGAACAAAAAGAAAATGTTATTAATCACAGTTTTGTCATCTCTAACTTTAGGAAGTAGAGTAGGATAATACTGTACAGTTACTCAGTTGTTTGAGCAATGATAGTTATATTCTTCTCTTACAAAAACGTTTCTCTTCAGCTCATGAATTTCAATTTTTATCAATTACTTTGTTTTTCTTTCACTGCTCGAGTCCTGAGGATTCATAAGAAAGTAATATTTATAAGGTTGATTTTTAAAAATCAAATGTTGATCAAAGGAGGCTTAATTTTTCAATTCTGCATCAAATCGTTTGTCAATGTCAAATAGATCCATGATCTATTCACTTGGAAATAAAAATGAAAGTTCATGAACTTATTAGATAAGAAATCGAAAATTTTTGGAGATTTATTAGATAATTTGTAACCTTTCTTTAGACTAACTAACCAATTTTCATGGACCATATTTGCCTAAAAAGGAAACAACGACTAATGTCCAAAGTTACAATACCCATGAAAACAAGATTGAATTACAATGAAAAAAGCATTCTAATTATAATAAAGATCTTAGATGAAATAATCAACAAAACGTGCTTGAATTGCAAATTTAAAGATTAAACTTGTAATTTACCATAAGTCAACTAACTTATTTAAGTTCGAGTCAAGAACCAAGTAAAAGTTGTTCATAAAAGGTTTTTTTTTTTAAGAAGACAGCCTCTTTATTAATACTAAAATAATAATAATGAGACAAAAGCTCATAGTACAAGAAAAGTATACAATGACCATGTAACCATGGATCAGGTGCAACCTGAACATCTTAATTAGGTTGACACCCCATAGCACCTTCATCATATCCAACCAAGCTAAAACCCATAACAAAGGAGTAATATCGGAAGGCAAAACAAAGAAGTAAAGTTCATAAAAAGTATTTTAAACTAATTGAGTTACAAATAAAGTACATTATTGTTAATTTGTTTGCTGTTATTTTGTTAACATGAATGTCATTGTTAATGTTGATTTTAATGATTATATATTCAACCATGTTTCATTTAAATATGTTGAACAGAAAAGCAGGTTTAGGTAAAGAATGGTATAATTTGTGACACATTATACTTAATTTGACTTAGAAATATTTTGTCATAAAGTTAGGTCAGAATATGTTATTCATGAAATACCTAATTTAAAGAGTTACGCTCTCATATGTCATGCATGGTTTCTACTTACTAAACCGGGCTCTAAGAAACAAAATTAATTCGTGTTACTGAAATAGGATAATTACCTTGTAATCTTTTGGTGAAAAAGATACAAGACTTTCCATTGACGGAAAAAAAGAGATTAATGAACTATAAGAAAAAAATAAATAAATAACAGCGGACTTAGAAGCATAAAAAACCCCAAAACATGACACGAACATAACAAAGAAAACATAAAAGAAAAAAACAGCAACTTGAGAAGACTATAAATGTATCCCAGCAACAAGAAATGTCTTGAATTGAAAACCCGTCAAAAGATTTGGAGAAAGAACACCAAAAAGAAGCCTTTAAACAAGTTGCATCAAAGGGAGCATTAGAACTTGGTGAATCATGGAAAATAAGCTGATTTCTTTCCATCCAGAGATCAGAAGAATCGCCTTGACTGTGTTATCCAAAGCAAATAAGCTTGTGAGTGTTCCACCTCGACCCGCTTAAGAGTTATGAAACATTCCTCTCCAAAGAGTGAGAAAACCTTGCTATGATATTTTAATTTGTAATAATTTGGCCTATAATATTTGATTTGTAATAAACTAAGTCTATGAACTTTCACAATTGTAGTAGTCTAATTCTTAACCTGAAAATTTCCAATATAAGTGTCATTTTTTATTTTCTAACAACTTAACTTTTGTAGTTGGAAAACATTTGGTCCCTAATCTATTTACTGGTTAAAAGATTCCATTAAACTTTTTTGTAATATTTTTCACAATAGACATTGAATCATTACAAATTTTTAAGTTAAAAAGTAATATAAAGACGATGAATTAAATTGTTGCATAATATTAGAGTTGATGGACTATTTTTTACAAAATTTAACATATAAAGACTAAATAGTCGCAAACTAAAGTTCATTAAATTGTTATTTTCTAAAACTAGATGGACCAAAAATAAATTTATATCTCATTCTCATTTTTCCCTTCAAAATTTCTTCACTCCGTAGTCATATATAAATTTTCTTAAGAAAATAACTCAAGTCAAAAAACCCATTTTGGTATTCAAAATGTAAACTCCACATGTACTATATAGGACGTCACTTTTTCTATATATAAAATTCCTTATTCAAGAGATTACTATGAAGAAAGCTATCATATCAACTATCAAGTCAAGATGAGAATCTAGTTTCAAATTTCATGCACTTTCTCATCTTCAAAGTAGAAACTGCTGAACTAACCTATTCAACTTGTATTTATAAAGTAAATCTTAGTTCAATGGTAATTAATATATATTCCTTCCATTAGAAACAACTTTTTATTGAATTAAATGAAAAGAACCTAGAAAATTGATAATAAAAACAGCAAAAAGTTTACCAGTAATCATATAACCACATACAAACAAGTGGTTGATAAGGATAAAACAACATACACCACAAAACCAATGTTGACTATAAATAAACAATTTTGGATCACAAAACATTTCCTACTCTTTTATTTTCTTCAAATGCTACCAAAAAATGTCCCAAAATAGCAAATGGCAGTTCCACCCATTTGAAAATCTCAAACTGAAGAAAAAGAGAGAAAAGTTCTCCCATTAAACCCAAATTAACTGATCCTACAGCTATAATCTCACTATCAATTTAACACAGAGCTAACATGCAACCGCAAGAACATTTCAAAGGAATTAAACAGAATGTACTCTTATTTTAGAATTAGAAAGAACAAATTTGAAACTGCAGCCAATTCTTTGAATTCAAAATGATGCAGAAAGGTAAAAAAAAATGACAAAATTGATGGATTTACCTCTTTTTTCCCCCATTTTTCAGGTCTGGACTCGATTTGATTTGGTTTGGTTTTGTTCAGAAAGTGGCAGCAAACCCAGTTTAGGGCAGATTGTTTGGGCTTCTTCGATTGGATTGATCATTGTTGCAGCAATGCATTATCGGATTCGGAAGCTACGAGTTCAAAGGATCATCCCTCGTTTGAAAGTTTCGGATACGGGCCGCGTTGAAAAGCTTGAGAGCTTTCCCCATTATGTAGGTAAAGATTATATACTTTACGTTCTTTTCATAATCTTACATTATTCTAATGATTCTAATTACTCCCTATGATCATTATCTATAAAGTTCTAAATCAAATGAATGTAAAATAGAGCCAACTAACCATTTTGGTTTTTTCTTTGTTGAGGAGCTTACACTAATACTTATCCTCCATCTATACTTTAACTGGTGGTGATTTAAAAAATCAAAGTAAAATTTAAAATTAAAATTAAAAAAATTAGAAAGTTGTTTTTCTTTAAGTTGGTTAAGAATTCTAGTAGAAATAACAAACTTAATTTTAAAAAACAAAAGCAAAAAACGAAACGATTCTCAAAAGGTCTATTGTTTTGAAATTGGGCTTAATCTTGTGTTTTTTTAAATTGTATTACATTGCAGAAACTATCTTCCTATTTTCGTTAACAAAACCAGTGATAAAAAAAATAAGGTCATTTTAATCCTCAATTGAATTTGAAAATAAAAAGAAGTTCTAAAATTTAAGTTGTTTTTCAATATATTAAAATGAACCAACATATTTATAAATATTGTAAAATACTGGAGATAGATATTGATCGATAGTGATAAATTATTATCATTATCGTCTATCATGTAGATATTGATAGACACTGATAAATTATATCACCGAGTGAAATTTTGCTAAATTTGTATATATATATTTTAAGTTTAGCACTTTTCCAATTTAAAATTCTTTTTCTTGCCTTTTATTTTTTTTAAAGTTTTGAAAGCTTACTTTATTTTAAAAATATTTCTTGAAAATAGATTACAAAGGAAACAAACCTAGAGGAGATATAAATTACTATAAGCTTTGTTTGCAAATTAAAGACCATTACAATCATATCAAGTTTAATTGAGTTAACTCTAGCTTGATTAGTATATTAAATTTACCACCTTATAATATTGTTGAGCTCGGAATAAAATTTAGAAGCTTTTAATTGATAAAATTTTGTATGAGGGTGGTGGTGGTTCTTACTTCATCCTCACTTAATATTGATTTTGAGCCTTGTACGCAATTTTAATATTAAATTTACATTCACAAGTTTATGTTTTTCTTTTTTTTTTTTTTTTGTCAATCAGGGATTTAACATTCTATCAATAATCTCTATGGTTTTTTCAGTTTTAACAATTTGTGTACTTTGTATTCTCAATCATCAGCAAGGCAAATGGGATTTAAAGATATACATGAGTGCCCACACCTTTGCAAGTTGGCTTCGGAGTACATAGCTAAATCAGAAGAATGTGAAGATGATATCTATTCATTTTTCTCAAGTGAGCTCCATGCAGATTCACTTTTTGTCAAACTGGTGGAAGAGTTTGAGAGATGCATTCTCAGTTATTTTGCTTTCCATTGGAACCAAACAGATATTATGATTAGTCAGGTAAAGTTTAGTTTAGACTGGAAGGTGTTTGATCCGATGTTACATTGAACTTGTCCAAATGAAGTTTCTTGTTTGTATAATTTGTGTATTGTATCTCTTTTTGTCTTTGTTTAGATTTTGAGTTCTGACCACCAGGAGCCAAAAAAGAAGCTTAGAAGCATTGTTATGGCTGCAACCAGGTGGGCATCTCTTGATCAGCCTTGATTATGGTTGAAGTATCTGACGTAAACCATAAGTTTTTTGAGTTGAATAGTAATTTAATATATCAAAGTAGGATCAAAGTGACATTAATTGTAGAATTTGAAATAAGGTGTCCAATTATTTCTCGAGATTGTATCACTACCATGCATAGAATCTCTAGCTGTAAGACTCCGAGCTTATAAACACAGTATGGTTTCTTTGGTTTGTTATTGCTTTCAAAGTATTCTAGTCAAGGTCTGAAAACTAGAAGAAAACAGGTTTCTTTGGTTTGTTATTGCTTTCAAAGTATTCTAGTCAAGGTCTGAAAACTAGAAGAAAACAGTTTTTCTAAAGTATGTTTTTATTTTTAAAATTTGGCTCATCTCAAAGTTTGTTCAGGAAAGATGAAAATCATTAGAGATGTCACATTTTTTAACAACCAATTGATTATCAAACAAAACTTGATTTTTTAACTCATCCAAGAACATCCTACACTTAAATCCATATCATTTTTGTGATGTTGTTAGGGAACAGAGGTTTGAGAGGGTAACAAAGAACCTGAAAGTTGCAAGAGTCTTTACAACTTTGGTTGAGGAGATGAAAGCAATGGGACTCGCATCCACGGACGACTCTCAATGCACAGAGGTGATGGTTCCAATGGCTCATGCTGATAGAAGTCCGATGCTCTTGTTCATGGGGGGCGGTATGGGGGCGGGGAAGAGTACTGTGCTTAAGGACATTCTCAAAGAGTAAGTAAAATAACAAATATATTAAGAATATATAAATCACATATAGGATGATGGTGATGTCAAAGACTCAAAGCCCTACTTAGAGATATAGGAGGATTATTAGTAGAATATTAGTATGATTATTATATAAGGGGTGGATTAGTAAATAGCTAGTAAATTTGCTAGAGCTTCAGTTATAAATAGAGAGAGTGGGGTTGGGAGGAAAGTGTGAGGAATTTCGTGGCATTTTCTTTGGGGAATTTGGGAGAGACTAGCCCTCTCTCGAAAGGCTAGGCTATCTTATTACTTTTCTTATAATATTACAGCATGTTTTATATATTTCCAAATTTCAATCTTCCTAAATCTTCTACGTTGTTCTTGAGTATTTCCTTGCTAGGTGGTGTCCTAACAGGTGAAAGCAAAATATAATTAGCACAAGAGATTGATCTGATTCATTCTTTTGGATAAAATGTGTTTAGGCCATTCTGGGTGGGAGCAGGACCTAATGCAGTTGTAATTGAAGCAGATGCTTTTAAAGAATCAGATGTCATTTATAGAGCTCTTAACTCGACTGGTCACCATCATGACATGCTCCAAACTGCTGAACTGGTATCATTTCAGCTTTAAAAGTCTTCCTTCAAAATCATTCCATGCTTTGAGATTATCTATAAAAACTTCTTACCATGCATGTTGTCTGTGGCTTTAAGTTTGTATGATAATGGTTTTTTGTGACTTCGTTAAGACTAAGTATTCGTAAGACCTGTTTGAAATTACTTTTTTGAGTACTTGAAAATCATTTCAAATAGTTCCGTGGTCTCCAATATATAACTAACATGAAGAATCAAACACCACCTAGTGCAGTGGCTGAGTGTTTGTCTTACCTCACTATGATGTGGAGTTCGATTATGCAACTATGTAGTCTGTTGGGTTTAATAAAAGATTTAAGTAGAAAAGGGTTTAATCCATGCTATTACCTAAGATTTAATATTCTACAAGTTTTTTCACTCCTAAGAGTTGTAGGATCAAGCAGGCTGTTTCGTAAGATTAGATGAAATGCATGCATGAAAGATGACATGAACGCTCGAGAGGTATAAAAGATAATAATAACAAATAAAAGAACAAAAAAAGCCTACTGATATTTCTTTTCCATTATTTTCATTATGAAGGCAAAAGGTATTTTTATGAACCTCTTGTTTTTTAGGCCATGGGATTAGATCTTGAAATCTGCTATGAGCAGATATTCTTACACTTCACTTGTGATCCTTGCTGCACTTGTTTACACCTTTTGGTGTTTCAAACAGGTGCACCAATCATCCACAGATGCAGCTTCATCGCTTCTAGTGACAGCATTGAATGAAGGACGAGACGTAATCATGGATGGAACATTGTCGTGGGTACCATTCGTAGTTCAAACCATTACGATGGCTCGGAATGTCCATCGTCGACGTTATCGAATGGGAGCTGGCTATAAGGTTGGCGACGATGGCACGGTAACTGAAAACTATTGGGAACGAATAGAAGATCAAGAACCAGACCAAGTTGGGGGCAAGAGAAGAAAACCATACAGGATTGAACTTGTTGGAGTTGTTTGTGATGCTTATTTAGCTGTCATAAGAGGCATAAGGTACGGATAAAACTTTTGAGCATTCAATATCAGAACTTGTAGATGAGTTTTTCTTTTCCCTTCTGTTCTCTTCCTGAGATAAAAATTATTGTCTAAAGTGGCATTGTCTGACTTTAAACAGGAGAGCTCTCATGTGTAGAAGAGCTGTAAGAGTAAAATCTCAACTGAAATCCCACAAAAGATTTGCAAATGCGTTCTTGACATATTGCCAATATGTTGATAATGCAAGGCTATATTGCACCAATGCTTTGGAAGGCCCACCAAAGGTAACATTGTTTCTCATAACCAAGAGTATAAACTTTTCAAGTGCTTGCAAAATATTCCAATATATCAAAAAAACAGGTTGTAAGTTTGGTTTTTTTTTTTTATATAAATATCAATTAACACCTCTAAACTCACTGTGAATTAAGAATTATTATATTAATTTAAACTCATAAATTTATGGATTTATACTCTCTAGATTTGAGAATTAATCATATCTAAATTTTTCATAAGATAATCAATTTAGACCCTTATGATTACTTTGGATTTTTTAAAATTCTTCTGGCATGAATTCCCAAACACATGTAGACTTCTTTAAATCCCGATTTTACAAAATGGACGAATGCATGGACGATACTAAAAGGAAATTATAACCAAAAGTCTAAATTGATTCATTTAGGAAAGTTCAAGAGTTTAGTCGATGTAATAAGTTTCACATGAGTTTTTCCCAAACGAACATAATGAATGTTGCAAATCGATACACTTACAAAAATTCAAGGCTTAAACTGATACATTCTATAAAGTTGATGGGCATAAATTGATAACCTTCTTGTTGTGTTCATGTGATATTGTGTTTATTGACTTAAATTCTTTTTCTCCATGTGAAGTTCATTGGATGGAAAGACAAAGACAAGACATTATTGGTTGATCCGGAGGAAATAAAGTGTCTAAGAACTGTTGGTAGTTTAAATGAAGATGCAAGTTCCATACATGAACTTTATAAAAAACCAAGTCCTGCTTGTGAATCTGGATCAGTTTGGAAAGACATTGTGTTATCACCTTCGAGGTTAACCATCCAACAAGAACTGAAATATTGCATCAAGAAAGTTGAGATTTTGAAATCATTAGGCCAAAATGGAGCAGCTGGATTTCTACATCATTCCTAACTCTTTCCATAATGAAGCTAAGTAGATATCTTCTTCTTCTTCTTTTCTTTTCTTTTTTCATATTTTAATTCATCTTGACAACTGAGGGCTAATATTTTTGTCCATGTTGTTGGGATGGATTAATTCATTATAGATGAGGCAATACAGAACATGAGGAAATCCTAGTAAGATATTTAGAATCTCTATAAATGTTAGAATGTGATGGGAAAAATCCTTTTCATAAATGTTTCATTATTGTATTGTTTATATATTAGCTTGTGATCCTTGATCTAATTTGATCTCAAACTTTGTTTCTACGTTAGTTTATACTATACGATGTATTTTAGGTATGTTTAGAAGTGATTTTGAAATTATTAAAATCACTTTTGGCATATCCAAAATTATCACTTAAAATTAAACTTTAACATTTAATTTGACAATTTTTATATCAAAATTGATTTTGAATGTTTATGATTTTGGGTTATTTTAAAAATGTCAAAAACGATTTTAACTATTTGAGAATTACTCATATCTATTTCGATGTAATTAAAAAGCTAACTTGCAAATATATGTTTTTCTAAACATAGTTGGAGCATAAGAATAAATTGGATGTCATGAAAAGAAAAATCTAGACAACATAAGAATGTGTGTACATATATTTGTATGTACGAATATACTATCTCATTGGCGTGATGTAGCGGTTTAAAATCATTAACCTAAAATCTATCCTTCATGGAATAGAAGGTAATTTACAACTCATATGATAATTATTTGATTTTTTTGCTTTTGAAAACTAAGTCTATATATTACTTGATTTTTTGCTTTTGAAAACTAAGTCTATATATTACTTCTATATCTTCATTTCAATCATTTTCTGAGTTTCTTTTCTTACTAAAATAATTTTGAAAGAAAAAACATTATTAAAAACAAGTAACTTTTAAAATGAGAGTGATTTTAACCAAACATTTTAGAATCACTTCCAAACCATACCAAAATATTTATTTATTTATAAATAAATTGGATACTAATTGACTAAACACAAACTACATAAATTTAGGTTTGTGAATTCATTCATTTCATCCATTCAACCACATGCTATATAAATTTAGGGTTTTCAACTCTCTACACAAACCCAAACCCAAACCCAAACCCAAACCCAAACTCAAACTCAAACTCAATTCAAACTTCTAGTGTGCTGAACCTAAACTCATTAAAAGAAAGAACAAGACATTGTAAATTATCTAAACTTAATCCAAGAGAATATAATTTGACAGCAACAAGAAAATAAACAATGTTCATCCAATTTGACCGATCCGTTGATGAGTAGATAATAGGTTTAGATTTACTCATCGAACTAATAAATAATTATGTAAAATATGCAAGGAACGTACCCGGATATCTTCTCTGGATTCAGCAGTTTGAGTGAACAAACTCATGGATCAATAAATTTTTGGTAATAGTTTACATTTTTACATCTCATTCCAAAAATAGAAGGAAAAAAAGATGAATTTATAAAGTCGTCATATGTTGTTGCATTACAAAATTTGACAACCATTTCGTATTATATAACATAAATTATTACCTCAGTAAAGGGCAGCAGGGGGAAGATCAATTCACATATAGGAAGACCAAGTTTGGTGATCATGAATTTCTTGACTAGAAATAATTTCTAGTAAAGGATCGATTCACGACAGCTCTGCAAATTGTTCCTCTTTTCCCATGAATTTGCCACGAAACCGAAAGCTCTATACCGCATCATACCATACGTCCCCCCCTCAACTGGCATTGCCATTGAGAGAACCAATAGCCTACTTATTCTAACATTTACGAGGAAATTCTAAAAACGCAGCGTGTTGGATGAAAGTGGTGTGGAAGGTCAATGGTTTCAACAGTGTTGATCAGTCATCTGCTTATGGTAGCAAAATGCATGAGACATTCCTAAATTGTCTTAATGTTTTTGCATACCTCTTTAATCCAAAGATAGGTTCCCAATGCGAATATCACGCTGCTGGTGGCTTATTCCTTTTCTTAGACGTGACTGAAACGTGCCGAACTCTCCTGGTTTTCCACTTAGAGAATCGGAAAGTTTCGGTTGTAACCATCTTCTCAAGGCCAAACCATTGATTCTGATTTTTCCACTTGATTCATTCCCCTGGTAAGGAAGCCCAAGTCTTCTCAACAATGCCGCAACTGCTTGTCCAACCCTGTAAAACCATTGCATTTGGGTTAATTTTTTCCTTTTTCTTTTTGGAAAGAATACGAAACTTTTCAATAAAGAAATGAAAAGAGGCTAATGCTCCAAATTACAAATAGGCCAAGTAAAAAGAAAAAAAATTGAAAATGAGGAAGAAACTAAACACAGCATAGCATCAAAATGGAACTATGGAACTCTCCCAATTCCTCTTCAATAATGTATAGAGTACCCCTTAAAAGTATTTAGATTTCTTTCTTTTTCTTTTTCTTTTTTTGAAGAGGAAACAAAGACACTATTACACAAGAGGATTATACAATAAGCAATAAGAAAGAAAGATGAGGATCAGGAGACACTCCCAAACATCTCAACTAGGTTGATACCCCTTAACGTTCTCGTCATATCCATAAAAATAAGTAAAAACTAAAGAATATCTTTCCTTTAGACGAATATAAGCCAAGATTGACCGTAGACCATACAGATGGTAAACAATTACATCGAAAGTTTTTAGAAAAACATCAATTAGGCTAAAATTCAGAAAAACAAGAGAAGCTGTCCACAAAACATGAAGGCCAAGACATCAACTTGGAGGGAAAATAAATAGATCAATAATATGATCATTTCAACGTGTGGAAAAATGCTATCACAGTGCAAAATAAGGAAGCAAAGAAACCAAGTATGATTTCATAAGTTTCAATCGTTTCACCTTCCCGAAAGATTAATGGTTCTCTCCCCCTTTGAAAAGAGAATTTCCGTTGTCTCATTCGACAGTAAGATCATTATGTTCGGTAACCTTGAACCTGAACAAGAGAAATTTAATCAGAATACAAAATTATTTGACTCCCTCATCACCAAGAAGTGCTAAGAATCTTCTTTTCCATTATACTAATAATAATGATCCTAATAAATTTCCATTTGACAAGATCTCATTTAGTGAATAGGGATCGACTGATTTCAACAGAATAAATCATCGTGGTCCCAAAAAATGTAGTTGTAGAGATGAGAATTAAAATAGTTATATAAGAGAAGTTGGACAAGTCCAAAAAAATGGCAAATATCATTTTATACCCAGAACTATGGAGTTGTATCAATTCAGACTCTAAACTAATAATCGAATTAATTTAAACACTGAACTTTAGGTTTGTATCAATTTAAATTTTAAACTAATAGTTGTATCAATTTAAACCATAAACTTTCACGAATATATCAATTCATACCCTTAACTTTCATAAGTGTATCCAAATAATACATAATTGAGCGTTTAAATTGATACACTTATAAAAGTTCAACATTTAAATTGATACAATTATTAGTTTGAGATTTAAATTAATACAAATCTCAAAGTTCAAGATTAAATTGATATTTTCCCTAAAAGACATAATTGAGGGTTTAAATTGATACACTTATAAAAGTTCAACGTTTAAATTGATACAATTATTAGTTTGAGGTTTAAATTAATACAAATCTCAAAGTTCAAGATTAAATTGATATTTTCCCTAAAAGAATATTCTTGGAGAGAGGAAGGGAATCCTTGAAGAATGTCTTAAAATTTAGCCTCAACGTCATGAATTTTTTTTCATTTGATGGCCAGTAATACTAGGAAGAATCAAAGTAGTTAAAATTCATTTAATTTTGTAAGTCTGATCAAGAGGTTGAAAACAATATGAATGAGTTCTAGTTTTAAACAATAATTGTGAGCATCAGTAATTAAAAGATAAAAGACTAAAAATGTATATGCCATTTACCAGCGGCAAGACGATGTTTGAGACCTTTCAAAACTGTCAAGAGGTAAACCTGGCAAGATTTGAATAAAAATTTCAGTCACATATGAGACTAGGTGTGACACCTGTTGAACATATTCTACTCAAAAGTTCGTGTTGATTGTGACTATAGGAAGTAAATGGAAAGATAAAACTCCGTGGATCATCAATATCATCAATAGAGCATACCTAGTTAGAAACCTTACTTTGTTAGGCACAAAATAATTTATTTTTTGCAAACAGAAAAAGACCAACTTGAATCCACACAAAGTAAAGCAAGCAAAAGAATGGAAAATTGACTATGCTACCAAGCAATAAATCATTAATGACAGGTCATATTTTTATATCCTACACTTTGTGTTAATTTATGTTTGGTTCCTATGTTAAAAGAATTAATTTGGAATGACAGTGGAAAATATATGCTAGACCACCCTCGTTCTATTGCAATACCAAAGAAGGGGCAAAAAAGTCATCGTAGATGGTTAGGTGCGGGGAAGTAAGTGCTGGAAATGCTGATTCAGTGGGAGGGAGGAAGGGAGGGAGAGAGAGAGAGAAGGAAGGGCAAGGATCTTTTTCCTGCCTTTGGGCCATTTCGCCGATATCGTATCATACAGTAGTAAGGGATACCATACAATCTACTTCGTAACTGACAATTACTCAAAGTCAATTACACGATCTATAAGTCTTTTGTTTATAAACGGAACTATTTTAAAATTTCAAAGTTAAAATGTTACTTCTTACTACTCGAAAACTAGTTGTGATTCCTAAGTCCTAACACAAAGTTAAATACAGCTAAGTATAATTATATCTAGCCAGTAACAATTCCAAAAGGTTTAGTAATTTCAGAACACATGCACTTTGGTAGTAATTTCATCTACTTTGTACAGTACATGAAGTACGATTATCTCTCAATTAAATAATAACTGTTAGTCTGTTAGCTCCAATTTTTCAAGATGAAGAAAAAATTCTTACCTCAGCTGTATGAATCTGCAACTCCTTGGCATCTACAACAATAGGATTTCCTTTTAAGGATACAAATGGAGCTACTCCAAGTGAAGCAGCTTCCTACATTTTGTTGGGGTAAATATAGAAAGAAAATCAGATCTTTCAAACGATTTAAGAATTTGAAAATTTTCATTAAGATATGGGAACAGCCTCATTTTTGCACAGACCTCAAACAGTGAAAATGCACGAGGGTCATATTCACCAAAGCCATCTATCAAGGAGCAGAGACTTGAAGATCTTGATGAGTCAGCACTTACTCCTATGTTTTCTATGAGTCTACTTTTTAAAGCGGGATCATGAGGAATCTGCAAGCACCCCAAAACTTGAGATAAAACGTCAATGCTAGGAACAATTCCGGCTTCAATTATTTCCCGGTACACCTTTAAGGCCTGTGCTGTCCTGAGGAAAGATATTTTGAATAGTGAATAATCTCAGAAGTTACACTATAGTATCATAGGTGGTGGTTGATGATTGTTAATATTCAAGTACTAATGATTAAATAAGAAGCCAACATAATATTTTCAGCATACTAAAAAAAACTTAATAAATAGAAATTTCAAAAGTCGACGACTCATACCACTTACTATCGACTTGAGGCAGTGTAGAGTCCAGTGACATGAGTGGTCTATCAAGGGAGGATGGATCTGCAATTCTTCGTAAGCACATGCCTTTGAAAAGATCAGACTACAGATTAGTCAAAAGTATAAAAAGGCTAACCAATTAACTCAGGATAATAGTAATCTATCAAGAGGAAAAGGAACGTTTCTATTAAGTACAGACATGCCTTTGAAAATATCAGACTAAAGATAAGTTAAAAACGCAAAGAAATAACCAATTCAAAGTAAATTTTTGGAAGATATAAGCCAGAAAATATTCTTGAAACCAAGAAATGTAGAGCGCCAGAATCAGAGACAAAAGAAGTTAAAATTCATGATAAGTTGAAAGATGTGTGTTCTTTCAATTCCTTTTTTTTTTTCTTTTTTCAAACCAGAAAAATCCATCTGAAAGAAAAATACATTGTTATTTGTAAACAGTGGGTCAGCAGACAATATATAACAACTAGGAAATTGTAAAACAAAAAAGACGTGTAGTTTCTTATGATAAAAAAACATGTGTAGACAATTGAATTCGATAAACTTACCAATTATGCACCTATACATGGTTAAGGTTGGCACAATCCCATCCTCTTTGGCTTGAGAGAGAAGCATCAGGGCAATTTCTAAATCATTATTCCTATAAACAGTTGAGAAAAAGATGCTAGTGAGAATAAGGATTAAATTAATGTCGTTGATACAAAACTTGGCCAATTGTATTTACCTGTCACTCGCTGCCGTAAGTATGGAGTATGTAATATTGTTTGGGGAGAGTCCTAATTCCTTCATTTCAGTTAGAATATCCATAGCCATTTGTAGTTGTTCCCCATCAGCTGTAGGTGACATTCTAATGTTATCTTATAGAAGCAACGCACATTATTCTAAAAGTATACGGCAAATGTTAGTTGTAATTAGTTAAAGTGGATATTTCTCAATTTGTGAGAAATGTTGGTGGAATAACTTCAATCAGAATATTGAGCATAGAAGGTAGCAAAAAAGGGACATACACAGTGCAGTTATTAGTGCGTTTACAGTTGATACAGTTAGCCTCAATTTCATAGACTTGAGATCCTCATACAGTGCCAAGGCCTTCTGCCAGTTTTTAGCCTGAAACAATGATCGGAAAGTGTTTTTTTATTGTCACAGATAATTTGGTAACAAAAAAAAATTCGTACTCAATTTTTTTTTACTCCATAGTAAAATGTAAGATCCTCAAGTAAAAATATGTTGGACCAAGACAGCATAGATGCCTCCATAGATAGAAATTTTAAATAAACATGAACTTCCATCTCAAAACTAATCGGCAATGAAAAAAGTAACTCCATGTATCTTATAAAGATGGTGAGTTTCTCTATTTCTCTAATATGAAATCTCCAACACGCCCCATTGCCTGCCTCTTTGTGCTCACCATTTTTGGATAGGATCTCAGTTCTCTATTTCTCTAAACCCAGGTCCGTCATTGCTTGTTTCAGTTTCATGGACTCTTATAACATATTAGATAATCATGGAGTTCTATTTCAAAGTCAATTGATAACTAGATCAGTAACTCGCGTATTTTATAAAGATTATGAGTATTCTCTATTCTTCTAATCTAACCTCAAAAAAACAGTTAAAGATGATGAGTCATACTCCGTCAAAATACACTCTGAACATTTATATGAATCATATCACTAATCAGTATCAGACGTGGAAAAATTTATTATAAGAACCTAAAAATGAAGTTTTTGAAGTCAAGATAGAGCTCGTAATATATAATACTTCAAAGAAATTTAAAAAATAATAGATAAATAATTGAAAGAAATGAAAATAATAGACTATCTAACAACAAAACAAAGAACTAAGCAATTCCAGGAGAGGGAGAGAGAGAGAGAGAGAGAGAGAGAGAGAGAGAGAGAACAAATGCAAGCAGAAAATAGAACTCAAGTGAAATGCATAAAGTCAGACCTTTTGAGATGAATCTAAAAGTTTCCAGCATGCTTGTCAATAATGAACAAAAAATAAAAAGTTCGCATTTTTACGCACATTGCTACAGGCACCCATCAAAGAACTATATGACACAATGCCAACACGTATCCCTAGTGTCTTGGCTTCTCCTAAGACTTCAAAGGCAGCATCCAGCTTACCAGCATGGCCTGCAACATCTATTAATGCACTGAGAAAAATCTGCATGAGATATTAAATATGAGAATTAGCACCCCCATGGATGAAACAAAAGGCAGCTGAACAGCACACACAGAAGACTGTCCAAAAACTTGAAAAAAATTCTTTCTTCCAACTAAATTACCCACATGTTATAGTCGAATCAAGTTTTGTAATAATCCGGAACCACTCTTAATAAACATTCAAAAAGAAAGAAATACCCAAACCCTAACTTATTTTCTCGATTCTGAATCATCCATGAATCATGATCCAAGCAAGATGTGCATAACTCCATCAATATAACATACCTCATCAGGTTGCACTCCTTTCCTGGTCATATCTTGATATATATTGGATGCAAAGTCCCAATCACAAGATTGACTGCAACAATTAACAGCAATGGTGTAAACCTCTGGTGTGCCCTTAATCTTATAATCATGGATCATCTTGTACACTTCTCTTGCTCGATCAACCTATAGGAAATGCATGATTTTTCTGCTCTTAAAACCAACACCGACAACCTAACTGGAGAGAGAGAGAGGAGAATTGAATGGTAGCAAGAAACCTTTAGGGGGTGTTTGGGTAAAGGATGGGGAATTGTGAACTTCTAAAGCTAATAGTGTAAATAGTTGATAAGGTATAAAATCGATGTTTTTAGTAGTGGGACTCACAAGGCACAAACTCTTTGGGTCAATCAAGTAGTGGAGTTCACTACTCCTACTACCACAACTCATTGGCCCAAACACCCCCTTAGATTTAATAAAAACATACCTGACCAGCATTTGCACATGCCTTCATCAAAGCACCAATTGTAATATGATCCGGCTCTATAGGATGTAACTCAGCCCCCATTTCTGCAAGCACGTCAAAAGCACGATCCACTGCGCCTGACTGACCACATGCAGTGATAAGTGCATTGAATACAACTCTGTCTGGCTTCACGTTCTACTGCACAGAATATCTTATCAGCAAGAATTCTTATTTTTGTTAGAATACAAGTTGAATATTCAGCGTTTAGACAGAATATGTAGCATGCCCTTGTTTGCACGTCCATATATACAAATAAAGTAACAAATAGGCCCAGATAAAATGAGAAAAAAGGAACGTTAAGATCTGTGGTCATACCTTTGACCTCATTATCCCATACACGCCAAATGCCTTTGCGACTTGAGCTGCTCTTGCACAACCATCAATAAGTGCCCCATATGTGTGAACGTTAGGTTCCACACCAGCATTAACCATTCGGTGGAATACCTAGAAGCAAAAAGCTCAGACAATGCAATGATAACAGGAAACTCATCTTGAAAAATAAAAACCTTTCATACAAGTTTTCGACAAATTAAAATGGAGGAACAATTTCAAAGCATGTTCCGAAGTTTTTAAGAAGGAAAAGTAAAAAATAAATAATACATTCTTGTTAGGTACTAGAGGAAGTAGTTAAATGTCAGATGGACCAATTAAAAAATGTGTGAGATTCAAATTCACTGCTATCATAATTTCAGACTGACAGGAAAGACAACTGATGCTTCAACTTTTGTAGTTAAAAGTACTGGAAAACTCGGCATGTTTTCTTTCCAAGTAGAATTAAGTTAAATATAAATGACAGGAGGTAAAATAATTTTACCAAATTCAATAGTTCAAGATGAGATATCAATAAATCAATAGAAGCTTCATTACATGTAAGAAAGGTGTATTGAAAGTCCATTAAGAAAACCCCCCAGTGAGATAGTCTAAGCATTAGTGAGACCTAAGAACAGGTAACCAAAATGAAAGAAACCATACTTCAAACATTGCATCCACTTTTCCACTTTTGCCACATGTTGAGATTAAAGTAGTGTACAGTTTGCAATCTGCTTTCATTCCAGCCTCCTGGACAAGCCGCACAACTTGGAAAGCTCCTAAATTTACAATGCATAAATTATGCACCCTAAAAGAATGATGGTTGTAAATAGTAAAAGACTGAGATTGTTTCCACACTGAAGGAGTTAAAAGATAGTAAATAATACATTAACTTACTTTCAGAATCTTGAGAACTTGCACATACAGACATGAGCATATTGAATGTACTCAATGTGGGGTTTTGAATAAGTGCGGTGTACTGAAAAGCTTCCTGAACAGCCTTTTTACTCTTGCAAATATTGAAAAACTTCCCATGATAAATCTACAGCCGAAAAACTCGACAAATTAGTTGTAATTCAGATAA
Organism: Cucumis sativus; assembly: GCF_000004075.3. NCBI lineage: Eukaryota > Viridiplantae > Streptophyta > Magnoliopsida > Cucurbitales > Cucurbitaceae > Cucumis > Cucumis sativus. The sequence goes on from NC_026656.2 coordinate 12,979,281, forward strand.
GTCATAAGAAATAGATGATAAAAATGGTCACATTTTACCTTATTCATATCCAATATCCCTTCTTTTTCCATATCTTGAAGTATTCTGATGCAGTCGTGCAGCCTGAGAAACCACAAATAAGGAATAAGTTACAAAGAGTTTCAGATATAGTTTAACACAAATCAATTCAGACTTCTACTATGATTGGTGAGTGAGGAGTGTCCTGGAGATTTTTTTATTTTTCCAATTTTCATTCATTTAAAAATAACTTTAACATAAATCATCAACCACATGACATGATACAGCCGAGGAGAAATATTGACTGCACAATACATGAAAATGAGAAACAAACTTACCTTCCACCTTTCAGACATTGATTATATGATTTATATTGATCTACATCAAGATTTTTGTAATGAACATGCTTCCCGTTTGGATGGGGTAACCCATTCACAACTTTTCCTTTATGCAGACTGGGTTCTTTTCTTTCCCCATGTCTTGAAATATTGTTGCCACCAGATTTTTTTCTGTTTCCTGAAGAACCTTCCTTATATCTAACATCAGGTACTTCTCTTTGAACATACCCTGAGTTGTAAAAACATTTGCTAATGAATTGGAATATGGAATAGGGAGATGCAAAGATTTTTAAGGAAATAATGTTGGCATACAAAAAAGAAAATCATATTTGCTGCCTATTCAAAGAAACAAGGTAAGAACCATCATGATCCTATTAAATCAACTACCTGCAACTGGAAGAGAATCCTCTAACACTAATTCTGCCACTCTGGAGACACCATTAACCATCAATGAAGAAAATTTTTGGTTGTATAGATGAGAAGTACGAGAAGAAGTTTCTGTTTGATTACTTGACTTTGTATCTTCATAGAACATGTAAATATCTTCTCTAGCCGGTTCTTCAATTTGAAAGTTGGAACTATTGAATTTTTCCTCTTTTAGAAGCTCACCATCTTCTTTTAAATGTTGAGTAACTTGATCATACACACTATATAAAGGACCAGTTACAGGTGGAAGCTCAGTTGTATCAACCACAACAGGCAATTCAGAGTGGGATTTGACATGAGATCCATTCAGTCGTAAGTCAGTCATGTCATTGGCGAAAATAAGAGGCTGCAAGACACCAGATTCAAATATAGCAGAAAGAAGAGAAGGATCTGTTGCTTCACTTTCATCTGAAAACAGAGAATCACTATCCTTAGAAGTAGTAACCTCAGAAACAGAAGGCGGCAATGTCTCAGTGACGCTGGCCTCATGTGACAGGCCAGATTTTTGAAGCTGTAGAACAGTCTCTTCTTCCCCAGAATAACTCTTCTCCTCAGTTCTATCCTTTACGGCAATGTTCTGCTCCAAAAAGTCGCCATGGTGATCCCTAAAGCCCATCATATGACCATCAACAGACCAGTTGATGCCTCTACCTAGTTGGGATAATGCAAGCTTTGGAGATCGGGAACGCTGTGATTTGTACAAGATCCAGAGAACATGTTATCTCCACAATACAATAACAGATAAATCAATCAAACGAACTAAATTGTTGAGTCCATGAAAATCACAGACGACGATTTACATCCATATTTTATGCAAGACACTTCGAAACTTTGATGTGCTCCAAAACTAATTAACTAAATATTATAAAAAAAATCCATGACACAAGTAAAAGCAACTTCCAAAAGTGAAATTAAGGATTCAATAATAAAGATATAACTCAATTAACAAATATTAGGAACAGCAATGTGCTGTTAACTTCATCAAACAACAATAGAAATTAGCTTCCAATCGAAATGCTGCTTCGAGTTCGAAATAATCCTCTTTAAATTTTCAACTGCACAACCAGGAGTGCAGCTATTACATCAATGTATCTCACAATCAACTCAATTATCCTAATTATACCTATCCTAGCTTTAAAAAAATTTACAAAAAAAAAAAAGAAAAAGCAATGCGACTGTTGAATAAAAAATTAAACAAGAATCACTCTCTTAAAACTTAACAGTATCCATTCATTTTCCTAATGCAGCATTTACCAAATAACAGAGTAAGTTCTAAACGGATAATTCCACCATACCTCAACCGCATTCTTCTTCCTTCTATTTAAATTCATGTAAATGAAGGAGACAGCAGAGAAAGTAACGACAGCAACAACGATGAGAACCGGATTGGAACTGAAGGTAGCTCGGAGAATGCACCTGGGAGATTGAACAAAGAGGCCAAGGTTCCGGCACCTTCGACGAGAGCGCAGGGCATCGGGAGGGCGGAGATTGTGAGAAGAGCCAAGGAATTGACGGCGGACGAAGCGGAGGCGAGAGTAGGAGAAGGAGGAAGGAGAATTGAGAGGAAGACATGGATTGAAGGTGAGGGATTGAGGGTTGGAAGGGAAGAAAACCTCCATGGAAGAGTGGAACAGAGAGAGAGAAAGAGAAGGAGTTAGAGAAATGGGAATGGTTGAATTGAATTGAGGATAGAGAGAGAGAGGGGAGGAAAGAAGAAGAAGGGTCGTTGTGTGAGAGACTCTGTACCAGTGGTAGTATTCAGCTTGCTTTCTCTTGGTTGGTTTTTTTTGGCTCATCCACTTCCTGCTGACGTGGATTTTTATTTTCTGCTTTTTTAAAAAAATTATCAAAATAAAGACGTTGGTTTAAATTATCATTTTCGAGGCGTTGTTAGTTAGAGATAAAAAGAAAATTTAGTTTAGTTAGTAATTATCAAATAGGTTGGAAATGGGACTTCTTTTCTTTCTAGACCAAGATTCCAAATTCCACTTATGATGTTTCCCCAGCTATCTACCAACATATATTTTTTTTGTCTTAAAAATTTATTAGAATGAAAGTTGGTATCGACAGACCAACACAAATTCTTTTAGCGTCACTTATATATAAATCAACACGATGTTTTGTCCCCACTCATATATATTCTAGAAGATTATCCAACATATAATTGTTTTAAGCTAAACATGCAGAATTGTTCTAAGCTAAACACGCTTAAATTTGAAGTTTCTATGATCGAGTCACCAAAAAGAAAATTGCACATTGTTGGTATAAGTAGTAACTCTTAATTAAGTATTTCTTAATCTTATTTTCGTGTCCTCATGATCTCTCTCATTGAATTGGGATATCGGTTCAGTTGTGATATCAATTCATTCATATTTATCTCCTAAACTCACAGTGTATAATTTTTTTACCAGTTAATTCTACTCTCTCAAACAATCCAAGTTGTCAATTAGTCTTTTATGTCTTTTTACTCCCACTTATCTCACCTTAGTTCATATATTTTCAATTGTCCAGTTTTAGTAACAACTTTTTCAATAAATTTCAATCTGAAACTTTTGAAAATAATTTTAAACATAACAAAAATGTTTATTAGTGAGAGACGAATAAATTTATAGTAAAAAAGATTGTATACATAAATAAGTTGACAGCTTTTACTATTTTTTAGAACATCTTTCTTTCTTTTTTTTTTTTTTTGAAAATTTGTAAAAAATAGAATATTTGACAAAATATTTACATTTCATAGAAAAACCAATAAGTGGTTGTGTTTCATGAAGTGTAGATAGTTTGTTAATTTTTCTATTTTTTAAATATTTTTTTTATATAGAAATTCATCCATTAATAATTATAGTTTGGTAGATAATAACTTTTCTAAAAAATCATCAATAATAAAATAGTTCAAATGATTAATGGTAAGTTTTGTTAAAATCAAGATTAAATTATTGATGTGGATGTGAATATCAAATTTTTAATTTTATAGGTACAAAACTAGATGTAAAAGAATATTTATGCAAACAAAAATTGTACCAAATAAATATTTAAATTAATAATTAAGTTGTTTATACTTGTGAACTAAAATTGTAATTTTTGTTGGGGCATTATTTTAAAAATGTTAAAATTGTTTTTTTCATTGTCAAAATATCCCATAAAAACACACCTAATTACTCGTAATCAATTCGATGTTTATTATTAATTTTTTTGAATTATTAGGAGTATCTTTCAAATATTTTTTAAAAAATGATAAAGGTGATTTTAACTCTTTCAAACTTACTCTAAGATATTGTTGTTAACATTTATTTTTCTATTGACTTAATCTCGTGTTTCTTTTCCTTTAAGCATAATACATCAACGGTAATATAAAGAAAAAAGTAGCTCTTGTTTCATTACTTTTTTTTTAACATTTTGTAACCATAATTAAGTGTATGTCATACTTCGTGATTATAATCAACAAACGCAATTTGATTGTAGAGGAGAGAGTCATTAATCTATCAATCTGATTACTTGATTATTACATGGATATGCACCATCTCTTTTACTAACTTTCCATCATTTGCGTATTTTATCTAAATATCGCATACATATTTATAAACAATATTCGTGTCATTATAAGTATTAGTAATTGGTATTAGTATCGAAATCAAATAATACATCTTATTAAATAAAATAACATTAGGTTTTGTTTGAAACTTGCTATGGAAGTAACGAAACACCAATTATTATTACTTTTATCAAGATTATTGCATTAGTATTAAACACATACAAAAATCTTGATTAAGAGTCACTATAATTATCTATCTTAAACGTTGCAACAATTTCATTTTTATGTGTTATAAACACTTATAAAAAGATATTGGAAGTTGAACCTTTAATTACCATAGTATAACGTTACATAGATCATCCAACATAAAATTGTTTCAAGTTAAAGACACTCAATTTTGAAGTTCTTATGATTTAGCTACCAAAAAGAAAAATGTATATTGTTGGTATAAATACTAATTTTCGTTATGTTTAAGTATTTCTTAATCTTATTTTCATGTTTTCAGAATTTCTCAATCAATTTTTATATTGGTTTATTCGTGTTTCTTCCTAAACTCAAGATCTTACAATTAGGTGGTGACTATATGTTTCTAAAAGAATATATATCAAAGGTTAAAAACAATATAATTTTAGTCTCTAAGATTTTATGAAAGTAACAATTTAGTTCATGAATTTTAGCATATAACAATTTAGTTCTTATACTTTTAGATTTTTTAATAATTTAAGATCTAACATTAAAAACATCAACAAATTGTCAATTTTTATTATTGTATGATATAGACTTTGTATTTTATAAAAAAAAAAATGTCTTTTTAGGGTTAATTTTATAAATATAACAAACAGTCAAAATATTTACAACTATGTAACAAAATGAAAAAATCCGACCATTTTTTAAAAATATTTCAGATTTGTCATTCTTTTTTCATCGTCTTTTTTCTCTCTCTTTTGTGATTTTTTTCTTCATAGTCTTTCTTCTATTATTTTTCATTATTCTTTCATTTTTTTCAAACTATTATTTGGTTACCAAATATAAAAAATCTATTTTTTTTTTCAAACTCTTGGTTGTTCAAGATCGTCTATCAAATATAAAGAAGCTTGAAAAAAAACGTCATTTAAATTTGGACCCAAATCTAAATGATAGGAAGAAATAACATCGTTTTCCAAATATATTAGAACCATTAGATGTCAATTAATCACATGTCATTTTTTGTATTTCTAATTGTGAATCTGTAAGCTTTTTTCATTTTTGAAATTGCTATATATAGTGTAAATATTTTAACGTTTTGTTATATTTTCTGAAAGATCATTTTTTAGCGACTAATTCATTATAAATTAGAAAATAAAATGACTAATTTGGTGTATTTATAAAACTAAATGATCATTAAAAAAAATCAATAGGTAGGTGCATCTTATTAACCACATTTGACACTATCCAAATTTTCAAAATTCACCACAACTAAATCATCACAAACCAAATTCAATATCAGTTCGTAAACTATTTAACTTTTTGGTCTTGAAAATTAAATTTATTTTGTATGGTATCATTTACATATTTAGCCGAAACAGTTTTGTTGTTCCCAAGAATTATTGCTATTTATGTCTCTGTTGCGGTTACCCGCAAGAAAGAATGGGGGGAAGGAAATGAGATGCAAGAAAACAAATCGATCACATTATTGAAGCTACTGGATAGAACTTCAATTTCCAGCCATCTCTTCCGCATCATTTTTATTCTATTTTTCTTTTATTTTAGTACAACATTTTTCTTTGCATATTAGGAATGAAAATGACATTGTAGCAATCACTTCTAATAATTTGTCAATGTTTACAAATATTGAAATACTGCCTCAAAATATATTTTTTTTAAATAAATAAAATTCATTCAAATGGTCATATTTTTATTTTTCTTTTCTAGTTCACGATGTTTTAAAATTTACAACAAACCTTTTAATTTTAATCTTGTGTCTAATAGACGAGTTGGACGTTCTCAGTTTAAGAAAAGAACATGAATTATTTACGAAATCAACACTTAAGCGTCACAAAAAACATATAGAGATCGACACGTACATTTGTAATTCACTAACATTGTGTTAGCTATGTCTAGAGAAAATAGTGAAAACAATGGACAATATGACGTCACTAGCTTAAAGAGTTTATATATAATACTTCTTTAAATTTTATGTTCAAAATTGTAAACAACTGAAAAATAATACACGTGCCTAATTATATTACAAAAATTGAAGAGCTTTTGTACTAGGTTGTTAGTAGCACCACATGTGAAATTGAAAGCATTCCAACACGAGATCATCTGAACGGGAGGGATCTTAAGAGGCCATTTGAAAAGAGCCTAAAGAGATTGAAAATTACTATTTATGTCGACAAAATATACGTACGTTCTTTTTTGTAGTTTGATCTTAAGAACTTCAAAGCTAAGTGTACTTATCATCAAACACTCTTTGAAAGGGAAATTTTTTTTAATTGATTGATTTATATATAAATTTAAATTCGATGTCAAATTAAATCTTAACTTGGGTGCACATGTAAATTTTAAATCATTTGAAGGGTTACAATGTAAATTTGAAAATTTAGTGATGAAAAAGACACAATCTTCAAACATCAAAAACTAATTTTAATGATAAAAAAATTTCATAAGCCTTAAGAATTGAAGTGAATGAATACATGGAAGTAAATTTGCTTTATTTTCCTACAACATTAATGGTTTTTCCTCATCTGACATCTTTCAACTATTCTAATCATAAAACATTAACTCATATGAATACAACTCATCACATCTAAAATTCACAAATAACACAACATTCATAATTGGGTATTATCAAATCACATATACAAAGCTATATAATTATTTGAGCTTGTGTTTATATTTTTACTTTCTTACTTATTCAAACTTTTGTTATTTGTGAAAAATTACAAATGTATTGACTCATTTTCTAACATTATAAGATAAAATTAGAGTACTTGTAGCTAACAAATTTTGTCACCTGCTGTAAATTCTAAAAGACTATCCAAATCAAGACAGGTAACGGTTAGAATTAATTTAAAGATGTCATTAGAATATACTTAATGTAAAAAGAAATTTTTCCAAGAAATTAGTTATATGAAAAGTATTTTTATAGAAAAGAAAAGTACTTGAAATAGTTGTGGCCTTGTGCTCTAGTCAAAATGCACATCACTATAACATTTCCCATTCAATTACAAAGTTGATTAACATTTTCCCTCAGTTTTCCCTTAAACTTTTGGCGACGCCGCCGGCAACAACCGCCGACCATCTTCAAAATCCCAATTTCTCCTTTCGCTCCAACCGGCAGTCCCTTCGGCAAATTCATCGAAAATCCATAATAAACCACACACGCCACGAACGGCCCCACCCAAAACACCCAATGCCCCTCCCACAACAGCCCTCCTCTTAACACCGCTGGCCCCAAACACCTCGCCGGACTCAGCCCCACCCCACCGTACCCTGCTCGCCCGGTGATCGTCGTCGACACAAAAACTGCCACTGCCGAACTCGCCGCAATCATCCCACACACCATTGGCAAACCAAACTGCTCGCTCATCTTCTGGTCGAGCACCACCGTGACTCCGACGTAGAGAACGACGAATGTGCAAGCGAATTCAAGGACGAGAGCCGTGGTGAGGCTGAGGCCGGGAGTTTCGCCGGTGCCACGGATGGTGCAGCCGCCGAGAGAGTATTTGTCAGCTACATCGGGATTCATTGCATCTTTGATCATGAGGAAGGCGAGAATGGAGCCAAGACATTGGGCGAGAATGTAGATGGTGGCACGTGTGAAGGTAATGACGCCGTGGAGGGCGGCGATGAAAGCGAAGATGGGGCTTAGGAAGCCACCGGAAAGAGGGAAAGTGACGACGAGGAAGAGGAAGAGGATGATGAAAACGGCGATTGGGATTAAGAGCTTTGGATCTGATTGGTGTGAGTTCAAGCATGAGACGATGGAAGTTGTTAAGCAAAATATTAGAAGGGACGTTGCTACTAATTCAGTCATTGCTGCTTTCCACATCTGTATTTCAAACATGAAAAAATCCACTCATTCTCTTGGGTTAAATTCTAAAAGGAAAAATGTTAAATCCGAAAATTGATGGTTAAGTTGGATGATAATAAACTTAATAGACTAACTTTATATTATATCAACTATAACTATAGACATAATATCTAATATTAAGAAATAAGTATAGGAGACACACTCGGATATCACAACTAGACTGATACATTTTTTTAGTGTCTTCATCATATCCAAACGATTAAAACAGACATAAAAACATATATCTAACATTAAACTAAGTCCCCAAACAACCTATACAAACTAGCATAACAACAAAATCCAAGCAACATAACTTCGAAAACCTCAAAAAGAAAAAAGAACTAGAAATAATACAATACAAAAGATAATTAGAGAAGTTGAAGTTGACATAAAATTATATACAAAACATCATTGGAATTCAAACAAACCTCTTGTGAGAAAAGTTCATGAACACCAATGTAAAGAAGAAACCTTGAGAGAAAAGAGGAAGAAGAAGAAGTTTGTTCATCAAAGCTTCTTCCTTCTTCCAATGGCAAAACAAACTCCTCTTGAGCCATTATAACTGATTGGATCCAAAATAAGCAAAAACACAAATGAATTAAACTTCAAAATATTGAATGAAGCTTTGATTTTTCTTTATAAGTTATAACCTTTAGTTTTTCTTTGGGCGTGGAGGTCGAAAATTTGTGTGAAGAAAATGACAAATCAATGGCTCATCCTTAAGCTTAGAATATTCATTATTCTCTTGCAAACAAGAATGCATTGCTTTGATCAATCAATTTTCATCGTTTTAAATACTATTCTCGTCTATCTAATTAGATCACTTTATTTATAGTTTAACCTTTTTTTTCTTTTCGTCAAGATGTGGATGAAATATCAAACATCTAATCTCGAGATTGATGTTAGTTGAACTATGTTCATTTTGACAATTTTAATTACTTCAACTCTTATTGTTTTAACATATGATATTCAATAGCTTTGTTGAAGTACTTAACATTTATTTTGTTTTTTTAGTTCAACAAAAGGTGGAAAGTAGCAAGATTCGAACTTTTAATGTTTAAGTCATGTTCAAATTAGCAACTAAACTTTGTTTTAAACTGCAAGTATGAATGACATAAACTTATTACACTGACTTCATCAATTGACTAAAAATACGTGTTGAATGACATATAATTAAATTTACCTCTATTTGCTAGTTTAAGTTTTTGAATGGATGGGTAATTTAAGAATATGTATAGAACTACTTTTGAAATAACTAAACTCATTTTTTTATCATGTTTAAAATCACTTCAAAACATGGGTGAGTCATTAACACGATCAACATTGCAACTACTATATTTGAAAAAAAAATCAAAATGGACAAAACTAAGTAAATAGTTGGTGGGGGTATATTCCATTTGGATAAGGCAATTTTGAGCTTGGAATTGTTTTCTCATCTGGCTGTTAAATGTCCTTAATCTCCCATCATTTGCTCGTTCTGTCCTGTCTTTAAGAGGGTTATTAATGTAAATTGCTCTTTAGTTCTATTTCTACCATATCTACAAAACTAAGTCTATGGGCACGTGGATTGCACGTGAAGGAGAAAGCAAAGCCTTTTGATTTCATAATTTATAATCCAATACAAGTATATAAAAAAATACAATTAAACAAAACAAAGGATATCATATTAGCATACAAATGTGTTTATAATTTAAAATTTTGTGTTTTTAATCTCCATATCACCTCTACTCAAAATAAACTATCATCTAAACTGCATTTCACCAATATAAAAAACAAGACGTTTAATTGATTTAAATTATAAATTTCTGATTATATTTTTTAAAAATAAAACTTAATAAAAGATGTGAATTGATATAGTTATTAATTCAAGGTTTAAATCAACACAACCTTGGTAGGTTTATGCCTTAATTATGTAATTGATTGATTTTGAGTATGTTTCAAAATCATTTTCAATATATGAAACGTGCTCCATAGGCATACAAGATAACAATGCTAATAATAAACCAAGTTCTGTTTTATCCATCCTGGATGGTAATGATAATAATGGTGGTGGTGGTATTGATATAAACTAATTCTAACTTAGATTCACTTTCTACCAATTCTTCTAGACAAGGTCAGAAAACTTATACTTAACGCACATTTTAAGTAAAATGGTAAGAACAGTCATTTCAATATTGCATAGGTAAAACAAATTTGTTATAGCTCTCAATATATTATAGAAATCCACATTTATTCATCATTCTATAATAGATAAAATAATCAAGCGGGCATGTTCCATGCTCACTAATGTGAGCACAATACAACTTTGACATCGAGTAATTGACATCTCACGTACATACTTCATGCTACCTTAACCTCAAGAAATGTTTAATACAAGCACGAATCGAGCTTGTGAGCAATGAAATTTATTTAAAAAGAGTATCTTTCATGCTTGCAACCAAGCGTGAAACAAGCTCACATAATAGAATAATCAAACAATTGAGCATGCTTCCTACTTGGTTAAGCAAGCATGAAGTGAGCTTATTTTTCCCTATATGAGGAGATTGCAACAATGTCTGCAGAATGCTTCATTCTAGGTCTTTTTTTCTTTGGCTTATGTGGAATTTGTTTTACCTAAGTTGTAAAAATCATCATATCTTGAGGTGGTTGTTTTTATGTTTTTTTATACCCATGACTCCGTGAGTGTTTGAGTTATCTTGTGTGGATCTCAATTATTCTTAGAGGGTAATGCTTGAGCCCTACTAAGAATATTAGAACATCACAGAAGAATTAGCACCTATGGGTAAACTCTGTTAAGATTCATTTTAGAAAAAAAAAACAAAAGCTTCTTGTTTTGCGCATAGGCTTGATTAAAGGAGCTTCCTCTTGTTTTATGCCAAAGGAAAAGGTAATCAGTTCGTCTACTCTGTGTTAGAGTTGGTGGATGTGGATCCTAGGGTTTAATCCGAAAGGAAGTCGAGTTAGGTTTGAGTATAGTTTGATGAACAATCTCCCTTCAACTCTTTTGTTTGAAATGCATTTATTTCTTCCTTTTTAAGAATGCTTTACCAGCAGTTCAGTTTGGGATCGAAGGAGGAATTGAGGATAATGCTGAAGGACGTGGAGGCATGTAGGAGCCTGCTATTTTATCTGACTTGGTTTTATATTAGACAAATGAGTGTGTGTGTCGGAAGCTCATTGATTTATACACCAAACCAACCATCTCGTTCCTCAATCCTATACCCAGATTTCTTGATTCCCCCCTCTTTAAGTGCAATCAGTGAAACTCTAACTTCTATTGGTGAGAAACTAAATACTATAAGAAGTGAAATGTGATCAATCATCAATCTTCTTTAATAATTTATTTACATGCAGCCAAGGTGATTTGAAGTTATGATAACAATATCAACCCCATACCTGCAAACACATCAAGAAAAGAACTTGGCCTGGCTATGGACAAAAAAAAAACACATGACACGATATCTATATGTCACACCACTCCAGATGGGAGTCGGATGACGAGCTGTCCCCCCAAAACGCTGCAAAATTTCAAGACAGAAAGTTCAGTATCAATGTAAAGTTACTGGTGGTTGGATTTTCCAAATAAAGAAGAAAGGCTAACCTCTTCACATAATAGTAACAGAAGTCAGCTAGGATAAAAGTCTGCACAATTTCTGAGATTAGAACCATAGATGGCCATAACCCATAACCGAGAGCTACTAAAAGGTGTCCACGACTATCCAATACCTGAAGATTGAATAGAAGGCAAATCCATCATCCGTCAATAGCAAATCACAAAAATGAATTTGTAGATAAAAAAAATAAAGGGATATGAACAATTAGTAGTATACTGCTTAAATGTGGTAGGTTTTGTTCATGTATATTAATTTGTAAATGCATTTAGCAACAATTAATTCCAACTCAGTTTTTCTTCAGGGAAAAGGAAATCCAACACGGTTGAAGAACAAGAAACAAAGCAGTTAAAAATCAAGATTGTAGAGTTTTCTCAGTAAATTTTACCTTTAGTCTTCTAAATAACAGAGCAAGTACAAGAACAAACCAATGCAAAAATAAAGAGAAATTATAAAAAATCAAACCTGGAGAACCCAATGAGCGCAGCTAAGGAATCTTGCAATACCCAATGCAAATACATAGTGAGCAGTAAACGGTTCGACAATCTGAAGGTTGAGGGGGGGAAAGTTTGCATTAACACCTCACCAAATATGTAGTTTTGTAAGGCAAGTAAATTCATTTCATTATGAAATATTGTACCTTAGTGTTCTGCATCACTCGCAACTGGGGCAACACTGAAACAGCTTCCAGATACACACAAAATGCCCAGAAAACTCTGTTAACAAAGTGATGAGAAGTTGATGGATGAATAAGTAAAGCCAATACAGCACAAGGTGCTATCTGCATGCAAAATATAAAGTCAATGATAAGCCACAGAAATATGCATCCAACTCAACTCACTAGTCCTGCATACGAGTTACCAACAAAAGAAATATTGTTGTTTCAATGGCCACAAGAAGCGTCAATGTTCCATAATATTAATTGGCTTGGGGTTTTCTCCTTGTCTTTACATTTCCCCTTTCAATGAAATTGCTTCTTAGAACAAATAACTAATGAGGTTAACAACGTAATCATCAGAGAGAACCTTCTATCGATTTGGTAAGGATGGCATAAAATCTATTTGGTTAGTTTCTCCTAAAGATTGGGAAGAAGGAACTTAACAATTAGAATCTTACCACATAATATAATGCAAAGTTGTCTTTATCCTCCATGTAGCTTGACTTGAGTTTGAAACGGATCATATATATCACCCACAAGGTTGTGGCCAGTGTTGCTAAATCTAACAGGGTGTGTATATCAAACTCCATAACAAAACTACAATACAACCTCACAGCCAAGAAAATGGCAGTTAACTCCTGAGACTTGAGCGATAATCCTGCAAAACCATAAAATGTTTCACAATTATATTTTGAAGAGGGAATGCATAGGAGAGAACATCTAGAGCAATCAATAAGCAAAAAGGAAGCAATGGAATACCCAAGTAATTCAAAACAATACGATTTGCAAGAGAAACCAAAATTAACACAACTTAAATGACATGAAACCAAATAAATAACAAGGTCTCGTGTGATAACTATGTGGGTTTTTAAATTGTACTTGCTTTCTCACAATTTCTCGATCATCGTTTTCATCTTTCCAAAGTAAACATTTGAATCCTTAACTGAATTCCCAAACAATTTGAGCTGAATTTTAAAACATAGACAACAAAACAAATCAACCAATATGAGGAAGTAATGTTTACAGCCTTGATTTGTTATCAGATGGAACCTAAAGTTCTAACTTCTGCATGTCTGAATAGTGATCTCACACGATTACAAGTACAGGCAGTCTAAATAGAACTTATAAATTGCTGCATGTGCAACATAAACATTTGAATGGAGGATTAGAGAAGAAATGACACCCTAACAAGTCCCGTGAAGATAAAACTTTAAGGTTCTCGTCCTTTTTGACTAAGGTCATTTTCCAACAACGAGCAGTTTGGTTCCACTTTGAGAACTTTATTACTGTATGTCAGCATATTCTTACATTGTTTCTCAATAAAAGTTGGGTAACTTTAACCAGAATAACTATAAAATCTCCCCAAAATAAACTAAGAAAGAGGGTTCTTGAATTCCCATAGTTCATCTCAGCTAAAGGCCAAATGGAGCTAGAAATTAAATAATTAGGGACAAGCGGAGAAAAGTAAAAAATCCGAATCCACGATCAAATTTCGACAAATGATTTCACTTATCAGTTCACTTGGAATGAGAACCATAAATTAATTAACTAAAGGCATTTAGCGACAAAAATCCGAGGATTACCAGCACAAGTTCTCTCTTTGGTGAGCTTATAGATGAGAACCAAAATCCCAATTGAGTGCAATGCCTCGGCAGCGACAAATAGATTGTCATGATCGTGAACGATGAATCGAAGTACCACCAAAGTTAGCATGCCAAGCACGACGGCCATAAAGGCCTTCACCTTCGGCGGCTGTCGCCGGACCCATACCGACGCGATGTGGATCGGATTTCTTGCCGGCCTCATGAGATGAAATGATTGTTATCCCTTCTTCTTCTGTAAGGTTGCAGGGCTAACTGGAGGCGGGGGAGGGTTAATCTTCCGGCGAGCAGCCGACCAAGAGAAAAAGAGGTGAACCGGTGACGATGAAATTTGAGATTTGAGAAAAATACTGCGAGCGGGGCTGAATTGAGTGTTCGGGTCAACGTATCCGAATCAGTTGAGTCTTCTTTTCTTTTTAATAAACTTTCATTGTGTATCTACGAGATCAAGATAGTAATCGATCCTATTTTCTTATATTTTGTAAATGGTAAGTTTTGTTATTTAAAATAATTTTTCTTATATGATTTACAAATGTGGCAAACATTTTTTAATATAAAATTTTGTTTATGATTTGTTCTATAAGTATACTGATTAAATCATTTGGATCGTGGTATATTTCTTTCCATCATTTATCTCCTCACGATTCATTTTGTTTATTCACCATGTTTCTAATCATTTTCTATTATGGCGATTGTAAGATTTTTTTTATGCCTTATTCTATTTTATCTCGGTGGTACTATTTTATGTTCTAGTGTGTTGACTATTCTTCATTGATAGGTTTTTGGTAGGAGAGATGGTCGAGGAAGATCGAGAGAAAAGAGCCTTTATCATCGTACCAAATAAGAAGATATCTTACAAGGTGATGCATTGGGTTTAAAGAATGTCGGAGCAACGTAGCACTGAGTCGTTACTTTAACCCTACCATAAAAGACAAGGAAATGAAATAGAGGTCCATGTCAATGACATGATCGCCAAGGCCAAGTATTGAGCTAAAGAAGTCCGTGAATTTGAAGAGATTGCAAAAGCATATAAAAAAGTCGGGAGGAGGAAGACATAGAAGTAGAGAGAATAAAGCCCTTGATTAGTCATAATTGGTTTTTGGTTCAAATCAATTATAGTTGATTCAATAAATGTTCAAACCAACTTTATGCCATCGAGAAGTGCAAAACAACAAATTCAAGTAGTAACATAGTTGTTACGAATTGAGAGTGTATATGATTGAGGAGTACCAAATGATGCTTAAACCGAAAGGAATAAACTAAACATATACATTTTAAACAAATTAATTAATTTTTAATATAACATACAATTGCTTACTTTTGATTTAAAGCATATATAACCTACACATCAAATGAAATGATGAAAATGAAGTGTCCATAACATTTTAAAAAATATGTATTCAATATAACATACGTCACTTCTTATTTTTTATAAATGTCCGTTTAAAGTTTATGCTATGACACAAAATAATAGGCTAACTTAAAAAATGAGTGAGTAAGTTTGTTTTTTATTTGAATAGAAGCACTGCACACGTGTGTAAAAATCTTTATCATATCATATATTTATAAAATATAACAAAATATAAATCTAGTGTATCATATATTTATAAAATATAACAAAATATAATTCTATCCGTACCTAAAATTAAAATGAGTGAGATAGAATAAAATTTACTAAGGGACCATTTTCACATCTTAATTAATGATATAATTTATGTGTCATTAAAAGTTATTTTAATAAAATAACACTTATTTACAATGTTATTGAATTGAATTTTCCATTCGTACGCACTCCCTCTCTTTCTCTCGCAAAAACGCTTGCACACGCTCCAGCCGCCGTAAATTTGAAACTCACTAAACCTTGTATCACTCCCTCGCGTCCGCCGTGGTCTACTTCGCCGGCGTGATTCTTCAAAAGAAATCCTTCACGGCGAGACGGTAACTCTGAAACGCGAAAACCCACATTCTACTACGGCCGCCGCCGCCATAGCATCCGCAAACGGGGTACGGTTCGGTCGTGAGTTATTGGTCAGTCGTTTGCCTTCGAAAAAACCTTCCAGCCGCCGTCATTTCCGTGCTTCATCGGGTAAGGGATGTTGGTTTAGTTTATTTTCGGATTGGATTTTAATGTTTGAATATCTGCAAATCTTAATTGAATTAGTTCAATGGTATAATGGACCATATGCCACCCTTCAATGGTATTTTATCATTCTAATTCACTTATGTGCAATGCTCTGCAAATCTTAATTGAATTAGTTCGATGCCAAATTTACTAGGTAGATGGAATTTGATATGTTTAGAACATTATTTTGTGATTAGAGGTTTTGAGTATGATTGCAATTTTGATTTATTTCGGATATAAGTTTTTTTGTTAGGAGCATTATAGTTGGTGTCAAGAAAGCTAAGGGTTAAAATTTGTAAAGCTTCCTAGTTTAGCTTGAAATTTGGGATCTATAGTTCTTCTCACGTTTGTTGAAGAAGACGTTGTACAAGTTTTAAAAAGTGTTGTTTGCTTTGCTAGCATATTGGTCATTAATTAGTTTTTTCTTTTGTTTGTTGTTGAAGAAAACACTATTCAAGATAAAAAAAAAAACGAACCCAATATTGTGGCCGCGATTACTACTATTACCTGATAGGGGTTGTGAGTGAGTTTCAATTTTTCAAACCCTTAAATCAAACTAGCCGTCTCACATGCCATCTATCATTATTTTTTATTATTTTGAAGGATCATGTTACTCAAATTGCAGTTGCTGTTGCAGGTGAATCGAGCAGTGATTTAGAGGAAGTTGTTATTGGTTGAGGTAGAGTCTAAAGAGAAGAATTCAAAAATGAAGAGTAAAAAGAGGACGCTAAAGAGTCCTAAAGAAACCGTGAGGCCTTCCAAGTCTGCTCGAGTTTTTATCCCAATGGAAGTGGAAGTTGTTGATGAAATAGAACCGGAGCAAAGAGAAGTGCCTCAAGAGTCTGAAGAAGGTTGTCCATGGAGGAACTTGGAATTGATTTTGCTTCTTCAGAATAAAGAGATTGACGAACAAAAGTTTGTTTCTTCACACTTTATCTTTGCATATATGTTAGGGTTAAATTCGTTTGTCTTGCTTGGAACCATTGTAAGTTTTTATCTAATGATATTCGATATTTGGATGCAGGAAGGTCAAAGCAGTGTTCAGCTTTCTAAACTCAAAGTTGAAAGAGATTGATAAATATTATGATACGGTAAAAGTATCACGCTTGATAATTTTTCTCAGTGATTGGGTTCAGTCATTGTTGATTTCTTCTGAAAAGAAAGTAAAGAATGGTGGTGAGCCATGCTTAGATTATAGATGCTGGGAGGTTTTTAAATTTTGTTTGAAAGAATCAGTGAAAACACACACCACTTTGAACCTCTCAAAAAATCTTTTGCATGCCTTTTGTTTTGTTACAAGGCATGCAATATCCTTATTAGTTGCTTCGTTGAGTTCAAAAGAAGAGTTATTTGGTGGGGATTGTTTCAAGTTGTACAATATTGTGCTTGACTGTGTTTCTTTAGTCTTTTCAACCCACTTGGGTCTATCCAATGAGAGTTTAGATGCTTGGACTTCTACAATTGATGCAGCGCTTGAGTTTCTTCACATAATTTATGTAAATAGCTTGGAAGGTGGAGATGTAGGAATTTTTGCTATTAAATTTTCTTGCATGATGCTTGAGCCTTTTGGTAAGTTTTTGTGGATTCACCCTACCAAGAAAACTGGATTTCACAATTTTGTCAACAAGCTTTTGGAACCATTATTGCAATTATTGCGTGACATAAGCCTTAAACCTGATAGATGCAATCATTGTTGGACAAGAACATTGATGAAGTTGCTTGAAGACGTTTTATCTCATGCTTTGTTTCATACTGTGCACATCGATGGATTTTTGTGCCTACATGGTTCAGAGAAAGTTATGAAATCCCATGATGAGAAATTAGAAGAGTCTAAAGCACATATTAGGAGCTACCATAGACATTTGTTTGATAAATTGCAAAAACTAGTTGCAGGAAAGAAGTTTTTGGCATTGGGTGCAATAGGAGAATTGTTTCATGTGCTTGTTGTAAGAGTTAAAAAGGTGAGAGGGGCTTCGATGTTATTTGAGGACGCCAAACTGATTAACAAAGTGGGTTGTTTGGGACCTTTGAGGGATGGTATATCAAGTCATGCATCTTCTACTCTTCAAGGAAGTGTTGATGGACTATCAGAAAAAAGCAATATTGAGAGTAATTTGAGTACAGAAATAAGGAGGTCTCTTTTTGAGTTTTTTGTACAGATTTTGGATCCTTTACTTCAGACCATAGAACTCATTAGCTCCGAGATTCAAGTGGGATCGACCTTGTCAGATGTTCATTGCTTACTCAAATCAATAAATAATATACTTGCAAGTTTTATGAAGGAAAAGGTGTACTTGAGAACTGAGGATAATTCTGAAGGAACTTGCCATAATTTCTTAAAAAAGGTGTATGATACAATAATGTTGATTTCCTCTCATTTATTATTATTATCAAGAGATGAGATAGAAAACAGTATAGACCTAGAAGTCTTTGTTTTAGCAGCAAATGAGATACTGGTGACTCTTGGTTATCTTCTGGAAATTGAATATGATGTGATTGGGACTGATTTGGTGAGCTTATGGACGCTGATCCTTTCTTACTCTGCTTTTAATGTTTCTTTTACAAGCACATCTAAACAACACTTGTTAACATCCAAGATTCAAGAGCTTGGATGTCAACTGGTCGTGTTATATGGTCAGCTACGGCAGGTTAGTATTAAGACTCTGAGTTATCATCTGAAATTTATCTTGATTTGTTGTCATGTATTTCCCTATTATATTTGTTTTTTGTTATATAACTTGGTTTGATATTTTTTTTACTTAATCTAAAATTTTAATATACAAAACCATGGTCACTCCTTTTTTTTTTAATATATGTATATATATCTATATGTTTGCTTATTGTAGGTCAACATCAGTATTTTTGCTCTATGTGAAGCTATGAGGGCAGTGATATCAAATGAAGGTGAAGCTGAAAAAGGATATGCTAGCTTTATGACTTCTTTAGGCCAAGAAGCTTATGGGAAATCAGTTGGGATGTTACTTTCTTCCCAAGAAATAAAATTTGCAATTCATAAAGCGATTAAATATATACCTGAAGGGCAAGCTAGCGGAATTGTTCAGCAGTTAACCGAGGATGTGGCAAAAACTTTAGGATGGTTGAAACGGTGTAATATGAACTTGATTATAAGAAACAAGACAGGGGGATCCGAAATGCAATCTGTGCTTCTTGGGAGAGGGTTATCTGAAATATATTCTCTGATGTTGGATTCACTAATGATCACATCAGGGAATGCTTCCCAAGTTGGAACTTCGATTGTGAACTTGGTTTCAGTCATACGTCCTTGCATGAGTACATTAGTTGGACTAGAGTCAGATGGTGCCAAAGCATTCTTCGTTGCTGTCATGGGAAAAACATGGGATGATTTGGTTGCAAATGAAGAAAATTGTCTCGGATTTGGAATGACTAGTCATTGGGTCTTTGTTTTCTTCTTTCGCTTGTACATGTCCTGTCGGAGCCTGTACAGGCAAGTAATTAGTCTGATGCCCCCAAGTTTGTCTAGAAAGATGTCCGCAGCAACTGGAGACTCATTCATGGCCTATTCTGCTTGTGATTGGATGCAGAAGACTGATTGGAGTGATGAAGGATATTTTTCATGGATAACTCAATCTTCAGCTTCTGTTCTTGTTATTGTTGAATCAGTTTGTAGTCTTTATCATCAAAGCACCAACGTTGGTTGGTACCCTTTAATTTATGTCTTGCTTATCATGGTTCTTCAGAGGTTAGTGGATTTGAATAAGCAAATAGGTTCTCTGGAGTATTTGCACCAGAGAAGTGAAAATTTGATGCAGGTTGAGGTCCTTAGTGATGATGACTTGTCAGTGTTACAGAAAAAGATAAAAAAGTTTGGAAGGCTTGTCTCTGTTCTGCGAAAAGAAGCAGAAGATCTTACTGATTTCATGATGGGGCATTTATCTTTAGTAGCTAAAGGTCGAGTTTTGAATTCAACCAAAAGAAATGCAACTTCAAATGATAAATCTACTGAAATGCTTAGCGATATTGATGAATGGGACTTCAGTATTTATAATGTGAATAAAAGGTCATTTCCCACAGCTGTTTGGTGGATTATTTGCCAGAATATTGATATTTGGGTGAGTCATGCTGCTAAAAAGAAGTTAAAAATGTTTCTTTCTTTCTTACTTCCTACGGCTCTCCACTTCTTAGCAAGCAATCATACTAAGATTGAAACACAACAAACCTACGGATATCGGCAGCCAAAGAAAGTGTCTCTGCAACAGATTTCATCTGCTGTTCTAAGTGATCCCATCTTTTATGAACGCAGTGTAAGACACTAAAACAAATACTACTCACCCTCTCAGTTTCTTTCTATTTCAAGGGAAATAATGAACATTTTATTCTTTAGTTTTGGTTTGCACATGATTGTTGATGTCTTTTGAAGGTTTCATTGCCGTCAATACCTTCTGACTATCTAATTCTTTTTATCAATTTCTTAGTGTTCATGAAGTTTATAATATCACGTGATGGTAACACTGTCTATTCTACTAGTTTGTACGCAGGTTTATGGCATCAAGGTTTTGTCGTGAGTTGAAGTCTTCATTATTATCGTCGTTTCATGATTTGAATAGAAGTTTGGCTGATTGGATGGAGGTGATAGCCACACTTGAGCATTTAGCTATAGGTGTTTGCAGTGGCAAACACACTCCTGATGATAGTGCTCTCCTTGCAAACACAGTTAATCTTTCTTCTGATATGTTGCACGCAGAAGATTGCAAGTTGAAGGGTGATTCATCTGAAAGCAATGTGAGAATTAGAGATTGTCAGCATCTGATTAAGCTTTTATGTCTGATGCCAATGGGGAATATGAGTTCAAAGTCCTTTTCCCTTTATACTACTCATGTTCTTGAACTTGAAAGGTATGCATTTTTTGTGTCTTTATTGCACTTTCTTCTTATTAATGGTGCCTGCAGATGTTTCTTAGTTTGCAGGATAACGTAGAACTCACTCTTATACTGTATGACACGTCTTTTTGTATGTCATTGTTTTGATATCAATGCTATTAATTAGACAATAAATAGTAGAATAAGAAAACAATCTCAAGTGAATCTTGGAAGCTGGTGTGTTCTGTAGTTTCTTGGAGTGTCATAGTTTAGAGCCTTCGATTTTTTTTTAAAAAAATTTCTTTTGTTTTCCAGGATACTGGTGAATGCTTTATTAGATAATCAGACTGCTCTATGTTCAAATAAATTTGAACTCCTCAAATTGTTTGCATCTTGTCGGAAGGCCTTGAAATATATATTTAGGGCTTACTGTGAGGCTGCTAATGGACAGAGCTCATCTGTTCCAATTCTATCTGAAAATCAATTTCCCTTTTTATGGCTTTTCAAGTCTTTGTCACTTGTTAATCAAATTCAAGAAGTTTCTCCAGAAGGTACTGACAGACAAATTAAGGACATCATCTTTTCATTGATGGATCATACATTATACTTGTTTTTAACAACTAGCAAATATCAATTTAAGGAGGCTCTCTGCACAAGTGTAAAAGTCAACAAACCCTGCAAGGAGCAACCCCAGGACGTGTGCCAAGATCTAAATGATGGGGATGATTTATGTTTAGATTCCATTCACAGTGTAGAAGTATGCAGTAGTGCCATTCAAATGAGCAACAGTCTGAAGGAACAGGTGGAGAGTGAACTTATCTCTCTGAAGAAGTCTAATTTTGCAGTTGGAGATGCTAAAAATAGAGCCGATATTTGTAAATTTAATTCTCTAGCTTCTTGCCTTAATGGATTTTTATGGGGCCTAGCATCTGTTGATGACCATACTGATTTGAGGAAAGGTAACCATCACATGAGATCAATGAAGTTGAAACGTGAGTATAGTTCTGAACTGAACAATTGCATGAATGCAATTTCAGAATTATTAGGCCTCATCTTGGAAATGTTTCTTGATAGAGATAGTCAATTGCCGAAAAACTTGTGTGATTATCAAGCATTTCAAGACCTAGAATCTTCTTATTGTGATGATGACAGTGAAAATGTTAGCAAAAAAAGGAAAAGGTTGAAATTGGAAAATAAAAGCAGTTTTGCTTCTATTCTCAACGATGCTAAGTCAATTGAGATGCAACTCTTGAACCAACCCTTTTTGCGAGGTCTGCTGCAAGGTTCCTACCCTGAAGTTAATTTTGCTCTTAAGCAGCTATTTCTTGCTGCTTCAAGAATTCTGAGATTGCATAAGCAATATGATACAACTCCTTTGTCGTCGAGTTCTATGACCATCCTAATTGGCATTTCCAGATTCTTGTTGCTTGAATTTGTGGATATGGTTGATGTGCCACAACCATTTTTGCTTGCATGCTTCGATGGTGTTCTAAAGTATTTGGAGGAATTAGGCCATCTGTTTCGTTTTGCTGATCCTGTGCAGTCCCGGAATCTATATTCTGAACTTATAAATCTACATTTGCAAGCTGTAGGAAAGTGCATTTGTCTACAGGGAAAAAGAGCTACATTAGCATCCCATGAGACGGAGTCCACTACAAAGACTCTTGATGGAGGATTTTTTAAAGAATCATCTTTTCCTGGAGTCTACTGCATGGATGAATTTAAAGCTTCATTGAGAATGTCATTCAAAGTGTTCATAAGGGAAGCCACGGAGTTGCATCTCTTATCTGCAGTTCAGGCTATAGAGAGAGCTCTAGTTGGAGTGCAGGAAGGTTGTACAACGATATATGGATTATATTCCGGAAGTGAAGATGGGGGAAAGTGTTCCTCTATTGTTGCAGCTGGTGTTGAATGCTTGGATTTGGTACTTGAAATTTTTTCAGGTAATTTTTAATCACCATGTCCATGTTTGTTTTATTTTCTCCTTAATGAAAGTTGTTTTTATTTAAAAAAATGAAAAATTGTACAGTGTGCTTTGTTTTCTTGACGTAGTCCTCTCATGATTCTTCTTCTTTTCCGCCCCTTTAAATGGATAGTCTTATTAAGTGTCCATAATGGCCACCTAACTAGGATATGTCCTACAAGTTTTCTTGACACCTGAACGTTGTAGGTGTAGGCAAGTTGTCACAAAAGAAAAGTGGTTTTAGCATGTATTGTAGGGTTTATGCTTTTTATTTGTATGCTACTTTACCATGATCTCAGATGTTGCATTATCTGTATGTAGAAGTAGGAGCAATTAAACTGAAAGGTTATTATTCAAATTGTTTGTGACGTGAGAAATAATTGTATGTAGAAGTAGGAGCAATTAAACTGAAAGGTTATTATTCAAATTGTTTGTGACGTGAGAAATAATCATATTCATGTATTCTTTCGATGATATGCAACTTAATTTTCTTCTTTTTCTTTTTTAGGACGTAAATGCATGGGTGTGATTAAAAGACACATTGAGAGTTTAACTGCTGGTCTGTTGAGCATAGTTCTACACTTGCAAAGTCCCCAAATTTTCTATAGAATGATTGCCATGAAAGATAGAAGTGATCCAGATCCGGGATCAGTCATTCTTATGTCTATTGAAGTTCTTACAAGAGTTTCAGGGAAGCACGCTCTTTTCCAAATGAACGTTTGGCAAGTTTCGCAGTGTTTACGAATTCCTGCTGCACTTTTCGAAAATTTCTCTCTTAAGCTCCCAGGAATTGCCACTGAATCAGAATGCTCGTTGATCTCAGCTCAGGAAACCTCCAGTGTAGTTGTAACCACGAGTAGTTCTACTATAGACAAACAATTCACAATAGATCTTTTTGCTGCCTGCTGCCGCTTATTATACACTATAATCAAGCATCGTAAAAGGTATGATTTAGCATCAAGAATTTAGTTGTAAAGGTAATTATTGGAGTGTGTCTCCTGAGAGAGTTAATATTTGTCCTTTGTTCGATCATTTTTTATTGGCAATTTAGTCATGCTCGATGATTGGATACAGTACTAGTTTCATTATGTTTCATCGCAGATAATCCTTGAAATATGTTGTAGTTCATGTAACTACATAAAGGACAACGTATTCTAGTTTTAACAATTGATTGTAATCTTGTCTTGTGAAGCTAGAAGCATGAAAATAGTTGTTTATTGACATTTTAAGTTGATGTAACTACAAATAAGTTCAGCACCTTGATATCACTATAGTAATTCACTGTGATCTTTTGTAGATTGCTGTAACTGTTGTTATTTTTTTTTCCTCTGTTGTACGTGTGTTTTATGTTGCTTGAATCAAATTGATGTCAATTGTAGGTGTCAATTTTTATTCTTTTATTGTGCCTTAGCGTAAAACCTGTATTTCTCGAACTGATTTCTTCATTGTTCATAGTGAGTGCAAGCGTTCCATTGCTCAACTACAGGCATCAGTGTCTGTTCTTCTTCAGTCCCTTGAAAGTGTAGATCCAGACCCAAAATCTATGGGTGGTTACTTTTCATGGAAAGTAGAAGAGGGAGTAAAGTGCGCATCTTTCCTCCGAAGGATCTATGAAGAGGTTTGATATCTCCATCAATGTTTCTTAATATCTATTTATGACTTGTGTTCCACAACCTAAATAGCATCGGCGTTTCTGTAATTCTTCTCTCATTGCCAAGTTAATTCTTTTTTGCTGACTGCAATCAAGTCTTCATACGTTCAACAACTTTTGATCAAATTCTTGCGTGTGGTTTTAAATGAGCATTTAAGATGGACGGCATTCATTCTTTTTAAAATTGCTATGAAGTCCATGTATTCTTTCCCATTCCCCGAATATGTTATTTGTGAACTTTTCAATAAACTTTTTGGAATTCTTTTTAATGACAAATGATCTGGTGGTCGGTTATGCTGTTGAAATGTTTTCTCAGTCCGGCTAAGTACCCTTGGTAATTAGATCTATAATTTAAACCGTCCCTCTATAGTACTCAGAGTTTCGCTTTGATACTAAATGAAGTTGTTTTCGTTTGTTTCATTTCATGGTTTGTCTGTTCAAGTGACATAACCCTTTTCTGTTTCCACAACACAGATAAGACAACAACGGGATATTGTAGAGCGACACTGCGCCCTATTTCTTTCGGATTACATTTGGTTTTACTCGGGACACGGCCCCTTAAAATCTGGGATTAGAAGGTTTGGATCCTTTTACTTCTAAGAAACTTTTTATTAAATTATAGCTCTACAGTCTTCCTAATATCTCATCAAAAAAATATGTGTGTGTAGTCTTCCTAATATATGTATGTAACTTATCCATTTGTCTTGGAATAAACAGCTGTTGAATTATTTAAAAGTAAAACTATTGAGGAGGTTAAAATGCCGTATTCTTTTAACTCTATCTGAATTTGATAACATTTTGATTGAGTACGGATAGTGAATGCTTAACTCATTATCGTAAATTTGACAATTCTACTGCAGGGAAATCGACGATGCATTGAGGCCTGGTGTCTATGCTCTTATAGATGCTTGTTCAGCTGAGGATCTTCAATATCTTCACACTGTATTTGGCGGTACGTATTTCTAAATTGCTATGGTCTGTGGAAAGTAGAAGCACCTAATTTTTAAAGGACAAAGATGAATGTGCAAAAGGTTAACATTACTAATTTTTGTGTTGTTTCTGCAGAAGGTCCGTGTAGAAACACTTTGGCAACTTTGCAGCAGGATTACAAACAATTTTTCCAATATGAAGGAAAAGTATGATTCTAATATAATACAGAAATAACTCTTTTATATCTTCATGAGAAACGAGAGATCTTCTCCATATCATGCCACAAAAGAACCGCAAAGGGAGTGGCTGTTTGATCGGATTACATTGCCTAACACAGAATTCTGAGGTAAAGTTAATGTACAACACACAGAATGTCTTAACCATGGCTGAACATTTGTGTAAATAAATTTTAAAAAGGGTCAGTTTTCCTTGTCCTTTTGTCCAGTAATGTAATCTATTTTATGATATTTTTACATTGTATATTACATAGCAGTTTTTACTGCAATTTTGTCTAATTATAATTTATATACCTCTTTGAGTTTGCCATCAGTCTCTATTTTATATTCGTCCCTAAATTGTTAAGTTGATTTATTTTATTTTATTCATTGAATTAAATTTTTATGTTGGATTTTGTCTCTTGAACTTTCCATTTAAATATTTTAGACTACTTGTGTATTTAATATTTAATCTCAATCATCGTTTTAAATTTACTAGGCTCACAATTGCAGTAACTTAACATAACCTTTTATATTAGTGATGGAAGGTTATAACATGAGAAAATTTAAGTCATTTTGAAAACAATTGAAGTTGTTGGACAACAACTGAAGGAATCATTTTTTGAAAAACATTAAGCCAATCTAAACAAACAAATTAATATTATTGTAGATCATGAATGAAATTAGAACAGATTTGCTTTGAAACTAATGTCGAAATAATTCAATCTTTTTAAAAGTGGCTTAATGTTATCAGATGTGAACTTAAAAAGAAAAAAAGTAAAGGTAGACGTTGACCCCATAAAATTTTCTCTCAATTGGCTGAAATTTCTCTTGTTTTTGTTATGAATTTCGAAATAACAACACTTCTAAAATTACTTTTCAAATATTCCACTCTTTGTATATGTGGAAATAAATACATCTAAAGTCTAAACAGAAGTCAAATTATCTTTGTCAGCTTTGGCCTCTTTAACTTTACAAATAACAGATTTATTGGTAGATTTCTAAATTCAAGTTCTATATAAATTTACTAATCAATCCAACAAAAACTCTTCTTTTTTTTTTGTTGGGAAGATAAAGTGACAATGTGACCGAAAAATTGCATGAGGAAAAATTAAAGATCCCAACCATAGAAGATAAGGAGAAAAACAATAAAAGAAGTCCGTAGCATTTGAAGGTAAACAGTGAGGCAAAATAATTGGAAGAACTAGCTATTAGAGTTATATCAAGGTTAAAGTATTATGTCGATTCTAAACTTTGAACGTTGTTTTATTTATTTTTGGTCCTTCAACTTTTTCAAGAGTATGTTACGATCTCCAAACTTTTGGAAAAAACTTACTTTGGTATTAGAATTCCGTTAAGAATAATGACTTGAAATATTTAGATTATTAGGCTTTATATTTATCACATTAATTAAACCGATAAATAACCATTTTTTTTGTTAATTTATTCTATAAATCTTTTGTGTCAATGGAAAAAGATAACCTAACACATTTGCGAATAAACCAAATTAAAATCTAAACTTTCTTTTTTCTCCAAAAACTTAGATCTCTTGCGTTCCTACTTTTTTTTTTTTTCAAATTGGAATTGGAATTTTGAGGCAAATTACAATAAAATAGAACTAACATATCGATGTAAAATAAACTAGAAAAATAAAACAATTACAACACAAGTATAAAATAAAATGTACGAAATTGTAGATAAATATTTCTACAATATATCATGAAATTCAAAAAAAAAAAATTTGGGAGAAAGAGGAAAAACACTTCTGTCATAAAGTTGAATCACAAAATATTCTAAACTGAAAGTACTAAAAAATTTGTATATGCATAAATTGTCTTTAGCATATAAGTTGCTGTAAGTTGATAAAGTGAAATAAAATGAAAATATGTCATTTTAAGTTTTTTTATTTTTATTTTTATAAAACATCAAATTTCTAACTAACATTTAACTAAAAGTTAAAATCCTACGTTATAAAATGTTATTATATTAGTTGGCATCTAAATATAAAAATCATTTCATCATTATATTAAAAAATTAGGAGAATGTTAGCGAGCAAATAGAAAATTTAGAAACCAAAATAGAATTTAAACATTTTATTAATTATAATTTTAATTTAGAATTTTTTGGACAAACTTAAATATTTAGAGTTTTGTCATGGATGTATGAACTATTCTATACAAAATCAAGAGTTTAGACTCATTTTATTTTTGTAAACTAAACCTATAAATAACTCCTTCCATTTTTATTTTTTTTGGTTATTTTTATTTTGAAAACTACAGTTTTTTACCTTTTTAATCTCCAAGTTTTGATTTTAATCTTCAAGTTTAGATGAATATGTGTTTTTGGTTGATAAGTTTTAAAAATGGATCTTTTTAGTTTCAAGATTTATAACAATAGATCAATTGGGTCATCGAGTTTTCAAAACGTACATTTTTAGTCCATGAATTTTAACAAATAGATTTATAAGGTCCTAAAAGTATTTTATATTTGATTTTTTAAAAATAATTATATGATACTTAAAATTTTAAGAAATAATTGCAGACACTGTAACTTTTAGAAGTTTTTCTTCTAATTTAAAATATTGTATAATTATTTAAAATAAAATTAAAAAATTATTTAATGAGTTTTTTAAATTTATTAAAAAAACTTAAGAACTAAAAACCATGAATATACTTATAATGAATATACTTTTATAAGTTTATAGACTAAAAGATTATTTATCAAAATTTATAAACTAAAAATATAGTTTTTTTAAAAAAAATCTTTTTGCCCACATTTTCGAGAACTAATCAAAATTTTGAAAAACTAAAAATCTTGTTAAGAAATTTGTTATTTTTTTAAAAAAATTGACCAAAAATTGATCATTTCTACTTAAAAAAAAATATGCATATCAGTATGAAACAAAATAAGTTTAATGTTGGATTTTTGAATTTACCAAAGGGTTACCAAAAAGTCATTTTACACATTTGAATGTTAGAAGTTGAAGTACTTCACACGGGACTTCAAATTTCACAATCCATTAACTCCTACCGCGTTTTCCCAACCTTTTGTCGTAGACCAATGTGATGTGAACTTCGTCAATTACCAATGGAAGCCAAATTAAATTTAGTTTTAAAACATTATTAGTATGAATGTATGAACTCTTTGTGCTCTCAAACTTAGAAGTTAAGCTTTTAGACATTTCATTCTCTTGCAATTAAAATACTTTTGAAAAGAAACGAAAGAAAACTACGGACTCAAAACTTTCGCACCGCCACCACTCTATGCTATAAATACTCACTTCTCTCTCTCTCTCGCTCGCTCGCTCGCTCGTTTCCACTCCCTGTTATCTTCCATTTTCAAACCTTTCAACCTACTCTCTCAAATTCCCCATTGTTGACAGTTCAAAGGTACTGAAAATGACTTACTGCTATGGATGTAAACCTCGCCCTTCCGGTCCTCTTCCCGGTCCTATCCTTCTGCTTCTCGCCGTGGTTTTCATCTTGATCGCCTTGTCCTCCCTTTTCCCCTCCGAACCAATCGACTTCTCCGAATTTCAAATCAATTGGCCTCTTCTCGCTGTTCCGATTATCATTCTTGTTCTTGTTCGTTGTTTAGCATCCATGGATTCTTCACCCAGGTACTATGCTTGCCCTTGCGATCGTGGCTGGAAGATGCACTGTCGGTGCGGCCGTGGCAGCGCGTGGTAACTGCTAAACCTAATTTAATTGAAAATTCGTTTCATCATATATACTTAATCGTTGTTTTAGTGTAAATTATAAAGAGGATGAGATTGTGATAATCGTGTTAAAAGGATTATGATCCATTTATGTGACGGTAAGGATTGAATAAGGTGTATATGAAATTGAATTATGGCGATGTGTGTTTGTTTGTTTGTTCTTAGATTACATGTGAAGCGTAATTTTTTGTGATTTGGGGATAATCATTCAACTTTTAGACATTGAAGTTTGTTGGATTTGAACTAAGTCAAGTAACAAGGCTATAATCCGTCTTGGCGAACCTGCGAATGAAATCAAGAAAATCATTCAACCACACCTATAAACAAATCCTATCAAACATTCTAGAGACCGATAATTGTTCATGGGAGCAATTCTAGCATACTTCAAACTTCGAACTTACGTATTGTACCAATCGGAAAATTATCACAAATTTTACTCTTATATAACTAACACCTTTTTTTAAAAAAAATGAGCAAAAAAAACGACCCTTAAGGTTCTTTTTTAAAAAATTCCTGAATCTTATACTAAAATCTCATACCCAAACTTATGTACTTTTATTTTATTTTTTCAAAGTCTGTTACTTTACCAAACAAATATTATATCAAAATATTACCTAATTTTACATTAAAATTTTAGTATATTAGATGGAAGGTAAATTGGATATAATATTTGGCACAATTACCATTTTCAGTATGAGTTCAACTCAATTGGCACGGTATGTTCCTGAAGTACTCTGTTCAATGCTCAATTCCTTTACATCTAAATTGTTAGATGAAACATTTATGTACATAAATTATGAGTTCAATTCCCTCACTTCTAAGTTATATGAAACATTTTTAAAAGAAGGTAATTCTACGTCGATCTCTCAAAAATAATTATATCGACTTCTAGAAAAATGAATTATTTAAAATAGTGGATCTTTTTATGTTAAAGTTTATTTGTTAAAGATTATTTCTCCGAAAACAACCCTGTCGTGACAAAGTTGGAATGGTAAAGTTGTGACAAAGTTAGAATGAGAAAGTTGAAGAAAAATAGTTGTAATGGAAAACTAAGATCATAGAAATTTGAAATTTGTGAGGGTTAAAAAAAACTAAATAAAGAAGTTTATAACAAAATAATTATGGATAATTTAAATAAGCAATTTGTTCTAGTTGATTATATATACCAAGGAAAAATTAAAAAATTAAGTACTTAGGACTCAATTCTTAAAATAAAATCGAATTAGGATTTGTATACATAATTAAAGTACTTCAATGTCCATCAACTTGTACCTTTGCACAAAAACTATATATTAAAATAATTGTGTTATTAATTAAATCATCAATTGATAAAAAACTTAAACTCAAATTTAATTATTTATATTATATACAATAATTTTATCATTTTGTTTTGGAGAATGAGGTTGAATTAAAACTTGATATTGAAGCTAATTGACAATGAGTCAATTCAGTCACAGTCAAGAAAGAAAAGTTGGTATGAGAAATAACAATAAAAGAAAATTAAATAGAAAAAAGGTGGGTGGTGGATGGACAATAGAGTCAATTGGACATTAAAATAATGGATATGTTGGTAACGTTTGAGTGGTTCCTAGAAAGTTTCTTCCTATTAATGCACCATTGGAAACTCTAAATATCACAACTTGATTAAATGAATACTTCTCTTTTCGTTTGGAAATATATATATCTTCATGTTGAGTTATATATATCTGCATATTGAGTTATATATATCTGCATATGGGGAATGATAACAAATATCTCACAAATGTCTTATTGCATTAATCTATCTTAACATAGTTAACGGATTTAGTCCTCCATACCTTTGATTTGAGATGGGTATATAGATTTATTTATTTTACATTTTCTATCATTCATATGTAACATAATTTTACCTTAAAATAATTGATTTTATTAGGAATTTTTTAAAAAATTACGATAGTTTAAAAATTAAACTTTCATATATGATGAAAATTAAACCGTTAAACTCGAACAAATGGTTATAAAATATAAATTCTACCGTATGTATGTTTGAAGGTCTAAGTTTAATAACTCAATTTTTGTAATTGAAAGTTTAAGGATATAATAGCAAACACTATCTAGAGAAAAAAATTTTAATTTAAAATTATTATGACATTATTCATACGTTAAAAAACCCCACCATGAGGTTGAAAATTAATACTCATACCATGCATATCACAAGCTTTGTAAGATTAGTCTGCTTTCAATGGAATGAGGATTGATAATAAAGCAAAACCAGAATGAGAAGGACCAAAATGGCAATAGTCCAAGGCGAGGCACCTCGTTGAGCCAACCCGGTTGGTGATCGGCGAAATCCGAAGTTGATAAGTCGACTGGAGGAATATGAATACATGAAGAAAATAACGAAGATGGGCAACAAGAAAAGAAACAGCTGAAAACTTCTATTCAATTGAGCTTCATGGCCAGCATTGAACTGAGAAAACCATAGCAACACAATGACAATGCCAAAAATGATGAGCAATTGAATTGGTGGAGGAGAGACAGAGCTTAGGGTTTGGCCTGTGCCTGTCAATCCTCGTTTCCACTCTGGACCTCTTCTTTTTGGATAAAAACAATCCATTTCTCACTTGAAAATTCTATAGTGTCATGAAATAGAGACAGAGAGGGAGACTATAATATTTGGTTGTGTTGGTTTTGGGATATATTCTTTGAGTGTTGCCTCAGCCTAAGGTCATTAGGCTCTGTGGACTGATGCCTATTGGACACTCAAGTTCTTGATGCCAAGTTTGCATTTATATCAAGTATTAGATCCTTTTTCCATCTCAAATTATCTGTGTTTTTCACGAGGTAGAATAAGAATAAAACACAGATCATTTGAGATGGAAAGAGAATATTGTTACTTAATTAAACACTGATTAGAATAAAACAGACATAGGAAACTTATTTTCAACCATCTCTCAAGTATTCGTGGTTCAGTTTGAAACCAGAAAATTCGATTGTAGATATATACTAAACCCGGTGTTTGTTAGCTCCAGACCGAATTGAACCAAGTGACAAATATTTGGTTTGGTTTGGTTCTGATTTCAGCTTTATATAACTATAATACAGTTTTAAGAAATTTGGAAGTATACACACGAACAGTTCAAATCGAATCGTTTCAAATTTTTGGATTAACTAATAAGAACAGTTATGTTCGACTTTCAAATCGAAAATTGAATCTTACCATTTAAAAAATGGTTCCCTCACAATTTAAAACCCAAACAAACCAGCACTTCAATAAAAGAAAACCAAAATTTCAAATCGGTTTGACTCAATGTGATTAGTTTAATCAATGCCCCTAGTCTCCAACAAATGTAAAAACTACTATGAAAGATTCGACAGAAAAATGAAAACATGAGCATTATCCAACAAGTTATACCTATGATCTCCTTTTCTAAGACTCAGGTCCCAATTCCTGAGTCTCAATTTCTCTTGCTCTCATCTAAACAATTTCCCCGAGCAAAGATTGTATCTTTTATTGTACATGATTGAGAAGGTTGGTTGTTTTCCCTACTTTTCGTATATCGCAAGTATAGTAGGTGCTAACAAGCACAAATTCAAATAAGGGACAACACTTTAAGCTAAGTGTTTGTTTATGTACATCTTCAATAATTTCTAGAGACAACCCATCTAATCTTACAATATTTGGATGTCAAGAAAATTCATATAAAATTAATTTCTAGGCAGATGATCACATTGGATTAAACCTATGACTACTTAATCATTTATTAATCAAGAAAAACATGTCGAACTCTTATTAAACAGAAGAAATAATCTGGATCCAATAATTTATGTGCTCTAGTATTCTATAGCAAAGTAGCCTCGGGAATACAACAGAAGGATATTATTTTCTTGTCTTCATTGAAAGAAGACCCTAAACACGCCGAAAACTTGATTAGCATGGAAAAAAACATAAGGGATGTTATTATGAATACAAAACATTGCCATCCTTACCTCTTTTTCTTGACACCAGGGACTCCTAAAAAATTATCAAACAGCAACTTTCTTGGCAGTAACCGAGTTAACGATAGTTCCAAATTCAGGACCCTACAGTTGCAACATGAAACAGAAGTTTAGATGGAAACTATTAAGACATGTCTGGAGAGTGATTCTAAAATGATTAAAATCACTATGAAACATATTCTTAATCTTCCAAACTAATTTTAATGATGTGAAAATTGCATTTTGAATTGTAAAATTTAACACAATTAATTTTACGGGATTAAAAATGTGATTTTGACCACTCTCAAACATGAGTGCACATGTAAAGAAAGAGAACGGAGAGATGAGAAATGCACCTTCAATGAAGCACCGCCGACTAGAAATCCATCTATATCCTCTTTTTTTGCGAGCTCAGCACAATTACTTCCATTCACAGAGCCTAAAAATTTTGTCATTCCTTAGATATGTGAGCCACTATTGATGGCAATCTTAAGAAACATGGACTTCACTATAACAAATTCAGACGAGTAAAATGGGAGTGGCAGTTACCTCCATAAATGATTCGTGTTTTAGAAGCTACTTCTGATGATACATTCTTCTTAAGCCAGTCACGAATTGCTGCATGCACTTCCTGTGCTTGCTCCGGTGTAGCCACTTTGCCAGTTCCAATGGCCCATACTGGCTCATATGCGATAACGATACTATCCCAACTCGGAACAGCATCTGCACTCAAATGGAATAATAAAGTTACAGGGAACTCCAACACTTTTCTGTTCTCAGATTAGTAAGTGACTGTAAGATCATAGTGAAAGTGAAATGAGGAATGAGCCAGAAACTTACCTGCATAAGCTTTCAATTGTTGAAAGCAAACATCAAAAGTTTTCCCAGCTTCTCTTTCCTCTAGTAATTCTCCAATGCAAGCTATTACTCCAAGACCCTCGCTCAAGGCATAGGCAGCCTTCTTTCCTATAAACTGTAGTTGCCAAAGAAACAGTCAGCGTTGGACAG
Source organism: Cucumis sativus (assembly GCF_000004075.3). NCBI lineage: Eukaryota > Viridiplantae > Streptophyta > Magnoliopsida > Cucurbitales > Cucurbitaceae > Cucumis > Cucumis sativus. Next base: position 13,013,900 of record NC_026656.2, read on the forward strand.
AAGCAGGTTGATCACTAATTTGTTGGAAACCACTCAGCTCAATTTCTAAACGTTTACCTGGTCATCTTCACCAATGACGTGTCTTCGTTCAGAGTGGCCAAGGATGACCCATTTGCAGCCTATATCTTTCAATTGTTCCACACTGCAGTACATAAAAATTAATTTAACAATGACAAGATTATTTTATACATATTTGAGAGCAATGAAAACACAAAACATGCATGACACGTAATTTCCTCGATATGAATTCCAAAAGAAAAAGAAGAAAACTAGTTTAGTAAGCATCTGATGCAAATAAAAATAGGTCAATCATACAATTGCTTTTTAAAAAACTTCAACACGTAAGGTGAAAGAGTACAAAAAAAGGATATTTGACAAGCTTAAGTTACAAACATCAAAATCCCTTGGGGCTTCTTGTGTGTGTCAAACTCGTGAATTTTGAAAGGTAAAATTTACAAATCGCTCAAAGAAAATCAGTTCAAGCTTGTAAGTACCATCAAACTGAACCCAAGTATTCTTGTGTTGAACATTATCATCATCTCGTTTGCAGAATAATAAATAAGCAGACTTAAGTTGTCATCCTCATCAAATGGTGCAAAGTCAAGAGTTGCATGCACTAAAATTAACTTTTTATGTATATAATAACTCTTATGTTTTTTTCAAAAAAAAGTAAATATATAACTTTATGTTAGAGGAGAAAAAAAGCATCAACGGCAATAATAGTTGAATTAAGATAAATAAGTTTTTAAAGGCTTTTAAAAATTAAAATGTCTCATCAAGGAGAAGTCATAGTCAGATAACCTGATTTCTCCAGTAAAAGCGCCACCCTTGCTCACCCATGAGTTTTGGGCAGAAATCTCAATCCTAGATGTCAATGAGCTCTTCACCTGCTCAATGTAGACAAATGGAGGCGCTACAACGACATCTACATTTTTCCACACAAATCCAAAGTTCTTATTTTCAGAAAAATGTACTTGAAGAGGAATGAGAAGAAAACAAATGGCTATGGAGAAAGAATAGCTTTCAATATGAAGATAAAGAATTAAAGCCAATCAATATTTACAACAAAAATGCTTTTCATCCTCATGATTTTTTGTTTTTGAAATAAAAGTGTATACATTACATGTCAATAAGCATTCTCCAATATCAAATGCAACTTACCAACATCATCCTCCAACTTTGCATTGTTCAGGTCTGCGACAAGCTTAGCAATAGATTCCTTTGTACCATTCTGGAAAACAAAATAAACAGGGAAGGAATCAATATATGTCAATAACGAATCAGAAATACTAAATTTCCTTATCTACCAAGCATGGAGGGAGTAGCAGGCAGATAAATGTTTTTATTTTGGGTATGAGTTACTAAAATGGATCCAGTGTACTTGAATAATAATAATGATAATAATAATAATAATATATTATTATTATTAAAGAAAGAGAGAGAGAGTAAACAGGAAAGAGTTCCTAATGACTAAGTATTAGGAGATGAAAGTTTCTAAGACGACAATCAAAATAATTTAAAAGGCATCTGTAACACCCCATTAGACCCCGGATTTGGCAAGTGACGGCCTCGATATTTCCTTGTGTCTCCTACATTTGGCAACGTCATCCTTGCATGTCTTAAAAGCTTATTAGAGAGAAAGTTGTCCCGACAAACCAACACAACATGTTTTGTCCTCACTCACATGCATTCTAGAAAAATTCTCAAGAGATCACCTAACATAGAATTGTTTGAATCAAAGCACATAAATTTTGGAGTTCCTACGATTAAGCCACCAAAAAGGAAAATACACCTTGTTGGTATAGATAGTAACTTGCAATTCTTTTAAGTCATTTTTAAACTTACTTTCATGTCCTTAAGATCTCTCTCATTCAGATGTTATATTGGTTCATTCATGTTTCCTTCCTAAACTCGAGTTATCTCACATTGAAATGGCAAGACAACCTTTCTATAGTAAGCAGCTTTAAATTTCAACAATTTTGCCCATGACAATGAAGTCATATAGAAATATAGAATATGGCCTATTTTCTAACGCTTCTTATATTTCAACTAATTTGTACATACTTCTATTTGGTAGCTAACAGAAGGAGTTCCATACAAATCTAACTAAAACAATAGTAGATACTAATGATGATACTAGACTAGGAAATAAATGAAAATCAAGTACATCCTTATCAATATTTGACATAAGTAGATACAGAAAAGCAAAGTTATAGATATATCCATCAGACTTTTAGCTATAGGACTCTGATAATGAAGATACTTACACATTTCCAGTTTCCACCAACGAAGAACTGCAAATACAACAAAGGGTGATAATGATCAGAAATTAGAAAAATATGCAAATGAGAGATTATAGAATACCGATTGTCAAAATAAATAAATGAACCCCGTCAAAACCATGGCCTTGTAAATTGAAGGATGGGGATAAAATCAATTTGAAGAAAGCATTCGTTAATAATGTGGCAGTACGTACACTTTCCACAGGTATTAAAAAACGCCGGACGGCTTCAAAGACATGATAAATGAAACGGAATACTAGTTGCTAACAATCAAGGCCTTATACATTAACCATTTGGTTTTTGGTTTTTAATTTTAAAAAATTAAGCATAAAAACATTCATTCCAATTTCCAACTCTAAACTTCTTGGTTTGTTAGCAACCAATTTTTTTTTTTTTTTTTTAAAAAAGGATTAGAATTCCGCTCTTTTACTCCAGAAATACGCACACCATTGCAATGAATGAGGAAAAAATAGGCTCAATTCTCAGAAATCGAAAACAAAAAATTTAATGGTTACAAAAAAAAAGTCTAAATCTTGAATGAAAACTAATCACAATTCACAAGTATGACCTACAAAAGAGATCGACAAATTAATGAGCTCAAACAGATTTGTAGATAGGAACCATCGCCTAAACGCCTACGAATGAGAAAAACAGGCAAACATGATCGACAGACCAATCAAAAAGTGGTTGAGGTAGCGGAAACGATAGGAGCAGAGATGAAGAAGGTGAAATACCTTGCCGGAGCCGGCCATAGTGACAACCCCACGGGAACCTTTCCGGGAGGAAGCAAGGCGTATTTGTGAGTGGACGTTGTGAAAGAGAGAGTGAGAAATATCGGAGTTGGAAGAGGAGAATCGGAGAGGTGAAAAGCGAGAAGCGAGAGAAGTAGAGACCGCAGCCATGGCCGAGCAAAGAAATGGGTTTGGTTGAGCTGTGCTGTCTCCGCCGCTAGAAGTGGACTGAAGAGGTGTGTTTTGTTTGGTGTCAGTTTGTGGTTCACGATCAAGATTAGGCGACTGTGTGAGTCAATAAAGTGGATATCGAAAGCGCGTATTGTCACTCTCTACGCTACCAATAGGCAAACTTTTTATTTACATCAATTAATATGTTTCTTAAAACTTTACGTATCAATTAAATGAATAATTCAAAAATAGTAAAAAGAATATACATATATATATAATAATAGAATCAAGGTTACTACATTTTTTAATCACACAAGTAACGAATGTTTCTATATTTGCAATATGAAAAAAAAATATATCATAGACTATTTATTTCTAAATGCTTTTATCATCTTATACAAATTCTCTAAAAAGAAAATTGGATAAATTTCTAATTATATTCTTAAATTTTTAAAATCAAATTAATAAAAAATTGATCGAAGATATTAAATTTAAAATTTATTGAAAGTATAGTTAACCGTTGATATTTTGGTGTTACAAATCTCAAAAGAAAAATGTTAGTACGTTGAAGTATATCTCAAATATCAAAACTCTCCGACACTTTGTGGTGTTTATAAGTAACTAGATAGAGTATCAAGAAAAGGGCTTATAGATATTAGATTGTCTTATTCAACCATGTCAAAACAGAGACATTAGCTTGCGTTTTTCTATGTGTTTAATTAAACTAAATACATGGTATAGCAGGCTCGCCCCCACGGCAGTACAATAATTTTTCTCAAGCAAATCAAGTTGGATGCAATCAAAACTAGATCGAGAAGAAGCAGGCCACACTTCAACATATACTGAGGTAATATCACCACGCACTCTGCTTGCGATTGAATAACGCCATCGTCGGTGCAACAATTGTTGTCTTTCAACGGCAAGTGATCTTTATACTACTGAACTCAATTTGCGTTCATATTTGTAATAGATTTATTGACATTTTCTGTGATATTCGATAATATGTATCAGAGTAAAGTCTTCCCTAAAAAGCATATAGATAATAATAATATATATATATATATATGTGTGTGTGTGGTGTGTGTAATATCCATGACGAAATGTTGTTAGTAACTAATGTGTCAATAATAACTTTTATGAGCCTATATATGGCAATCACGAACATATCTAAGTAAAGAAAATACTGAATCCTCACTGTATACTTAAAAAGAAGGATTTTTCGAAAAGAAACAAAAAGAATTATAGTAAAACTTATCTCCAATCTAAACCTTTAGATTTTGACCAAGAAGATTTCAAAGGCCATAAAGTGAGGGCGCCAACTCTCTTGCACTCTTCTACTTCACCAATGTCCCGTGAACAAGTTTAAAACATATCTAGATTTTCACAAGCAGCAAACAAAGCAATATTTTTTGGGGTTACTCATAGTATGGATGCTTTTCCACCTTTCATTCAAGACCTTCATATTTCTGGACTCAGCATTAATGGTCTCTCTTCCACCGTCTCTTTCAGCATTCAAGTCCTTCCATTCTATCCTCATAATCATTTTCACCTTATTGGTGTTACAGCCAATGATGGTGTGATTGCTCTCAAGGATCGACAAGTCGCAGTTTCTAGATTCACAATTTCAGACATAATTTCTGTACCAATATTTCACATCTATATGCTCTCAGAGTCATTACCACATGATTTTTTAAACCAAATATCTCTGTCACATTCTCTTTTATACATCAACAATGACATAACCTGGGAATTTAGCACAAGGAAACAAAAAGAATTCAAACGAATGGACCAACCATATTTAGAGTGCTTTATGTCACGTGGTTAGAATCTGAAGCTAACCATACGTGCGACACTTGGCTAACTACAATGCCCACGTAGCCAAGTAAGCCTTTCCTGGAAGGGGTAGTGCGCCAAGCACTACGCCAACGGGTTGCAGCGGAAGTACTTAGGTTGGTTGCAAGACACGAGAGAGGTTGGAAGGATGAGGGAGTTTGGATGGATACGTCTTGGGAATGATACATTACATTCCAAGAATAGAGGAATACATATTTGGGTACAAATATGCTGTCTTCTTGTCATGGGGGTACCATGGGCAAGGTGACCTTGCTTGGCTAAGACATGCCAAGATGCAAGGTTGCAAGGCTTGATACAAATGAGGCCCTCTCCAAGTATTTATAGACCATCCTCACCGACCTTGGGCCTTAGAAGGTCGGCCAAGGGAGATTCTAGAGATTACAAGTTCATTTGGTACATAACAAGGAAGCCTAGAACATTCTAGAGAGGACTAGACCTTTCATGACACTCGCTGTCCGTCATAATAGCCTTCTAGAGTGTTCCAGCACGTTCCGGGGCCTTCTCGGGAGCTTCCCGCGCATTCCAGCACATTCTGGCACTGTCTCGGACGTTCTAGAGGCTTCTGGGGCTGTCTAGACCGAGCACGGGCAGGGCAGCACGCACATGGGCGTGTCTGGAGCCTTCTGGAAGCATCTGTGGGCGTCGGGTGCACGCGCGGGCCTTCCGGAGCCTTCCGCGCGCGCGCGCGGCCGTGCGCGCGCTCGCGAAGTGTCGCGCGCCTTCCCGATTCTTCTGGAAGCTTCTCGGAGGTTCTGGGGCCGTCTGGACGTTGGGCGGACATGGGCACGCTCGCTGGGGCCCGCGCGCGCCTATCGCGGGCGTGGGCTGCATGCGCGGTGCTGCACGCAGCGTCGGCATGGGCACGCGCGCGGGGCCGTGCGTGCCATGCCTGGACGAGCATGGGCGGCCGACTGGGGCGCGCGCGGTTGCTTGACTTGCCGCCTAGCCATGCGCATGGGCCGATGGTGGGCGCTGGTGCCGAGCGCCTATGGCCGTGTCAACGGGCATCCGGGCGTGCCATGGGGCTATGTCGTGGGCTGACACTCGGGCTGTCATGGGCACTCGTCGTGGCACGCATGCGGGGCTTGTGAGCCATCCTCGAGAGGTGCCTGCCAATGCCATAGGCATATGTCGTGGTCACCCTTGGGCTGTCTTGGGACCACGTTGGGTTACTCCTGGGCCTTGCTGAAGGAGTTGTGGCACGTATTGGTGCAATTTTGGGGGCGATTTTTGGGGTCAAAATTTCACACGTGACATTTAGCTAATTTCTCAGTGTGGGATTTTTGCAGCAAAACAACCCTAGAACCATAACCTTATTGCTTGCACTTGTACAGCCAAGTCTAAGTAAATAAGATGAAGATGGATTGAATGGCCGCTGCAACTCTGAAGACTTCATAAAGGAGGTAAGGTAAAAATATGTTCACAATCTCAAAATACTATTAATTTTGTAACGGCCTGTACATTGCATTGAAGATGATCCACCTCAGTTGCAGACAACTAGATAAGCACCAAGGAGTTTTAGAGTAACTTACAGACCGTCAAAAATAAAATTCTGAGAATCATTTAAATTGGGTGAAACTGCAACATTTATGGGCTTCCACATATATCAGTTGATTTTCGTCCATTTGGCATGCTACTAGATGAGTTGGCCTCTAAACTACGAGGTGAAGAACATCTACTTGAAGAACTCTCTACTGATAGATTGCTTTCCTTTCTGTTTTTTCCGTTTGTTTGTTCGTACGATGTATCCTGCAAATGAACAAACTTAGTTGATGGTATGGATATATCATATAAGTATATTAACTACAGAGACCAGCTTCAGGAGGTGAGTACGATAAACTAACCTGATCTGTGGAAGATCCCGGAGTTTTCAACTCCAGGCAAGTTGCAACTTCATTAGAATCTTCACTTTTCTCAATCTTGCTTTCAATTGAGGACTTGCTCCTGGTATTTTGCTCACTCAAGTTACGAGACCGATTGTCTGACTGAATGAAAGGTGGTGCATTTTGGGAGGACTGCTGCTCGGTCAAGGAATTAGGAGGTATGTATGGGACGAAGGTTGAACAAGGGTTTGCAATCACTCTGGGATCTGGATTACCAAAGAACGTAAAAGGCTGCAAGGATGGATGCAGGGGATATGGCCCTGGAGGCATTTGCATCGGCATGGGAAATGGAAAGGGGGCAGGGGCCATGACAACTGAGTGATCCATGGCAGCCCAAGGATACGTAGCCCTGAGTTTCTGCTGATACTGAGTATTAAGATTCTCAATATCAGATTTAAGCAACGCCTTCTCTTCTCTCAGATCACTCTTTTCCTGGGCTAGCTGCAGTTGAAAAAAATCATGTGATAAACTAATGTTAATTGCTTGGTATAATATAATTGTCTAATTTATTGAGATTAGCACATTCAAAATATCATCTCCGCTTGGTTCCTCTTTAAAGTGGCACATTCAAAATTGTCTAATTTATTTATATACTTAGACACATACAAAATATCACCTCCTGTGATTCTTCTGTTAAAGTAGCATATTCAGCTTTCAATTTGTTCACTTGAGATGTCAGATCCTTCAGCAATTGAATGGTATCCATTAAAATGGTTGCTTTGTCATTCTTGGGCCTATCAGGATCTGCAGAGTTATGGATAATATCAACGTAAGTAATCCATGTTCCTGATCCAGAGGCAAATATCTTCACAGACAGTGACATCAAGAATCATTTATTTAAAAAAATGATCGTACTTGAAATAGATCTGTTCGAGTACAAATGTGTTCTTGAGTCCTAAGAATAAATAATAAAAATACAGAAAGTTTGTATTCTTGCAATACAGAAACAACTCCAAACAGTATGTGATGGAGCTATTAGCTAAAATATGCCAATTTGTATTGCTGAAGAAAGGAAAATTACAAAGCTGTCAGACAGTCAGGGAGGTCTTATTCTCTCCCCTATCGACTAAGCTCACTACTTTCCACTCCGATACCTCAGTCTGATACATTGCAAACTATGGTCGTACAAGAAGGGACCCAGTCAGTTAACATCTGCTACGATATGTCCATCATTTACACAGGCTCTCTTGATCTATGTATCGTCTACTCACCAAATCATCCATATGTAAACTGATTCAAATTCACACTTGGATCCTAGCATAGGTAAAATGAACCAGACCATGGAATTCTAATAAGTTCAATTGTCAACACATTCTAATTAAGAAATTCAAGGTAGACAATCTGAAAAACGAAACTTAAACAGCATTGGAAGCCAAGCACACTAATGGTATGCAACAGAGTAGCATGCTATCCACCGTGAAATTTTGAGTCTCCCAAAATATGTGCATGTTGAACTCAAAAAATAATAAGAAAGTAGAAACAAGGTCTTAAATTCCACAAGAAAATAAAAACATAAGGTACAAACGATGGTACAAACAGAAAAACAGCAATGAGCGAAACAGATGAGACTCTTTTCATTTCACCTAAAATGTTTCCCAGCTCGACAAATTGCTCATTCAAACGACCCCTTCTTAATTTCTCTCTGTCAGCCTTCTGAACTCTTCTAGCAGCTGCAGAATCCTTGAACTCCCCTTCAGACCTATGGTAGCGGAAAACATTTATCGAGACGGTAGCTAGTAAGCTAAAGGTAATTTATCTTCTTAGAACAAGACGGAAGATAGTCAAACAACTCGAATAATGAGAGAGAAATCACAGAAACTATGGTTCTTTAATTGCACACTTAAACTAAATCAATCTGGACCTTAGGTTTCAAATCTCCCTTAACACTGCAAAGAGTACCAAACTCAGCCAATGGGAATATTTATGGTTGCAGATTGAGAAAGTTTTCCTCTAAAGTCAAAATTTCCGAAATAAAAGCCATTGCCATAGTCACAGAGAAACAAAATCGCTCTTAAACAAAGAATTAGCAACAAAAAATTACATCTCCTCTTAGTTGTCGGCAAATGTACAACAGATGGAGAGCAAGAGACTACACTAATAAAAGGCAACGAACTAAAAAACCATACTAGCTCAACGGGATGATCGAAACAAATTGAAATGGCGGATTCTTGCACAGACCTGGAACTGGATTGAGAACGAATTGGGTGGCCGGGAAGTTCAACGCATGGGACAACGGAGGATGAGGAGGAGGGTGTGGGCGAATTCTGAAGGAGACCGTCGCGTTGAATTAGTTGATCCATTGCTGCTGGAGACGGGCACTGCTGGCCCTGAAATTGACAATCCACCGTCGGAGCTGAAAGTGTGAGAATGTCTTCGTGGATTTTTCAAAAATAAGATGCATTTTCGACGTTCGAAACTGTGTTGATAAGGTGCAACGCGGTGAGATGACGTTGACGCTTCTTGAAATTTCAGCTTGATGACAATATTAATGTATAATAATAATAACGTAAATTTGGTCCTAAACTTAAAAAAAAATATTAATTTGGTGGATCGTTATTCTATGCTTAGGAGTATTGAGATAATCGTAATGTTTAGAACTATGTATAAAGTATAATAAATATTATTTTCTTTTGTGGATCGTATCTTAAGTAGATTCTAGACCTTATAGTGAGATTTATTGATTGAACGAGTAAAACTATAGAAACTCAAAATTGGAAGAGTTGAACAAATTTGTTTAGGCAACAAAGTTGGAGAAATCTTGCTCGTAAATGTAGTGCTTGCAAGAAAAAATATCAAACAAAAAATGCAAACAAAATTCAATAAGTCTAAGATACTAGAAAACATCTCATCCATTTTCAGCCCTTCATAAATTGATGAGTTATGAAATCGAAAACTACATGTCTATTATGTAATTTACTCAAACTTATAATGTTATTGCAAACTAGTCCATGCGTGAAAATTCTTTCATTTTATAGATTGACGAATTTAGAAAACTTAGAATTAGTGTAGTTTATTAAAATTAAAAATGTTATTACAAAATATCTATTTGTTACACTATCATTTTAGTTTATATATTTTGAAGTTCGTTCACTTCTAATTTTATTACTTTTAAATGTTCAACATGGTAAATGTAAATATATCTTACTTTCGAGAAATATAATACCTAACATAAAATGATCTTTTTAAGAAAGTAAACAAAAAAAAAAGAAAAGGCCATATAGACCCAATTAAATATAGAGATTTGTAAAAGAATAGCAAACTTGACAAAATACTTACCACCAATTTTGATAGTTAGTAATATCCTATAAAATATTGATGACATTCTATAATTCAATGGTTTTGCTGGCACGTATTTTAACTTATTTTATTATTTTAAAATTAGGTTGGTTAAACATTTCCTTAATTTAAGTGGACTATACTTGAAAAAAATGTTTTTAATTATTGAATAATTAATTAATTAAACTATAAAACTATCCCTTAATTTACCATTTGACAATGAAATAGGAAATTGGTAAAAATAAAAATCAACAAAATATTATTTTTAAAAAAATCAACCATTTTTGTTTTGTTTTTTGGTTTTTTATGCATGGTAAATAATTATTTTTAAAAAAGTCCTTAAAAATATACGATCTACGTTCATTTGCATAATTTATCTATGTTGTAGTTTCGAACATTCTACTAGACATGATTATATATATCATATATGTATATATGTGTAAGGATCATCTAGGTGAAATATAAAATTTGAAGAAAATGAAAAGGAAAGTAATTGATTGTAATTTAAAGAAAGCGAAGGCAATTGGAGAAGCCAACTAACCGAAAGCGATCAATAAAACGAAATTTCAAACAAAACTCAAGAACCAAAATAAAGAACGTTATTAATAACGACGAAATTGATGGAAGAAACGACATAAATTGATTTATAAAAAAAACTCGTCGGCATCAAACTTTTTTCCTCCAAATCTTGGTGGTTAATGTAAAAATGGTACAATGTTACGTTTAATCATTAATTTCAAAAGATTTAATTTTATATTGAATTAATAAAATATTTATACATTAATTACGGAAAAAAAAGTTATAATTTACCTAATTATTTAGTATAATATAAATAAAAAAATTGTTTTGATTTAAATTAATTTTTTTTTATAATTAATAAATATTATAGAATTATAATTATCCTACAAATTTACGAAAACCTAATATTTAGTACATTAGTAAAAATTTCAAATAATTTAGGTGTTTCGTTTAAATCTTTATAGTTTTAAACTCTCAATTTCTGGTCCATTTATACTTTCAAAAGTAGTTTGAAAACTTAATAAAAACTGAGTGGCAATGTTATAATTTTTAAAAGTATTGAGCGTATTTTTGAAATAAAAAAGTTGGAGCGTATTTATATTTAGCCCCAAAATAATTTATATTAGCATTTTCCATATTTATACTTTAGCCCCAAAAAAGTTATATTTCGATTTCCTGTACTTCTATCTAAAGCCTCTCGGCCATCGTCTTCTCCGATCCATTGCGAAAGGCCACAGCTACTAGGGCTGTAACGTAGAGTATCTCCTATTGAAGAAAAACCAGAACAATAATGTCGGGCATGGGAGATGGCTACGTGGGCACTGCCCAGGACGCCGTCAGGATTCGAAGACTCGAGAAGCAAAGAGAAGCCGAGCGCCGCAAAATCCAGGAACTCAAGGCCAAGACTGCCTCCGCCAAAGGCCAGCCTGGTCTTCTTCAGTTTGGCTCCAGTACCTCCGAGGTTCTTATTCGATTTCAATTCTATTGTTTTTTTCCCTTTTTTAATCCATTGTACATATTCTTTTTTTCTTCACAATTTTGACGATCTCGGTTTAAAAACTTGTATGGGTTTTTGAAAATTTTGTTCTTGGTGTATCAGATTCTCGAGACTGCGTTCAAGAAGGAAACTGTTGGTTTGGTGACGAGAGAAGAGTATGTTGAGAAGGTATAAAAAGAAATTATGATATAAGAATGTTTCCCATATAGTTATGAACAATTTTTTCTTCTTGATGTAATTGTAGAGGGTGAATATTCGAAACAAAATTGAAGAAGAGGAGAAGGAGAAACTTCAAAAGCTACAACAAGAGTAAGTTTGTTATGGTCGAATGCTACTGGAAAAAATTCGGCCGCTTTCCATTGACTGTTTTTATTTCCTTGTGTTCAGGGAAGAAGAACTCCAATTGCAGAAGCGGAGGAAAAGGAAAATAAGGGGGAACTCACGTTTGTCCTTTTCTGATGATTTTGAAAATGGAAGTGATGAGGATGATGATAATAGTAAGTGGTTTTCTCGTTGTATCTGAAATAGTTAGTATTAGTTTTTATGTACTATCAGCTGTGATTAATTCACTTCATTTGAGTACGATCAGAAGTGTGGTATAAATCTTACGACGTTTTAGTGTTATAGTTTGTAGAAAATTGACTTCTCATATCATTGCTAAGATGTTACTAGTCATGTCCACCCCTTAACAATCCTTATTGGTGTTTATGATTCATAGAAAATTTGGAGCCAAAAAAGCTTGGTCGTGGTAAACTTGGCAAAGATCCTACAGTGGAGACTAGCTTTTTGCCTGATAGGTGTGGCATCTTTTCCTCATCCTCCCTTATATCTTTAATCTCTTTTTGGGACTAACGTTTTAGCTTAGGGGGGTTGAGGATGCTATTACAGTGAGCGGGAAGCTGAGGAGCAAGCTGAGCGTGAAAGGCTAAAAAGACAGTGGCTTCGGGAGCAGGAGCAAATTAGAAGTAATCTTCTGTTTGGACTCTGTATAGATTTCATGGTGGCATACTAAATGATACAATACTGAAAGAAAAAATAGATAGTAAAATAAAACAATACTGAAAGAAATGACTAAATGCTTTCATTGTATTGCAGACGAGCCTCTTGAAATCACTTACAGTTATTGGGATGGAGCTGGCCATAGGCGAGTCATTCAGGTTGGTAACGATTATTTTATTTTGAAACAATCCATTTCTTCTTGCTTCCTGATCTCTACCTTTAACCTTACGTATATATTTTGTTTTCCTCTTTTACATTCAACTTTGCATCATTCAGGCACGAAAAGGTGATACAATTGGAGAGTTTCTCAGAGCTGTACAGCAGCAGCTTGCCCCCGAGTTTCGTGAGATTAGGACTACCTCAGTAGAGAATTTGCTATATGTGAAAGAGGATCTCATAATACCCCATGTAATTTAACTTCAAATCTTTTTGGGATATATTATTTTGGTCTTTGCTGTGAGGTGACTGTGCTGTGTTTCTTGTTTTGTGCAGCAACATAGCTTCTATGAGCTTATTGTGAACAAAGCTAGAGGCAAAAGTGGCCCAGTAAGCCTTCTTTTATTAACCTTGACAATTCTGTTTCTTCTGCTTACTAATGCATTAAGAGTTCACATTTTTTGTTTTCAAGTGTCTTCAAGATGTAATTATTTAAGACTTTGTTGTTTGCATGTGTTTGAATCACAACTTTATTGAAGATTAGGGTTCCCATGTCTATTGGTGGACTTGTTTCTTTATGTGTACCCTTGTAGGTTCTTTAATATTTCTGAATAGAAATTCATTTTCTTAATAAAAGAAAAAACATATTATTTTGTGTTTTTTTAGCTATCACAATTATCTGTTCATGTACTTGCATTTACTTTTTGGTTTTTTTCTCCCCAAATTTTTCTTATCCAAAAAATGATGGGCAGAGGATTTTGGCATCTCGACACTGACAGGCATACTTGTGTCTTCTTAGTAAATTTGAGGGCACTTATGTTAGCATTTTGTTTTGTGCAGCTTTTCCACTTTGACGTACACGAGGATGTTCGGACAATTGCCGATGCAACAATAGAGAAGGATGAGGTATATTTTCAAATTTGTTTTATCTGCATTTTTCTTGTGTTGATTCATAATATAAGTTTAGTGATGTCAGCGGAAGTAGAAAGTATCTTTGTATTCTTTAGTTAATCTTGTGTACAAATTATTTGCTTCAGCCCCTTGTTTTTGTGACAGCGATGTCAGATCTTGTAAGCTAATTACAGTCTGATTTAGTGAGCTAATCCTTCTATCCTAGCAAACATCCTTATAGAATTTAGATGGTAGAGATTTCCTAATTTATAGACTCTAACATCCCCTCCCCCACCCACCTCATTTCAATATTTCATTTGTGATGAAATATACTAGACAAGGACAAAAGCTAGCAGATTATAAACGAACTGAAAAATGTGGTCCTTTACGTGTGATATCAAATACAAAATATTATGGGCATTCGATAGTATGCAATTGCCTTTTATGTTTTTCTGTCCCTGCTCTGTTCCGATTTCCGAGGTTTGATTAAATGCATGTTGCTGCTTGAAAAAAGTATCTGACAAGAAGAGTGAACTTTAAGTCCTGAAACTTCCGTTAAAGAAGAACTGAAGAGGATGTGTTTTTACAGGCTATGCTCTTGATGATACTGTTATTGCATGTCATTAATTCATCACCTATATATTTGTTTATTCATTTCTGACAGTCTCATGCTGGGAAAGTTGTTGAGAGGCACTGGTATGAGAAGAATAAGCACATCTTTCCAGCTTCCAGATGGGAGGTGAGCTATATTCTCTCTGGCACTGCTTTGTTAGCTTATGTGATTATTCTTCTTGTATGGTACTTCCACAAACTTTAAGCTTTAATACTCCTCGTGTGGGGCAAAAGAAATACTAAGAGCCTAGGATCTTCTTGGACGAATACAAAACTTCAAACAATATCATTGACTCTGTTATCTTGAACGCCTTGTGTAAAGATGGACCGGCTATGAACAGCCATAATTTTTCTTTCCTTATTACAAATTGGACACATCTTTTGTATACCCTTCAATTGGTCCCTTCTGTATCCTTGGATATCTTCGGATTTATTTCTTCTTCACCTATTTGTTGCAGATATATGATCCAACCAAGAAATGGGAACGATACACCATCCACGGGGACTGATTCAATGTCTTATAGCAAAAGAAGCATGATTTATGCTCTGAATCCTCAGTTTTCTTATCGTTGTCTTCGTATACATGTCTGGATGTTTAGAAATCCTGAAGGAATACGATTTTAACTTACAGGTGAAGTCATGTAATTTTCCCTTGAGCATTCGTTTTCTTGCTCATTGTGAATGGTCTGTGCATTGTTTTATTTAAGCATTTAGCTGTAGGATTGAGATGATATATTATTCTACATTTTGGCTTTAGAAACTTGTTTAGGGTGGATGGAACTTCCATTGATATTAATAGATTTGCTTCCCGTTGATCAAATGTCTATCTGCATTGTTTTTCGAATATGACAACAGATAGAGTTACTCATTTAATTACCTATAAAATGTTTAGGAGTGATTTTGAAATGGTTGATCACTTTCGTATAAATACTCATTTACTTACCTATAGCATGCTATTTTCAAATAATTAAAATTCCATCTGTATGATTAAAAGAATGTTCCATTTTGGAAGTGACGATAGTGATGTTTACAGGTTGATGTTTACAGTTTTTACGTGCACTTTGTGTCGAACATGTTTTCATAGATTTGCTAACTTGAGTATAGTTTATATTTTATTTGATGTAAAATGTGAACTGAAAGGATCAAAGCATTTCTAGCTGGAGCACAATGGATGCTTCTAGATAGCAGTTTCCCTCGCAAGATTTGTTTAAGAGATTGAGAATCGTCTGAGGTGTGGTATCATCTGCAATGGAGATGTGGTGTTTGCAACAAAAGGTTTTCATAACTTTATTGGACTAGTGGAATTGGTTACGACAATGTTCTTACTACACAGATTGATTTAGTTATCAATGTGGGGATTTATGATTTTTTGTTGAGACAATCTCTTTGATTCTTTAGAAAGCTTTCCGTGGGACGTCTCCACGATGAAAATTAACCAAGAACTGCATTATTTATTTATTTATTTTTTTGCAGATTTTAAAATCCGAGAAATGATTTTAAATTGATTATTTTGTTGAAATGGGTGTATTTAAAATTTTATGTTTAAATTGAAAATGAAAGAAAAGTTAAAAACTATGGATGTGTTACATGGTCAATTATGTTATTTACTATAAATCTTATGAAATTCAAGTTTTTTTTTAAAAAAAAATTCAAGTAAAAATCATATTTGAAATCATTTTCGATTTTAAAATCATACTCTTTCCGTATTCGAATAGATACTTGTATAGTTGTACAGTATCTGTTGGATCATCTTGAAGGAATATCGTCTAGACAAAATGTATGCTTTCTTGTCTCGTTAAAATGTCTAGTGATCAACTCTCACCTAGTCAAGACGCCTACTGATCAACTTGCTTGATCAAAACATCTAATGCACATCTAATGCAAAACAGAAACAAGTTAGAATAAAAGATTGTCCTTGATCATTGTCAGTTAACCTTGTTGGCCTTTGTTGGTTGACCACTAGATATCATTTTGTGATGATGAATAAAAACCTGTCCTCGGTGACCATTGTCGGTTGACGAACTTCCAACAAACAACTCATGTGACCACCATCGACCTTGAAAAATTAATAAAATTGAAGTTTTGAATTTTTTTTCTTGAGTCAATCCAAATAAGCCTTTTATTTAATCACAATATTATTTTTTAAATACACATTTTTATCATTCTCTACGTTCGTTTAGAACATGTTTTTTAATTATCTCTTTTATCTCTCTTTTTTTTAAAAAAAAAATTAACCTTTACTTCATTTTATGAAATTTTGTTTTTTACATTTTGCCTAGGTGAAAAATTATTGATGATCTATATCTACTATGACCTCTAGTATAAGTCAAATATTAATATATATATATATATAATATTGTAAATTATAAATGATATATAAATATAACATCATTTATTTTTAGTCTAATAATATTTTTTGTTGGTCAATTTTACTAGAAGACTTAGATCTTGTTTAGATTGACACAAGAAAAAAATATTTTTATTTAAACTCTTTTGATAGAAAACAAAACACTATAAAATGGAGTGCATACATATCATAGGAAGACACCATAACAATGACTAAAAATAACCATAGTTGACTTTCGTTTTTGTTTGACCTTTTCGTTATGTTTATTTTGAAAACTACGAGACCATTTTTTATTGTTGCTTTGTCGTAACTTTTGTAAACTCCATTAGACTACATGACATGTTATATTTTATAAATGATTTGTGATGTTCCTAATTAGATCATTAACGACTTTAATCAAAATTATTGTTATTGAATATTAAAATTTATCACTTTTTAATTATTGTCGTAAAAATTAATAGAGTAAAAAAAATTAGTTAGAAATACAAGATATGAAAAAAAATGATTAAAACATTAATATATGATAAATTTGAAATATACGATTAAGAAAACTAAACCGAGCAATTCAAAACAAACACGGCCTAAATTTTCAAATCTTACACTCCAAACAAAGACAAACACACGACCATTTGATTCAAACTTCCGCGCCAAATTAAAAAAAAATAGTTTTAGAGGGAGTCTTTCTAAAAATAAAATTATTATTCTAACTTTAAATATCATATAATTACTTACAATTATTTGTGACTTTTTAAAAATTGAAACTAAAATGAAAATTTGTTTTACAATGTTATTTTCACAATTTTGAAGACTAAAAAGATATATTTCTCCAATCATCATTATTAGAAAACTGGGGGGAAAAAATGTAATTGCGAAAAGGTTAAAATCGCGCGAGGTGGGATTTGACCCGAGAACCTAAGCTAGCTCGGTGTGGTGTTGAAATCCACGCGTTGTTCACCGATTTTCTTCCTAAGAAACGCACTCAGGCTACGGCACTCTTCCAAGCTCTCAATCATGGCGTCTAAGGCCTTCAGGATTTTCTTTCTTGCGCTCCTTCTCCTTGCCTCGCCTTTTCTCCAAGGTTTTGCTTCCTTAATTCTTTATCTCTAAGTATTTTCTTCCACCTGCATATGTTTAAACTGTTAGCTCTAGATTTAATCGAATTTCGATCTCGCTTGCATGGTTGCGGCTTTAATTCTCCATTTCATTGAGATCCGGTTTCATTTATGCATTTGGCGCTCCAGCTTCGTCGATTTTCTGTTGGATCTTGTGCGTGTTAGATTCGCTAATTTTCAGCTATAATCTTTGAATTTTTTGTTCTTCAAAATTGCTTGGGCAGCGTTTTTAGCGTATCCATATCAACTTTATAAATTAAGCTCGATATTTGGGTTCGTTGATCCGCGCCATTCTAATGTTTTTGTTCTGGTTAATTGCTGGGTTTAGGTTCTTTTGTTAAAGTTGTTATCCATCTTCCGCGATGTGGTGGATCTGTATACTTCAATTCGTGCTTTGTTTTTATGTATTTTGTGTATTTTGCTTCTTAAGTTGTCAGATGCCAATCGGATGCGGAGTCGGAATCTGAAGAGGCCGCTGTTGATGATGCCACTGACTTGGGGATTGTTGGGGAGGAGGAACTAGATTATGGTGATGGGAGCTTCAGCGCTGCCCCAGGGATTGATACCGTGTGTGTTTTCCCCAAAAATAGCGCACGTTGTGAGTATTCCATTTAAGTTGAACACAAATATGTCCTTTTGAGTATGATGTAGAATAGTATTATTAATTTATAAATTTCTCTAAATGCAGTAGTAGTGGCCGGAGAAGAGACTGAAATATTAGCAGGAGTGAAAAATAATGGTAATTGGTCCTTACCTGTCAACTACAAGCGTTGAATTGTCCTTATTTTTGTATTATCAGCAACATTTGGCAGTTTTTTTTTTTCTCTTTCTTTGATTACAAATTGGGGTGGGAGATTTGAACCAATACATACAGATATGAGTTGAGCTAAGCTTTTGCTACTAAGCTTTTGTTGGCAAGAGATGACAGTTTTACAATTCATTTGTTGACTTAAGTGGCTTTAATTATAGTTAATTATTGTTGTGTTGTCTCCACTCAGAGCAATGCACGATTTCCACTTTGTATTTCTTGATTCTTCCTTTTATTCCAATTTGTTAATTGTTTAACTTATTATTTTAATCTCCGTTCTCTGCATGTAGTAGTACCTTTTTCATTATAGTTTTATTTGTAATTCTGATGGCTACAAGCGCATGGCTGCACAAAAAACAGTGAGGTCCCCCTTATCGAGACCTGCATCTGCAGTTTGAAAACTTTGTCTTGAAAGGATTGTTTGAAGTTTTCCTTTTTGTGTTCGCAATGATGGAGTCCCTGCTGGGTTTTTGTTTGAAGTTTTCTGCTATGTTTCTTACTTCGTTTCTTTTGGTGAAAAAACAGGGGATTCTAGCTTGAATGTCATTGCAATAAAGGCGAGTGTTCATTACACTTTTGATCACCGATTACTGATTCAAAATCTTTCTGCAGTGGTAAGTGACCGCATGGCTAATGTATACGAGTTCCTTTTCCCCATCAAAATTCATTGCATAACTTATATCTGGTCTGCCATATGCAAGCACAATTTTATCCCAACAAAATTCCAGAACTTTTACTCATTGGGTTCAAGTATGCATAATATAGCATCATTTACCTATTTTGTATATGAGGGGGATGAATTATTGTTTGAGTTAGAGCCGTGAGATAAACTAAATTTCTTAAGGATCCCCTTTTTAGCTCTTGCAGATTGTTCCTGCTTTAGCTTATTACTGTTAGAATCCGTAACATAATTCACCTTTCTTGAGCTTTGAAGCGTAGTAGGAGATGGTGTTGCTGTTTAATTTATTAATTTAATATACAATAACAGTAGTTAGTCACGAGGCACAACATAGATTTCGTGCTAAAATGACAACCCGATAAATACGAAGAAATGTTCAGTCTAAAATTAAAAAGTAGAGAAGAGGAGACCCAGCCACCAAAAGACTACAAAAACTAATCAAGGCTGCTAAAAAAGCTTTTATAATTACAAAAATTGTGTAGCTGGTTGTACATTTATTTTATCAGTGAACATATTTTTGTTCTTTTAGAAAAAGAAATCAATGGGCAATGAACAAAAAAGCAATGAAGGTCCTTCTGTGCATGCTCATGAAAACAACTCCAACTATTTAGTTAGAAATTTGGAGGGGTTTTTTGCAACACCTTGTTCTTATTCTTCCTAGGAGCGCCCAACTATATGAAGCTTTTGAATTTTTGGTAAAATATTGCGTTAAAGATCAAGTCTATGGTAGAGTAGAGGCCACATTGGTAAGGCTAACCAGAAAATATTTACATTAGAATGGCCCTAGCCCCCAAGAGGCCAAGGTCTTTAAGTTGAGACGTGCTAGAATCCACCTCAACCATTTTTTCAGAGACTGGATAAATAGGGTAGACCTGAGATACCATGTAATTTACATTACTGCATCAGCAAAAGTTTCAGGAAGAATGTTGACTCTCCAGACCAATTCCTTTGGACAGAAGGAATAGTAGGTTACTAGGCTGTTTGAAGATAGGTATGCTTTTAATTCTTCTTGGATTTCTGTTCAGCATACTCCTTCCTGGTGGTGAACTAATTACACCAGATTCTTTTGTAATTGTAGACTTTTAATAATTGATGCCTTGTTTCTCTTTCTTTAAAAATTTCTTATGTGCCCGTTTGTACATAATGCATATTACTTGCTACCGCATTTTGCATCTTGTCAATTCCCTTGTGTTATTTATTCACGTTTATGTTTTGGTCACAGGGTTTTAACAATGCGTCAGTACCAGCATCGTCACAAGCAACTTTCCCATACCTTTTTGCAGTCAGCAAATATCTCCAGGTTTTTGTGTCGATGTGATAGTCCTCTACATTGAAATTAAATTTATTGTTATCTAGATTATTTCTCTTCTGTCTGTGCTTTATGACTGTAGTATAAGATAGCATAAATGGCTAAAAAGACATCTTTTTTCTCTTTGTGCAGTCTGGAAATTTTGATCTCGTTGGAACCATTATCTATGAAATAGATCAGCATCCATATCAAAGTACCTTCTTCAATGGTACCATTGATGTTGCTGAAGCTGGTGGTTTTCTTAGCATTGAATCTGTATTTCTAGTTACCCTTGGAATTGCACTTATCGTGCTGCTTGGTTTATGGATTCATGGTCAAATACAGAATCTTTCCAAGGTACACAAGCCTGCTAAAACTGAACTTTTGGATTATTTATTTATTTATTTTCAATCAAGCAGCAAATGCCAGATGCCAGTGCTTTGAAGATTCACATGCAGCATATTTAACCACACACAAAATAACTAGCTAATGTGATCAGTAAGAGTGTGTTTGGAATACATTTTCAAGTGTTTAATTTTAAAAATGTCCTTTTAGAAAACATTCAAGTATTTGACAACCACTCAAAATAGCTTTTGAAACCGTTTTGCAATGTATTGTAAACAATTTTCACAAAAAAGTTCAAACAAAAATGAGTATTTTGAAAAACATCTTTTCCTATAGTAAATCCAGTGGGCCCTAAATCTGCCTACAATGCAATTGCAATATGTTGTTTGCGTTTTCTGTTGCTTCATGTGTCGATATCTTATCACCCTTTTTTGTATAGTTTTCATCGTTGTAAATTTCTTAGTTTCCTATCAACTGATAAAATTAAAAAAGAAGAAAAAAAAAGCGTGAGCTGATTTTCTCACAGTTATATTTTGATTTTTAAGTACGTTTAAATTCTATTTTTCTAATGGGCTTTTGTTTTACTTTTTTTAAACAATAGAAACAATACTTGCTCTAAATATGATCCCAAATATTTTTTTGGAAAAGAAATTCTGTTTTTTTGCGATTAATGTATGAAATAATTCTTGAGAAGGATCAGTGAGTTTCAAAAGAGCATTGTCTCACACTACTGGCCGCTTTCTTCTACAGCAAAACTGGTCGTGATTCTTGTACTTGTGGGTTTTAATTTGTTTTAGTTCCTTGACTAATTGTAATTTCTCTATTTTTCTATATAAAGAAATATAGCTGCTGATTGAAAAGTATTTTTGCAATCTAGTTGGTTTACGTTGTGAGAACTTCTTGTCTTCCCTACCTTTGTGCTTGTTTTCTTTCTCTGGAAAATGATCTCTTGATAATAAAATTAAAAGGAATGCTATTTTATTTTTATTTTGAAAGCAAAATTATATAATTCTTTCTTATAGGTAATTAGATCGGCATCCTGAATTTCTTAACCTCTCATGATCATGAATTAATGGCTATTGAATGTTTTGTTGCTTCAACATTCAACCCCATCGCCTACACATACCCAATTTAAGCAAACCTTATAACACTTCTTTTATTTTATTAGAAAACCAAGAGGGCTCCTAAGGTGGAAGTTGGAACCAAGTCCTCAGATGCTTCATTAGACGAATGGCTGGAGGTACGTTCATTGACCTGCCATTAAATATGATGTTGTTTCTGTCTCCCTTGCTTACTGAAACTTGTATTATTTCTTTCTTTTATAATGCAGGGCACTGCTGCATATTCCGGGTCATTGTCAAATAAATCAAAGAAAAAGAAGTAGATCACACCTTTTTCTGCCTTTACACTCGACACGTACCAGATACGCAGTCTCTTGTAACTCACAATTAAGCATTTGAATTGTTTAAGAGGCGCATCTTATATTAGTTTTTGGAAAGTAGGCTAGTTTAGACTTTTGGAGAAGTTGAGTTATTTTATAGAGATCTTTTAATTTAATCCAAATTTTTGACCATTTAATTGTTGTTAAGTTACATCTTGATTGATAACTTTTCTTTATTCCATCTATAGATACCACAGTGTTTTTACGCTTAGCTAACCTAAACATAGTTCGACAGGTCTAAGATATACATAACACTTTCAACCCTTGCATACATGGATAGAGTCAACAGAGATCTTTTAGTTTATTCAAATCTTTTATCATTTACCTTTTAATCTGAAGTTACTTTTTGATGATAACGTTTCATTGTTCCTTCTATAGATAGATACTATCTGCCTCATCTGTTCATAATTAAGCGTTGTTTAATTGATCTAGGACGTACATGAATCCGATAGAATTGTTAATTTAGTCTAATTTTTTGACCATTTACCATTCTGTTCTAAAGTTAATCTAATGGATGACTCTTTTTTGCTTCTTCAATTCCACCCATGTAGTTACCATACCACCCATTTGTGGGATTAAGTGTTTTTATGGGTACAGTTAGTTGTACCTTAGACAGTCTCAATCTAGAGGTTAAAGGTTCAAGTTTCGTTACTCCCAACTCCCAGATTTTTATACTCAAAGAAAGAAAACAAAAAGAGAAGTGTTATGCTCGTTATAGGATTTGATTATTGAGGAAACAAACACCAGCGAGATACATGTGAAGCTGTTGCTTAGTAGAACCATGTAGGTAGACGTTTAGTCAAATGACAATTACGGTTGTGATTCTTGAATTAGATGGACTCCCTCCATACCTATTTGTGAATCATTTTATCTTTAATTGGTGAAGTTGAAATAATGGGTAAAGTACATCTTTAATTGGTGAAGTTGAAATAATGGGTGAAGTATATCTTTAATTGTTGAAGTTGAAATAATGGCTAAAGTATAGCATGTGGGTTTGACCTTTGTTGTAGCTCTTATTAGTTTTGCCTACTTTATACCCTCTGTTTCTTGTGTTATTTTTTAATTTCTTGAGCTGTCAAATCAAATAGAACCAATTATGCACTTGCTTGCACCTACATCTCTTGTGCTCTTCTTACCGTTATTTTATTTATTTCTTTGTTTTATGGGTGGGGAGGTCGTTGTAGGGTTTTCATGTTGTTATTATTATTATTGTTTTTTAATCAAGATTGATGGTTTCATTTGATTCACGTTTTTTGATTGGTTTTCCAAAATTTACAACGCCAATCTGCTTAACATGGCCATTGAAGACATGTTTGGGAGATTTGAATCTACTGGATTACAATGACTAGCCATGTTTAGACTCAGGGTTTTGAGTTCGATTTGTTACCTCTGTTACATTCTGTTACATTCCTTTCGTTTTGAATCAAACTCTCTTTTCCACCAATTCATTCTTCATGATCCCATTCTAACTTTGATCCTAACATTTTATTGTAATCCTGCTTACCTTTTAGCCTCCCAAATAGACTTTAAAGTTCCATTTTGTATCGTTTTGAAAGTAATTTAGATAATCTTTGATTGGTTCATGAAGATGGACTTGCAAATAAAAGATCACTAATTCTTTTTTCAAAAATGTTCTTATTTCAACAATTTAAAATTGAAGTAATTCTCAAACCTATTGTTTGTCCACAACTAAAAAACTTGACTAGATGCCGCGAATGATCCTTAAGATTAACTTTACATTTTCAAACATTATTTTCATATTATAAAAGTAATAGCATAATTTTGAAATGATAGACCATTCTAAAATCACCCATGATAGCCAAATAATTCTCAGTGATTGTGACTTTATTTTTTCTTTTTCATCTTTTAAACAAATTAAATTTATCTATGTACTTGCTTTTCTTTAACGTGTTACTTTATATTTTTACATTAGCTATCATATATTTGTTAATTCCTATTAGTAATATTATATATTTGAATCTTTACTTTGCTATTTGTAGTGGAAATTTGAGTGTTGATTATTAATGTACTTGTTAATGCTGGTTATTGATATCTATTTGTAGTGGATGGGGGGCCCTTGGCATTAAAATAAACATTTGGTTTAATGTTTATAGTTTAAATTTGGACATTTGTTAATAATTCTAAGTGATTATGACCTTTCATTTTCTGAAAATTTCAAACTATAATAGAATTAAAATATAGTAAAATTTCACATTCTTCGTATTGTTACTTTGCTTCTGTATATTTGTTAATTTCCCATCATTGTCAAACTGCCTTTTGCTAATTAAATATTTAGGTAGCAAATTTTCAATCA
This sequence comes from Cucumis sativus, assembly GCF_000004075.3. Classification (NCBI taxonomy): domain Eukaryota; kingdom Viridiplantae; phylum Streptophyta; class Magnoliopsida; order Cucurbitales; family Cucurbitaceae; genus Cucumis; species Cucumis sativus. The sequence goes on from NC_026656.2 coordinate 13,038,605, forward strand.
TATCGTAACATAGCTTGAAAATGAACATGAACTTGTCATCTCTTTCAACCATACAAAAATTAAAATTAAAATCGACTTAAACAAAGTTCAATTTGAATGAAATTATTCTCAACAAGAACTGTGATTTAATTTACTTGATACCCTTTCACTTTATTTAAGGACTATGGTCCTTAGTCAATAATAGTCCAACAATATGGTTTTAGGTGAGATCTAATCTACTCGGGAGGGTTCTCTTTATAGATTTTGTCATGAAATTTCAAATAAATATTAATGTTTTTGTTTGTTTCACATTATCACTCTTTAAAATTCAAAATATTATTATACATAAACTTTCAAGTTTATATGACATTGGCTTTTTTCAGCATCCTTTATATATGGGAAATTTTTTATCTCGAATATAAATAATCAAAATATAGTCTAGTTAATTAGTAAATTATTTTCTGTTTATTATTACTGTTAAGCTTAATTAATTATTACTATGAAAATAGTATTTAGACTTAATAAATTTCAACTAATTCATCTTCCAGAGATATTCTATGTTATGTTTAAGTATTTGAAATAAAGTTTTATTACTAATGATTGATATTTTTATTCATTTATACTAATTAAATTAATTTAATCATGTTTAATACAAAACCATTCCTTTATTTTTATTTTAAACTTAAATAATTAGTTAATACAACAGTGATGTTGTATTTATTTTAGGATTACATTAGTTGTTCTCTTATATTTAATTAAGTAATTATATAATTACAAATATTTAAATTCAAGACAATATTTATTGTGTAAAGTTTTAAAACGTTTATATATATCTTATACGTAAACATTCATGCTCATTGATTCAAATGAGTTTTGTAAAATCACAATATAAGTTTATGTCACGCATAATCACCACATGGAAGCACATGTACATGTTCGTGGTTAAAAAATCTCGAGTACTCTTACATTACTTGCTTCCTTTGTTCATACTATGCTTTTACCTTTATAGATAATTTTGCAATTAAATTATTTATTGTTGACTTTCTTTTGGTTGTTTTCAAATATATAAAACGAACCGATGAACCTATCCATCTGTGTTAGCATTGATAATCAATATCTAGACTATCAATATTTGATGATAGACACTGATAAATGTCTATCAATCTCTAACTTGTAGTAAGTAATATTTTCAACCATCTCACGAATTGAAACTCTAGTTTTATAAAAGTAAAAATTAAATATTAAAATATATGTATTATGTGTACAATGCATCACCATATTAAAAACAAATAAAAGATAGAAAAGAAAAGAGTACTTTGTTGTTGTGAACAGCTGGAGCTCCACAAAGTGTTGTTAAAAGGTCAAGTTGAGATTGAAAACAATTAGGGGAAAGTGGATTGGAGTGTCATCAAATCTCGCCAACTTTGGAGGCTTTTCATTAAATAATAGCATAGGACTTCAATTTCATTTAATAATCCTTTGGTAATTAATAGTGTTCAAAATTAGCTAAGATTGCACAAACTTAGAACATGCTTCAATTCAAGCAAGTACCTCTTCTGAAAACCACTTTTGGTACATTTCATTCATTATTCATTCACAAAAATCATTAGAGACTTGGCCCTTTTATAATAATGCTACTATACTACTAATCTAATCACCATGGTCTCATCATTTTTTTTTCACCCTTTTCTTTTAGTTGGTGAAAGCATTTACACTACTCTCCTTCATCTACACCTACGTCTTCTTATCATTTTTTTTTTTTTTTTGCCTTAAAAACATCTTAATATGTAGGTGTTATGCCACGTTGCTTTAGTACTTGTTCCATCCTTTTTTTTTTCTCTTTATCTTAATGAATGATAGTTATAAAAATATTTGGATATACGATCATAGACTATATCTATCTTTGTTCAACTCATTCAAATGTCTAATTACAAATTATGATTACGTTACAAACTTTTCTTTATTTGCTTAATATATGTATATTCATTGTGGTTGAATGAAATACATGGAGGTGTGTGTATTGTGAGTTACGTTCAATTGCTTTTTTTTTTTTTAATGAAAATTGGAGAATGTAAACCACAATTGACATGTTTAGTGATAAATCACGAGACTAGAGTTGGCCTTTTTTTCTATAGTCTCCTCTTTTTCTATCATTGCTGCTAATCACAATGTCTTATCATTTTTTTTTCACCTTTTTCCTTTAGTTGGTGAAAGCATTTATACTCTGCTTCTACTTTTCATCTACACCTACATCTTATTGTGAAATTTTTGCCTTAAAAACATCTTAACATATAGGTGTCTGCCGTTGCCCAAGTACTTGTTGCTTTTTACCTTAATGAATGGGAATTAATATATGTAGAAGCCCACTTGGTGATGATTTTTGTTTTTGTCTATTTTGAGTTTAATGAATACAAAGGTGGGAGGTTGAAGAACCTTCCAATTTTGAGACGTGATTTGTGTCCTACAACAATGGTGATGGGAGAAATGAAATTAAGTAAAGAAAACATAAACAATGAAAAAAGATTTTAGAATTTACATGGTTCACCGACAATATAATATATATTTACTACATTCATGGGTAGAGAGAGAACAATTAAAGATATTTGAGGGGAACATATATAGATACAAACGTTAATAGGAATAGTGAGTTTATATAAGACATTTCTCAAAATCGTAGACTCAAAACAGTGAATGGCATATATCATATGTATACAATTTAGGTTTCTTGCACTCACAATCTGCTAGCAAAGCACAATACACACCCGGTTCAAGGCATTCCAACTACAATTATATATGGTTGCATTTGCTTTTGTCTTTATGTTTTATGAACTGTCGAATTGAGTGTGTAGTGGTCAATTCAAATATAACTCAACCGGTTTAACTATATGCACATTTGACCAAATGAATATAGGTTTAAATCTCTCACTTTAGACATACAAGTTGAAGAGAGTGGACATGGTAGGGTGTGACTCAAATTATTCATCTTTTGCATTTTTAATATAAATTGAAAGCAATAAGGTGGTGAATTTTTTTTCGGTTTTATTTCAAGTGTTTGACAACTTGAGTAATTTCATAGTGTTGAGTTGATTGGGTAAAAAAACCAATCAACGATTGCTAACCAATAATTAAAGAGATTTATTGTCTTGTTATTCACGTCAACTCACATTTCTCACTTTGTTATTCGTGTCATCACTCACTTACTTTTCTATAATTATTTGCAACTCAACAAAGTGTTTTTATCGTTAACTAAACACAAAACTACTTTTCTTAATTTTAGATTTTGAAAATGTTTCTACACTTTGTATGATAAAGTTGCTCCATAAATGTAAAAAATAGACAAGAGATGGGTGAGTTGCTCGATCACAAAAAGTAGATAAATGATGAAGATAGAGTTACTTGATAAATGTATAAACTTTTCAATTGTGTTTACTATTGAAGTTAAGGGTCACATTCACCCCGACCAAAAAGAATTACAAAGTGGGTCTCATTTGATTACTTGTGTGTTGCATTTGCACTAACACATGAGGTTCACATCTAAATCTATGATGAAACAACACAATCTGATTAATGATTTGAGAGTACTCAATCCAACTATACCCGGTAATTACCTCATATCGTTATAACTACCATTATTGTTACTATTAGAGCTAAAAATTTTGCCAATTTTAACATCTTTACTATTACCATTACTATTTGACCTTCAAAGATAAAGGGTAGAGATACGGTAAACAATAAATTTGATAAAATTCATAATTTTAGTAAACACGATAATCAAAAGTAATCTAATTACGATTAGAATTCATTACAATTGATCCATCAATAAAATTCCATTATGATTACACCTGTTTTCATTAGGGTTAAGTAAATATTACCTAATTAGTTGTTGGTAAGCCAAATTGCTCCATAATATTATTGAAAATGTCTTTAAATTTATGAATGGAGATGATAGGCCGTGGCCCTTCACTTTTCTAATTAGATGTGAGACTTCCATTGCCATCCTCCTAATTAAAACCTCAACAACTTCCAACTACATTTTTGAACCACATTGTCACTATTGCAAATTGTTTCCATCATTTGATCTTCTTCTTCTTTTCTTCTGTTTCTCACAGTATTTAAATGTCTAAGTTTGTCTCCCTCCACAAATAAATAAATAAGTTAATATTAGGAAAATGAAAGAATCAACGTAATATGATATAAGATAATGAAAATGATATATGTCTATTATCATTCCATTCTTTTTGGTCTAAGATAGAGATTATTATATTTCAGGCAATTTACAAAAATCACCCGCTGTGATTCTAATTATAATTTTTAATTTTCAAAATTAAAATTCAAACCCATCAAATTCATCCAAATTGTAAAGTTCGGATACTCAAAAAATTATATAATTGTATAAATTGAATTGATTATATAAGCTTGAGAATTTAATTTTTATCATCTGTGAGTCAATTTTTTACGATTATGATAAGTTTGATGGTCAAATTTTAACGCTTTTAGATGTTTAGGAACTCAATTGTTTGTATTGAAAGTTTGAGAATAATGGTAAATGATTATATAATTCACGAGTGGTTTTTATAATTTTTTTTTGTGTATTTTTATAGGAAAGAAAGAGTTATGAAATTAATAGAGAAAAAAAAAAAGTAAAGAAAAGAGAAATCGGACTACACGTGATGTTTTGTTTTATATTTTCCACTCATTAAAATAATTTGTGTTATTTTTTGATAATCAGTTAAGAGTTTTTGTCTTTTGTTTTTTTGTTTTTGAAATTGAAATTACAACTTGGAATCAGTATTTTATATTAACTGTTTCTTTTCTTTTGTTTTTAACTTTTATGTGGAAAGAAATTTGAATGTTTCTTTTTTTTTGTAAAAAAAGAAAATAAGTTTTATTTTTAGTTTGTTGATTACTCTAATAAATATTTTAAAAAATCCAACCAAAATTTGAATAGTAACTATTTGGTTGTACTGTGTAATTATTTGATTTTTAAAAATTAAGCTTATAAACAATACTTTCATTAATGGGTGTTTTTAAAATCAAAATCAACTAAAATAAATTTAAAAGGGAACGGTAAAAAATAAAAAAAATTATAAAATATTTAACAGTAAAATTTGAGATTCTATCACTATTAAACATTTGATAGACAGTCACATCATTGATTATCATCATTAATAAAATCTAAAACATTTGCTATAATTTGTAAATATTTTAATTTATTTTGTTATTTTTATAAATGTTTTTTTTCCTTGGTAGTTTTAAATCTAAGTTTTCCTTCACATGAATAAAATAAATTAGCTATGAGATCACTAGTTTTTAAAAATTTAATTTTCAAAAACAAAAACTAAATGAATTACCAAACATGATACTTTATTTAGTAATTAATTTGAAGAAAATAAACAAAATCAAAATAGTTATCGAACATAAACAATCAACGACATAGTTTTTTAAAAAATCTGTTTTTGTTTTTAGAACTTGAGCGGAGATTCTAAAATTTCTTTAACAAAATAAAAACTATAAATTTCAAAAACCAAACAGCTCACAAACTTATAATCAAACTAACGTTCTGTAAAAAAAAAAAAAACATAATTCTTAGTTTCATTCTTCTGTAAAGAATGAATGTCCCTCTGTGTGATTGATGGAAATGTACTTTGTGGATCAACTTCCCATTAATTACCTTACCATTTTCCCTTGATCTCAAAAGCACTTTTAAGAACTTATTAATGTGATGTGGTTAGTAGTAGGTTTAGAAAGGTGTGGAAGCATAGACCATTTTGATGACTCAATAAATGAAAGAGAATGGCAGTTGAGTTTTTCTTTTTTCCTTTTGCCTTTTCTTTTCAAATGGCAGTTGAGTTTATTCCTAGCTTTGTATGGCCAAACTTTCTCATATATTGCAAAATTAGTCCTTTCTTTAAGGGTCCCCCCTATCTCATGTGACATGCCCTTAACAAGCTCTCAAAACTCATCTTTTTTACTCACTTATTTGCTCCTATATAATGACCTTCATCTCTTTCATTTCTTGTACATTGCCTTGAAGCTCATAGCTTCTGCTCGGTCTCGAAAAGAGTTTGTTTTGGGTCGGGTTTAAGATTGTGGTTTTGACATGAGGATTCCTCCTCTGCTTGGAAGGGCACCCTTGTTGTGCTTCTTCTTGGTGTCCTTTGTTTTTGCTGCAACATTGTGCAATGCCGATGTAAAGTCGGTCGAGGTCGTCGGTGTTGGTGAATGTGCTGATTGCAAAGAGAGTAACATAAAAACTAGCCATGCTTTGTCAGGTTCATGCCATCTTTTTTCTGTTTTATGATTATGGTGAAAGCTATTTCTTAGGAGAGTTTAATTTCTCTTTTTGTTTTAGCTTTACAAGTGATGAAAACATGTCTTTTATAGTATAGGCACTACTCATGAGAATGGATGGGTTGATTACTTAGTTTATTTCATTTTGGCCTCCATTGACTTTCTGTTTTAATCATTCAACTTTAAATGTTTTGTTTTAGTATCTAAATATTGTGTAGTCACTGTCTTTGGGTTTTCATTAATATTTGATCTATACAATCTAAACCTCTTTTAAAATCCAATGTTAAACCTACTTCAACAAGCTTTAGGCATCTTTGTAACAAACATCTACCTCTCAGATTCTCATCAATTAAGCGACACAAAATACTTGTCTAAATGAAAAAAGTTTTTGCTAGTGACACTGGATGGGTGGAGGGCATATCGTCAAAGACCGCCAAATTGCCAATTGACCCAAAGACTTAAATTGATGGATGAAAAATATCAAATTATACCTCTAAACTTAAAGAGTTGTATTAATTTAAATTATGAAATAATTATTGTATCAACTAAACATCTAAACTATGGTAGATGAATAAATTTAGATTTTTAGACTTCGAAGATCATACATTACTCAAATTGTCCATGTTATAAACTGATGTTTGAATAAGTGCACACATTTGAAAATTATATCTAACACTCTACCAAAAGGCAATCGTGCTGATACGAAATGTACACTTTTTACTATGTGCAGGACTGAAAGTAGCCATAGATTGCAAATCAAGTGATGGGAACTTCAAAACAAGAGGGATTGGAGAGTTGAATGAAGAAGGAAAGTTCACTGTATTGCTGCCTAATGCCATTGTGGAAGATGGAAAGTTGAAGGAAGAATGTTATGCACAACTTTATAGTGCAGCAGCCAACCCTTGCCCTACTCATGATGACCTTCAATCCTCTAAGATTGTTTTACTATCCAAATCAGATGAGAAACACACTTTTGGGTTACCTGGTAAAATCAAGATTTCACCAGGAACTTGTACATCAGCTTTCCTTTGGCCATTTTTCAAGTACCCTCCTCTTACCAAGTTCCCTCAATTTCCTTTGCCACTCCCTCTTATACCTGACTTTCATCATCCACATTTGAAGCATTTTGTTCCCCCATTCTCCTTCCCTCCATTGCCACCTAAAGTCTTCTCTCCATTTCCACCTAAAGAGTTCCCACCAACGCCGGTGTATGAAAAGCCACTTCCACCACCTGTTCCAGTTTATGAAAAACCTGTTCCACCACCTACACCGGTATATGAAAAGCCACTTCCACCACCTGTTCCTGTTTATGAAAAACCTCTTCCCCCACCTACACCGGTCTATGAAAAACCACTTCCACCGCCTACTCCAGTTTATGAAAAACCTCATCCTCCGCCTACACCTGTCTATGAAAAGCCACTTCCACCGCCTGTTCCTGTTTATGAAAAACCTCTTCCCCCACCTACACCGGTCTATGAAAAACCACTTCCACCGCCTACTCCAGTTTATGAAAAACCTCATCCTCCGCCTACACCTGTCTATGAAAAGCCACTTCCACCGCCTGTTCCTGTGTATGTAAAGCCTATTCCTCCACCTACTCCGATCTATGAAAAGCCACTTCCACCTCCTGTTCCGGTTTATAAAAAACCTGTTCCTCCACCTACACCAGTCTATGAAAAGCCACATCCACCGCCTGTTTATGAAAAGCCACTTCCACCTCCTGTGTATGTAAAACCTAAGCCTCCACCAGTGCCAATCTACAAAAAGCCACTTCCACCACCGGTTCCTGTTTACAAAAAACCTTGTCCTCCCCCTGTTCCTATTTACAAGAAACCTAATCCTCCACCAGTATATGAGAAGCCACTTCCACCACCAGTTCCTGTTTATAAGAAACCTAATCCTCCACCAGTGCCAGTCTACAAGAAGCCTCTTCCACCTCCTGTTCCCATATATAAGAAACCCCTCCCTCCACCTGTTCCCATTTACAAGCATCCATTTTTCAAGCACAAACACCCATTCTTCAAGCATAAACACCCATTCTTCAAGCATTTGCCTCACATTCCAAAAATTCCCCATCATCCATTTTTTAAGAAGCCATGGCCACCTATCCCTCAATTCCCTCCTGTTCCCAAGTCCCCACCAAAGTACTTCTCCCACCACATGTTTGGAGGGTTCCCTAAACATCCACCGGTTGTTTCTCATCCTTAGAATGTCATTGTCTTGCAGCATTGTTGCTTTTTTCTTAATAAGCAATGAAAGAGATGGTTAATGTGCAGTGGAAGTTTAGTAACTTTCAAGTTCTACAAATAAAGCTCCAGTTTCTGACTTACAAATTGAACCAAATCAGAAGGGAGAAAAAGAAGCAGGAGTGAATTGTTGTTTTGTTTTTAATTTTTCTATAAAAAAATTGGAATTGTGTGGATTGTTTATGGTTGTTGTTCCACAGTTTGAGATCAGGATTCTGTAAATGTCAATGAACAGATTTTTCGTTTGAGAAAACTTTCACCTTGAGGTTCTTGCATGCTATGGTTGTTTATCCAGGAAATGATAATGAAAAAGGCATATTATTTATCTTTTTTTTCCCCTAAATATCATTTGTTTTTCTATCTCTCGTATTCTTCCTGCTCCTGAAGAGTTGTAATCTCAAATTGCATGAACTGGAAATAAAAATATCAAACTATGCTATATAAAAAACAGAAAAAGTATATAGTACTCCTAAACTGTGCATAAACGTCTCTTAAAAAACAAAAACTATCTTGAAACTGAACTCCATGTTAAATAGGATAAACAAATGAAGAATGTATGGAGAAGTTTGGTTCCTTGTGCTATCATATACGAACACAAACTATGCAGACTATGCAAACTTTGCTTCTCCTTTTTCACATAGATTGTTATTGCCATCTGGAACCAACGTAAGTTGATGGGTCCAATGGCTTATAAAATGCAGTTTGACCAAATCAGGTGGGATTGGGAGTTTGTTGAGCAGATGCATACATATATTGCTAAGAGAAGATCGAGTTTGTTATAGTCCTAAACGCCCTTTTATTCGACTATTGATGATGTTTGCAGCAATAGCTAAGAAGCCACCATAGGTACCTCGTACAAGCTTAACTCCGATGCTTCTTTCACCGTGTGCGAGTGGTGGGCTTTTTAGAGCGATTCTTAGTATTTCCAATGGTGAACCAATGATTTTGATGCATGCTCTAATGTTCACAACTATTGTTCAGCTCAATGCTGCTCTCGAGAGAGAAATGGTTTAAATAGTTTTAGTTATTTTCTTAATGGAAGATTGTAACTATTTCAACAACTATGTGGAACCTTTGATGTGTTTTAGACTTTTTTTTCTCTTCACAAAAATTGTAATTACATTGCTCGTATTCTTAGGAACCAACGTCTAGGGTGTTTTGATATGTTTACTAATTTGATAACTCTCGATAGCAAATTGAGACTTTTGAAATAGTGTTTAGTGTAGCTAATTGAAAACTATTTAAATAGTTTTTACGGTAGCAAGATGTGGTTATTACAGTCCTAGATAGTCTTTGCCCTAAACAACCCATTGGTTTCTTGTTCTTCTTTGTATTGCTAAACAAAAAACGAGCTTAACACAATGTAATTGTTATGACATTTCCATCTTATAAGTCAAAGGTTCAAATACCCCAATTCATAAAAGCTTGTACAACTCTAACGAGTCATTTGGTCCTCAAACTATGAAGGAGTAGAGTGGTTTATTTTAGTTCACTCAATGTTTGCCCCAAAAATTATTATAATCCTAGAATTAGGACTATTCTACATTTTTTCTTATTTCTCCTATTCCTCGCTCTCCTTTCACTATTCCTCACCTCTATCTCTCCTATATGTCCATATTTCCCACTCTCTCATTTAACTATTTCTCATTTATCTAGATTATACAACCTAAACTATAATAATTTGTACTTTAAACACGTACTGTAATAACTCACAAACTATTATAACCACATATTATAATAACCCACAAACTATTATAATCACATATTATAATAACTCATCCCATGCTCCAAACGCTCTTTAAGAAAACGGGTGTAGGTTAAAAAAGAGAAATAAATGATTGTACTCTAAAACAAATAAAAGATTATAGAATGATGTAATATTTCACAGTAATGATAAAAATAGGATACATAAGAAAAATATTTAAAAAATACAGTGTTTTCCCTGATCTAGCTTTCAATGACAAACTAAGGTAAAAAATAGGAACATTTAAAAAGTGGCTAACCATGCCACACGTTGGCCAAAATCGAAGACCGAAGCCATACTCAACTTCAATTTTTTTTTCTAATTAATTTTTATGTGACCATACGTGAAGGTTTAAAAATAACTCGACCATTCGAATAATCCATATTTTAAGAATAGAGTTGGATTAGTTTAAATTTTAGATTGAATGATATGGTTTTTGTTTTTTATTTTTATTTTTCGAGTTGGTCATATCAACAATAACCCTCCAACTTCAAGAAGATGAACCGAATCAATCCGGTCCGACTTTGCTTCGTACTTAAATCGAACTTTCCAGTACTTTCGGTTCGGTTCGGTTCTCGGTTTCCCCAAACAGAGCCACTCAAATTTAGATTTAGGGTTCCGTTAGCAATTTTCAGCGCATTTTTATTTGAATCGGTCGTTTGTTGAACGCGTTCTCTCTCAGCTGGTTTAGGGTTCATCGTTCTCTCTTCTCGCGCTAGATCTTTCTCTCTCTCAGGTTCGTTTCTTTCTCTTAGGCCATTTATTAGAAGATCCTCTTCATTCTCCGATTTTCGTTCGGTGTTCGCCCTTGGTATCTCAGCAGACCTAGGAAGTTTGGTTTCCGTTTGGTGAATCTGTTTGGGGTATTACGAATTATATTTTGTACTGGGCTTTCAGCATAGTCTTTTTCTTTCTGGGAATATATGCATCTGAAAATTTATTTGTTTGGCTTTTCTTTATAAAGTATGAGGACATATACATCTCGATAGCTAATCCTTGATTATAGTCTTTTTTTTTCTATGTTGTTTGAATCTGTTCTTTCATTTCATTAAATCTTTTGAATCTGAAATTTTATTTCTTGGATGAATTGCATACTGTTGAATTAGAAGTTTATTGGTTAGATTGTTGATATTTGCCCTAAGTTCTATGGATGGGTTTGCGTTTTTCACCTTTTCGTTTGCCTTTTCTTTTGGCTGACGGCATCTTACATAGACTCTGCTCGAAAAGGTGCCGTGATTTTTTTCCTGGTTTTATCTGAGTTTGCACAATTTAGATTTGAAGTGATGATTTGTCTAAAATTCAATATCTATCGGCCATACTATTTTTTGTTATTTTGAGTTTTTCAGGATGACTGCTAGAGAATGAAAAATCTCGGAACATTGTGTTCTGTAGTTCAAGAATATTGTAGTCTGTTCTTTTCTAGACTATCTCATTTGATACAACCCTTTAAATTTAATCAAATTTTGTTAATATTCAAATCCTCGGACTTAGGCCTTACTCTGGTTGCCCACTATTTTAAGCTTAGAAGCCTACTCTGGTTCACTTAAAATTTGCATGCTACTTATCTTATTTCACGTGACTCTTCACGTTTGTAGACATCAATTTTTCAGCCTTCAGGTAAATGAACACAAAAAGGAGTGAAGTCTGCCTTCTGTGTGATGGTCTTTTAAACAATTATAGGGATTAAGATGGTTTTTTTATTCAATGCATAGATATTAAATTAGAACGATGACGGTCATTAATATTAAAATTGACAATAGAAGGTTCCTTATATTATTTAGAGTATACATTAAAAACAGCCTGATTCTTGGCTTGGCAGGTTCCTGATCACCTTGTAAACATGCCAAAGAACAAGGGAAAGGGAGGAAAGAACAGAAAGAGAGGAAAGAACGAAGCAGATGATGAGAAGCGTGAACTTGTTTTTAAGGAAGATGGTCAGGAGTATGCCCAAGTTCTCAGAATGTTAGGGAATGGTCGATGTGAGGCGATGTGCATCGATGGGACAAAGCGTCTTTGTCATATCCGGGGGAAGATGCACAAAAAAGTTTGGATTGCAGCTGGTGATATAATTCTTGTGGGTCTTCGTGATTACCAGGATGACAAAGCTGATGTTATCCTCAAGTATATGCCTGACGAAGCCAGGCTGTTGAAGGCATATGGGGAACTTCCCGAGAGCACACGTCTCAATGAGGGTATTGCTGGTGGTATCGATGATGAGGATGATGGTGCTGGTGATAATTATATTGAGTTTGAGGATGAAGATATCGACAAGATTTAGATTTTCAGTAACCTTTACTTTTAAAGTTTAGAGTTGTGTTTGTGTGGATGATTGATTGGTTGCATGGATTTGCTCCTCTGTTGTACCATTTACTCTTCTACTCTGTTGGAGAATTGGTATTTATTGCATAAAATCCGGTATTGATGATATATACAAAAAAAAAAAAAAAAAAAAAAATCTACATTAAAAATAATTCCTGGAATGGCCATGATAACATTATTTATATGTTATGTTTTAATTATACGTGGACAGAGTCTGTTCACAGGTTTCCCCTTGCATCCTAAAATTACCTCTGCCCAATGATGCAACAAACTCATGCTGTGGAGCAATCTTCTTTGATTTCTAATACTAGCTTTTGCCTCAACCACAATCATCCCTTTCTCTCTCGCTCTCTCACTCTGCAAACACATACATACATGTGTATATGCGCACATATATCTCCCTTCTTAACAACAAAAACTTCTCTATTTTTGTGGTTAGAGATGAGTAGAAGCTAGTTAGTGAATTCAGTGCAAACATTGTCAAGGATGAACTAAGCTATGAGATATGAGATCTGAGGGCTTTGTGCAAAACTGTTTTCACTTTTCCTTCTAAATGATCCACACGAATGTGGATGTTGTTTTTACCTTGATATAATCAAATTAACAGTAGATGAGTTAGTGTAGGTTCAAATTTATCATATGTTATATTAGTAGTAGATATAGTTTGCTTAGTGCTCTCCGGGTGATGCTAAAGCTTTATGGTATCTGACATTTACATTTGGTGACAATGAATGTGACTTGTATGGTGCCTATTTTGTCCTTATGTTGCGTTCCCCTTTGGAGCTCTTTGAAGCTAGAGTGTAGAATCAACACGTCCCATAAACTCTCTTTTTCAAAGAATGTCCAAAATACGTACATAAAGTCCAAATATGAGACGACCCAAGTTTTCATTCCAAAAGTAGCCCAATATTAGATCTATATTTCAATGGTTAAAGCATATTCACACCAAATCCAAATCTTCACACAAGTCCAGATTTTAAATAAAATGTGTTTACAATCTAAGTTTAACTTCATGGAAATCCAAAACTTCAAGTTCAAAGTCAAGCAACTCTAAAGATAGATCTATATTTCACAACATCGAAACAATCTTCACAAATCTACATCTTATGAGCTAAGACTTCAGAAATTAAAATGGATAGCATACATATATATGTCCTTTTTGACCGTGTTGATGATGGAGCAACAATTGTGGCAATGGAAAAGCTTGTAAGTCAAAAAAAGAAGGAAAATGAAACTTCCTTGTAAGACATGTGATGATTTGGTCCGAAATCGTGTATCGGCTATACGATTTCACAATTTACCTCTTTGTCGATAAAAATAATATATATGTATATATTTTTTTAAAATCCAAAATAAGTCCTAATATTTGAAAAAACCTAAACAACTTTTGGATTCGAAGCACCCCCAATAGGTAGCAGGCGCGAAAACCAAAAGCACTACAAATTTCTCCGTTTTAACAAATGACTCTTCCTCTTCGTTTCAGCCGCTCCGTGGCAATTGCTGAATAAGCTGTCTGAAACTCAGAGGCGCGAGAGGAGAAGAGAGAATCACACCAACATTTTATTCTTTCCTTGTTAGGTTTCTGCTCCCAAGCTCTCACTTGAACTTCTCGCATGACTTCCTCCACTTCAGTCGACTCGTTTCTTTGGTGGGATCCTTTCCATCCATTTCTTACTGAGCTCGAAAATGTTTCCCTCTCATCTACAGAACTTCCTCCTACGCTGGTAAGATTCATCCCCTACATATCTTATGTACTACTGTTTCAGTGCACATGTAACTGGGTGTGTCTTTTCAGATGAAAAAGGTGGATGCCAACCATGCTTGGTTCGTGGGTACAGTTTCACTCTTCAAGAAACCGAATGAGAAATCAAGGGTGGCTTTAAATTCTCAGGAAGTTAAAATTGGAGCTCACACGCTATCTATACAACCTGAACTTAAAGCTAAAGCTCTCAAGTTGAGCTCTTATTTGGTCTGTCCTCACGCTTTGTATGGTTTAGTTGCTATATTTGAAAATTTGAATGTTGTCCATTTTGTTGTTCATGTCACAGCTCACAGCACTATATTTGTTAAGCTACTAATTCATTTTCTTTTCTTACTCTAGTTGTAAGCACGACAATATGAGAATTCTTTTAGTACTATTTTGATAATGTACGAACTTCTCGTTTGAAATAGATGAACTTGTTCACCAAGAAATGATATAGTGAAAGGGCACTCCCTCAAGGGTGTGCGGACAGGCACCGAGTGCAGGTCTGGGCTTTGCCTTAGGTGCACATTAGACGTGTCTTTTGTGAAGCTCCAAGGCTGGCCTTGGGGATTTTTCATTATTAAAAATACCCATACTAATTAGGGGTTTTCTTATTTATTAACAAAATAAAAGAATTTTTTCTATGAAGCTTATATGCAAAATTCCTTAACTCGTGTTTAGGGTAACATTTTTTTCCTTCATTTTTCTATGTCAAGTCGTCAATTATGCTTTCTTTTCTTTATGGAGTACTTTCATGTATATTGCACCTCACACAAAAAACCAACCTTTTTTGTGCGGAATGTGCTCAAGCCCTAGAAGACTGTTGCACTTTGTTGCGGCTTGAGTTTTAAAAATACTGACTCATATAGGGAGTGAGAAAGACCAAAGTAAAGGAAAGGAAAAGGGACTATAAGAAAAGCCTAGAGGGAATATCACCCCGATTTAAACAAGAAATACAAGGTATTGATAAGAAAAAGAACAAGATAATTTATAATTATTTGACAAAATTGGGTTTTCATTTTTGAGGTATAATGTGAATGAAAAGGGTGAGATTCTAAAATATTTAATTGACATGTTATTTTCTTTTCTCCTTGTTAAAAATATAATATTATCATTTTATTTATTGATGATGTACATTTATCTGTGGGTTTCAGTGTTTGGATGAGGTTCAATCATACATTCTGGCTGCAAGAACCATTGAACATGAGAATGTACATGAGAACTTCCCATTTAAGGAACTTCTTCACATGGTTGGTAGCTTCTTCCAATGATTCTAATACGTATCTTTAATTGACAACTTTCAAGAGAGGTATTACATTTTGTTCAGTGGTGAAGATTCAACATTTGATCATATGTTAACTTGTTAAGTCTACGATGATAGCGAGTAGGTGGGCGAACGATTAAAGTTTGGTGGTGTACATATATTCTTGAAGTTATATGCTCAAGTACTTTTTGATTAATGTTTTATGAAGTTAAATCACTAGAGCTTGTATAGTTTTTATACCATGGAGGTAATGAACTATCATATATTATTTAATGGTATTGAAAATAGGGTTTAAAGGAAATGTATTCAAACAATGGCATCTAGCTGTGTTTGATTAAAGGAGAGATGGTTGGCATCTCCCTTGAGAGAGTCAGGAACAGCCTTTGGGCTTCCCTGCTAACACAACAATGACATCTAAGTACTTAAGATTTAGGCTGTTTAGGGGCAAACAAAATTGTTACATGATATAAAAATAAATTCGCCTTCATCCATAAGTTTAAGCTCTTAGGTTGATTGGTGATTATGGTATTAGAGCAGGTGGTCTAGGAAGATTATGTGTTCAAGCCCTTACATCATTTTTTCCTCCCCATTTAATATTGATTTCTACTTGTTGGGCATTTTTTATATTTCAATCCACAAGTGAGGGGAGTGTTGGAGATACATAATTAAATTCCCCCTCACCCATCAACTTAAGCTTTTAGGTTGATTGATTATTTCAAAATTTCCTCTCCCTTATGCAAGCTCTAGTCAATACCATCAACCGTTTGGATAGGATCGTTATAGACTTTGTTTGGGAATAGAATGGTGGCTCCTATGATCCTACTTCCCCAATAAACGAATAAGAAATAGGAAGCATCTGATCGATTAGCAGCTGGGCGAACAGGTGAGTGTCCTTGAGCTAGTCTTTTATTCCTTGTTAACTAGGATTTCAGATTGGTTCTTTTTGCCAAAAGAACAACACCCTCCTTATGAAATGGCTTTGGAGGTTCAATTAGGAAGAAAATGTTTTTTGGAGACGTGTTATTGGGTGCTATCTATGGTGTTGGTTCCAAATCGGTCTAAGGGAATAAAGTATAAGATTATGGGCTGGAATTTTAAAGCACAAAGAGCATTTTGAGCATTGGCCCCTTAGAATTTCGGATTTTGAGCATTGGTATTTGGAAGTATATGGATTCCAGATTTGTTGTCCCTTAGAATTTCTAGCACTTGTATAATTCTCTTGTACTTTGAGCATGGCCTCATTTTATTTTATTTATGAAGATGCTCGTTTCTGTTTTAAAAAATCCAAGAACAAAGAGCATTTTTTTTCAATTTCATTGAGTTTGCTTTGGGTGACGGGAAAGCAATTAGATTTTGGGTGGATAGTTGTGTGATATTTAACTTCTTGCACCTGAAATTCTCGGACATTTTTTATCATTTCTTTTAAAAGAGATATTGTGGCAGCCGATTGCTAGTGTGGCTCTGACCAGCCATGGGATTTAGGCCTTAGAAGGCATATTTTTGATAGAGAGAGGGGTGATATGGCTGCGATCTGCAAGTCCATTATTCTTGTATACTGCAGGGAAACCGTGACTGCCTAAAGTAGAAGCTTGATGCCTTTGAAAATTTACTGCTAAAACCATTTTCTTAAATATTGCTAAGAAAACCTCTCCCATCACCTTCCCTCTAGATAATCTTGTCTGGAAGCAAAAATTCCCAAAAAAGTTAAATTCTTCCTCTGGTCTCTTGCTTATAGAGAATACCTACGGCAAGCTTCAAAGGAAACTTAAAAATAGCTCCCGGTCCCCCTCTATTTGCTACCTTTGCTTGAAAGATGAGGAATCTCTGGACCTTCTGTTTTTGCAATGTGAATTTTCCACTAAGGGGTGGACTCTTCTGTTTAGTACTTTTGGCTTGGAGTGTTGTCTTCCGAACAAGGTTGATGATTGGATGATTGGATGCTTGATGGGCTTGACAGTCCTGCCTTCAGCGGTGAAGGAAAGATTCTTTGGAGACGTGCTATGTGGTCTCTCTTGTGGTTCCTTTGGAATAGAATAAATAGTAAAACTTTTGTAGATAAGTTTGCTTCTTTTGTTTCTTTTTTGGGCATATGTTCAACATACAACCTTTTGGTGGTGCACAAATTATACCAAATTCTTTTGTAATTACATCCATTTGATGATTTCTAACAATTGAAAGGCTCTCCTTCACTCGTGCTTTTATTTAAAAGGATACGAGTCTCACTGTTGTTAATATTGAAAATAGAGAGACAAAGCTCAATGTACATAAGGGGTATACATAGAGCAATAGGGGGAGGGGGGAGGATCAACAGACGCACCTAGGCATCTCAACTAGGTTGACACCCCCTTAACGCCCTCGTCACATCCAAAAAGCGAAAATAAAAACCCATATACCATGTTTCTAAAAGCAAGACAATATCAAATCAAAGGCCACAATACAAGGCCAAACAAGATGAAAGAAAAAACTATCCAACACAGAATCATAAGCAAGGCAACAAGTCGAATACAAAGCAAAAAGAATAATCCTTGATTGAGCAAAAACTGCTTGGAGTAGAAGGCTGATTCGGAAGGCATGATAATCTAGAACTTCAATGTGGTGAGGCTATAAAAGCTGGCCAATTTAAAACAATCTCATGCGAAGAGTAATCCTGAAAATATTTAGATAATGAGCTCCATGAAGATGCATTCAAACGAGCAGAGTCATAGCGTTCCAACCAAGTCGATGATTTATTATGGAATACTCTTTGGTTTCTTTCAAACCAAATTTCAGCTAAAAGTGCTTTTACTGCGTTTGTCCACAACGATTCAGCTGTCTTCCTCTTCAAGTTTGGACCAGCAAGAATTTGAGACACATTGTTCTTAAAAACATGATAAAAAACCCAACAAAAATTGAATGCTTGGAGAAGGCGGAACCAAATTTAGATGCAAAGACACAATCAAATAAAAGTTGCTGGATGTTTTCCATGTTATCAACACAAAGGGGGCAGGTGTGAGGTGAGAGGGCATGGGAGGAAAGCTTTCTTTGAAGTAATGAGGCACAATTTAGATTTCCGAACAGCATAATCCATATGAATTTATTTATCCTTCTTGGACGGTTAGATTTCCAAAGCCTTTTGTACAAAGAACTTTCCAAAGGAGAAGATGTTGAAAGATGCTTAACCAGTAATTTTCCGAGAAGGAACCTGAGGTTTCAAGGGACCAAAACCTTTGATTCGGAAAGGAGGCTGGCTGTGAATAAGAAGAAATCTGATTCAACAAGGTCCAAAAATCTAATATTTCCTCATCATTAAGCAATCTTCTGAAATAGATGGACTAAGAGTTGGTTGAAGAGTCCCAATGATCTAAAACAGACCCATTTGGATTGAGTGGATCCTAACCTATCTTGGAAATGTACACTCCAAAGTGATAATGTGTCCATCCAAGGGTGCTTCCAAAACAATATTATGTTGCCATCACCTAATTTGAAAAGAGCCAAAGAATCAATTTTGTGCCATTGCCTTGATATGCTAATCCAAGGACTTCTTAGACTCACGGTTCTTTTTCATTTGAATGGCAGTTGAAAGTACTACTTTCATGAATGCATCTGATCACTTGACACCAAAGGGAATTTTATGCTTTTGAAAAACGCCATCCCCACTTAGACAATAAGCCTTCACTCGTGCTTTGGGGAGAGTTTTCTCATCCCCTAGCCCTTAGAATGTTTTCTCCTATCTTGTTGGAATGTACTTATTTGTTTCTTATAAGAAAAGAATTAGACTAATGAGAAGTTTTTTCCGTAAAAAACTGCGGCCTCAAATTAATATCAGGTATGTGTTTGATCATATGTTCTAAGTTATTGTCCTTGTCTTATTTTGGTTTTCTTATTATAATGAAGGTTCTACTTGAATATTACATTGAACGGCAGTGCTTGCTGAAATGTACAAGACGTATACTCCTGCATGCTTGTAAGTTCTTTTTGATGAGTGATTACTGTCTCTGATTTTGAGTTTGCTCATTTTTCCTCTCTTAACTGGTTTTTGCATGAGATTTTTCTTTTAGGACTACTTTTTCGTATAGATGTTAATTTTTACATAATTTCTAATTGATTTTATTGATGATCTTAATGTAGTATTTGTTGGGAATGGTTCCAAAAAAGGTGATATTTTTGACACAGCACTAAGACTGGTCACTGATGGATTAGAAAACAAACTTATATCAGTCTTGCAGAGTCTTCTGTCCTCCTCCCACTCCGAGCAGATGGTATGGTTATAATGGTTATTGCAGTCTACTTTTCTCCTTTACTGTTGCTTTACAGTTGTTAAGTTTAGAGTTGGATTACACATATATTCTGATTGAGCAACTTCAAGGAGTTAATTTCTTCGCAGCACTTTGTCCTAAAGCATGTGATGAACTAAATTCCAGTAGTCCTCTTGGACGTTTTCTCTTGGTGGCACACCATAGAAAATTGTAGTTTAATTCTTAAAAAGAATATAATATCATGAAGGTAATCAGAGAAGTTATAGGTTTTTGTAAGAGCTATTTTAGAATTTGAAACTTTAGGTTATTGGGAGGTTTGGGAGTGCTATATTCACATTTTTTTGGGGGTAAGATCCTCTCTCTTACAATAAACTTAATTTAGACTTGAAATCATTTGTCTTTTCCCTCCAATTTGGCCTTGGGACTCCTCCTAAGGCCTTTGTTTCTTTTTTTGTTTGTGTCTTATTAATATATATCTCTGATTTGCTAGCATATTTGATTTGATTTATTTATTTTTGATAAGAAACAATTTCATTGATGACTGATGAGTGCAATTACAAAAGCAGGAGGAAGAGAGTGTAAGACCCTTAGTTGGGGAAATATTAGGATTATTAGTTTATTTATTAGTAAGGGCTTTCATCGTTGGAATTAAAAGTGCTGCAATTGAAAGTCTAATAGGAAACAAGAGCTTTCGTTGTTTGAATTAAAAGATTAATGTTCAAAGTACAAGAAACAAGACCTTTTATTTCTTTTTTGAAACGGAGATAAGAACTTCTTTATTAATAAGAACTCAAAGTACAAGAGAATTATACAAAGAGAGCTATAAAGAAGTAGTAATCAAGGGAGTCCTAGAGGGATCAGGAGGCGCACCCGGACATCTTAATTAGTAAGGGCATATTAATAATTAGCTTAAGGGTTGGTTAAGATTTTTTGTTGTCTGACTTACGTATGTTTAAAAGAAGTCGGCATGTTACCTTGAGATCAGAGTCCATATCTCTTTCTTGTTTCTGCTGGTATATTTGCTTTGAAGGTCATTTGGATGTTTACTTCTGCCACTACAATATTTGGCCACTTGTGAGAAAAAGGATAAAGACTGTTACCCCATTTGTTGATGATTATATGTTTTAACTTGATATTAACCATTGGAAATGCTATGTAGGATGTTGACCTTTTCACATTTTGGGCTGAAGAGACCTTGACAGAAGATAATCTAATCTTGGACATTCTTTTTATTGCATATTATGAGTCGTTTATTAGATGCAATGCTGATCGATGGAAAGCATTGTGTCTGCTTTATAAGGTACATTCTTCTTCTTTTTGTATTTCTGTAAGTATTCTATTATTCTGTTAATGCTGCAAGCGGTCCAGGGAATCATATCTGGTTCTTATAACATGGAAATACTTGCAATATCAAGTGCTGCAATACATTCTTCTCGTCAAGTTAAAGTTCGATTATTATTTATCCTCATGGAAACATTGGACCTAGAAAGTCTTCTCCAGATGGTTCATGATCAAACAACTTTCAGGTTATCATCTTGTTTACTAAAGCTTATATATTTTGGATTTATAGGCAGGAAATTAAATAAGGATGTCTTACCTTTCTTCTACGAACCCTATAGTTTGTATCACTGTTGGAAAAGTGTTAAAGTACAATGATTTGGAAAAAGTGTAAAGCTGATAGAATGTTTATGTTTTATCGAATGTTTTTGTCCAGAACTTTTGGTTGATTTTCAGTTGTGTTATTGATTGCATTATTAGTTATTCTACATTGTTTTATCTTGTACTTTTGGGTGTCTCTTTTTTATTGCATTGTCTTTTTTGTTCCTATTGGCAACTTCAATAAAACATAAACATTTTACTACCTTTCCATTTCCTTTTCATAAATTAATGAAAAATGGAAAGTTGTTTTTTGTTTTGTTTTTTCTATTAAATGCCCCTTTCCCGATTGAGAAGAATTAGGGGCAGTGACATGTGGGAATTGCTTATTTCAGCTGTTTATTCTTTGTTTTTGTCGTTGCTGGCTCTTCTATTTTTTCTAATTTATTTAATACGAAACTCAACTTTTTGTTGAATTATTCAAGTCTCGCTCTCTATCTTATCATCCATTTTTCATGAAATACTTTTTCATTTCTCAGGCATGGTGCCTCAGTTTTTACGTTGTCTGATTTTCAAGAGATGGACGCAATAGTATCTAGTTTGAATGCTTTTGAAATAAAAGAAGCAGGTCCTTTGTTACTAACATGGGCAGTTGTTTTGTGCCTAATATCCTCACTTCCCGGAAAAGAGGAACACAATGTACTGCTGGTATGTGGGTCCATGAAAAGTGCTGGTTTGTTTTGGTGGTTATTGGATACTTCATATGACATCATTTTTGACGTATTATCTGTTGGCAGGAGATTGATCATGTTGGTTATGTACGTCAAGCTTTTGATTCTGCAGCATTCAATTATTTTCTTGATGTACTTCACAGCGATTTACTGAAGGAATCAGAAGTATGCATCCCATACTCAAAGTCTTCTTATTGTTATCTAGTTAATGAATGAATTTGTGCATGATAATGACTCATTTTAGTTTATATTTTATTGTGTAAGGTTGGTTAATCTGTGTGTTCTTTAGTACTATGCTTTATATATATGTTTGTGTATTTTTTTTGTAGGGACTTATTGTTGGCTATCGAAGTGTCTTGAGAACCTTTATTTCTGCGTTTATTGCATCCTATGAAATTAATCTTCAGGTACATGTTCTGTTTATACTTTTTAATGTGATCCTTGCATAGAATGGTTGATGTTTTGTTATTTTTATTATTATTATTCTTATTGTTATCATTAAAATTAAATTTTATTTTTAAACTTTAAAAAAGGAAAAAAGCTGGTACAGTTCCTGTTTCTTAAAAAGTCCATTTTCCCCCATAAATAATTAGAAATATGCATTGAGAAAATTATGGAACGGGTACTAGTAAGTGACTATTTTGGCGCCCAACAATTCCATTTTGTTGAGTATTTTGACATGTAGAATGATGTAAAATGCTATTTTCTTTAGAAACTCGATCAACGTCTTTGTTGAAGTACTTAGTTACTTATCAGTGTGTAAAATGCTGATTTTGGTTTGAAATTGAGTATCAACCAAATTATAAAAATTTCTGAAAAGATCTTTCACGTCAGATTTTGTTGTCATTTAATAGATCCAAGATAGATGTGTATGATCATCAATAAAGGTGACAAACCATTTTTTACCTCTTTGAGTCAAAAGTCAACTTTAGAATTACCCTGAACATCTCTGAGAATTAGGTAAAAAAGTTTGGACGGTTTGCAAGGTTTTGGTAAATATGTGGATTGATGGTTTTTTGCAAAGACACACGCAACCTTCATTTTGAAGAGAAGAGAATCAACATCTATGTGACCGATGGATTGGAGGGCTAGTTTTGTTTTTTGTTTCATTCTTTCCTTTTTTATCAATGAAAGTTGTTGCTTTTATAAAAAATGTGATGGAGGGAGTTTGTCGAAGATAGATGGCGTGTTATGGTAAGAAGAATATTATTGAATTTCTTCCTATTTTTCTTAAACAACCACGGTTTTCTTATATAGGAGAAAGACCATCAACCAACAAGGAAAGACATCTTACAAATCTAAATAATAAATATACACAAAATACACGATAAATAATTGCAAAAGATATTAGGAAATCCACTAGGCTGTAATATTAATTTTTTGTCTCTTTGTTCATTGCAATTTGAGCATCAATCCCTTTTCATTTTATCAATGAAAAGTTTGTGGTTTCTTTAAAAATGAAAAATAGAGGGTGTTACTCTTTGTTTGGGGAAGTTATTTTGAACCCTCCTCATTGTGGTAAGGAAAGAGTCAAATAGCATGCTTACTTCTTGATAAAACTTCGTGGCAACATTCTTGTTGGTTCAAATTGTTTGCTATTTTTAGTATTTAATGAGTTTTTGATAACACATGACGGCCAACATTTAATACCTTCTTATTGGTCTCTCAGTTTTTAAAAATTGATAAAACTTTTCATTGATGTAATGAAAAGAGATTAGTGGTAAAAAAGATACAAGCTCCAAAAGGGATGAAAATGATAAAAAAAACAAAAAAACAACAAATAATACAATAATAGATGAAATAAAAGTCCAAGAAGCATAATGAAAGCTATCCTATTAACACTTATGACTGGTTTAGAAAAAGCCTTGAACAATTTGAATATAGTACTTTTGGGCTAATATATTTGAATTTCAAGACAACCTTCTTGATCTTACAACATTTGAGTGTCAAGGAAACTCATCGGATATTAAGTTCTAAATAGGTGGTTACCATCAACTGAACTCATGACTTCTTAGCCCTTTATCAATTTCATGCCCCTTTGGCAAGTCTTACTTGGTCGGGTGAATACTCTTGATCGGCTTGTTAGGAGGAGGACTTCACTTGGTTGTCCTCTTTGTTGTTTTCTTTGTCAAAAGGAGGAGGAAGACCTTGATCATCTCTTTTGGGACTGTTAGTATGCGCGGGCTGTGTGGTGCTCTTTTCTTCAGAAGTATGGTATTAGCTATGCTGGCCAAAGGAGCAAATGTGCAACGATCAAGAAGTTTCTCCTTCATCTGCCTTTCAAAGAGAAAGGTCGTTTTTCGTGGCTTGTTGGGGTGTGATGTGATTTGAGATGTTTAGGGATCAAATCTTTTAGATGAATGAAAAAAGCTTTCAATCTTTTAGAGAAATTAAAAAAATCTAATATTTTGATATTTCCAAAAAAAAACCAAATATTTACTAATTTTTTAAAGTTGGTTTTTTTAAAGGGATACAAGGTTCTTTATAGAGAATTATGCAATGAGAATAAAAGAGGAGCCATAAAAAAGAGAGAGATAGGATCAGGAGATGTACCTGAATATCTCAACTAGGTAGACTCCCCCTTGGTGCCATCATCATGTCCCAAAATAGCAGAAACTGAGAACAAATACAAACTAAATAATTTGGGACAAGCAGCCACAAAGAAACGCATGCAGGAACCAAAATAAAAATAAAAGTACAGGGAAGGAAAAGCATAGAATGCCTCCCAACAGATAATCTCCTATAGCTACCAAAACTGCATGAGTTGCTTTAAACAAGCAAAAGCCATAAAGATGCAAAATTTTGTTCTTCTTAGAAGTGTAGGAAATTAGCCCCCATTTGAGTGGTTGATGGATAAAAGCCGCCCAGATTAAACAAATATCCCAAATTGAGTAATCCTTGAGTTCCACATTTAAAGAACACCAGGCTGCAATATTCCTCTCTACCATGTGCATAGTGTCAACCCAGCTGCTTTCCTTGTCGTGAAAAATGCGCTGATTGCTCTCCAATAGATTTCTACTAATAGTGCTTTTGACATGTTTGCCCAAATTAGTCTCGATTTCTTTGAGAGCAAAGGATCCCTCAACAGCCAGAAAATATTTGAGCTCAGAGATCCATCGAAAGCCCAAACTTTATTAAAAATAGAAAGAATACTTCCAACAGTTAGTGGATTAGGGGCATAAAATAAATAAATGTAACAAATCCTCACTGTCCTTCAAACAAAGAGGGCATATCGAGGGCAGCAAGCACTTGTTGGGGAGTTTTCTTTGCTTGATCAATCAACAATTTAAGAGATCAAAAGCCATAATTCAGATTAATAAGTTCACTCTCCTTGGGTTTTGGTCTTCCAAAGGGTTTTGTATATAGCTTTGTCCATTGGGGAAGATGGGGCAAGGTGAGTTGGAAGGGATTTTACTGAGAATCTGCTCGATGGGTCTAAAGGCCATACTCTATTGTCTTCCAAATTTGTCACTCTTTAGAGAGAGGAGTAGCGTAGATTGGAAATCTGGAATTTCATCATAAATCTATGAAAAACGGTAGACCAAGACTTCATGGCAGTGTCCCAATGGGCAACGACTAAACCTTTAGGTAACCAAGTGATTACGAAAAGCTTAGGGAATTGAATATTTAGGGGGATATCACCTGCCCCAGAGTTTGTCTAGAAAGCTAATCTTCGTCCGTTACCAAGCTTGAAAGAGGCCAATACTTCCACCTTCCTTCGTGTTCTTGAGATGTTGACCTAAGGGCTTTAAAGGTTGTTCCTTGATTTGCTTAACGTTTGCCAGTTAAAAGCTTCATTGCCATGAATACTTCTTATTATTTGTCTCCACAATGCTGTATCTTCCTTTGTGTATCTCAAATCCCATTTAGCAAGAAGAGTCAGATTTTGAGTTTTGGTGCCTCCCAAACCGAGCCCCCCATCAAACTGAGAAGGCTTGACCTTTTTCCATGCCACCAAATGGTTTATTTGCTACTGGAGCTTGGTGGAAATAATGCTCCTGAACTGGATGGTTTCATCATGGAATTTCTTGTGAAGAATTGGCAGAAGCTAAAAGGAAGGTTCAAAAACTTGTTTGATGATTTTCATAGAAATGGAAAGCTCAATGCTTGTGTTCAAGAAAACTTCATTTGTTTATTACAAAACAAAGAAGATGCTGTTCATGCAAAAAGGACTTTAGACTCATTAGCCTTACAAGTCTCATATACAAGGTGGAGCCAAAGTTTTAGCGGATCGTCTAAAATTGGTTATGGACTCAATCATAAGCCCTTTTTGAAGTGCATTCATTTAAGGAAGACAAATATTTGACCTGGTCCTAATAGCTAACGAGGCAGTTGAAGACTACCGTGCTAAAAAGAAAAAGGGATGAATCTTGAAATTAGATCTTGAAAAAGCCTTTGATAGAGTGGATTAGGGCTTCTTTGAAAAGGTATTGTATAGTAAGAAGCTCATCTCTAAATGGTCATCGTAGATGTTGGGTTGCCTAAAAAAGCGCTCAATTCTCCATCTTGATCAATGAAAAACCAAGAGGAAGGATAGTGGCCTCTCGAATTCGATAAGGTGACCCTCTCTCTCCTTTTTTTGTTTCTGCCTGTTAGTGAAGTTTTGGGAGCATCATAAACAAGCTGCACGACAATGGTCAATTTGAAGGCTTCATAGTTGGAAAGGGTAGGGTCACATTCTCATTCTTGAATATGTCGATGATATTATCCTATTCTGTAAAGATGATAAGGCCATGCTCATCAAGTTAAAGGTAGCTATTAAATTGTTTGAATGGTGCTCTTATCAGAAAGTTAATTGGGACAAATCTGCACTTAGTGAAGTTGATGTGGGGGATGAAGATTTACTCCAAATGGCAGGAAAATTAGGTTGCCAAGTTGAAAAGCTTCCTTTTCTGTATTTAGGTCTTCCTTTGGGAGGCTATCCTAGGCATAAAGACTTTTGGCAACCTGTGATTGAGAGGGTACACAAAAATTTAGACAAATGGAAAAGGTTCAATATATCTAGAGCTGGATGAAAAACCTTGTATAGTTCAGTTTGATGGGGGCTCAGTTTGGGTGGTATAAAAACTCAAAGTATGGCTCTTCTTGCTAAATAGGGGAGGTGATATACGAAGGAGGATACTGCATTGTGGAGACGAGTGATAAGAAGTATTCATGGCAGTGACACTTTTGATTGACTTACTCCGAGCAAATCTGGGAATAGCCTAAGAAGCCCTTGGGTTAACATCTCAAGAACATGGAGAAAGGTGGAAGTTTTGGCCTCTTTTTAAGTTTGGCAATGGAAGAAGATTGACATTTTGGGCAGTCATGGGCTGGTGAAGTCCCTCTTAATATTCAATATCCGAAGCTATTCAAAATAGCCTTGTTCCCATATGGTTCAATTGCCGACCATTGGGACATTGTTAAAATCTCTTGGTCTATAGTGTTTCATAGACCGTTGAAAGATGATGAAATTTTGGACTTCTTATCTTTGCTTCTCCTTCTTTCTTCTAAGAGAGTGATAGAATTGGAAGATAGCAGAACATGGTCATTAGATTCATCGGGCAATTTCTCAGTCAAATCCGTTTTGATCCATCTTTCTCCATCTTCTCCGCTGGACAAAGCTATCTATAAAGCCCTTTGGAAGACCACAACCCAAAGAGAGTCAAAATTTTGTTTTGGATTATGACGTTTTGGTCTACTAAACTGCTTGTTGATCATGCAAAGGAAAATCCCAACAAGTGCTTGCTACCTTTGATGTGCCCTCTATGCCTAGAGGGCAGTGAAGATTTATTACATCCATTTATATTATGCCCTACTTCTTTATTTGCTGGAGAAGTATTTTCTCTATATTTATAGTAGATTGGGCACTCAACGGATCCTTAAGTTCCAATGTTTTTAGGTTGTTGAGGGGCCCTTTGTTGCCAAAGAAAGTGAGCTAATTTGGATAAACATTTCAAAAGCTCCGTTGGCAGAAATATGGTTTGAGTACAATCAACGCATTTTTCACGACAAAGGAAGGGGTTGGTTTGATACTTTGGATACGCCAAAGAGGAACGCAGCAGCCTGGTGCTCTTTGAATGTAGAGTTCAAGGATTATTCAACTCAAAATATATATCTAAGCTGGTCAGCTTTCATCCGTCAACCACTTTAATGAGGGCTAATTTCATGCTATCCTCAAAAGACTCAAGCCTCTGCATCTTTACAGCTTTTGCTGCTGCTGTTAGAGGAACTCTTTTTCAGGTATTTTATCTATAGAAATTTACGTATTTGGGGACCTTTGGGGTTGTATCTCCCCACCCCAGTACTTTTCTTTGGTAGTTAGGGGCCCTTTTGTTTCTTCTTATTTCTCCTGTGGTCTTTCATTTCTTGCTGTTTTGTTTTGTTTTGTTTTCGTTTTCCTGTGGCTGTTTGTCTTTTGATTTATATGGTACTTGTGTGTTCTTTGTTTGTTTATGGGATATGATGATGGCGCTAAGGGGGTGTCATCCTAGTTCAGATGTTCGGGTGCGCCTCCTAAGCGTTTGTTTCTAGTTTTATTTTTGAGGCTTCTCTATTATTCTCATTGTATGATTCTCTTGTACTATGAGTTTTATATTAATAAAGAAGTTTATCTCCGTTTAAAGGAAAAAAACAATAGAAGCTATAGGTTGGAAGGCTGGCCAAAATTGAATTACATAGAGTTTGTCTTTTGCCTCTTGAAACACTGAATCTTTTCCATCTATCTAGTTTTTGTGCACCTTGTCAATAACTGGTTACCAGATGACTTTTTGTCTTGGGTAGGCTCTTTAAAGGTGACCTAAATATAGAAAAGGAATCTTTTTCGCTTTGTATCCTAATTTTCCTGCCATTTGGATCAACTCTTTTTTCCCCACGTTAACTCCACTGAGTGCAGATTTATTGAGTTAACTTTCTGGCCTGAACACTATTCAAACAAACTAATAGCTTCCTTTTGCTTGAGGAGCATGGCCTCTTCATATTTACATAATAGGATTGTATCATTAGCGTATTAGAGTATGAGAATGTGTAACTTTTCCTTTTCAACCGTATAGCCTTTAAAATGTCCATTATTGTGCAACTTATTGATAATGGCTCCTAGAACTTCGCTGACTAGCAGAAATGATAAAAAAGGAGAGAGAGGGTATCCTTGTCGAATGGCTCTCGAAGCCACAATTCTGTCTCTTAGTTTTTCGTTGATGAATATAGAAAATTGAGGGCTTTTCAGGCAGCCCAACATCTATTTTGACCATTTAGAGCTGAATTTCTTACAATGCAATACCTGTTTGAGATAACCCCGATCCAGTCTATTGAATTTTTTTTCAAGATCTAGCTTCATAATCCAACCCCTTTTCTCTTTGGCTCGATAATCTTCAACTGCCTCGTTTGCTATTAAGACCAAATCTAAAATCTGTCTTCCTTTAATGAATGCGCTTTGAAATGGGCTTATGATCGAATCCATAACCTGTTTTAGACGATCCGCTAAGATTTTTGCTTCCACCTTGTGAGGGTAGTGAGACTGATGGTTCTAAAGTCCTTTGCGTAAACCACATCTTTTTTCTTTTGTATTAAACAAGTGAAATGAAAGTTGGTTAATGAGATATTTTGATATTTTTGAAAAACAATTAAACTAATAAAACAAATCAAATCTTCAAGGTGGTAAATCTAACCTTTTAGGTTAATGAAAAAAATGTTTTGATCTTTTGGGAGTGGAATGATCGGGTGTTTCGTGGTAGGGAAAGGAATCATAGTGAGGTTTGGTTCCTTGTTAGATTTCATGTGTCTCTTTGGGCTTTCGATTTTAAAGACCCTTTGTGACTATTTCTTTGGTAACATTTTACTTAGTTGGAATCCTTCCTTTTAGGTGGGGTGTTTTGGTGGACTGGGTATTTTTGTATGCCGGATGTATTCTTTCAATGAAAGTTGTTGTTTTGCTCAAAAAAAAAAAAAAAAAAAAAAATCAATTTCATGCCCCTTCTTTACCATTAGACTAATCCATGAGGGTTCTTTCTTGGTGGTGGCTTCAAACCACAAGAATCTTCCTCTTCTTCTTCTTCTCTCTCTCCCTATAGTCTTTCATGAAGCACCCTTTGGATGGGTTTCTCTTATCTTGTTTCTTAGGTTGCCCTTTTTAGATCAATACAAGTTCTTGTTCGTTGTGGAATGTTCTTTTGGGATATGAAACAATTTCATTGATGAATGAATTAAATTGTTATAGACATTTTTTTGAGTAATGTTAAGAGTCCAATCTCTAAATGCTACATTTCATCAATACACTTCGTTTCATCTGGCTTTATTCGTATTGCAGATGGAGGACACTACCTTCTGTTCAATTTTGGATATTCTGTGTAATATATACCGTGGGGAGGTTTGGATGTATAATGATCAGCAATTAAGATGATTCTGTAGTTTCTGCTTCTTGTTTTTGTTATATTATTTGCTGATAATTTTCTGTCCATATTGTGTTGCTCATGAAAATTGCAGGAGTCACTTTGCATTCAGTTCTGGGACAAAGAGAGTTTCACTGATGGTCCTATTCGGTGTCTACTTTATGACCTAGAAGGTGAATTCCCTTTCAGGCTTGTGGAATTTGTTCGTTTTTTGTCGTCTCTCTGTGAAGGAGCTTGGCCAGCAAAATGCGTGTAAGCAGTGTCTCTATTCTCTAGTCCTTATTAGCCTTGAATTTGCTAGAAAACTCTGTACTTCAAAATTTTTAATTTTAAGTCTTTGGGTGCAATATCATGTTGAATTTCTACATTTTCTTCTGAGTTTGAAGAATTAAAGTCGGGCGTTTCTTTTTCCCACATGTTGAATATGAAATTCTTAATTCTTTTCACTAATGAAAGTTTTTATTAGTTTTGATTAATTGGATCACCTCGATTAGAGCATTATTGAGGGATAATTTGTCTTTTAGTCACCAAGGAGGGTGTAAAAGCCCTGTGGGGGAGGAGGTTAGATAAATAAACTAGGAGGCTATAGTTATCAACTTGACGTCACTGGGCTTTTGGGTTGGGAAGCATTTTTTATGCAATATGCCAATATCATACACATGTTGAGTGCTAGTGATACACAATTAAATTTACCTTTCCTACTAGCTGAAACTTTTTGGTCAATCGGTGATTTGAAATGGTATAAGAGTAAGTGGTTCGGGGAGGTAATGTGTTAAAACCCTTGCACTGTTTATTTCCTCCCCAATTAAAATTGATTTCCACTTGTTGGGGCTTTCAAATATTTCAAGCTCACAAGTGAAGGGGGGAGTATTAGTGGTATATAATTACATTTACTTTACTTACTAGCTTAAGCTTAAGATTGAGAATTTACCTTCTCCATCTCTCCACCTCAAAAAAGCTTTCCTATAGTTCCTTGATGAAGAGTTACCAAATGTCCCATTGTCAGCCAAGGTTGCTGGTCAATATTTAGGTAGCATTGTCATTAAATTTGAAAAGTGAAATATGTTGAAGAGTTTCATGGAGGCTGATGAAGTTTAGAAATGTTCCTCTTAGTTTGAATATTTGCTACTACCACCAAGATCTATAATGTTCCACTTAGTTATTGGAGCTTTCTAAACTTTCTACTTAGTGTTGCCTGTCTTCTCTATTTTGTTTTTGTTTTGATGTAAGGAATGCTATGATATGTATTTATATTATTATGTATAGTTGTCCTTATTATAATTGTACATTTCCTATAAATGTGTGTCTTTATTTGAATAAATGATAAAAGAGTATATTCTCCTAAAGCACATAGTAGATGGTATCAAAGCCCTCTAGGGTTTTAGTTTTTTTTCCCCTATTCGGTTATGTTAGAGTTTGCACTTCTCACAAAGTTTAGGGTTTACATTTGGGTCATTGAGTTCAAGTGACTTTTTGTCAACACCGCCCAACTCTAAAAGAGCGTTGCTGCTGCCGTGTATGTTGCCACTCAATGGTGCATGGGAGTGCACGTGAGCTTCATTTTAGCTTCCCCCGTTGGGTTCGTTTTAGATCTTAATTTTTGGTCTGTTTGTGCCTTTGATTCCATCAAAATCTACTTGGGTGTGATGTTTGGAAAATAACCCTTTTGTTCCTAGGTTTGTGCCTGTTTTGGCTTTTGGCGTGCTTTTCAATGTGGTTTCGATTCTGTTTTGCTTTCATTCTGGATTTGAGATCCATGGCCTGTGTGTTAGTTCATAATGGATGAGATGAAGCATATAGTAAGTATCTAATGTCACTTTCCTAGCATCAAAGATAACGGAACATTAGTTAAATGGATCTAGTTACTATGATGGGCGTCAAACGCTTCAACTTTATTTACTTAGTACTGATATGGATGATTGTGACTGAGGATCTAACTATAGATGATAAGGAAAAGAGCTGGCTTTGTGATGTTACTCGACTTTATATTCAGATTAAGAATTCCAGTGATAATGAGGTCGTTGGCTTATCATTGTAATTCTGCAAATGAACTCTTAGAATTCTTGGAACCACTTTCATTTTTTCTCAATGAAAGGAGTTGTTTTTATAGAAAAAAGAATTCGTAGAATTTCTACTTTGAAAAGAACACATCCATAGAATGTTGAAGTTTGTATGCAATTCTTTCTAGCTGAACAGAAAGCATAATCTATTACAAGCTATATTGTGAGCTTGTCGATGTACGTGGAGCAATGGTGCTATCTATAAGGTTGCAGATAGGGTAGGGAATTTTAAGGTTTTATGTGCTTCGATACGATGTAAAAAATACTATTTTATTGAAACATAGCTATTTTCCTTTACATAATTACAAGAGTCTTGCTTAAATTTTTTACTTCTAAACTGGAATGCTTTTCTTTCATCAGCATAATCTTTTTGTATCTTTGGGATATGACGAGGATACTATGGTTGTGTCAGTCTAGTTGAGATAGCTTGGTACATCTGTTGATCCCTGTTTTCTAGTTTTTGTGGGTTATTATATCTTATTGTATTTTGAGCAATAGTCTCTTTCATTTTATTAATGAAAAGTCTCATTTCTATTTAAAAAGTCTTACTTAAATAGAATAAAGACCTAAAAAAGAAAAGGTAAGAATTCTATCATAATAATCACATTCTAATTACTGCACATATTAATAATAAGACAAATTCAGGGATAAATCAGTGGCGGATCTATACATTTTGTTGACGGGGGCTTCATAATACAACAAAAATATTTTGAAAAAAAACAATCTAAGTATAGGGCTTGAACCTAGGTCTAGAGAAGGTTAAAAGTTTTGTCCTCTGGGCCTATGGTAAATCCACCAGTGGGATAAATCAACAGAGTTGTACTTGGTTTCTTAAGGAGAGTTAGGTTTTTCTTTTGATTATTTTTCTGGTTTGTTGTGTGAAATTTGAAACCAAGAGATACAGGAGGAGGTTTAGAGGGGTGGAGATCTCTTTAGGAGGTTTGAGCTATGACTAGGTTCAAGTGTTTGTGATTAGTAGCCAGTTTTGGACTTATCCTGTGTTGTTGTTAACAACTTCAGTCTGTTGTACTTTTTTTTTTGCCTGATTTTTTATTGCCCGCAAGTATCCACCTTACATTTCATTTCCTTTATGAGTGTATAGTTTCTTTATGTCTGCTAGCACTATATATATCTACGTTATATCACCTCGTCACCTATCCTTTATTATTTTAGATTTAGTCTTTCTCAATTGCCATGCAGTTGTTTTCCATCTTATATATTGATTAATTTCAATAGGTTTGACTTTCTAGATAAGTCTGTGGGCATATCATCCTTGTTTGAGATTAATAGCAGTACCTTGGTAGAACATATCCCAGAGATTGTGGAAACTCAACAGCCACTACCTGTTCCTGGAATGGAAGGAATGTTGATTCCTTGTAAAACACGTGGACGTGTCTTGAAAGTGGTTGGTGGAAATACTGTTCTTGTACGTTGGGAGGTAAACAAATGAATTAATATTATTTTTCTACTTGTATTGGTTCATCTATTTGGTGCTTTTGGTCCTTATTGCCAACAAAAATTTCACATCTGTAATCAAATTATAAATGGCTATTTCAATAATGTTTAGAGTAAATGATCAAAAAGACATTAGGGTTGGTTTAAGTTCACGGCATTGTTGAACTTCCTAGATACTAGGTTTTCTCTACTACCATTATCAATTATAACTTGACAAAAATTTCCACTTAAAGTCCAGTTCAAAAGGAGAGTGTCTTTTGGGATGGGATTCAGTTTTAGGTGTCAAGAAAATCTTTTGAAGGACACAAAGGTTGTCACCATCGGTTGCTTGAAGTTTCTTCCTCATCCACAAGGTCAGATTTGGTGTCCAAATGTTCCTCATTCATTTCATGGATTGGAAGGGTTGTTCGAAGTTCCTTCCTCATCCACAAGGTCGTATTTGGTGTCCAAACGTAAATGGGCTGGAATTTTGCATTCTTTTACTATCGACTTTAAATGGGCTGGAATTGTGAAATGCTTAGAGTGAGGGGTTTCCAGAGGTCTGGTTTCCAATTTCTCTTTATGCTGAAACAAATCATTGAGATCAGTTTCTAAGGGGTCCTTCAAAGAATGATCCTCTAACCCATTTAGCTTCCTCAACTGATCTTTGACACTGCTCACACTAAAACGAGAATCAAAATCTGAATCACATTACTTTTTGGATGGAAGGCTCGGAGTTTGCCAAGGGGAGCCTCTCAAAACTCTTACTTTTGAGGAAGGCAAAGAAAAAACAGAATATTTAAAATATGGATGACAGGATCTTTGAGGGACTGATCGGGTTGAAAGAGAAGGAACTTGCTGAGTATAGTGATCCACTTAGGGCATTTGTTGAGAGGAGTCCATGATGTTCACACCTATAACATTTTCCAGGAGAATGATGATTAGAATGATTAGATATTTTCCAGGATATTTCATTATTTCGATAAAGAGACTCGTCTTTGTTTTAGGGAAAAAAAAAAAGAAGGATTAGATATTTGTTGCAATTGTTCCTTCAAAACCTTTCATACGTGAATTGTTTTGTTGGAATTTCATTCTTCTTGGTTTGCAAAGTTGAAGAACTAGCTTGAGAATTGCTTGTTAAAAGGTCCATTGTGTTCCTTCTTTGGAAAATGTATTGGTTGTCCAAAGTAGTCTTTTGGTAAGTTCGAAGAGGTTTTGGCACCATGCTCTTCGAAGTTCAAACTTAGAGGCTAAAGTTATCAAATTTGCAGGCTAAGCCAATATGCGTAGATTAACAACTTTCTTAATGTCCTCACATATACTCTTGACAAATCTTGTAATGTTCTATTGCTTCTTGCCCTTAATCGGTGGAATTCTTATGTGTAATCCAAGATGGAGTGATTCCTTGATAGCAATTTTTTTACTGAAACAAGGAACAAGTCTCTTGATGGCTATCGTAATATTGACTGTACTGGATTAGTTGGTAATTAACTGGTATAAATGTTTCTGCATCAATTGGAGCATCTTTGGTCATTAATTGATTAGTTGTTTACTGTAAAATCCCTGGGTGTTTTGTAATTGATCCCACCATGACAAAGCTCCACTTTGGAGTTCGGGAGCTGCGATTTCAGCCTTATTTTATTAAATAAACTCTACATTCTTTACTCAGTCCAAAATCTTTTGAACATCCATTCTCCCGCTGAAGCTTGAGAGGTCAATCTTTATTCGTGTCTTTATTTTCTTGAAAATATTGTGCTGCTTGGCATTTCGAAAACTTTCGCAATCAATTGTTATAAATCCCATATTTTTCTGATAATTTTGAATCTTGAGGCATATGTCCTGGCATTTGGGTTTTGGTTTTATGCTAAAAAAGATTATTCCTAGATGAGCTTGCTCAAAGATTTTATAGTGTCACATTTCTCAAGGTTCATGTGGATGAACTGGAGTTGGTGGTAGACGATTGGGGGGGGGGGGGGGGGGGGCAATGCCTACTTTTATGTTCTTGAAGAGGGTAGAAACTATCTTGGTTGGCCTAGTGGTAAAAAGGAGACCGTCTAAATACTTGGCTAAGGGGTCAAGGTTCAATCTATGGTGGCCAACTACCTGGATTAATTTCCTACTAGTTTTCTTGACATCTAAATGTTGTAAGGTCAAAAAAGTTTTCTTGTGAGATTAGGCGAGGTGCATATAAGTTGGCCTGGACACTCACGGATATTAAAAAAAAAAATGAGGGAAGGATTGTGGACAAGGTGGTTGGAGCTAAGAAGGAAGAACTGCATCAGACTGTATTGGACCTTAATTGGTGACAGCCATTGTTTTTTTAAAACTTGAATTTCAGTAGTCGTGTGCCCTAGAATGTCCCTTCATGTTCCCGAAGTGTTGGAAAATTGAAAAATAGCAATAAATTATCAGTTCACGTTGTTTTGCATGTTGTAGGTTCAGGTGGGTTGTGACTTTTTAAAGAATCGTTCCATTTATATTTTTGAACTCTGTTATCATTTTCATATAACCATATTGATTTTTATTTTCTGACATACGTTATTGTTTACAGTATAAATTACCAGGGATGCTCATGTTGCTCATGCGTTTGGCTCAAGGGATGTATTTGAATAACGATGAACAAGTTGCTATACTTGACTTGTTGAGTCGGATGATTTCCTTTAATACGGTACTTTGTTTGACTTGTTGCTCATGCATTGGGTTTTAACGTTTCTGTATTTACTCTTGGGCTCACCTCTGTTGACTGTTTTCTTTTTTAATGAAAACATATCTTTTCATTGAAATAGTGAAATGAGACTAATGCTCAAATTACAAAGATTATACGAAACATAAGCTGTCAACAACTTGCCAATTTAGGATTAGAAAATCAAAACTTGACCAAAATATCAAATAAAAGAAGAGACTAGAGTGGATAAAAACATGGCATGAAATGAGACTTCTTCTTTGATAGATTGAATTTTGAAGAAACAAACAGCCAACATTTTGAGGCTTAACTATCAATTAATCTATGACCGTGTTCTGAACATTGGAATCACAATCTACAAGATGACCAAAATCGTGCAATAGGAATGCAACTGTTTCATCATTATCAATAGCTCAGTCATGACTTTCAGCATATGCAACTCATTTCTCTAGCCATCTTTTGTTAAAAAACGAATGAAAATAACACCCTTTTCCTGATCTTCATTGTTATTCTTGAGAAGCTCGATCTATTTAACAACAATGACTATGTGTAGACAGTAATCAAATCCGATTCCAGAGCTGTGATAAGAATTCAAAAGGTAGGCAAACCATTGGCATCTTCAGATAAAGCCCATGAAACATATCATTCACCAGCGACAAAAGCAAAACAACATTTACTTCTGTAGCAAATCTGAAGTTCTCACTGTTGTTTCCAGTAAATCCTACCTCTAAGTCATGGTGAGTGTACATCATTGAGGACTCACCATCAAATCTGAACCTTTCAGACTTATATTGCTCTAGCCATCATCTTGCACTTATAGTAGAAACCTTGAGTACGCTTAGCTATGTGTTTTATATGCATCATAAAAAGTTAAAACACAGCCAAAAGCACTTAAACGTCTCCCTCATGCCTCAAGCATCGCATAAGGAACCACCAACAATTCAAAACATTCAGCGAGTCCAAAATATGATGTACCAAATGTAAAATAAGACACATGATCAGATGCAATCAAATTTCTCCCTCAAATTCAAGGTGATAGAACAACGGACAACTTGAATTTGCAAAGAAAAACTTTCGAATCAAATCAGTAGATCTAGATTGGAAACAAAGAAAACGCACGAAGAATGCATGGGCGTAAGAAGAACTTCTAGGCTGAATATAAAAACCCACAAAGAACAGAACCAAAAACTTCTGGACCAAAAACAAAAATCCTAATAGAGAGATCTAAAACAAAACCTACTACGAATGAGCAAAAGCTTTTGAGCTGCAAACAAAGTTCCTTATAGCGAGATCTAAAACAAAATCTAGAAGTTCATGTTGGGGATTTATGCAATATATAAATATCTTTTGAAATATTGTCAAGTCAAATAACAAATATATATGGATTCGTGGAAGGTTCATCGTTGCATGAGTATAATATAATCTAGATGGTCCATTTTGCAATGTATGTCTCTAAAGCTTTGTAGATTTCTCTTTGATTTACTAGAGAACAATGCATTATCAATTGTGAATTTTGTTCATCTAGGAAAAACAATATTTTCTTTTCCAAATCCTTCAATTAGGTTTGCAAAACCTGATATTTTATTAATTTTTGCTTCTAGATTTGTCAGTTTAGAAAAATATTTTTTACTTGTCAGTATTATGTGCATAGTTACATTATCTGCCAGACATACATCTTTGTTGCTAATTTTTGAATTATTCAGTATAAAAAGCATATATGCTTCTTCATTAAACAAAATATTACAATGAGAGAAATAAAACTTACAATATAAAAAAAAGATAAAAATGAGAAAATAAATATTAATTATGATATAGTCATAGAGAAACACTTGCTATTTTTCCAAATATGCCCATTTTCTGTCCAATTCGTTTTGTTAATAGTTAGAATGTCCTATATAGGCTGTCTGTTTTGCTTTGATGGGTGGTACACACATTTCGAATCCTGAAGTTGCAGACATAGCTCGTCCAACAGAAAAGAATTTGTGGTGATTTTAAATTCTTTTTATTCTGTGTAAAGTTCCATTACTTATTTGTTATCAATCCGTATAATTTAGTATTTTTCACCAGGTTGGTTGAGGTCATTTGTGTTCTCGTGAGAAACTTATCTCCTGATTCAAGTAATGCTGCAGTGATGGCCATAGGTCTAAATATTTTGTCAAAGATGTTGAAATGGTAATCTTAAAGTTTTTAAAGTTGTTTTTCATTTCACAATGCTGTAAATATTCACAATATTTTGTAATGAATTTCTCCATTCGATCTTTTTCTAATACATTTCTGTTCTACTTCTAGTTTCCCTGCTATTGTCACTCCTGTGGCGCTTAAGGCCAATATCTTCAATGTTGCTGGCCATGATGCACTGAGGTGAAGCATTCCTTCGTTTTCTTTATTTTTTATTCTATTTATTTTTCCTTTAAAATATTTATTTTTTTGTTGCTAAGTTGCGGCAACTTGAAAGTAGGAGCTGCCACTTGTTTTTTTCTTGAAACAGAAACGAGTCTCTTCATTAATAGTCAAAATGAGACAGAAACTCGAAGTATAAGAGGATTATACAAGAGCTTTTGAAAAAGCTAGGGATCTGCAGTTGCACTCGGACATCTCAACTAGGTTGACAACCCTTATCGACCTCATCGTATCCATAACCACATGAGCAACAACTCTTTACTAGGTCATGTGAAGAAATCTTCACTAGGTCATGACTATTAAAGAGTTTAATACAGTGGAAATATAACCAAAACAAAATAGAGAGAACAAACCAGTATAATAATAACAAAGATCAAAACCAAGCTGGAAAAATAAATGCGCTCCAATTTAAGGTAAGTCCTGGAATGCAGTAGCTGCCGAAAAGCTTTGAAAGAGTACACAACGAGGAGGCAGTTCTGTGAGTGATTTCAAAGCGATCCATCCATCCAAGGGATTTATCATGGAAGACTGTTTGATTCCTTTCAAACCAAATTTCTGCCAAAATAGCTTTCACCGCATTTTTCCAAAGTAAAATAGCTTCTTTGTTCAAACTGACACCCTAGACAGAGCTGCAACTTGAATTATAACGGCAGTCTGAATTTTTCAAGAACAGAATACGATTTATTTGTTGTTATTTTGGCTTAATAATACAAAATGCATGAAAACCATTTACAAGTGATATTTTACGAAGGTTTTAAATTGTTGCATAAAAACACTTCGTTAGCAAGCTCTATTTAAAAAATTAAGAGAAAATAAAAGATTGAGGTAGAATAAAAAAATTTAAACCGTTGAGGGAAGATACAATGCTTGATACTTGTGGAGTGTTCTAATATTTGAGTTCCTTTGCATGCCATACAGAAGTTGGTTATTTTTGTCCTGGTTTATTTATAGGGCTATTTACAAAATATAGCAAAATATCATAGTCTATCTGTAATAGATAGAATGTGATAGATTAAGATAGACTACTATTTGTTTTTGTCATTATACAAATAGACACAATAGTAGTCTATCTTGGTTTATTACAAAATAGGTTATGATATTTTGCTATATTTGTAAATATTTCTAGAAGTTTTGTCATTTATAATAGTTTCCAATATCTTATTTTAATTAGAATGGAGGAATGCCAATTCTCTTTTGGCCACTGTTAATTAACATCAACCTTATTCTATTTGCACGCGGTGATTTTTCCTTTTTCTTTTCTTTTTTCAGTGAGTCATGGCTTCAATTTGGAAAGCTCGCGAAGATGTTGCTTATTGATGTTGAGCACAACGATTCTGACTCCCCACTGTCGATATCACGTATGTTTGGCTCTAGTTTTTAATAATTTCTGGTTGATATGATTTATTTCATTTTGGCCCTTCACTTTCTTAGCTTTGAAGCAAAATTTTGAAAATTCTCCATTGTGTACAGTAGAGTTTAATGTGTACAGATATACTTACATAGAAGTCCTAATTTGTGAATAGTAAAATTATAATAAAGGACAAAGAACTGATAAGCTTTTATATTCACAAATATACTATTTCAGTAGTCCGTCTGATCTTTTATCGTGTGCTTTTAGTTCAATGAATTCAGTGCAAGCACCATTCAACTCAAAGTAAAAACTGCTCGCAAACGAAACTTTGCTAGATCAATTGGTGAATTGTTTTGGAATGAAAACATTTCTTAAAGCTGTTTTTTTCTTTGAAATGGATATGTGCCTCTTTACTATGTAAGAACAAATACAAAAGAGACTCCAAACAGAAATGATTTTTTTTTTTATAAGAAACAGAAAATTTTATATATATATATATATAAATCAGCTAATAGAAAACAGCCAAAGGGCGAGGGGATGACCCCCCCCCCCCCCCCCCCCCAAAAAAAAAAAAAAAAAAAAAAAAACTAAACAATAAGCCTCTTCTTGTTAATAATCATGAGAAGACTGTAATTACAAAATGATTTTGTGTTGTACACCGTGAAAAGGTCGTATGTTGCACAAGAGCCCAAAAAGAATCAAAAGAGCTAAAATTATCATCGACACAAAACTGAAATGATGATTACAAAAATAGAAAAAATATACTTTAAGACGGACAATTTGTTAGAGTATTGATATAATATTGAATTTACTTTCACCCATCAACTTAAGCTGTTGGATTAATTGGTGATTGACATGCCATAAGAGCTCATGAAGTCTAAATAGGCATTTGGTTCGAAAAATTAAAAATTAGGATCCAATGAAAGAATTGTGAACTCAAAGAGGCACCATCTCGATGGAGCATGGTGAGGATCCAACATTGGAAGAATCAAGGGACTTCACTATCTTTATAAGTTAGATGAGCTATTCCTTTCGTTGCCAATTGGTTTGAGATAGAATCTAATTATGTTATCTAATACCGTCCCCACTGTGTCAAGTCTTCATATTCTTGTCTCACAGAAAATTAAAAGTGGGTTTAATTTAAACTGCTCCTAGGTTTTAAATTTTTGGATTTAATGAAGTCTTTGGTTTCAATAAAATGAAAACATAAGATACCATAGATTTCTATGCGTACAATCATTTACTCAAAGTTTTGTTTAATTTCATAATTTGAAACTACCATCGTACCATCTGAAATGTCTTTTTCCTCTAAATTGACTTTCCATCTACCATCCTACCATCTGAATAAGATCATTTACTGTATAGTATTGTGGCAATGATAGCATAAACAATTGTCAAAGCACCAGCTGAGCTCGAGGGCTTGTAACTCATATGTAGGCTTTATATTGGCCTGTCCATTCAAAAAACAATTGTAAAAGTGCCACTTCCACTTTTCACTGACAACTCAAATTAAATATATCCTTAATTTATCATGGTTTGAGCACAAGATATACTATGATCAGCCTGTAATATAATTTCTTTTTCTGTTAATATTGATTTCACGTATTGGGTCTTCTACAAAAATTCAAACCTACAAATGGAGGGAGTGTTAAAAGGGTTGATATAATTAAATTTACCATAACCCATTAGCTTAAGCTTTTGGGTCAAGTGGTGATTTACTAGTTTTAATGCTCTAGCAACCTTGTGTTGTTGATGTCCTCACTTGCTTTAACGTACGGTGTATACTAGCATGGTCTTATGCTTTTGAACTTTTGAACTTTTCAGTACTGGACTTTACCATGCAACTACTGGAGACTGGACTAGAAAATGATGCTATTGTAGCACTTATTGCTTTCTGTCTTCAGTATATTCTAGTTAATCATGAGTATTGGAAGTACAAAGTTAAGCATACTCGTTGGATTGTAACTTTGAAGGTATGCTCTCATTTATAGCAGATGTTTTCTTGGCTTTGTTACTTTGTCAAAGTCTCTAACAGTGCGGACTATATAATTTTTACCTTCAGTTGACTGTATCAATTTCGTTGTTTATTCTAGTAAAATTTGAAGTTTGAAGGGTTTTGTGTGTGTGTGTTTCGTCTTTCACATCTAGTATATTTTAAACTGATTGCCGTTGGTATCTTTTGCGCCTGGCATGATCCAAACATTTTTCTCAAGGATATTTCTATCAAATTGATAGGGCTTTATTTTTATGCTTATATCAAGAAAAAAGCCTTCTTGTAATATCAACACATATATATGTTAGCTTGTGGTTGGAGTGTCCACTTTTTTATTATTTTTGTTGTAGAAAGTTGAAAGGTTGCAACTTTTCAATTTCAAAAAGTTTTTGTTTGTTTACAAAAAAGAAAAATTTA
Organism: Cucumis sativus; assembly: GCF_000004075.3. Lineage (NCBI taxonomy): Eukaryota > Viridiplantae > Streptophyta > Magnoliopsida > Cucurbitales > Cucurbitaceae > Cucumis > Cucumis sativus. Next base: position 13,081,458 of record NC_026656.2, read on the forward strand.
TGTATCTTAATTAAAAAAAGAGAGATAAAAAAGAGTATTGGAATGCAATCGTAGTTTACCTGTCAAGTTTGTTATAATTGTTTAGGGAAAGGCTTGGCTCAAATATTTGTTCCATTTCTGTTTATTCTGACTGATTATCCATTCTGTTGCAGGTGCTTGAGATGATGAGGAGATGCATTCTCGTAAGCTCAGGCCCTGGAAAACTGGGGCCACTTGTCCAGAATATGCTTCTTTTTGATTCTTCCATCCATAACACTCTTTTTCGAGTGGTTTGTACGACTAGACAAGCTCTCGAGGTCTGTCTAGCAAATGTAGTATGTGTATATTTTAAGCTTATTCATTTTTTGACACGGGTTATGTTCATCAGAAACTATATATTAGCCGTCTTTCTGAACCAAGGGAGATTGAGGGTTTAGAGAATGCCATCTGTTCTGTCCTGGATATTTTTTTCATCATGCTTTCTGCATTTTCAAAGGTATTTCATGATTGCATCATATTTTTGTTTTTGAAATGTAATTATTTCTTAGAATCTTTGTTACTGTAACCAACCTTTGGGTTCATATAACTTGTTCCATTCTAGTAGTTTTATGCATCGTTAATGAGTATATCAAGTCAAGGAACCTATTATTATTATTGTTATTATTATTTCTTCTCACAAGAAACAAAACCGAAACGTTTGGTGGCTTGTTGTTTGTTGGCTTTTTGTCTTGTTTAGCTTGTATTCATCTACAACCATTATAGTCTTGTATTTTTTTTAATATTTCCTTGTAAATATTGAATTTTGAAATCTTAATCTCTTTTCATTTTATTGATTTTTTTTTTTGCTGCAACTCAAAAATGGTTGCCATATATGGTTAAAAATCACAGAAAAGTACGTGCCAAAATAATGTTTTATTATATTTTGCAAAGGAAGAAGGGTGTTCTTAAATAGAAGAACAACCCATTACGAAGAAGGAAAAAAGTAAATCGGGAAAATATAATACAACCAATACAATCAAATATAATACAAAAAGGGAAATAATCAACACTCCCCCTCAAGCTGGTTTGAAGATATCAATCATTGTCAGCCTGTCAATCTATTTGTTGAATTGCCACTTTGGAAGGCCTTTAGTTAACACATTTGTAATTTGTTATGTTGTCTGAAGATAGAGTATGCATATTACTCCTGCATCCAACTTTTTCTTTATAAAGTGTTTATAGACTTTGATATGTTTCGTCCTGATTGTGGGCAATGGAAATTGCTGCTTTGTTATCACAGTAAATTCGCATGGGCATTATTTGAGTGAATCTCAATTCTTCCAACAATTTTCTTATCCATATACCCTCATAAATACCTTGCAACGGCTCTCACCTCTCCCCTCCCTCCTCCCCCCTCCTTCCTTTCTCCTTCTCCCTTTTTAATTTTTTCTCTTTCCGGTAGCTCCACAGTGACTGCACCCAGACTACCACCGTTAGCCCTCTGGTGAAGACTACCCTCAAACCAATCACTAAAGTTCTGGTGGTGAGTTTTTGTTTTAATTGCACAGAGAAGTTTAGAAGCCAGATTTCAATGGAAGTGGTAGGTTTCAAAGTTCTTCAATTGTATTATCGCATTTGCTCAGAAGATGTAATTTCCTTGTTGAAGAAGTGGAAGCTCAAAGAGGTTTATCAGTATCTGAAGCTCAACTGAGCTGGTTCCTGGAAGCGTTATTGATGTTATTAAGAGGTTGGGAAGGTTGTTTCTTCCAGAAACAGGCAGAGTTAGACTGGAGTTGTTGAAGTTCAGGGCAAAGAAGGGATGGGCATTATGTTGTGACCTTTGGCCATTGTTAGGTGGACACTCTTTCATTAGTGTGTGTTCGGGAGAAGACAGAGAAGGGTGTCTGGTATTTCACAAATTCTGGAGAATTTCCTTTGAAAACATAGTATATAAGTTGGTATTCACAAAAAATTGTCTTTTAATCCAACACGGGCTAAGAATACAAGCTTCGCAGATAAAGTTAAATTAGAGGGTAACTTAGCCTATGATAAAAAGAAAGTAAAGCAGAGTGCCATTATAGTTGTCTCTCAGTCCGTCACCAATGATGAAGGAGAAAGTTCTCAGGACTCTGCTTTGAAGACAGCAAAACAGAGCCAATGGGTGATAAAAAATTTGAAGGTTATTTGAGCAAAGTTTGAACATCTTTGGATCGTTTCAAGACTCTTGCGTTGGATGATTGGAGAGAAATCCGAAAATTGCTGGAAATCTATTTCCGAACAAGAATTACCATCAACCCACTGTTCGATGAAATCACTCATATTAGTCTAGACCAGGGCTTGGTTGAAGACTTCATCAATGAACCTGGGAGATGGGGTGGTTCCACCTTAAGTTCGAAAAATGGGATAGATTTAAACACAGCCAGCCCTTGGTGATGAAAGGCTTTGGTGGATGGTTGAGAATTAGAAGCCTTCGTTTGGACTATTGGTGTAGAAAAACTTTCAAAGCCGTTGGAGAGTATTTCGGGGGGTTGGAAAACATTGCCATAAAAGCGCTTAACCTGACCAATTTATGTGGTTTTGTACCCCTACCATTGAAATTACAATAGAGGTTAGGCAAAAACCCTATTGATGAAATGAGGGTTAAGCAAGCTTTGGAAGATGAAGACGTTAGATGTTTTTTTCTTCCCTACAGAACTTGATGTGTTTGAATCCACTAAAACTTCTTCCTCCTCTTCAAGAAATCCGTTCAAAGCCTTGAATCACATTCAAGGTTCCTTAACGGTGCTGGAGAAGAAGAATGGGGCCTTAATGGTGCCATAGGAGGAGATTGAGTTCGACGACTTGATTGGAAATGGAATCTGTTTGTTAGAAATTAGAAAGCCGCATTCAAGGAGGGAGAGAGATCAGTTGCAGATAACTGTGCTTTATCTCATTGGGCCTTAATCTCCCTCTAACTAAACCTTAGTTTGTTTGAATGATATTTGTCCTTTTCTTATTTTTCTTTTAGTATAAGACTCTTGTACTTTGAGCTTTAGTCTCATTTATTATTAATAAAGAGACTTGTCTTCATTAAAAAAAAAAAACATTGCAAGGGCTTGAACACAAGATCTTTCTAGACCACTTGCTTTGATATCATCTTAAATTGCCAATTGACCTAAAAACTTACGTTTGTGGGTGAAAGTTTTAAATCTAATCTTTTAAGTACAAAATCATCCAACGTTTGTTTGGTTGGATTGCCACTGAAAGTTTTATTTTCTATTTAATGAATAATTACTATAAAAAATGACTATTAAGTACTATGAACTAGTAGTTTCAAATGTATATTTGAAAACCTTTCACGGTATAGCTTTTTTGTTTTGTTTTATCTTTTCTTTAATATATGATAAATCATGTTGGGGTTATAGTTGTCGTTGGAGATTATCAATTGAGTTGCCCACTAAAGGTAGTTGTGTGGAGCTGGTTGTTGCCGAAGGTGGCAGTCAAAGTTTGTTGTTGGAAATGTTAAAGGTTGTTGGAGTTTGTTGCTAGAGCGTGGTATTCTATTTGTTGAAGTTTTGTGGGCGGCAAGTGGAGTCACTGGTAACATAGGGGAAAATAAGAAACCAGTTGAGTTGGGTGAGTTTGTAATATCCAACTCAACAACTAAGTGGGTGGGCCAAACATTGAGTTGGTGAACAAAACATCCCCTAAGAAATTCGTAATTAAAATTATTGAAAGCAATAAACACAAAAATGAGGCTTACGAGGAAACTGGAGTACTGGGAGAAAAATTGGGATATTGTTACTCTCATTATTTTCTGATAATTTACAAAGGTACAATGAGAGAGATTAAATAGAATACACAGATATAAAAAAAGGGCCAAGCCACAAATTCTAACAAAAGTCAGAGAAGGAAGATAGAATTTAAAAAAGACTCTAAATGGATGATGCTTCAGCCATTTGATGGTGCTTATTCACATTCTTTTACCAATTCTATTTTTCAATTTCCTTCTGCTTATTTTGAAATGCAATTGCACTAAGTGGTCGACCTATTAAGAAATCTATTATTGTTTTCCTTTATATTCTATAAGTTCCAAGTTAATACCATAAATTTGTTGTGCTTGATTAATTGGAAATTGGTTAGATTGGGTGTATGATCGACATTTCATTTCAGGATTCGTCAGCTGCACCTGCCGTGTTTCATCAAGCATTGATATCATTGAAAACAAAACCCATTCCTATAGCAGCAGCGGTCATTTCTTTGTTATCTTATTTTCGAAATGTGGTATGCATCGATTGGTCAATTCGAATCATCTTGTTTGAAAACTTCATGATGGTGATCTTATCCAAATCCAAATATTGGTCTTAATTGAGAGCTTTTCATTTATCCTTCTTGTAGTCTTATTTTCATTTATCATTATATTATCTGTTTCTTTGCTTTCCTTGTTCTTTTATTGCATTAGTCCTTTCCCTAGAGGAGCTGGTATCTTTTGAGAATTAGCTTATTTTCAGTCCATCAATGAAAAAGTTTAGCTTCTTTTTTCTTTTAAATGCCAGTTCATTGAAGTGTTCTTGGAAAGTTCATTGCCAAATCATCCGTCCATTAGTTACCTAATAGTCAAATGAACTTTGAGACCATTATTACCATTTTTGAAATCTGAATGGACAAAAGTGAATTTTGCATAAAAAATTATTATTGCAAGTATAAAAGCAGTTCTTTAGTCTGCTTATAGCCTAGATTTTCCATTACACCTTATGCTTTTATTAATTCAAATCATGAAACGTATGAGTATGACTGAAATTTTTTTTCCTTTAGTTTTTATTATTTTTTATCATTGTTTATTTTCTGTCTTAAAAATTTATTGGTTGTGATATTTCTGCAGAGTGTACAAGTCGGTGCAGCAAGGGTACTGTCTATGTTATTTTTTATAACAGACGATGTGCAACCCCATTTGTCTAGTGCATGCTTTAGTCTTGATGATGAACAAGTATAGTACTCCATCTTGAGCTGTTTCCACTTGAATATTTCTGTTTCCTATTGAGACATTTTTTTGTTCTCATGGCTTTAGATAGCAGAGTTGAGGCAGTCAATTGAGTGCATACTTCTTAAAAAATCTGCATGGGACGAAGATCTCTTTGTTGCTGTAGTTAACATGTTGACATCAGCAGCACTTTATCAGGTTGGTTATCGAACCTGCTTATTTTGTGGTTATAGACATTGGGGGATCACATATGAATTCATTTTTAAGTAGATTTGCTTCCTTGTGTATTCTTATAATGAATACCCGGGAGGTCATAATATGTTCTTTATTCTTGTTTTCACTTCAATTTAAACTTCTTGGGTTTTCTTGATATTTTTGTTATAAGGTGTGTCATATGTGTATATTTATCATCTATGTTTGTAAGGTTTATTTATTTATTAGTAGATGGTTTTTCTTTTATGTCGAAGACTAGGGGTGTTCATAAGAACTTTGAAAACCAATCTGATTGACTAAATTAGTGTCGTTCGGTCAGTTTAAAGGAGAGGTTGGTCGGAAGTTTGTTTTCAAAACATGCTTTTTTTTTTTTTTGAAACGGAGAGAAACTTCTTTATTAATAAGAACTCAGAGTACAAGAGAGTTATACACTGAGAGTAATAAAGAAGTCTAAAATAGGGAACTTGGGGGATCAGGAAGCAGACACGGACATCTCAACTAGGTTGACACCCCCTTAGCGCCAATCACCTCATTTATTGATAAACAATGAGACAAAAGCTCATTGTACAAGAGGATTGTACAACGAGCAAACAAAATAAATTGAACAAGGATCAGGAGGTGCACCCAGGCATCTCAACTAGGTTGTCACCCTCTCAGCACCCACATCATATCCAACAAACAAAGAACCAAACAACCAATAAAGTCCAATTAGGGGATAAACAAAGCCAATTCAAGAGTCCCTTGGTTTTTCTGATTTCTTTTAAATCCTACAACAATAATTTAAATCTCAAAGCATCACAAATGTCTTCTCAAATCTCAAAGGCTTTAGATTCCCATGTTTACATTAATTCGCCAGGCTGCACCCATGCACCCAAGCACTTGTTCCAGCCCCTTCTATCAGGTGAAATTCACAATCTCTTCTTCCTCCACGGTTTAAATATTCTGTTTTTTCTTTGCCTAACTCTAAGGAGAAGTTTTTAGAGGTACACCGTACTTTACCCAAGCACTCCCTCGAAAAAGAATGGTGAGTCTTCTTTCGACTCTTCTTTCCGTGTCAGTAGTGAGAAATTGGCTCATATCGAGCAGTCAGTGGAGCTTGAGAGGCATGATCATTTTGAGATTCTAGAGACCAATCTTAGTGCTTTATTTCAATTCGAGGAAGAACCGAAAGTTGAAAAGATATCCACAGATATTCATTCTCATATCCAGTCTTGCGAAATCCTAGATCATTTGAAGTCTATAGTTGCTGATTGTGGTCTGGTCTTTGTTTGATATTTTAACTGTTGATTGCAGTCCTCCCCATTTTTTGAACCTCTATTTGTCTTTATGAGAAGTTATTTTTTCACATACAAGAGAAAGCAAAATCTTATGCTTGATGTTTGTTAGCTTAAAAGTTATCTTTGTGGATGTTTTGTCTTTGTTTTTATGATTATCAATGGAGGACAAAGAACTTTGGGCAAAGAATTATTGGGGTGGATAGTTTTGAAGCAGCCGATTGCCTCTTCTTGGTGTTCCTCACCTTCTTTCAAATTGAAGCACGTGGAATACAAAATTTCAGTATGAAGTGGACACTTTTCATCAAAGTGTTTATATTTTCTTTGTATTAAGGTCTTTACTAACGTTCCAATTCTTTGTTGCTTTGGTTCTTTCGTTGTTTCTCCTTTGTGATCGTTGGTAGGTTGTTTTCACGTGTCAGTGTTTGTGCTTCCTAGATAATTATACTAGCCTTACATGTATGTTGGATTGAGTCAAGCACTTTGATGAAAATATAAACACTTTGATGAAAAGCGCCCACTTCAAACTGAGATTTTGAATACCACATGCTTCAATTTGAAAGGAGAAGTAGTAACATCAAGTTTTGCTTTGCAAGTAGGCATGGAAACCTAAAAATAATTATAAGGGATCAATATGTCTCTTCAACCATAGAAGCCATGCAGCCGCTTTTAGGTTATTGCGCTTGTATGAGATTAATGCTCCTTTTTTATTTCCATATTTTATTTACATTGTGCCATTCTTGATCTTTTATCCCGCTTTACGAGGTCTTCTAGAATTTTATTTTGGTAGTATATTGCTATCATGCTTCTGCACAATTGCCAAAGATCTGAATGAAGATCCGAACCAATCATCATGACCCCAAATTAGTGTGGTTCCGCTCGATGGTCCATGTCTAAAGCTCATATTAACTGCCCATAGACATTCATTGTGGTTCTCTGGCCTTTGCTTAGCATCCATTTGATTACCTATACAATTCCATGCCACTGTTGTTCCTTCTCAAGGGCAGCCGATACATGCTTAAGGGATGCTATTGGAAAGACTTGCTCCCATGCAACCCAGGCATCAAGAGCACCATAAACAGCCTTCATAAACAGGCATCAAGAGCACCATAAGTTGGTGTGGATGAATTGTTAGTGCTGTTTGTAATTAGTGTTGATTATTGGTCCTTGTTAGGCCCCGTGCTCTCCTCTTGTTTCTTTCCATGTATTTTGTTTGAATGTGATGAGGGTTTTAAGAGGTGTCCACATAATTGAGATGCCTAGGTGTACATGCCGGTCCTCCCATGTACTAAACTCTTTGTACTTTGTACATTGAAACATTGTCTCTTTTCATTATTTCAATGAAAAGCGTGTTTCCTTTTCAGAAATAAAAAAGTTGTGTTGGTTAGAAGGTTTCCGACAAGTTGGTGGGCACAAATTCTTATTGGAACTTTTTAGACCATTGTATATTGTTGTTACTAAATACATGGGGAGTTTATTATTTTATTTTTTTGAGTGCATGCCTAGGTGGCCTTATTCTAATTTGGTATTTCTCTACAGCCTTCTTTCCTTGTTACTTTATTAGCTAGCAAGGAAAATTTGACTGGCCAACTAAATGTCAGTGGTGGTGGGACTCATCAAACTAAAGATTCTTTGCAAGCTTCATCAGGATTGGAGAAATCAAGTATTATTGATGCGCTCTTACAATATCTGAAGGAAGCCAATAAGCATGCCAAAAGGTTCATTCTCTAAAAGCATCCTTCCCGATTATCAGAAGATTACTCTTATTTTTACATTTTAAAAATATCTAAAGGTAGCAATACGCAAGCCAAAAGGTTCATTCCCTAAAAGAATCCCTCCCAATTATCGAAAGATTAATCCTATTTTTACATTTTAAATTGGGTCTTGTGTCTTTTTTGTTGGGTGCTAGATTCCTTGTGTTATTTATTGCTATTGTCTTAACATTAAATGTGTTTGTGATCTTTCATTTTCAGCGACCTCCGGATACAGCTGAATGTACTCAACTTTATCAAGGCACTTTGGCAGACAGCTGGCCCATTTATAATGGTTTTGAATAGGATGAAAACTTCAGAGAAGGTTTTGGAACAATTGACAGACGGTGTTTCCCACTTCGTTTCTGGAGAAGCTTGTGCCCCCAAAACTATTGCTGCGATGCAGGCTCTAAACTCTGCTTACAAATATCTATCACTCTCATCCATGGTGGAAATAATGTCATATGACATTTTTCTGCAAAAAAAGATGCTACATGGCGAGTCGATTGTAGAACAACAGACTGGACCAAAGGACAAAGCTCCCGATGATGTGAGCAGTGAAAATTCGAAATTATCCAGGAGTCTCTCTGATGTCAAGAATATGTTATCAGCTGCATGTGATGGCTTCCTTTTAGGCAAGCTGACCAAGCTGCTTGCTTCTTGTGAATTTGATAATGAAACATATCACCGTGCAAAGGTGGTTTTCGTTCAGTTTATTTTTATTTCTAATATCTTTATGTGTTTTCAACAAAACATCTGTAATTCTATCATACACCAAGTTCTGGTTTCTGTTTTTCTTTCTTTTTATCTTTTTTTTTACATTCTGGAATTCGTCTTCCATATAACCTTTTCACCCAATTTTGCTTTTGGTAGAGCGTATGTTTCTTAGAGCTCCTTGCTGTATCTGTCTATTGAGCTTAACAAGTCGTGTACTTGATGGTAGGTTGCTTCCAGTTTATTCATTGTGCATGTGATGTCCAAATTAGCAACTGGTGACGGGGGAAGCTTGTCAGTTTCAATGCTCGGGAAGATCCATGAACTGTTGCAAAAGGTTGAATGGCTGTTTGTCTTTCGTCCTCAAATTAAGGTTTTACAACTGCTTCAGATCAGTTTCTAATTGCAGTGATTTCTCTTGCAGCTTATCAGTTTGCCTGCTTTTGCAGAATTATCATCACAATATTTGCAGCGTGGTTACAGGTAGGATACTATTTCTTTTCTTTATGTTCATTATTTGTTTTTAGTTGGCCTTCTAAATAATTGTCATCTTCTAAACTACTAAGGTTTTTTTTAGTCTTTAATCTGTTTCTATATTTTGTACTGGAATCCTCTTTTGTAATTGTCTATTGCTATCTTCTGAGAGATGGAGAGATAAAATGAGGTTTGTGTGGTAGTTCGATTTTGTATGAAGCACACTATCATTCTAATAAAAGATTCATAAATTTGATTCTTGGATGATTACTCTTTGAGGCTATTGAGGCTACATCAGTTTGTTAACAGAGCAGTTGTCTAGGCCAACTTTGATTGTAGTTGGTGGAAGACTGGAAACTCTTGGTGACATAGATCGCAAGAGGGGGCTTTGGGTGTTGTGCTTGTTGCCAAACAACCCACATATATTCAGGGGAATCTTTTAAAATCAAGATTAGAAAGAAGAAAATTGAAGAAAGGATTAGGAATCGAGCAAAATGACTACTTTGATCCTGTAGCATTGAAGAAAATAAAGAAAAGAGTAGGAACCCAATGTTCATTGGGAAAACTCACTCAAAGTTCAGATCAACTATCAATTCAAAAACGAATCATGGGTGAATGAGTTCAAAAAAAAAAATTAAAACTCTACAAATAAAAGAATCTTGGTTGGAATCTTTTCAAATAGAAAATCATGACTTGAAGAAAATTGAAACATTTCGAGCAGAGAAGACGTGATTGAAGAAACGTAGCATGGGTGAATGAGTTCAAAAAAAATTAAAACTCTAATTTCGAACTTTCAGTCGATTGCATGGAAGCTGGAAGGGAATAAAAATTTAATGCCTCAAACGTGGAACTTTTGCAACATGATCTGAGGGAAGAATGAAGATGATGAAGTTGGTTGAAGGTGATGGTAGGCACCGTTAAAGCTTTTCCGATGAATGTGGTGTTGTTTGCAACTGGTTGCCAAGTGTGCATTACAGCTACGATTTCTTTAGCAAAGAAGAGATGAATGTCCGTGCAATTTTTCAGGCCTTGAAGCTGACCTACCCGACCTGGATGAAACTCACCTTTTCATATTTTTAGCCCAATCCAACATGTGACCCAACTCCAATTGCTGTAGGTTCGACCCATTCCTTGTCTGGTTTGATTCATAAGTTTTTCCTAACCAGCCAATTTGGAATCCATTTCTTGTGAATCTTTATTATTAGAATGACAAAAGGAGAAATACTCATATTTGTAGAGTTCATAATGAGTAGAGGGTAAAACGGAAATTAACCTAGATTAACCCAATTCTTCCTATATCGTATGGGTTTTGGTAAATTTAATTATATCAACACTTCAACACTCTCCCTCACTTGTAGGCTTGAAATTTCTAAATGTGAGATGATATATAATTACATTCGTCTTCATCCAGCGGCGGAAGCTGAAAATCCTAGAGCTTCGATACTATATTAAATCACCTATTGACCTAAAAGCTTAAGCTAATGGGTGAATGTGAATTTAATTATATATCATCTAACACTGTAAAACACAACAAGTAGAAATTAATTGGGGAGTAAATGATATTATAGGGATTTGAACATGTTAAATCACCAATTGACCGAGCTTAAGCTGATGGGTCATAAATTTAATTATATCAACTCTAACCTAACCAATCAACTAAAAAGCTACGATATTACTAGAGATCAATTAGAGAACTTCCTACTCTCATAGCCTGTGACGTAGGCACTTTACCATTAGCCGAGGGTCTTTCTTTATTTTGATTACTATTTTCTTTAATTGACTGGGTGGAGTTTTATTTTTTATTTTTTTGTCAAATCAAGATTTGTTTTCTTGATTCTTTAGTTTTAGGTGGCATAATGCATGTAAATTGGCCGTTCATTTCAGTAGGCTTGCAGATTTTAAATAGCAGCCCTTATTTTTCAAGGGTTACCTAAAATTTTATCTTCAATCTGCAAGCCTACTGAAATGAACAGCCAATTTACATCTTCAATGAACCTTCATTTCACATGGTAAGTGTGAAAGTGTTGTAATATTAAATTTTGCCTTCACTTATAAACTTAAGCTTTTAGGTCATTTAGTGATTTAATATTAAGTTTAATCTTTTATCAACACTTCTATAAATACCTCTAGCCTTTGTTTTTAACGGATAAAGCTTGTAAGAAGAGGTCAATTGCCCCAACAGTAGAGGGAGAGCTTTATGGTATCTTCACATGCATTTCACTGGACGCCTATTCTGTTTTATTTTTGTTTCTCTATTTTACCACTACTACTACCATTTATTTTATTTATTCCATTTTCATTCCTTTCATTTATAATTTGTTTATTTTCTTGTGCAGTGGAGGTGATGAATTGAACAATTTGATTTTGAGCGATCTTTATTATCATCTACAGGGAGAGCTTGAAGGCCGTAGTATTGGCTCCGGAGCTTTTAGAGAGCTTTCTCTATACCTTATTGATTCTGAAATTTTCCATTTTCACAAACAGAACTATGAGGATGATATTTTTGTGGCCATCAAAGATGCACACTTGTTTGACCTCGTGCACATACAGGCAGATTTGGGATTAGATCTATGGGATTATTCAGAATGGAAAGAATCTAAGTCGATTGCAGCAAGAATGCTTAGTTGCATGGAGGATGTAAACTCAATGATATTGGTCACCAGATCAAAGCTTACTGCTTTGAGAGCATTGATAACCATATTAACTTTGATGGCCGATGATGTAAGTTTGGAGCATTCTGACAACTTTTTCATTAATAGAAACTTGGAGACAAATAGAAAGAATAAAAAAATGTGAACAAATTAAACTAGCCTTCTGATCAGACTAGGATCATATCTTTTTGTTCTTTTTTTTTACTAGATACTAATTCCTAAATACATGATTTTGTTAGAAATTTGGTTATATCCATCACATAATTATTGTCCTCTAAAGTCCAAAAATAGGATTGCAATCTTGCAATTTGCCTTCCTCTCATTTTATCGCATGTTTGTTCCTTTTGTCTTTAATTTTGAGAATAAAAGCATTTCTACACTTTTGCTTTTGATTATTTGCTAATTTGTATGTTAAATCTACATATGTGCAGACATTGGAGAAAGAAACTACAATTAGAAGAAAGATCATTGATCATCTTGTTAGATATTGCATTGCAGACATGTGGCAATATCTCGACGTGACTATTGAATCATTAGCATTTGGTTTGGGTGCCTCCAATTGTGTCCTTTCTTTTCTTACTGCCCAATTGGAATTGGTAACTCTTCTTATCAGATCTGCAGATAAAGTTGTGCCTCTGTCTGTTTGTGCACTTATTTTAAAGACCTCAGGCTCCGGTCTTAAACAGTTGAGTTGCATCCAACCGGTTGCTGGAGCTCATAAGACAATTAATCTCTTGCTGAAGTTGGTTCTTTCTTCTTTGGAATGTCATGATCTTAATTCATTTTCAGATCGACAACGTAATCCCGAATATGTAAAAGACTTAGCTGAATTTTCTAATGTATTGTTGGGTCTTTTACCTATAGTATGTAGCTTTATCACAAATGCTGAGCACTGCACCCTGGCTTTGACTACTCTAGACTTGATACTTAGAAATTTTTTGTCCTCTGAGACATGGCTTCCCGTCCTACAAAAGCATCTTCAGCTGCAACATCTTTTTCTGAAGCTTCAGGATGAAAAAAGTTTGTCTTCTGTCCCTGTATTAATGAAGTTCTTCTTGACCCTTGCTCGTGTACGGGGGGGTGCTAATATGCTCATATCATCTGGTCTCTTGTCATATCTTCAGTTGTTGTTTACTCGATTTTTGGATGACAGTATTTGCTCGCAATCCAACTATAACAATCAAAATCACCAACTAATTTGGAAACTTGGATTAGCTGTTATCACTGCTGTAGTGCAATCTTTGGGAGATGGTTCTTATCTTGATGTTCTTGATAATGTGATGAACTACTTTTTCTCAGAGAAAGTTTATCTGATCTCCTACCATCTCAATGCACCAGACTTCTCCCCTGATGAGCACGACAAGAAAAGGTCACGGACTCAAAGAACTAAAACTTCTCTCTGTGCTCTCAGGGAGACAGAGCAAACTCTCATGCTGATGTGCGTGCTAGCAAGACATAGGAACTCTTGGGCAAAGGCAACTAAAGAAATTGATTCCCAGCTGCGTGAGAAATGCATACACATGCTGGCTTTTGTTAGTCGAGTTACTCATCGCCATGGAGAATCTCCTGCAAAGGTTGCTCCTTTCACATGCCCTCCAAATCTCAAAGAGGAGTTTGATCATTGCAAGAAACCATCGTTTATCCAGAGCAAAAGTGGATGGTTTGCTCTTTCGCCACTCGCTTGCGGATCAAAATCCGAGTTCACTGCACCCTCAACGTCTTTGATAGTCAAGGATCAAACCACCGAAAATTCAGATCCAGTTTGTCCAACACATTTCTCTGATACTCTGGCCATGCATATCTATACAATTACATTTCTTCTTTTGAAGTTTTTATGTCTACAAGCTGAGGGGGCAGCTCAAAAGGCTGAAGATGTAGGTTATGTTGACCTCACACATTTTCCGGAGCTACCAATGCCTGAAATTTTACATGGGTTGCAGGTATTGCTGTAATGGCTGCAAAAGCCTATTAGTATACTTCAACATTGGATTTTTAGTGATCTGCACTTCAGTTTTTTCTTTCTATTCTTTGCTAGCACTTGGAAAACGTTAGTGATTGTCAAGATCCTGATGTTTTACCGTGTTTATGATACAGGATCAAGCAATGGCTATCATTTGCGAGCTCTGTGATACTGAAGCCAAGCATATTGATATTGATGTCCAGAATTTCTGCCGTTTGCTGTTGCAAATTATGGAGATGACACTGTACTTGGAACACTGTGTTGTGCAGATTTGTGGAATACGAACCGTATTAGGCCGAGTGGAAGACTTCTCAAGGGAAGTCAAATTATTATTGAAAGGTAAGATCTATTATTGCACAATGCAGGTGATCCTGATACTATTTATTTTTCAATCTCCTCTGTTGACCCCTCATTTAATTAACTGTAGGTGTTGAGGGTCATGCATTCTTGAAACAATCAGTATATTCCTTGAAGCAGATACTGTCGTTTGTCTATCCTGGCTTGGTGCAGATTGAAAAGTTGTGAGAACCAATGTTTTTGAAGCATATAGAGATTTCGAATTTTCGTCAAAAGAGGCATGATTCTCCTACTTCTCTCTTTTTCAAAAGTGATTTGAGAAATTGTAGTAACTTTGTATATATTTCGGCGTTTCCCGTATAGGCATCTAATTTCGTTTTAGCTAGAACAGTAGTAGTAAATCATTATGATGAGATCAGTAGGGAACAATGAAATAGAATTGTACAATTTCAACATAATTACAAGTGAATTACTAGATAAATGTGGTGGAAAATAGGGAACAGTGAAAGAATTCTAAAAAATTAAAAACTTATTTGTTAGAAAAAACTTTGGAAATCAAAGTGGGTAACAAAACACAAAAGTTTGTTAGTATGATTTATAAGCTTAAAATTTAAAATTTTGTTAAGAGATTTAGAAATAGAATTCTTGTTTAAGGTCTTGGTTTTGCTCTTTGGGCATTTCCTGATATTTCAGGTAATGTTCTACACGTTTCTCAGGATCAAATCTTGATCCTGTTGATTATTTCTTCCTAATTGGAAAAACTCTACGTAACTATTTCACTTGTTTTATTCTACATAAGGTCAAGTTGTATGTTGCTGGGGTTTTCGCTTTTGGTATCTTATATTGAAGTTTTTGTTTGTGGGGTGGTCGTAGGACATGGCTGTATGTCAATCTTATAGATTGTAAATCAAAGGTTTTGTTGATCTCGACGTTGTGTTCTAGATCATTTTGATGTTTGGTTGAGAAGGGATTATCAAACTTAGGGAAGACTAAATTAATTAAGTGGAGTCGTCTTCACTTGAAGATAGAATGATTGTAATTGAAGAAAAGTTTTAAATCTCTTTAAAAGTTTGTCGCACACTCGTGCTTTATTGTATTTGTTGACATTTACAAATAAGTATGACATTGTAACTCCTTGATTTCTATTAGGAAAAGTATCTTTTCTAGACGAACAATTTCTAGATGTAGGTGATATATCAATGAATTGGGTTGTCAAACCTTGTGCTTTTGTCTATTAAAGTTCATCCGTATTTCTGCTTGTTTTTCGAATTGCTGGGGGCATTGTGAGTTATTATTTTTCTTTGGCATAGATTATATGAATTTCAAAATTAAAATTGAAAATCAAATGATACTTTTGACTTAATTTTGTGACTATTTGTTTAGACAGTTAATAATTATTTTGTTTTTGGGTTTTCAGAGTTGAATTCGTAGACATAAACAAAAATAAATTTTGAATATTTGTTTGGATGTTTTAAATTACATAGATACTGAAGAAGACATTTAGCCTTGGATAGTGTTCTTAGGCTGAATTTTTAGAAATTGCATAGTTGTCAAATGGGTTGTTTTTTTGAAAATATATACTAAGCTTATAAACGTTGCTTTTACTACTTTTACATAATTAACTCCCTATAAAAATAATTTGGATCTAACACGGGAAATTGAAACATGATTACTAACAAACAGAATAACAAAGATAGTGAGATACAAGTTGGTTGTGTTTGTGGGAAAGAAACTTTATTATATAAAGTGGTAAGTAATATAATATACATAATAACAATTTTGTGCAATATAATATACATATAGATTGGTTGTGTAGGTGGAAAAGAAACTTTATTATATAAATTGGTTAGTAGTTACGATAAAGTACTCATAAGTCCCAACTTAGGTTACCGCAAAGTTTGAGATCCTTTCAATTCCACGATAATGCTTCTTAAGCTTTTTATAAGATCTATTAAAATAACTTAATTAAGTTTTTCTAAACGTGAGATTCTTTTATCTTCACAAGAAAGTTTTAACAAGATTTGATTATTCTCTCGATACCATTAAGAACATGACCTATGTTCTCATCGATGATTGAAACAACCCACACACAAAGAAAAAATAAATCATCTCATGAAAAAAAAAAAAAAAAAGAGAAGACATGTCATGATAAAAATTGACTATATCTTATATTCTTTTCAACTACGTCATATTACATAGGATTAATTATATGTCATACTCAGAACTATTTAAGCATTTTTAATCACTATACTATTTATAATTGTTCTTTGTAATTCTAGGGTTGTAGATGATGACTATAGACTATAATTAGTGTCTATCACAACATACATGGATAACATGATCATAATCGTAAACATGTCAATGATATCTTAGTTGAACATAAAAAGAGTAATATCTTATTTTCTATATTTACCATCTAAGTGTTTTCAAGTTAGGAGAAGAATATTATCATTGTGTATCACTATCGTTATTTTTTAAAATCCAACCGATATTATACCTTTTTCTCACTTGTTTTTTCTTTTCCATTCTTTTGATTTTCTCTCCTTCATCAATCTCCTCCTCCTCGTCGACAAGGTGAAGATGAATATCATATTCAACTTCAAGAAAATGTTGTTCAAATACATTGTTATTAAGATAAATATGATATAACTATCTATAACTAACAAAATTTAATAAAAGTTCATCACTAACCAGCACTCAAAACCTATCACTTTCTATCATGAACATCTAGCACTTATAAACCTTAAGAAAAGAATCAAACATTCTCCATATGTTTGTGTTGGTATCTTCATTAATTACGCATCAAACTTGAGCACTTTTTCATATACATTATACATATCTACGCACAATAACTTGAGAATTGTTTATATATATAAAACTATTCAAAGTTATATAAATCATGAATTTCAAATTCCCACTCTTAAAAAAGAAAAAAAGAAAAGAAGTAGCAAGTATAATTTTTAACAGTGTAATTTATTTATTGAATTAGAAGATAGATTATATCACCTTTTAAAATAAGTTGGTTATATTTACTCATACTATAACAAACCAACTAACATAAACAATAACATAAACAATAATTGTAATTGGTAATATTTTTGGAGAGAATAAACAAAAATACAATGACATTTCAATTTAGTAAAGGAAAATAGTCAAAAATGGGTAAAATATTGAAAAATTGTAAAAAAATATAAGACAAAATATTTACATTTAAAAAATTATTGTTTAGTAGTTTTGTTGGATGAGGATAAATAATTTGTCAATTTTTCTATATTTGAAAAAATTTCTAAAATATGTATCCTTAATAACAAATTCAATTATAATGAATTTTTGTGTTTTGATGTCGTGTATTATTGATACTTTATGATTTATTAATATTGGGTCACAAACGGTTACAAGAGTCTATCAGTTTTCTATACTATGTATATATATCATAATATTTTGATTTTGATGGATATATTTGCAAACTTTTCTAAATTAAATTTGTTTCTTTTTTTACTACAAAATAAGGTTGTTCTTTTTTTAGATAATTCAAGGCTGGATTTTTAGTGTATTTGGATTAGAAAGTGTTTAATTAAAAAAAGTAAAAAAAGAAAAGAAAAAACTATTTGTGAAATGTATTTTAAACAAATGTTTTATCTAAACGGATTTTGTTTGTGAATTTTTTTATTTGAAATAGTTAATAATAATAATATGAAAAGAAGAAATAATATTAGAAGAGGTAAAGACGTACACGTCAGTTGATAATATTGGGAAACGAGATCTCAGCCGTCGGATGATAACTCTTTTGTGTCTATAAAATTAGGAAAATAAAAAGGAAATAGAGAGGCGTTTGTTGCCGCTTATTTTCGCTGCCAACGAACGCAACAAAACCACACAGCGAAGAAACAAGATTCTCCGGCCACAAACTCAACCGACGACATGGCGGCGACTGTCTCACCGTGGGGAAAGCCTGGAGCATGGGCTTTGGATGCGGAGGAGCACGAGGCAGAGCTTCTCAAGGACCAGGAGGAACAGTCTCGCCACCAGGAGGAACCCAGTGCTGACTTTCCATCCCTTGCCGCCGCGGCCGCCACCAAGCCTAAGAAGAAGAAAGGTCAGTCTATTCCTTTGTCGGAGTTTCAGACTTATGGGGGTCCAAAGCCGTCCGCTCAATCCAGTGATCCGAAGGGTCTTACGGCTGAAGATCTAATGATGCTTCCCACGGGTCCTCGTCAGAGAACGGCGGAGGAAATGGACCGTAACCGTCTTGGTGGTGGGTTCAAGAGTTGGGGTCAGAATAGTTTGTATGACAGGGGGAATCGGTATTCTAACTCGGAAGATTCGCCGAATTCTCGACGGAGTTCTAGGGTTTTTGATGAGTCAAGGAGGACTAATGATGGATCTGATAGAGAATTCAGAAGGGAATCGTTACCCTCTAGGGCTGATGAGATTGATGATTGGGGAGCCGGGAAGAAGCCTATGGTGGGTAATGGGTTTGAGAGGAGAGAGAGAGGAGGAGGTGGAGGTTTTTTCGATTCGCACTCGTCGAAAGCCGATGAATCGGATAGTTGGGTATCAAGCAAGAGCTTTACACCTTCTGAAGGACGGAGATCAGGCGGTTTTGACAGAGAGCGAAGAGGAGGATTTCCCACGAGCGGCGGTGGCGCCGATTCAGACAATTGGGGCAGAAAGCCTGATGGGGCTAGAGGTGGAATTGGTGAAAATGGTGGTAGCGCTGATTCAGAGAATTGGGGCAAAAGATCTGAAGGGGTTAGAAGTGGAATTGGTGAGAGGCCGAGGCTTAATCTGCAGCCTCGTTCAATCCCTTTGAACAATGGTAATCAGGAGGCTTCTGGTGTTGCAGTAAAGCCAAAGGGGTCTAATCCTTTTGGAAATGCAAGACCAAGGGAAGAGGTATTGGCTGAAAAGGGGCAGGATTGGAAGAAAATTGATGAGCAACTCGAATCGGTGAAAATTAAGGACACGGTTGAAAGGGCAGAGACATCTAGTGGAGCTTCGTTTGAAAGAAAAAAAGGCTTTGGAGCTCGAAGTGGTCGGTCTCCGGATTCGGGAAGGACTTGGAGGAAGCCGGAGTCTGTGGAGTCTCGTCCCCAAAGGTTTGTGTTTTACTTGAAAACTCTGTTTTTGCTGCTTTTGGTGAGTAGTCTGTGCATTTGTTTTGTAGTTGTTCCCTTGTATTTGTTAGTGCGTTATGGTGCTTTATATGTGATCTTGGTTGTCCTTTGAACAAACTGCTTCATTTGCTGCTTTTTTTTTCTTCTAGAATTCATGTAGATTTAGACGTATTAGGCAAACTAAACAAGCAACATTTGAGATGGAAATCATCAATTACACATGTCTGTTGTGTTGATTACCTAAATAAACAAGATAATTCTTGTATTTTGCACCTTTATGATGATGCCTTTTCTCTCATAATGATGATAACAGACGTGTATGGTTTGAAAGCGAAGATACCTGTGACCAGTTGAGCTCTGTGTAAATGATAGTTTTAGGGGCTTTTTGTTATCTCTTGGATCTAAATGGAAAATACTTTTCATATAACCTGCTTTCGAAGGTTGCTCCTTTTCCCCATTTTATCTTGAACTAGAAGCAATTAACCATATCGATGTATGTTGAAACTTTGAACTTCTTTTAGCGATTCTTGCATGATCATGGAGAGATTAAAATTGGCAAATCTGTATAATGTAGCTTTGTATTTTGTCCTTCTATGAAAATATTGAATCTATTGGTTGAATATTTTGTTCTAGATCATGATGATTCAGTTATTTGATTTGGTGTCTCAGTGCTGAATTGGTTGAAGATGGACCTGCTGAGGAAAATTGAAGAAGCTATTATATGCAACTGATACCAAAGTTGAACTGAAGTTTGCTGATATTCATTATTGAAAGCTCTTGAATTATTAACTGTGTTCTTCTATGGTTACTTTGTGAGTTATTCTCGTCCCCCCCCCCCCCCCCCCCAAAAAAAAAAAAAAAAAAAACAGATCGAACCATACATATAAATTTTTTTGTTCTGCGAGTGTTATTGATGTGGATCAAGTACAGGACATTGTGCAATTTTGGTAGGTTTATGGTAGCTGTGCTAATTAGGCCTTTTTTATTTGGATTCATTTCTACCTCTTGTTGGTGTCCCTGAGAAATACTGTTTAACTGTACTGTTGTTGTTACTAAAATCAGTTTTGTGTTTTGTTGAGAAATTCTTATGAGTTTCATTCTGCTTTCTGACCTTGTATTACTTTACAGAACAAATTGTGATAATTTCTTCTTTCCCAATCCCCCAACATATGTGATTGCCTAGTCTTTTTATTTATAGTTCTGGGGTTATGCATTATTGTCTGAAAGTTGGTTGTTTGATGAATTGGAAACAGTGGGATATCTTTCTCATGTCCAGCCTTTTCAGCCTGGCAATTGTTTCTATTGCCCTCAAAGTTATGTCTAAATTACGAAAGAACCTTGATCTTTATAGGTTTCAAAAACATCCATATTCATACTAGTTACAGTATTACCCTTGATTATTAGTCTAAGTTTCCTAGATGGGGCTCTCTTCTAACTCTCTTGTATCCTTAAACAATTGGTTTAGAAGTAGAAATCTATTAGAATCTTGAATTGAAATTATGACCTAGAAAGAGATTTAGAAGACTAGTGTTTTGGCTCAATTTCAGTTCGAAACCTTAATGAAAGGCTAAAGTAGCCAAATGCATTCGTGTTTCGACCATTTTTTTATTAGTACAAGTGTACTTAGAGTTGAAAATTTAGAAATGCTCTTTTTTCTTTTCATTTCTCCTTTCTTGATAAATGGTGTGTGATGCTATATGTATGTTTAATGATCTGTCAGTTTAAATGCTTGCTGTCTATGTTTTCCTTGTCATGTATGTACAAGATTTATTCGGAATGGTACAATCATACGACTAATTGATTTGTAATTTACTAGTTGTGTTTTTTTTTACCCAGCAGAAGTGATCATCAAATTACTTCTTCATGGCTCCTGCTGAAAAAGCTTAGTAAGCCGAGCTTTCGGGTGAAAGTACATGAATCATGAAATAAATAAGTAAATTTAGAGATCAAAATAACCCTCATGGGTTGATCAAGGCAAAAAAACAGTGTTAAAGGGTGGCTGTGCTTAATCCAGTTTTGTTTAACGTTCAAATATTGTAAGATCACATAGTATCACACTAAACTGATATTTTATTAACTATACCACATGAATTAAAGTGATATTTTAATAAACACTCAGTAGAAAATAGATATTGAACTAGTATTAATTTATAAACAATAATCAAGACTTTATTTGATATATTTGAGATTTGGTGGATGATGACTTGTTTGGTGGTGGAAAATGCAAGTAAATGGTCATGAACTAACTTGATTCTAATCTTCAATATAATAAAACTATATTGGAATCTAAACCTATATGACAGAATAATTAGAGGCAAAAGTAATTGGGATTAGTCTCTAAGAATATGGTGAAACACATTCTATTCATTATCCAACCATTTCTGCCTTTTGACACTTCATATTCTATAATATTTTAGTGGGGTGTGATTGTATTCATGCAAAGTAGACAAGAAGTGGTTGTGACAAAGGTGATATGACAAAAATTATCAAATAAAAGTCTATATATAAAATTATAAAGTTTATGAATAATGTGATTAATTGTCTTCAAAAACAATATAGTACAAAATATAAAGATAACACGTGACTAGCATATGGTTTATATGGTTCTATATGTAACACATCTCTTAAACCTTAAACGTTGGAACGTCTTGGATTCACTATATGACGCTACAAACAACCCGTGTGGAGCATATGTAGTTATTTACGTTTTGTACTCTATAGTTTAAACAAGTACTGTAGTATATAAACTCTACCCTAATAACGTCGTAATGCATTCTAAAAACATTCTTTCTAATGATATACGTTCTTCATTTACCTATCGACATAGCTAACACACTTAGTAAACGACATATATTGGTGTGTGTTAGTGGACACTTATGAACCAATAAATTAAGCTAGAGTTTTGACCATTAGTTTCTTAAAATTGAAATAATTTGGAAATTATTCATATTTGTAGGAGGGGAAGTAACTAAAAAATTAGTGAAGGGTTGTGACAGATTGGCCAACAATAGTATTGCCATAGGCATGTGTGTATATGGGAGTCATAAATATTCTCTCTAATATTAGAAATTGATTTCAAGATGTGAAATAATGATATACCTAAAAAGCTATAACATATTTATTAAAATTAAAAGGATGAGTTTCAGATATCTTTTTTTAAGAAAAAATAAGTTTTTTTTTCTTTTAAGTGAAAGCATTTTTCTCTAAGAATACTTTGGAGAAGTACTTAAAATATTTTTTAAAAATAAAAGTTACTTTTATTCCACTGACCTAACGTAGAAATCTTTCTAAAAAGAGAGCTAAAATGACACTCTTTTATATATTTTTAAAATTTATCATAATCTATATGTTAAAGAAAGTTTTAAAAAAGATTGAGAATTAGTGTTGATTTGTTATATTTTGTTAATATTTTTAATATTTGTTATATTTGAAAGTATTTGTTTTAAATAATTTATGTCATGGATTATATTAGGAATAAAGGGGTAAAAATGAAAGACAAAAAAGGAAAAAGTTTAATAGAGGGAAAATTCTAATTTTATCTCCAAATTTGTTTTATGTTAAGTTGTATAATTTATTGTATCAAATTGTGCCTTAAAAGTTAAAGTAAATATTGTTATTTTAACCTTAAAAGAAAAAAAAAATTATAAGTTTTTGTTTGAAAGATCATCCAAAAAAAAGAAAAAATTATAGAATGTGTTTAATGAATTATATATATATATATATATATATATATATATATATATATATATATATAACAAATTTGACCTAAGTGAAAAGGAGATAAGCATGCATTAGAATTAAATAGGAGGAGGCTAGACGATTTTAATTTTTTTCGTTTCTTTTCTAACTAATACATGGAATTAGAGAACCAAACCTTTGATATGTCGAAATCAATTGGTATAAATTTTATGTCAATGAAACAATATTCAATCAACTTAATTACATATTAGTTAACCGAAAGTAAAAGAATATAATACAATTACTTTATAGATGATGATGTATCAAAAGATGTTTGACTAATTGTATCAAAAAGAAAAGAATAAAGGAACTAGAGAAAAGAAAGTAAAAAGGAAAAAAAATGCCTAACAAGAATGATATATTCAACATATCTCCACACTGATATGATATCGATCTAACTACTTTAAACATAGTCTTGTGAATTTATGTTTCTCCTTTCATCTCAAAACGATTAGTACAAAAATAAATGTAATTATTTTTATTTGTTTACACGTTATCATATTCTCATCTAATTGACTAATTTGGTCACATTTTCAATAATCTTTTTATTGAACAAAGGATCACTAAACCTTATTTTCAACCGTCTATATCTAACTAACTTCGGTATGATAAAGTTCAACTACAAATCACACCATGATTATTTCTAAGGGTAAAATTGACGTAAGGATCAACGGTACCAAAAGAAAATTAAACTCAAAAAATTTCATCACCAAATTGCAACCTAAACTAAATCTAATGAATCAAAAGTGTGAATTTTTTTCTAAAATCGTTAACTATTGTATGAAACAAAACTGCCATTTCTCAACCCCTACAAGATTCTACTTTTATTTTATTTTTTGAGAAAGAAAAGTTGGATCCATTCTTTTTTATATATAAATAAATTATCAAGTTTTTCTTTTCTTTTGTTTCTCTATCTTTTTTTAATAGGGTAAATTATGAAGATTTGTAGTTATATGATTATTTAACTCTTACATTAGGAAGAGGTTTTTCTTTTTCTTTTCTTTATTTTTGGTAATCATGTGGAACCAAAGAATCAAACATGTAAGTAAAAGTTGTAGAAAGTTCATAAAAAGAAATTAATCACTACTCATTTTTATTTTTTATTATCACTACGAAAAAAGCAATTTTCAGAGACAAAACAAAGCTGTTGAAAGATAGTGCATCGAGAGAAACTACATCTACTAACAGATTATAGCAAGCGTCGAGAGTAAGACATAACTCTTGTACCAACGGTGTCAAGATTTAGTTGGAAAAAAATTGTAGGGGAGCTCCCGACCCGAGCATCGAGAGTTCTCGCCTAACTCTCAACATCATTAACCTGAAAAATAGGGTTTAACTTTCAGGTCTCATTTCTTTTCACAACTTTAACCCTAATCTTTCACTCTTCATCTCCCTCACAACGCCACCGCCTTTCTCTTGCAGACCAACCCCAAACCACTCCATCTTTTTCTTTTCGTCATTGCCATTGTTGCCACTCCCTACGTCTTCATCTCTGTCACGACCTCTTCCTCCATGGTATTGTTGTTTTTCTATTTGTTTTTTCTTTACATGTTTCATTTATACATTAATGATGAGAAAGAGGCGAAGATTGAAGCAAATTCGGTTGAGTTTTGCCAAGAAACCATAAGTTCAAGCGAGTTTCATCAAGTTCTTACATCTCATGTTTGGCGTTGCAGACCTACGTTTGGCATTGCATTTGACATTGATGGTGTGCTTCTCCGTGACA
Source organism: Cucumis sativus (assembly GCF_000004075.3). NCBI lineage: Eukaryota > Viridiplantae > Streptophyta > Magnoliopsida > Cucurbitales > Cucurbitaceae > Cucumis > Cucumis sativus. The sequence goes on from NC_026656.2 coordinate 13,106,291, forward strand.
ATGCTCCCATGGGAGGCTCTCCACAAGCTCTCAGAAAGTTATATGACGATTTTCTTTTTTTTTTTGTAGCTCAACTACGTTAAAATGTTTATTTTTCTCTTCCTGATCTCTTCTAATGTCGTATCTTTGTTTTTTTCTTGGCAAGTGTATTAAGGATTCATTTTATCTTCTTGACAAATGGTAAATTTTTATATTTTACTCTCGTTTTTAGCTTGATGTGTTGGAATTAACTAGGGGTTGTTCAATGATATCATTGTTTAAATTTATGGTGTACTAATAGCTCGTTGTAGAATGACTGGTTGTTATCCATTTATATTTTTTATTTCTATTTTGTTTGTCAAATAGTTAATTACAGCATCGTTGATCATGAAATTTTCTTTGCAATAGTGGATAGAAATGGCTTGTAAAATGAATTCATCCTCCATTGGTTGTAGATAAGTTTTTGATCTTGTCACGATTATGATCTTTTTACCATTCTTGAAATCGTTCCTTTTTCCTTTCTTATTAAGTAAGAACACATTTTTTTTATATATATAATCAAAAGTAGCTACTTTATTTTCCTCTATTTTACATCTTTCAAGACCTCTCTTTTGTTTTCAATGGATAAGCTATTTTGAGTTAGAAAAAATAAATGGGTAGATTCAAATGTAATTGTTAAACTTTGTAGTTATAGCTTTAATTATATTATATGTTGTTTGGATTGCATTTTCTTGTTTGTTATGTGGCCGAGATGACACCTTAGATGTTCTTTTGCTTAAGATTTAGATGATAATGTTGCTCTAAATTTTTTTTGGATTAAATTTGATCGTTTTAATTTAGACTAATTTTGGACTCGTTTTAGCAAAGATTCTAGTCTTTGGAACCGTTTAAATTTCATTTGTAGTTTTGTCTAACTTTTAGTGTAGAGTTTTCTTTGATATATTCTTAATATATATTGGTTATGCTTGCAAATTGTTATTAATTGTTACTAATGTCACAATTTAACTATATTATTGTAGGTAATTAATTTGATGCCTTAGAAGTACCTTTGGGAGTCACAAAGCTACATGTAAATTAAACACTTATCTTGTAGTATATATGTAAACATTATTATTTACTACATCTATATCCTTGTTTAATGTAACAACAGTCTTAATGTAAATAAAACACTTCTCTATTGCTTACTTTTTTATTGTATGTGAAAACTTTTCCTTTATTTAATTATTATTGATTTTTGTGCTCTATAAATTTTAGGTTTGGAAGATGAAAAGTTAAAAGAATAATCAAGTTAATAATGAATATTCAAAGAAAAATTAAGAATCTCATACCATTAAACACCTCGTTGGGATTAAAATAACTTCTGACATCGGTTGATACCCCATCAGAAGTTCAAGGAATATCAACCGACATTGGAAATTCCTCTTCATGACGGAGATTTTCCAACTACACTCCCAACTGACAACATCGAAAAAGAATCTTGGATCCTTATAATTTATAGGTTTTTGGTCATTTTCCAACGATTGTAAGTGTCCGGAGATCACTTTTTCTTTTTGTAGTATATCTTTGGATCCCTTATCATTTAGATTTTTTTTTTCGGCCGCTGGTGTTTGAAATTCCTTAGAGCATATATAGACACATTTTGGTGACATGATCTAAACATACTCTATTTTGAAAAATATTTATTCCAGATTCTTTTTATTAATTACTTGGTTTGCTATTCGTGATTGTTTACAAACATGTAATAGTATTAATTAGTTCGTAGGTTCGTGCAATTTCTAAGATTTGTGTGTTGTGCTCAAGTGAAATTCGAAAAAAGTATTTGGGCCAGGATGCATGGGATACAAATATATCACTTGAGTGAAAATAATCGGTTGAGACGTAAGGTTTGGTGTGAAACCTTTGTGTCATAGTGCTACCAGCGTAGCTTTACAAGCGTGAAGCTTTTATTGGAAGGACTCAAGGTGTGGTTATTCTCTTCAAGACCTCTTTTGTAAGGTTTTGTCTTCTTTTGGTGTTTTAGTTTCTCTTAGTCCATTTTACCTCATTTTTCTCTACTGTTTGTCTTAACCTTATTTGATATAATATCTTATAATGAAGAATGTATGTCCCTTTGGCCTTTCCAATATTTTTCATCATCTCAACATGCCCCTTTAAAAGATGATCCATCTATGGGTTCACCAATTTTAATCAAATCTCAATTTCATTTTTTGGATTGAATATTCATTTAGATTTTATGGATTCAAATATCATATAAATTTCATCTCAAAATCAATTGATAATAAGGGAAGTAAAATTTTTTTTACTAAAAATTGCAGTTCAATCCATCTGAAGCAAAAAGAAAAGAAAGTATATATTATTTATACATTAAATTACATTTAGGTTGATAATATTTGTAGAAAAATAAGAGAGACTTATAAATTTCCTTTTTTGGAAATACAAATTAAAAATATAGAAAAAATATTTACAATTATTTGGTACTCAATAATGTAAAACTATATATTTATAGGCTTTAAACATGAGCTTTTTAGACCTCTGTGTTTTATTGTAACATTATTTTTAAATTATTCAATTTCATAATAAGTCAATAGATTTTTAAACAATTTTGTTTCTTACTCAAATAAATTTAAAATCATATATTCATATTTTTATATTGGTACATGTGGTAGGTTTTCTTCACCTGCCATCATTAACTATTTTTAACACATATAATATTACATTTTCAAGTTTTTTTTTAAGTGTTGAAAAATATGGTTTAATCATACCTATTTAGTCTCAGTTTTTTTTAAAAAATTAAAAATTCATGAAATAATATTATATATTTTAATTTTAAATAATTACGTGTCATTTTAAATCAAATCTACTTTTAAGGCCTTGAGAACTAAAAAGGTATTGTTTAAAATTTAGGACTAAAAAGATAATTTTTCTCCTCTTTAATTAACTCTATAACATATTATAATATTTAATTAATAATTAAGAGTTTGAAATGATAAAGTTATATAAATTCAATTTTTTTTTAAACAAAAAATGGGTATGTTGATTTATTATACACTTTGGATAAATAATTTCAAAATTCAAGTTAATTCAAAAATATATTTTGTAATTATTTTGGATTTTTTTTCATATGCTTTTTCACCATTTCTTTGCAATAGTTTTCTTTTTCATTTTTTTTTCTATTAGAAACCTATGAAGTCTTGATAAAGTACAAAAGTAAAATAAAAAATGTAAATTACTTTTTAGTTTCAAAACATGCCAAGAATTTTGAAAATGTGGTAGGGAAATAAACAACAAACAAATAAATGCATAGGTGATGGCAGTATGTAAGTTTTATGTTTAAAAAACTAAATGATAATAAAAATGGATAACAGTTTTGAAAAAATTTACTTTTGTTTTTGAAATCTCAAATGATACAAGAATAAAGAAACAAATACACAACTTTATAAGATTTTTTTTTATATCAACGACCATTAGACCAACTTATACGTACCTCGACTAATTTTATGAAATAACTTACTCGACTTTATAACAACTTTAGAAGGGTATAATGTTTAAATTTGATCTTAAAAATTGATAAACTAATCCAAAATGAAAAATTTTTAATAGAAAAAAGTTGAGAAAAATAGTTTTTTTTGATAAACTAATCCAAAATGAAAAATTTTGGAGTTTTAAACTTTTGAGTTTTAATTAATGCATTAACTTTTCATGAATGAATTAGAAACAAATTTCAAAACTCAAAAGTAAAAATCTAACATTTTTGAATATTTAAAACTCAAACAATTCCATAACAACTCTCAGTAAATTAATCTGGAAACAACCTACAAAATCTAAACCAAATTTCTTTTTCTTTTTTCAAAAACTCTAATGTAAAATTTGAATGGGTATGAGTGTCCAAATTTTTTTTGGGTGTCTTTCTTTGTTAGGACTTAATAACCTATCAAATCAACACCAAAAGGTCACGTTAATATCAAAAATTTAATTAATATGTCCTTTTTAAGGGGACATGTAAATCTAATTAAAATTAAATAGAGAAATAGAGAAATAGAGAAATAGAGAAACAGAAATAATCAAATATTAACCAACCCTCCCATTAATTTGGGCAGTTGAAAGTTGAATTTTGAAAGGTTCTTTTTTTCGCATTGGCTTCATTAAATTTCCTCTGACGCTTTTGTTATAAATACAACATTTTCATCTCTATTTTTCAACCATCTCTTAAATTCTCTCTTTCCCATGGATCTTCTCTTCAAGTTCAAGCTCTGTTTTCTTGTCGCATCTCTTCTTTCCGCCACCACCGCGTATGGAGCAGCCATCATCTCTGGCACTGTCTTTTGTGATCAGTGTAAAGATGGCCAAATATCTTTCTTCGATTTCGATCTTCCCGTCAATGGTATGATCATTAAGTTTACGTAAACGGTTATAGTATTTTAGTGTACTTTGAAGATATTTACTAAGTAAAAAGTTTAATCGTTGCAGGAGTTAAAGTTACGTTAGCTTGTGGGGATGGAAAAGGAGGATTTTTTAATGTGAGAGACGACGTCACAAATTTTTTAGGAAGCTTTGTGATGAAAGTGGATGGAACGCCTGATCTTAGGGGTTGCACTGCGAAGGTTAGTGGAGCCGCACCGGGATCGAGGACAAACTGTACCGTACCTGGTAGCCCGCCAAGGAGTCTTAAGTTGGTGTTTAGGTTGTTGAACCTGGAAATGTATTCGCTTGTTGGTCCTTTGGTATCTCAACCTGCTCAACCAAAGCCGTTTTGTAGTCGTCATGTTCCGGTTCCTGGGCCGAAACCACCATCTCCACCTTCTCTGCCGCCCATTCCAAAACTGCCGCCACTTCCGCCACTTCCCCAATTGCCGCCACTTCCCCAATTGCCGCCACTTCCGCCGCTTCCATCGTTTCCACCGCCGATGCGTCAGATGCCGCATATGCCGTACTTGGAAGCTTCTTCTGCTTGCCAACATGAGTAAGTGAAGTTTACATTGGTTGTGTTAATTATATTATTGTTATATGTTCGTTAAAGAATATGGACGAAATTTGTTTTCAGGAATTGGACAAACCCAGATTACAAATGCTATTGGAGGGCAGTGAACCCAGACACAAAGGTAGCCGTTGTTTTTGGAGTAATAGCAGCGAAGCGATACGGAACAGACCTGACCCTAGAGAAGGGACTACAAGGACGAGGGGACCCTTATAAGACCCTTTTAAGGGAAGCCATAACAGCGCTTCTTAATTCCTATAATTCCCTTCATTTCCCCTACCCTCCACTCTCTGTTGTCAAACACTTTAACTGGGCCTTATTGAGCTCTCAACGCTCCGTCCTCCTCACTGCCCTTCACTTCAAACATGCCAACTCCGGCGGATACAGCCACGTCTCCTGTAAATTCGAGCGTTGCAAGTGACGGTCACCATCGTACAAAATTTACCATTTTAGTTTCCCAAGTTTTGGTTTTGAAAAATAAGTTTGTTTGGTTAGATTTTCTAGTTTCCAAGTTTTGAGAAATAAGTTTCTTTGGTAGGTAGATTCTAGAATGTGTACTCTTGATCTCAATTTTTTATGAATAAGAGCATCCGGTTCACATATCTTTCTTGGCTTTCAGTATTTTTTATTTCTTAAATTAAACTATAGATCTTTTCTTTCTATTTTTTTTTAAAAAAATTTAAACATCATATACTTTTTAAAAATAATTAAGAAGATTATTTCGATGATCCTCTAGACCTATTCTTGAAAATTTAGGAATTAAAAACTTGATAACTATACATCTTAAAAACTAAACACACATTTTTTAAAAAATTTAGAGACTAAAAATGTATGTTTTTTCTAAAAAAAATATATGATATTTCATTTCTGCTATTATTCATGGATTATTACTATGTAAGATCTTGATTCTCATTTCATTTGGTAAAATTTGTGGAGTTTTTTATTCAAATTTGAGCTCATCCTATACGGACAATCTATGAACGTATGGAATTATCTGATGGTAATAACTTTTCTCTCTTAGTGGATATGTTTTGTTTGAGCTGAGAAGGTTGATTTGAGTTGGGCATTTCATATGTACTGTATTGAGAAGTTACCCTTAAAAGTGGTTCCTCCAAAATACACTTTTATGTGTGCTTTCGAAATATGAAATCAACATTATTATTTGTAGCTATTGTGAAGTTCATAATCACCTAATAAACTTATCATAAAATTATTGTTGGATAATGACTCTTTCTAAAGAGTAGCATCCTCTCATGAATCATAATTAATAAACTTGAAAAAGAGATTAAGTATATTGTAATGATCATAAATTAATCAATAAATGTATTTTTTTTCCTTCAAATTACCTTTAAAAGATAATCATTAGGGCTCTTCTCATATGAAGCTTAAAATTAAGTTAGTTGAGTTTGTAAAGTGAATAAAATTGTCTTAAACAGATAATGTAAATTCATTCCACTCCTATTTTCTTATGTATATATACATGGTTTTATGTTTTCTAATTTTATGTAATGTTAATCTTATAACAAATATTGCTATACGGTCTATTTGATTCATGCATTTCTCTTTATCATTTAGAGATTGAGTTGAATTTTTAGCTTTAACTTTTAGCCCACCAACTTCACAAATTTATTTTAAATAAATGACGACCACCTCTAATGTCCAACTCTAATGATAAACTCTAGGAACCATCTTCCAACTAGACTTTTTGGATATGCTTTGACAACCACCTCTCTCATCAAACTCAACAACCACCTCTAACAACGCCTAGTTTTGGGGCTACCTCTATTAAAAACTATCTTTTATAATCATCTTCAATGTCCAATGTCATACCAGTCTTACCTCTTTACTTGTATGCTATTAGTTCACGGTGTTTAGTATACTATAGTCTTCTAATATAGTAGTTTATATTGAGATACTTTACTTTATATTTTAAGATTTTCTAATGGGGTTAATAACTCGTCTTCATACAAACTTATATACATTAGTTCGATGTAGTAACAGGGTCATAAAGAAAATATAGAAAGGAAAAACAAAATTTTCTTTAGTACAACAATCGTCAGGATAGAAAATGAATAAAACTATAATTATATTATAAAAAAGTTATCTCAATTACCGCTAAACTAAGTAGTTATATATATATATATATATATATAATTAAGTTAATCTTTGGGTAAAAGTTAATAATAGAGTTTGCTATTATTAAAACATTTGAAATTTCTATTCAAACGTGTGAAAATATTTACAAGATAATATATAGTCTTATAATATATATTATAATATATATATATATATATATATATTAAGTACAAATAGGAGTGAGGATTTCAACCTCTTAGATACTTTAAAAGCAAAATACAAAGTTTAACAATAATTTATATAATTTATCCACGTTAAATAAACAAGATCCATTGGATCACCAACCTTGCTTCCACCATAATTAATACATTAAACTAAATTTCTTCTTCTTCTTTAGAATTTGTTTTCTGTGCAAGCAAGATTTTAAAAAATTATAATGGAAATAGATCAGTACGATGTAGTTTCAAATTCTTTAATTGAAATAAAAAGAAATTCGACGACGCCATTCAAACCCCATGAGAAAACAGAGTCACACATCATTTAGACCTACCCAGAGAAATCTCCCGATGAAGGAATTTCAACTATCTCTACCCGCGGTAATCTCGCTGTTGATCGCCGTCGGAATCAGCGCAGTCAGTCAAATCAATGGACATAATTTCACGTTTGAAGAAGCAACAATCGAGGAGATCCAGAGAGCTTTTGCCGATGAAAGGCTCACATCGAGAATGTTAGTCGATTTCTATTTAAAACAAATCGAAGCTCTAAATCCGGTGCTTAGGAGCGTGGTGGAGGTGAATCCGGAGGCTAGGGATGACGCGGACAGGGCGGACCGGCGGCGGAGAGAGGGGAATGTGAAACGGTTGTCGCTTGGAGGACTCGACGGCGTGCCGGTGCTGGTGAAGGACACTATTGCGACGAAAGATAGGATGAACACGACGGCTGGATCGTACGCATTGGTGGGATCGGTGGTGGCTCGGGACGCCGGCGTGGTTGAGAAGCTGAGGAAAGCTGGGGCGGTGATTTTGGGGAAAGCGAGTCTCACTGAGTGGTACTCGTTTCGGTCCTTGGGTCACGTGCCCAATGGGTGGTGCGCACGTTCCGGTCAAGGAGTGGTGAGTTCTTTCAAACAAAAGTAAATAAATAAATGTAATTGGTTTCGTTTTAGTTCCTAAATAATTTTAATTTTTTAACTAAGTTATAACAAAATTTTGGATTCTATAATAGTGGTTATGACTGTCATCAATATTGATAGAAATTAAAATTTTTGTAAATTTTATAAATTTTGTAATATGTTGTAAACATTTTGTCAAATTTGCTATTTTTTATAATTTTTTAAAAAAAATCCATTTTAATAATTTAAATAAATAAATTGTAATAATATTTTTTGAAAAATTGTAAAAGCCACTATGATGTCACAGTAGTTATATCTAATTGCACTCTAAATATTGTATAAATGTTAAATTAGACCCTCAAACTTATAATAATTATAGAAATTGGATTTCCATGTAATGGATTTAGAGATTCAAATGTATTCAACTGTTACCGTTTTTACTGTTATATAAGTTTTGATGGTCTAATTTTAGTACATGTATAATTTTTTTACTTAATTTTTACCGTTGAAAATTTGAAGGGTATATATTGCCAACGACTGTCCATCTTGTTTTTACAATTTGCACAATTTTTTTTGTCAATAAATATATTAAATGTCCATTGATGATAATCATATAGTTTTCTTGTTTTCACCTACTTTTTTTTTTAAATCTTTGTTCAAGTAATCCAATAAAATATTTTCATGTAGTAGTTATTTTTAAAAACAAATTATTATTTTAAAATATTTAACAAACGAATGTTAATAAAACCTAAAATTTTACTCTAATATATATATATATATATATATATATATATATATTCAACTATTTAATCATTTAAGCTATTTTTTCTTTATTTATTATTATTATTTTGTGGGTAAGGAAAGAAACGAATAGATTGAAGCGTAGGTGTACTTAATCATGACTCAAATTCTAATACAAGCTGGTGTTCGTGAAACGATGTAGAATCCTTATTTGGCTTCTGGTGAGACCTGCGGGTCGAGCAGTGGCTCAGCCATTTCTGTTGCTGCTAACATGGTAACCGTCTCACTCGGTACAGAAACTCATGGCTCCATTCTCTGCCCCTCCGATCGGAACTCCGTTGTAGGATTCAAACCGACAGTTGGCCTCACTACCCGAGCTGGAGTCATTCCCATCATGTCTCACCACGACACCGTCGGGTAAGTCCATACTTAGTCAGAAATGTTCACGAACAAGAGAAAAATCTTAATATTTGAAATTGCATATCTATAGGCCTATAACGAGGACAGTGTCGGATGCAGTTTATGTGCTTGATGCCATTGTTGGTTATGATCCAAGAGATGCTGAAGTCACAAGGCAAGGCTCCAAGTTTATACCACAAGGTGGATATAAACAATTTCTAAATCCCAATGGATCAAAAGGGAAAAGAATTGGAGTTGTTAGAACCCCATTTGCTGATAAGTTCCCTTCAATGCAAGTTTTTGAGAATCATCTTCATACCTTAAGGTAAACAATCTTTGAAAATTAGTTTATGTATAATGGTTTTCATCGTTCATGAGTAAATGTTTGAATTCAATACAAGTTTCAAAAAGCTACCTTTGTTTCTTTTTTTTAGTTTTCAAAACTTTGGTTGAGTTTAAAACCGTTCCTAAAAGTTTATAATGAAACAAATAAATCAAGATGTAGATGTAGCGTGTATAAGCTTAAAATTAAATAGAGTTGTAACAAGGTGTAATTATTTTATTTTATTAAATTTTGTAGGGAAAAAGGTGGTGTTATAGTGGACGATCTTGAAATTGCTGATATAGATACAATATTGAGCTCCAAAAGGAGTGGTGAACTAACAGTTATGTTGGCTGATTTCAAGCTTTTGCTAAATGATTATTTGAAAGAGCTCATAAGTTCCCCAGTCAGATCACTTGCAGATATTATTGCCTTCAACAACAACCACCCTCAATTGGTGAGAACTTTCTCAATTCTTTTTCAAATATTCACAATCACTCCCAAGTGGTTTTTTTCCGAACAAAAACAAAGTTACTTTCTCCCTCTACTGATTTATGAATGTTGCTAACTCACTTTAGATTTCTTTGTTTCAAAAAAAGAAAAAAACTAAGTTTTCCTGTCAAATTGCTGGTGTATTACTTAATTTCCCTCTACTTGCTTTGCTCATGGATGTAGCTAACACATTCTTATTGAAATTCATAAATTCATCAATCTTCCTTGTTTACATGTTGTTCACTTCCTTTGTTTTTTTAATTTTATAACAGATTTCTTTATTATCTTTTTTAGGATGAGTCAAGTTTTGAAATTTAGTAAAAAAGTCTTTTTTTTAATTAGAAAAGAAAAAAGATAATTCAAGTGTTTTGTTAGGAAAGGTGAAGGCTCTATTTAGATTTGAAAAAAAAAAAAGATAACTCAATTGTTTTGTTAGGAATGATGAAAGGTCTATTTAGATTGATTTTTCAAATGCATAAACTCAAAAACCATAACAAATGAGTTGAAAGACTAAGAGGGGTTATCAAAGAGCTTAAATACAGTTTGACGTAATGATTTAGTTCTCTTTTGTTCTCTCATGCAGGAGAAAATCAAAGAATACGGACAATCAACTTTCATTCAATCAGAGAAAACAAATGGGTTAGGGGAGAAAGAAAAGAAGGCAATCGAAACGATGGCAAATCTATCGCGAAATGGATTCGAGAAGTTAATGAAAGAAAATGAGTTGGATGTAATCGTCACACCGGGTTCTGGCTGCATTTCCGTTCTGGCGATCGGAGGATACCCTGGAATTACTGTCCCAGCAGGATATGACAAAGACGATGGTATGCCATTTGGGATCTGTTTTGGAGGCTTGAAGGGCACAGAGCCAAAGCTTATTGAGATTGCTTATGCTTTTGAGCAAGCCACTATGATGCGAAGGCCTCCATTTTCAAATTCAATAGATTATCAAGTTTCACACAGCAACATTTGAGGATCTTTTTAGTTTGTTTTGAGAGAGGTTTGAATGCAAAAAAATACTACGAGTGTATCTAATGATGTATCTCTATTTAATATATCTTTTTCTTGTTTTTTTGATTGAAGGAGATACATACTTATAAGTATAGCTTAGATAACACTCTAAACTTATAAAATTTTGAGAATTGTGAAGTTCTATAGTGCAAGTAGTTGATAAAATATAAAATTAATATTTTTTAGCCGTGAAATCCATAAATTCTTTAGGCCAAATAAGAAGTTGAGTTCCTAACTTCATACTTCTAAAATCTTTTGGTCAAATACACCTAAAATGTTTTGAAACTATTTTTTTAGTGCAAAATTAGATAATTTCTCAATATGTCATAGTTTTGGACTATTTCAATTAGTTTCTTTCTTCCCTGTATTTGTTAAATTATTTATTTAGTTTAAGAAATTAAAAAGATGTCTAATAAATATTTTAACTTCTACCGTATATGTCTCTAATACATTTTAAATAACTTAACCGTTATAGTTAAAATGTTGAAATATAGTGATCTCATGCATAAAAAATTTCATTAAAATATTTACAAACCGTAGATGGTATAGACTAGATTAATACTTATAAACTTAAAATTCATGAACTAAATCTTAGCTCATTATAAAATTCATCAACAATAATGATAATTCATGGAAATTTAGACATCCAAGGTATTTTTTATTCTTTGTTTGTAGAGAAAATTCAACCTCAAGCCTCAAAAAAAAAAAAATTGCTAAATAAAATATTGGTGGGTTATAATTTTTTTTTTTTCTAAAGGGAATATTTTGATTAATTGATAATTCTCAAATAACAGTTTAAAAACTATTCGACCTTATCTCGATTTCAAATGTTTGGTTATTTCAAGTATAGCTGAAAATTTCGTCCAAACACACTTGATCACATCACTGCTTAAATTAATGATTAAAGTATCAATCTACCGACAACAGACTCTTTCTAAGCATTAAAATATTCTTCATTCCAAAAAAGATGTTTCCTTTAACGAGTGGAGCATATAAAATTTGACGAATACGTTGTTGAAAGGACCTATCCGATTCCTAGTTGACTGACCAAAGAAAAAAAAGCTGGTTCATCACCTGTGCTCCTATGGCTGGCCAAAGCTTTCTCCTTGATATATCCATGCTTCTTGGTTTGATGGCGATTTTATCATCATGTGGGAGTTGTAGCTTTCACACTGAACTTTCCCTTGAAGAAGCAACTTTGAAAGATCTCCAACGTGCTTTCTATCAAAACAAACTCACCTCCAGGCAACTTGTCGAGTTTTACCTCGAACAAGTGCGTAGACTTAACCCCATCCTAAAAGGGATTATAGAAGTGAATCCAGATGCTTTAGACCAAGCCTCTCGAGCTGACCTCGAGCGCAAGAAAAGCTCACCAAGATCTTTGTCTCCACTTCATGGCATTCCTGTACTTGTAAAAGATAACATTGCAACCAAGGATAAGCTCAACACAACCGCTGGCTCTTTTGCTCTACTTGGCTCTGTTGTTCCTCGTGATGCAGGTGTGGTTACTAAGTTGAGGATGGCAGGTGCAATCATATTTGGAAAAGCGAGCCTGAGCGAGTGGTCTTACTTCAGGTCCAATGCACTTCCCAGTGGTTGGAGCGCTAGGGGTGGCCAAGGCAAGGTGTGTAACTTTTCCAACTTCAATAATTGTCTGTTTCTGAAAGAGGAAGATTATCACTTTAGATAACGCGGAGTTTCATTTCAAAATCAATTGATGATAATGAGCAACTTACAACTTAGTTTATCTATCTTAAAAATATTTCGAGGTTCTTTCATTTTTTCAGGAAATACACAATATATCTATTAAGATGGAGTTACTTTTGAGTGTTGGAGATATAAAGAATCCCATGTTAAAAAAACCAAGAAAATTTTCACTCCATATAATATAGATGAGCTACTCTTTTTGCATTGAGTGTTCTTGGACTGGATACCGAGTTTTATTTTTAGACCATGTCAAGTCACCTATTGATCGCCTAAAAGCTTACAGTTGATAAATTCAATTATACCAATACTTATATATCTCTCACGATTGAATAAAAGAAGATTTTGAGCTGTTGACATACTCAGATTCAGCAAACAGAGTGATTTAAGTTCAAAATATCTCTAAGTAAGCTAGACTGTCCAATTAAAAGAAAAGAGATTTGTTTTGAATCAACAACAAACTAAAGATCACCCATATGCGCCATATGTTTGCAGAATCCTTACACAATGGGAGAACCGTGTGGCTCCAGCAGCGGCTCTGCCATATCTGTTGCAGCAAATATGGTTACAGTTTCACTGGGAACCGAAACTGATGGATCAATATTATGCCCTTCTACTCTCAACTCAGTAGTTGGCATTAAACCCACAGTAGGTCTCACCAGTAGAGCAGGGGTCGTTCCGATCTCTTCGAGGCAGGACACTGTCGGGTAATCAATTTGTCATCATTGAAATTTTCCCATTTATATTTGTATCCAAAGGAAGTACTTTCTGCTGAATGAGTGATGATGAAACAGGCCTATTTGTAGAACAGTGTCAGATGCGGCTTATGTTCTAGAAGCCATTGTAGGAGCGGATAGATATGACAATTCAACAATTGAAGCATCAAAATACATTCCAAAAGGAGGATATGGCCAATTTCTAAGGGCTGGTGGGCTGAAAGGAAAGAGAATAGGAATTGTGAGGGAATTCTATGATTTTGGTCCTGATGACACTTTCTACACTCAAGCTTATGAGAAAGTCGTCAAAACCTTGAAGTAAGAAAGCAATCTCACTTTTCATAAACCATCTTTTTTTTATATAATTATGTTAGAGGTTTTTATCTGACCCTTTGTCATCAATAACATGAAAGGAAAGGAGGAGCAATATTGGTGGACAATCTGATGATAGACAACCTAGAGCAAATCTTTGACGGTTCAAGTGGGGAACAGATTGCATTGCTTGCCGAATTCAAAATATCCTTAAATGCCTATCTCAAAGAGCTAGTTGCTTCTCCAATTCGATCCTTGTCAGATGCAATAGAATTCAACAAAAAGAACTCAAAACTTGTGAGCGACTATCATCTATTCTGTTCTAATTTTACAAAATCCGCACAACACAAAAGGCAAACTATCATAACAATGAAATCTTATCACTATGTAGGAAAATCTAGAGTATGGTCAGGAGGAATTTCTAAAAGCAGAAGCCACAAATGGAATCGGAGATGCAGAAAAGGCAGCATTAGCCAGATTAGCAAAACTGTCAAAAGATGGATTTGAGAGACTGATGATTAAGAATAAGCTTGATGCAGTAGCAGCTCCTGGTTCGCTAATATCTCCTGTTTTTGCAATTGGAGGTTTTCCTGGAGTTAGTGTACCAGCTGGATATGACCCTCAAGGGAATCCCTATGGTATCTGCTTTGGAGGATTAAAAGGATTCGAGCCAAGGCTGATAGAGATTGCATATGGATTTGAGCGTTTGACTAAGAGTAGAAAGCCCCCTTCAATTAAGAGACAATAAATTATCCATCTATGGATGAAATCTTAAGGTTTGCCAGAAGCTATTAGACTTGTAATGTTTAATCCTTGTGATGAAACTACATGTTTCAACAAGTAATAAAATGATTTCCTTAATTTAAATACAAAACTTCTAAGATATTAACTGACAATATTTAACGTAGGTGTAGAAAGAAAGCCCTGCTGCTAAACCTGTTTGTTGAGAAAATGAAATCGATGGAAAAATATAGATGTTAGGGAAGAAAATCAATGTCTCAATGTTTGTTTAACGTTAAACAAAGAGAATGTGAGAGCGAAATCCAAAGGTTGTGTTACTCAAAATGCGGTACCCAAAATTGTGATACACAAAATGTTGTATAACAAATGTGATACTAAAAAATGTTGAACTGAAGGCATTCACTCTACTATGAATTTCCATCCTATTGATATGAATTCACTTTTAACGCATTGCATTGGTAAATTGGATTCAAAGACTGGGTTGGAATTATCTTCAATGGTATAGTGATATAACAATCTTCATGAAAGGCAGACCAGTGGTGAATCCAAGTTGTGATTAACTTTCCAGTTCAATACAAACTGTAATGGAACCTAACCCAGATTACAAATCTGATACATAACGAGATTTCATTATACCATTCCTAATTAGAAGAGACAATTAAATTGCAAGAACAATGGGCTTCAATGATGCAATATGAGAATCAAGAACAAAGTCGACAATAGCCTATATCAGGGAATTGATAATAATACTGTTTCAGAGAGAAATGAAAAAGAAGCTGGAAATTACCAGGACGATATATCAATATTATCCTTCTTTATGATTTTTTCTCTCTTTTGTCCAACCAGTCTTCGTCATTCTCTCTGGCTTCCTCTTCTTTCGTCTTCACGCACGAGCTCTCTCCAACTTCCTCTTCTTTCGTCTTCACGCACGAGCTCTCTCCAACTTCCTCTTCTACTCCAGCACAGCATGCATGGGCAAGAAACTTCTTCGAGAGAGACTTAAAGATGGGTGGTGGGAGAGTGAGACCAACTGAAGATGGGCGAGAGTGACACCAAGCGAGAGAGACTGAGAGAAGAGTGACACCAACATGCAAGACTAAGAGAGATTGAGCCAGACGGAGACAAAGGAGATTGCTTCTTCCCCATGCACGTGAGTGTATTTTGGTCAGCAAAGGATCATTCAACATTTTAAAAAATAAAAATGAATTATTTTCCTTCCAATTTTTGGATCATCACAAATTCGACTCTTTTTTCATTTCACTTCTAATTGCTCACTTTATTTTATTTAAAAATCATTTCAAGATCCTACCATTAGCAAAAATGTTATCATGATAACATTAGAAACGTGAAGTCTCCAATTTAAAAAAATATGAATATTGGTGAAAATTTTAAAGACTGCAGGAAAGTTCATGAAAATTGTTTCAATTAGTTAATTGTTAGTTAGTTGTAGCAAATATAGATTTAGATTGTAGTTCAAGAACAACTTTTAATTATCCTTTCTTTATCTATTTTGATGGTTATAGACTCATAGAACATGTCAAATAATTTCACATTTAATCATTAGATAAAAAATAATTAATTATGTAAAGTGAGATTTTAGCTTCTTATTGAATTTCCTCGTATAGAAAAACTAGAGAACTACTTCAAAACTAAAGAACTACGTAATGGTTAGTTGAATTATGTAATTAAACTATGACGACTTTTATTATTTTAAAAAAATCGTAGTTAGAGGCTTGTCATTAGCGTACTCTTAATTCACAACCTAAATCTATCGATGGTTGACAATTAGATTTCGATCACAATACACTACTAACATAACATGTATTCTATGATATATTTCAAATGTCTTTTTCTTACTTCAGTTTTGTTTTCTCAATGACTCAAGAAAATATTAAAAATAATTCCATGCAATTTTTTTTCAAAGTAACTATAAAAATTAGCGTGGAAAACTCTTTACTAAAATAGTTATGTGTAAAAGAAATATAGCTAAATTTGTTAATTTTAACTTCTAATTTAACTAAAGTTTTAACTAAGAGTCATAGGAAAGTCTATAAATACCGTGTATTACTTTGATATTTGATGATGACAAAAACTGAACTTAAATAATATCTTGTTCCCAAACACAATGGACATAGGCACTTGCCAAAACACTTTAAAATCATGTGTGTTCATCTTCTCCTTCTACTTCTCTTCATCTCACCATCTCCTAAAAGAAACTCAAACAACTAAACCTAGAAAAATACAGGAAAGAAAGAAAGGAGAAGAAAGCTTGGAGAACTCTTATTAATCTTCTGTAATCCAAAATCACACACAAAGTGAAAAGCAAGAGAAATTGAAAGACCGTGGAGAGAGAACCCATAATTACATGAAGATAGGTGGTTTCTTTGTGTCCACACACGTGACTTCCACTACAACTAGAAATAATTAAACTACTTCATGGGACCCAGAAATGATATATTGGAAGAATCTTTTGGCTCTTCCAATATCAATAGGTTGATTGTTTTGCTCATGTATCTTCCAACTAGTTTCGTTCAAGTAACGGATTCTAGCCAATTGAAAAGATCTTCTGATCAACGATATATAACTGAAGCTTAAAACATACCTAGTAATAGATTTCTACACTATTTTATTAGTAGTGTTATCAATGATATGAAGATAGAGTATCAAATATATACTCTATCATCCAAACAATCTATGAATGATATAATTTTACCAACGATAGATTTACATATTGTGTCATATTAAATCTATCAATCAAAAAAGTTTATTACTACTAATAACAAAATCTATTATTTTATATACTCTTGGAGATAAATGTAAATTGTATTATATCTCTAATTTTTTAGATTTTACTATATTTTTATATTTGCAAATGCCCTAATTTTTCTTCTATTTCCAAAAGTTTTGGTTAATTATCTCATAAAAGCATTTTTCTTTTCTTTTTTATAATCTATCTCTAGAAAAAAGAAAAAAAAAAAACCTATAAAAATGATTTGTAATAGTAGTAGTGAGTGTAGTTATCAATATAAACCAAGGATAGAAGCAATTCCTAATCAAAGACTCGAGAGTCAAAACATACTTTTTCTAGAATTTCATTTGGGTGTGTCTCTTGAAGAAAAAATCATTTTTGGTCATTGCTAACACTACAAATTTTAGATAAATGATATTTTTAAAAATGGCACACATATATTAGCATACTTCAACTTGACATGAATCTTCTTATTAGGCCATGAATCTTCAACTCAAAGTTAAAAGTTTTGATCTCCATAAAAAAAAATGGGTCTAAGAATTAAAGTGTTCTTGATTCTCAAAAAGATATTTCCACAAAGGAGTGGAGCATACTCCACTTGATCGTTGACTGATAAAATAAACAGATTCACGAACTAAGCTCCCATGGCTGCCCAAAGCTTTCCCATTTACATATCCATGCTTCTGGGTTTGTTGGCAATTTTATCATCATATGGGAGTTGTAGCTTTGACACCAACTTTTCCATTGAAGAAGCAACTTTGAAAGACCTCCAACTTGCTTTCTACCAAAACAAACTCACCTCAACGCAACTTGTTGAGTTTTACCTCGAACAAGTGCGTAGATTTAACCCCATCCTGAATGGGATCATAGAAGTGAATCCAGATGCTTTAAACCAAGCCTCTCAAGCCGACCTTGAGCGCAAGAGAAGCTCACCGAGATCTTTGTCTCCACTTCATGGCATTCCTGTACTTGTAAAAGATAACATTGCAACCAAGGATCAGCTCAACACAACGGCTGGCTCTTTTGCTCTGCTTGGCTCTATTGTTCCTCGTGATGCAGGTGTGGTGACTAAGTTAAGGAAGGCAGGTGCAATTATCTTTGGGAAAGCGAGCCTGAGTGAGTGGTCCGATTTCAGGTCCTATGAACAGCCCAATGGTTGGAGCGCTAGGGGTGGCCAAGGGAAGGTGTGCAACTTTTCCAAATTCTTCAATAATTGTCTGCTTCTAAGTGAAATCACACAAAAACGAATCTGTAGCACACAGTAGGACGTTACATGTCAAAATATATTTTAAATAATAGGATGATTACAGAAGATTTTGAAAGTGTAGAACTACTCAGATTCTGCCAATAAACAATCCTTTCAAGTTTTTAACTAAAAATATCTCGTTAATATCAGCCTCTAAGCTATCTTTTTCTAAAAAATCAATCAATTAGAGAGTCCAATTAAAAAACAGCAAAAATTAGATTTAAATCCACAACAAACTAAGAGCAGTACATATGTTTGCAGAATCCTTACACAATGGGAGAACCGTGTGGCTCAAGTAGCGGCTCTGCCATATCCGTTGCAGCAAATATGGTTACAGTTTCCCTGGGAACCGAAACTGATGGATCAATATTGTGCCCTTCTACTCTCAACTCAGTAGTTGGCATCAAACCCACAGTAGGTCTCACAAGTCGAGCAGGGGTCGTTCCGATCTCTTTGAGGCAGGACACTGTAGGGTAATCAATTTGTTTCTGATGAATTGTTGCTATTTATTTAAGTATCCAAAGGAAGTATTTTCTGCTGAATGAGTTATGATGGAACAGGCCTATTTGTAGAACAGTAGCAGATGCAGCTTATGTTCTAGATGCCATTGCGGGACCAGACAGATATGATAATTCAACAATTGAAGCATCAAAATATGTTCCAAAAGGTGGATATGGTCAATTTCTAAAGGAAGATGGGCTGAAAGGAAAGAGAATAGGAATCGTGAGAAAATTGTATGATTTTGGCCATGATGATGTGTTCTACATTGGAGCTTTTGAGAAAGTTTTCAAAACCCTGAAGTAAGAAATCAAACTCACTTTTCATAAACCATTTCTTAATAACTCATGTTAGAGGTTTTTAACCAACTCTTTTGTCTTCAATAACATGAAAGGCAAGGAGGAGCAATATTGGTAGACAATTTGACGATCAACAGCTTTCATGTAATCACTGGCAGTTCAAGTGGAGAGTGGACTGCAGTGCTTGCTGAGTTCAAAATATCTATAAATGTATACCTCAAACAGCTAGTTGCATCTCCAATTCGATCCCTGTCAGATGCAATAGAATTCAACAGAAAGAACTCAAAACTTGTGAGCAATTATCATCTATTATGTTCTAATTTTACAATCAACATAGCAAAAAGCGGACTATCATAACATTGCAATCTTGTCATAAGTAGGAAAAGCTAAAGGAGTATGGTCAGGAGTTATTTCTAGAAGCAGAGGCAACAAAAGGAATCGGAGGTGCAGAAAAGGCAGCATTAGCCAGATTAGCAAAACTGTCGAAAGAGGGATTTGAGAGATTGATGATTAAGAATAAGCTTGATGCAATAGCAGCTCCTGGTCGGTTAATCTCTCATTTTCTTGCAATTGGAGGTTTTCCTGGAGTTAGTGTACCAGCTGGATATAACCCTCAAGGGCTTCCCTTTGGCATTGGCTTTGGAGGATTAAAAGGGTTCGAGCCAAGGTTGATAGAGATTGCATATGGGTTTGAGCATTTGACTATGGGTAGAAAGTCCCCTTCACTTGGGAGACATTAAAAGTGATTCAACCACGGATGAAATTTTTTAGGACAGACTTTGATAAGTTTACCAGAAGCAATTAGAATGGCAATTGTTTATCTTTATGATAAAGCTACACGCTTCAATAAGTAGTAAAATGTTTCCATTAATTTAATACATTCTCTTTTGATATTTTGGCACGTGAAATGAACTGTACACTTGTTTAACTTGTCCAGAGGTTCTGTAGAAAGAACGACATGCTCCAGTGAGTTAGCCAGCAATGCAATACGTAGCCTAATGGTTCAAGATTTACTGACCAAACATTCATTCATCTACAAGCACTGAACAAGCATCAACACTGTCTTTCACAACAACCATCCCCCCTTGAGATAAAAAACTAATTTTATTATTCAAATCGCTTAAAAAGAAACAACATCTATCTGTGGAGTTCAGGGTACTCAACAGCCACACAATTCTTCCTCATTCCAAACTTCATTATGGCTAATTTCTCTAACTCTAGATGAAGAAAGGAAGCCCTGCTAGTAAACCTGTTCTGCATAACCTCTAACCATCTTTTACAATTATGAGAATTGATCATCATTGATCCTTCGTTCGTTTCTAATGAACCTAGATATGTATAATTAATATGTTTCCCGATCCATATGGATCGTCTGCCAACAAAATGCTGTTCTATATTGAAAGAGCCTTCAGCTAAATCAATATCTCATGCCCATTAGTGTCTTTCCTAAATTATGCTCAGATTGACCAACCTTTTTTCTTATAACCAAAATGATATTCATTATATAAATCCATTTTCTCTACAATGCATTTCCATCTTATTAAGACAAATTCACTTTTAACGCATTTGCATTTGCATTGGTAAAATGGATTCAAAGACTGAGTTGGAATTGACTTTCAACGGTAATATTGATATAGAAAACTCCATGAAAGGAAGGCCAGAGGTGAATCCAAGCTATTGTTAACTTTCCATTTCAAAATAAACATAATTCATATTACAAATATAACAAATTACAAAACTTCATTACCATTCCTAATCAGCAGATACAATTAAATTGCAAGAACCATCGGTTTCAATCACGCAGTATAAGAATCAAGAACCAGTTCCACAACATTCAATATCAGGAAAATGACAAGGAACATGGAGATTACCAAGCTAGCGATGGGGGTTCTCGTCCTCTTCCTCTCCGCCATATCTGCGCGTTCCGAGTACTACTCCAAAACTGTCCCAAGGGTTCAGTTAAAGGAGAAGGTAACCAATCTCCATTTCTTCCTTTTCGACATCCTGAGCGGGAAAAAACCCAGCGCCGTCGAAGTAGCGCATGCAAACATAACCATAGGCGAGCAGTCAGCGACTCCATTCGGCAGCGTCTACGCCGTCGACGACCCGCTCCGGGAAGGACCCGACCCGGAATCAAAAGTAATCGGAAACGCGCGTGGGCTGTACGTATCGGCAAGCCAAGGCGCAGACTTGTGCTTGGCGATGTATATTGATTACGGATTCACAACGGGGCCGTTCAACGGAAGCTCGATCAGCGTGTTTTCGAGGAATCCGGTGACGGAGCAGCGACGGGAGGTGGCGGTTGTGGGCGGGAGAGGGAAGTTTAAGATGGCTAGAGGGTTTGCAAAGCTGAAGACGCATTACTTGAATGTCAGTAATGGCGATGCGATTATAGAGTATAATGTTACTGTGTTTCATTACTAAATTGGAGAAGAAAGGAGCAGTTGGATTTTGATTTGTGATTTTGAGGATAGTGACATTTTTAATAAATTGGTTCATCATATCAGCATTAAGGGGTGATTCATACGAATCTAAAATGATACAAATTATAAAGATTGAATGAAAAGTGATTTTCTTTTTAAATTATCCAAATTTTAAGTGGATTAAAAGTGGTCTATCATTTGCATTTACTAACTCCTCCATCAATACTATTGGCGCTTGCAACTCAAAACCTTACTTTCATGCACAATATTTTATATTTCATACTTTATGCTTTATGCCTTGTGTTTTATATGTTATATATTAGATTTTCGTTTATCCTTCTTTATCCTCAATGCTAATAATCGTGTTTAATACTCAATGTTCAATACTTATACTTTATATATTTTGACACTTGATGCTCAATACTAAAATAAACATACAAAAAAATGAAGAGTAGAAATGCAAAATAAAAAGAGAAACGGAAGAAGAAATCCATATTAAGGATGCAAATGAAAAAAGTGTAAAAACCAAACAAATGTAAAATAAAACTACACAAAAAAATCATAAAATAAGAAAAAAAACAAAAATATCGGTATTGTCAAAATAGCAAAATATTGAAACTACTTATAAAATATAGGAAAATTCATTAAACTCCCATTTAAGTTACTTTTACTTATAATAAAAAAATTTAAAAGAATTTAGAAAAAAATTACAACACAAAGGGAAGAGGAAGAAAACATTTAAAGCTAAAATGATAATTTTACATAGGAACTACATAAGCAAAATGCCAATTTTCATTGGTTTTAAAAAAGTACCTATTTTTCATTCGAGCCTTTATTTCCCAACATCAAGGTCCTATTCTTATATTAACATATATAACAAAAGAGATGGTGACAAATATAGCAATTAGATTCAAAATATTAACATATATAACAACTTTTTTAAAAATAGCAAATATAACAAAATCGGTTAAAATCTATTAACGATATAAGTTTATCACTTATAGACCATATTGTAAAATATGAGTCTAGTCACTGATAGACTATAAACCATAAATCCTAAACGATAGAAGTTTATCATCAATATTGACAAATTTTGCTATATTGTCAATTTTTTAAATGTTGTTATACACTTAATTATTATTTCTAAAATTACTATAAATTATAATTACCCTATAATAAATATGAGAAATTCATGATTCTAATATCTAACACTAACAATATCTATAATAATATCAATAATAGCGAGTGGGTCCATGTAAATGTCAAATTGATTGAGCATCTTTAATTCCTCGATCAATTACAATATTTAATTACAAAAATTTGACCCTATTTTTAGTTCTATCATATGCACAGCCTTGTTCTTTACAATCATGAGTCGGAAAAATGTCATCAAATTCTAGAATGTCTCTATTGAATCATGTCAAGGGTTTAAAGTAACATTTTGGTTAGCTTAAACTCAACACAGATATGAACTTGCTTTTAAGTAGTTAATATTTTTAACTATAAAACTACTTTTTTTTCTTTTTTTTTTTTTTTTGGCTCTCCTACAAGAGTCATAGTAAAGATTGTTAATAGTTGAGTGAGTTCGTTGCTTTCATTATCAATAATATTTTTCTTATTTCTTAGATTAAGTCTTACATACATATTGTGAAGCATTATCTTTTCTTTTTTCAATATCTTTTTGTGTAAATTTTTGTATGTTATTAATAGTATGTATACTAAAGTCATTGTTAGTCATGACAACCTCTTTTAAAAATGCTATTAAATATTACTTGATCAAAGAAAAAAAGTTTATAAGTATGAGCAAAGAAAATAGGTGCTACCAACAAAAAAAAAAAAAAAAATTGTTGCAACTATGCTTATGCAATCGAGGTGGTACGTCAATAAAAATATGTCATGTGGCTAGATTTTTTTTATTATATAAGAAAATAGATTGTACATTTTCTAAATGAATTACGTTAAACTTAAAGATATTACGAAATATAATACATTAGTTTAGGGTTTAAGATCGAAGGTTTAATTAGTGTTTAGAATGTATACTGATTCTTCACGTCAAACACACCCTCTAGAAGGTGAATAATTTTCTAAATGAATGAAGTATTTTTGCAATTAATTTGGACAAACAACCCTACCTCATTTTTCCAAAATTGGAATAATAGGTGAACTACCATAATATTTTTGGGACCCTACCCCTTTACCAAATTGAAACTATTTTCTTGTTGAGTTGAGTTGTTGTTCTTACACTTTTTCCATGATTCCAATTTTCTTGTTTCAATAACTATGATCCATATATAGTCAACCATATAAAAATATTATAATGCCTTGTAATATAATAATGAAGAGTCTAAAGGATCTTTTGCCTAAAATAAACAAATAATAGAAAGTAACCTTTTTGATTGAAAAATTATATATGTGTTTGACCATTTTAAGATATCTATTTATTTGTATTTCTCGTCATAAATCTAATCTTATGTATTTCTCAATTTTTTAGTACATCCCTTAAGTTGTGTTGATAGAAAAAGAAAATAAGTTAGATTTTATAATTAACAGAATATAATTATTAAGTTACAAAACTCTAGTTTAGGCAATTGCTGGTGGTAAACAAAAGTACATTTGAAGCATATGTTCAACTTCTATAATTTTGATCATCTAAAAAAAAGTAGTTTTTTTTTTTTTTACGCCATTTGAACTGTTGGTAGAAAGGTCGAAAAAATCAGATATGACTATGCCAACACCAAAATGGACTAATGTTGAGAATTTCATTCACCCCATCTAATGGTCATTGTGTAAGTGCAACGTCTTGATGGTTTTAGAAAAGGAAATGAATGAACCGAGATCATATATGAATGAGAGTCATCTTCAAGGTACGTAGAATTTTTTGAATGCTCATTGAATTAGAAGCCAAGTTCGACAGTAGTTAAATGTGCTTAGCTTGAAACCCCAAATGCTTGGATGACTTCTTGTTTTTTTTAAAAAAAAAAGAAACACGTGAATGAAGACAATACAATGCAAAAGAACACATGTTGGGTTGTGATAATAACTCTCGTTCATTCTTAAAATTATCATCAATCAAATCGCAGAGGACATCGATCAAAAGAATGTGGATATTTGCAAATGCCTTTTCTTGTAACAATACTAAATATCATTTAAGCTATACTCACTTTTTTCGGTTATCATCTTTTCACGAAGATGTTAAAAGCTTATGAAAAAGAAATCCAAATATGGAAGAACTTCTCTAATATGGAAAAGGGAAAAACTTTGCTTCCTCTTCCATATTTGGAACCTCAAATGGAAAAATAAAAAACCTTCCATTTCGAGAATTAAACTTCCAAATTCATTTATGTATTCCACATTTGAAAGAAGAAAGATATATATTCTATCCTTTCCTATTTGGAAAATCCAAATATATGTAAGAAATTTTACTATATGTAGAAGAATTTGGACAATGAAAGTTGATATAGTTTTAATTCCTTCCCCTTCTTACATATCCTCATATAAACTAATATAAACTAATTAATCTTACATGTCACTAAACTATGAAACCGAAATACCAACTAATTGCTCCATAGCTTGTTAATGATCTAAAAATTTGTAGTTTGATTCTTTCTATACGTTCATAAACAAATTAATTGCCACATCTCTAACATTAATTAGTATAATTCTTTGCTTTTTTGAAAACAACATATATAAGAGAAAAGCAAGAAATTTAAACTTATCGTATGTAACGCCCCAAGTTTAGGATTCGGAATTCAAATCTCCAATTTGGCAACATCATTCTTAGTTGTCTTAAAGACTTACTAGAGTGAAAGTTGATGTCATCCTCACTAACCAACACAAGCCACGAGTTCGTTCAACATGTTTTTTCCTCATTAATCACATGCATAAAGTATGATGCACTTTGTTGTTATGGATAGTAACTTTTATTTCTTTCCTCAAGATCCCCTTCATTCAAAGTGTGATATCAGTTCATTCATACATACTAGCTTTTGTTTAGTTAGTTTCGAACCACATCTTACTGGAAGAGGTTTCACTTCGATACGACCATCTGATGCCCCAAGCCCACCCATGATTTGAACTAGAATTCAGGATTCTCAATATCCCCTATATCCCCTGCGACCTAACCCAAGAGATTACCCAACTTAAAATTATTTCGAGCTAAGCATACTTAACTTTGAGTTTCTATGGTCGAGCAATCGAAAAGAAATGTGTACCTTATTAGCTAGTATAGGTATTAACTCTTAATTTTAATTTAAGTCTTTCTTAAGTTTAGTTTCATGTGTTTAGAGACGATATGAAATAATTCATATTATGAATTACAATATCACTGTCTATGGACTCTATCTTTCTTTCTTTCTCAAAACAAAATGAATTGTTATGTAATATTTATATCACCTTTTTAACAAATGCTACCATATCATATCTAAATTAATTTCCTTAAATTTAGTTACATTAATTAAAACCTAAAATTAATAATGGAACAGTTAGAAACTATTATATTCAATTTGAATAAACATCATAATTTTATAAGAAATCGATTTGAACGAAAAATTTGTTAATGCATCATTTCTAATCGTTCAATCTACAAACTAAAGGTTTGAAGAAAGTTGCATACATATAAGAAATTTGTTAAATCAATCTTAATAAATGGTCTAAAATCACTTTTCTATAACAATTTAAAACTTAAATAGAATACTCACCCACACATTTATAATAATTCCAAAAACGCCCTTTCTTTTTATGAACTTTTTGGTCAATTCTCACTATAAAACCCCACCCTCACCCCATCGTCTTCTCCATCTCACGACTCTTTCTTCTCCACAAACAACACAGAGAGTAAAAATCTTTATTCCTCACCAAAAAAACAATGGCAAATCTTTCTGTATCATTCTCCTTCATCCTCCTAATCGCAACCCTCCCATGGATTCAAAGCCTAAACCCAAAAAAACCCGTAATCTCAAGACACGTTTCTCAAAAACAAACCGTCACCAACATCCAATTCTACTTCCACGACACCGTCAGCGGGAAAACCCCCTCCGCCATCAAGGTCGCCGAGGCCCCAACCTCCAGCAAATCTCCGACCCTCTTCGGCGCCTTGTTCATCGCCGACGACCCTTTGACAGAATCACCCGACCCTAAGTCCAAGGAGGTGGGTCGGGCGCAGGGGCTGTACGGATCCGCAGGGCAGCAGGAACTGGGCCTATTGATGGCATTAACCTACGAGTTTACGGCCGGCAAGTTCAAAGGCAGTTCCGTTGTTGTTTTGGGGAAGAATTCGGTGATGCATACCGTTCGTGAGTTGCCAATCGTTGGAGGGACGGGAGTTTTCCGATTCGCTCGTGGGTATGCAGAGGCGAGGACATATTGGCTTAACAGTGTTGGTGATGCCATTGTTGGTTATAATGTAACAGTTATACACTAAGATAAATCCCCATTTGCAACGATAATATACTAATTGTTCTTCTCCTATTTATGATCAAGAAATTATTAGAGAATATCTAAAATCATAGGATCTATATTAAACATATTATTAAGCTAAGATACAACTGTAGACTATAATGTTTTAGGTACATGTGTACTACATCCCAATAATCTTTTCTTTGGTCTAATGGTCCCTTAGTTGATTTTCACACATGCAGTTGTCTCATGGGGTTCAAATATTAGCTAACAAACCCAATACTTTTTTGTTTTACTATGTTCTTCACAATTAAGAGGAGGGAGTGATTCCATTCAAACCTATAAAGTTTAAATAACTTTATGATAGACTTTCAATATTTAAGTTTGTTTTGCTACACTTGAAAATATTTCAATGAAATTATTAAACTTTCAAATATGTCATAACAATCATATATATATATAGAGAATGGTAAAATTAATGGGGTTGGTGATTGCTAAAAAAATGAGAAGACAGATGATGCTAATACCAAAAAAGGTAAAGCAAAAGAAAAAGCTAAGTTTGATGGTTCAAATTAATTGTATGTAAATAAAATTAATTGTATGTAATAAAAATTTTGGTAGAAAAATGATTTATTAATTGTAACCAATTTTAGTCAAGTAGAGTCGCTAACCTACTCAACTTCACTTAGCTTTGGCAGTTCTCCCACTCTTTTATTCTTTTTTTTTTTGTATGTTCATTTCGTTTTAAATTCATTCTTATCAAATTTAAGTACTTTTCTTGAATTTTTATTAAATTATTACTAACTCAACTCAATTTTAACCCATTATTTTTATCGTTAACTAAATGCTTCGTGTCTCAACTTTTAAATAAAAAAGTACTCTTTTAAGAGTAACTATAATGGATAACATGTAAGCAAACATCTTTTAAAAATTGCAAATGTAGCAAAGTTTATCAACAATAGACTCTTATGTAAGTAATAGATCAATATTTATCATGTGAACTACTTGTGATATGTTTCTATCGTTGATAGACTCTAACAAACTTTGTTATATTTATAATTTTTTAAAATGTTGTTATATATGCTAATACTTTTGAATCTAATTGTTATATTTGCAATTGTTCATTTTTTATAGGTCCATAAAGTCTATTTTGCCTCTATAATAAGTCATAACATAACATAACATATTTAAACTATGTTGATAGCTACATTTACACGTTCGAATTTTTAATTGTAAACATCAAGCTCCCAAGCTTATACCATCGTTAAAATTTGTCCCTCTAAAATTGATATAATTGTGAAGATGGTTAACAAACGTAAAAAGAATTAAGGGTTTGATTTTTATCATTTGATTTCAATTGAGAGTCCATTTTTAACACTTATGTAAGTTTAAGAATTTAACATTAATTTAGAATCGAAAGTTAATGGTGTAATTACAACTATTAGAAGTACGTTTTTTTTTTTTAACAATTAACGAGCCTTTTCTTCTTTTTGTTTTTGAGTAGAGGAATAAAGGCCGCAGGAAAGAAAGAAAGTATTAAGAAAATTGTATATGATGATGATGATGATGAAGAAGGGCAGGCTCTCTTGACTTGGAAGACACCACTCATGATGAAGTTGATGCTCATTTGTATTTCCCTTTAATTTGCAATACAACATAAGTATGGCAAGGCGTAAAAGTGAAGAAAATGGACCAAAGAGTAACTTTACCCTTGAAAGAAAGGGTCTTCAAGACAAATTATGAGGAGATTTCAAGCTTGATATATTGTATAGATGAATTGTTTTTCTTATTATATCAATTTATTTTTAGGTGAAATTTTATATTTGACCTAATATATGACGTTAGAATCCGTGAGGATGGATTTTCAATTCAAAAAAATGGTAACCGACTCAAGGATTGTAAACTCAATGAGTAACTGTTTTGAAAGATTATGTTGAGGATCTCACATTAATTAATAAAAAATGAGGATATCTCGCCTATCTTCATAAGATACGTGAGTTTTACTCTTCTTGATATTATTGTGAATTTGTTTTGAGATTAACTTATGTTTATTGAAAGTGCATATTTAAATATAGTAAAATGAGTAAAAATATTTAGAAAATTTACCTTCTTTTTAAATATTTTTTATTGTTATTTTGAAAAGAACTCAAAAAAAAAAAGACAAAAAAAAAAAAAAGTGAAAAAAAGTGGTTGAGTTGTAGTATTGGAGGTGGAGGCCAAATTTGTGGGTCTCTTTATATCACATGTGAATGGAAAAGAGGGCAAAGTAATTGGGCCACTTGACCCAAGTAGTCAACCTTCATATCATCCCCTCTATGACTTAACCATACATTTTGGAGTCACAATTCATCCCAAGGCTTTCTACCTAAACAGCTTCATTTACACAAATGGTATAGTTGTAAATATAGAGTATTATTTTAAAAAAAAATACAAATATAACAAAATCTGTCAAAATCTATCAATTATAAGAATATCATTACGTATAAATAGCAAGATTTAGTGGAGTTATAAGTGTATATATACATTGTCCATAAAGAAGGAGAAATTGTAAGATTTTCTAATTTTCTTAATTTCTTATTTTTATTATATTTTATATGTATATTTAAATATCTTTTTAATTTTAAATTTTGGAGCCGGCATATTTTAT
Source organism: Cucumis sativus (assembly GCF_000004075.3). Classification (NCBI taxonomy): domain Eukaryota; kingdom Viridiplantae; phylum Streptophyta; class Magnoliopsida; order Cucurbitales; family Cucurbitaceae; genus Cucumis; species Cucumis sativus. Next base: position 13,136,126 of record NC_026656.2, read on the forward strand.
ATAGTATATTCTGATTTTGATTTTTACATTTCATGATATATAAATAGAAACACACAACAAATAACAAAAACGTTATCAAATGAACTTTAAAGTATGCATTAATTATAATCTTGAAATAATATTAAGATACAAATAAAAACACAACTTGATCCTATAAGATAAAAATATAACGACATTTTGAAACATATAGTAATTAAATGAAACCAAAACTATATTCAAAACTCATCAAAAGAAAGCCTCTGGGTATATAATTATTTTTGCAAATACGTTCTCTATCATCCATTTTTCCCCAAAGTCTCTTTCTCATCTCATGAAAACTTGTTTTGATCTCTTAACGATTCTCCAAACATGTTATAGAAATTGTAACATTTTTAAATGTAGTTGTAAATTAAAATTATGTTTCTTTTATAAATATCACTAAAAACATCTTCATCAAAATGTTTGAATTTAGTTCACTCATAATTGACAGAAACAATGTTGAACAAAATTAAAGATTGGATCCTTATCGATGTTCTTTTCTCGAAGGAATCAATTTTGTCTCTTGTCTTCCTATCCTTTTATTCTCAAACTCTCTCCTCACCTCGTAAATAATTTATTTATTTTTATTTTAAATCATCCAATTATTTTATATTGATTTGTAACCTTTTAAATATAGTTATAAATTTAAAATATATTTTTATAAATACCCCTAATAATATGTTCATCGAATGACATGGTCATTTGATTTTGCAAAATCTAATCTAGGTTAATTAATAATTGCAATTATACCTTTAAACTTTCGAAACAAAAAATTGAGCTATCAAAATTATTCAAAATTTTGAATTAGACCCTTACACTTAAATAATTGTATGAATTATATTGTTCATGAAACATCCAATATTTCAAAGTGTGCAGAGAATCAGTATTATATTAGATACGTATCAATCTGATACGTTTCTAATATTGCATCTTATCACCGTAATTAAGGTCATTTAGCAATAATCTATCATCGTAATTAAGGTCATTTAGCAATAATCTAGGAATACATTATTGTAATTAGAATATTTTGATCTTTTCCTTATAGGTCGTCCAATTAAGTGTATATGTACCATTGTATTCTTTATTTTACACAACAAATTAATAAGATCTAGAATATTCCCATAATATTCATCATGGTATCAGAGCCAAAACCCTAGATTTACTGTCAACACCGCAACCCAGCCGCGAACACCAGATCTCCCCTCGGTCAATCTTCCTGCTGTAACCTCCTGCAGTGAAGACGCCTGCCGTGAAGACACTTCCGCCATCGCCTCCGTCCAAAAAAAAAAAAAAAATCCACGCGTAGGTCTACTGCAGATCAGACGAACCCAGACGATTGCGCGTCAGCCTTCGCCCGCATCAGTTCACAACTCTAATTTCGTCCGATAATCAGATCAGACGCGTTCATCCCCGTCCAATAACCCAGGTCCGACGAACCCAGCTCCAATTTCGTCCGATAATCAACTCCGATCTCGTCCGATTCACTCTCAGCTCCGATTCACTCTCAGCTCCGATTCACTCTCAGCTCCGATTCACTCTCAGTTTCGATTCACGTCTGTTTTCATCCGAGTCCGTTCGCAGATCCGATTCAAGTTTTGTCTTCATTCACATCAGATCTGAAGACATCCTGCCGTGAAGACACTCACCTGTTGGTAACCCACTGCCGTGAAGTAACATAATTCCAGTGAAATCCCAGCCGCGAACTCCAGCCTCGAACCCTAGATCTAAAGAAATAACGACGAACCAGCAGCAAATCTTCGTCAACAACCAATATTCTGTGAACCAGCAACAACTAATTATCTTTAGATGGAGAAACATGAAATTGCTCGTCCCATTAGCACCATTCTCGATAGAACTAATTATATTACTTGGGCCCACCAAATGAGGAGTTTTTTAATAGGTTGAAAGTTATGGCGTATCGTTACTGGAGATATCACTAAACCAGTCAAACCTACTCCTCCGATGGACACCACTGAAAATATTGATACAGACCCATCTGATGTCACTGTTCAAGAAACGACTGCAGAAACCGACAAATACATTGAACGTCTTGAGGATTGGGATAGCAAAAACCATCAGATCATCACTTGGTTGGGTAACACCTCTATTCCAGCAATTCACACACAATTTGATGCATTTGATACGGCAAAAGAACTCTGGGATTTTCTGTCCACACGTTTTCAGTCTATTGGACTTGCTCACTATTACCAATTGCACTCTCGACTTGTTAGTCTAAATCAGGAGGGAGGACAATCTGTGAACGAGTATCTTGCAACTCTTCAACCAATCTGGACTCAGTTAGATCAGGCAAAAATCAAACCGGAGCATATTCGCCTCATCAAAGTTCTTATGGGTCTTCGCCCAGAGTATGAATCAGTCCGTGCTGCATTGTTACATCGTAACCCTCTGCCGACTCTTGATGCTGCCATTCAAGAAATCTTATTTGAGGAAAAACGCCTTGGCATTGTTTCCTCTCTGCCCTCTGATGTCGCTCTTGCAACCACCCATTCACGATCGGCTAATGAGTCTATTTTCTGCAAAAATTGCAAACTTCATGGTCATAAGTTCGCTAATTGTCCTACTATTGAGTGCAGGTATTGCCACAAACGAGGTCATATCTTGGACAACTGTCCCACCCGCCCACCCCGCCCTCCTGGTGCTCCATATAAACCCAAGTCCTCCACTAAATACAGTTCTCCACCTATTGTTGCTGCTGCTACCTCATCTGATATCACCACACCTCAGAATTTTCAGTTAAATGATCTTCATGACTTACTGAAACAGGTGATCTCTTCCAACTCTACTGCTCTTGCCGTCACTCCAGGTACATCTTGGCTCCTTGATTCAGCTTGTTGCAATCATATGACTGCTGACATTTCATTATTATCCTCACCTATTCATGTTCAATCTCTTCCCTCAATTCACTCTGCTGATGGTAATCATATGCCTATCTCTCACGTTGGTACTGTTAACACACCCACCATAAAACTGTCAAACACCTATCATGTTCCAAAACTCACATTCAACCTAGCTTTTGTTGGCCAACTTTGTGATCTCGGACTAACTGTTATCTTTTCTTCTCATGGGTGTCAGGTTCAGGATTCTCAAACGGGACAAGTGATTGGTACGGGACGGAAGGTGGGACGATTATTTGAACTTACATATCTTCAGCAATCTCCTGAGTTTCCACCCATCTCTGCACCAGTCACCGATACCACTATATATCAGTGGCACCTTCGTCTAGGTCATGCATCCTCTGATAAACTTCGTAATTTAGTTTCTACTGGTAATTTGAATAATGTCTCAAAATTCAGTCATTTTGATTGCTTAAATTGCAAACTTGCAAAACAACCTGCTTTATCATTTCCTAATTCCACCTCTCTATGTAATAAGCCTTTTGACCTTATTCATTCTGACATTTGGGGTCCTGCTCCTTGTACTACCGTTAATGGTTATCGATACTTTGTCTTATTTATTGATGACTATTCTCGTTTTACTTGGATTTACTTTCTTAAACATCGCTCTTCCTTATATCAAATATATGTTGATTTTGCAAATATGATTCACACACAATTCTCCAGCAAAATTAAAATCTTTCGAACTGATAATGCGATGGAATATAAGGACTCTCATCTTCTTTCCTTTCTTGCCCAGCAAGGCACTCTGATTCAACGCTCCTGTCCTCACACCTCTCAGCAAAATGGAAGAGCTGAACGCAAACATCGTCACATTCTTGACTCTGTTCGCGCTCAGCTTCTATCTGCTGCTTGTCCAGAAAAATTCTGGGCGAGGCTGCCCTCACCTCTGTCTATGTCATCAATCGTCTTCCTTCAAAAGTCACTAAAAATGTTTCTCCCTTTGAAAGACTATACGGTACTTCCCCTTCTTACTCCAATCTAAAAATTTTTGGTTGTGCATGTTTCGTATTATTACATCCTCATGAACATACCAAACTTGAACCACGTGCACGTCTATGTTGCTTCTTGGGTTATGGTACTGAACATAAAGGATTTCGTTGTTGGGACCCCATCTCTCAACGATTACGTATATCTCGTCATGTCACCTTTTGGGAACATCGTATGTTTTCTAGTCTTTCTTCATTCCATGAATCTCTTTCAAGTTCTCACCCATTCTTCACCGATCCTTCTATTGACCTTTTTCCCTCACTTGACTCAACACCTGACACTACACCTTGCATGTTACCTATACCTGAGCCCACTCAATCGGACCATATTTCTGCACTCCCGGATCTTTCATCTGCCCCTCTTGAGGAACCTGAATCTACACCAATCCGACGATCTACACGGGTAAGAGAAATTCCCTCTCACCTTAAAGATTACCATTGTTTCTCCACTATCATGTCTTTAGTTGAACCTTCCTCGTATAAGGAAGCCAGCACTAACCCATTATGGCAGCAAGCAATGAATGAAGAACTTCAAGCCTTAGAAAAGACTCATACTTGGGAGTATGTGGACTTACCTCCTGGAAAGAAACCTATTGGCTGTAAATGGATCTTTAAAATCAAAACGCACTCTGATGGCTCTATAGAACGATACAAAGCACGACTTGTAGCCAAAGGTTACTCTCAAGAATATGGCATTGATTATGAAGAAACGTTTGCTCCAGTAGCTCGAATGACGTCTGTTCGTAGTCTTTTAGCCATTGCAGCTGCAAAACAGTGGCCCCTCTTACAAATGGATGTTAAAAATGCATTTCTCAATGGAACTCTATCTGAAGAAGTCTATATGAAACCACCACCTGGTACTACTCCGCCACATCAGAAAGTATGTCTTCTTCGACGAGCTCTCTATGGTCTCAAACAGGCTCCTCGAGCCTGGTTTGCAACTTTTAGCTCCACTATTACTCAACTTGGGTTCACTTCCAGCCCTCATGATTCAGCCTTGTTCACCCGCCAGACACCTAATGGTATTGTACTCCTTCTTTTATATGTTGATGACATGATTATTACAGGCGATGACCCTCAAGCTATATCTGAATTGCAATGCTACCTGGAAAAGCACTTTGAGATGAAGGATTTAGGACCTCTCAGTTATTTCCTTGGCCTTGAGATCACTTTCGTGTCTGATGGTTATTACTTATCTCAAGCAAAATATGCTTCTGACCTACTCAGTCGATCTGGTATTACTGATTCTACAACATCCTCAACACCTCTGGATCCAAATGTTCGACTTACTCCTTATGATGGTTTTCCCCTTGACGATCCTACTTTGTACCGGCAACTTGTTGGTAGCTTGATTTACTTAACTGTAACTCGCCCTGATATTGCGTTCGCAGTTCACATAGTCAGTCAATTCATTGCCGCTCCTTGTACTATTCATTTCACTACTGTTCTTCGGATTCTTCGCTACATTAAAGGCACTTTGGGTCATGGTCTCCACTTCTCCTCACAGTCTTCCCTGGTTCTCTCTGGATTCTCTGATGCTGATTGGGCAGGAGATCCTACTGATAGAAGATCCACCACTGGCTATTGTTTTTATTTAGGTGATGCTCTTATCTCCTGGCGCAGCAAGAAACAATCTGTTGTTTCCCGGTCTAGCACTGAGTCTGAATATCGTGCTCTAGCTGATGCCACTTCAGAATTATTATGGCTTCGTTGGCTTCTTACTGATATGGGAGCCCCACAAACATCATCTACTACTCTCCATTGTGATAACCGCAGTGCCATTCAGATTGCACACAATGATGTATTTCATGAACGAACAAAACACATAGAGAACGATTGTCATTTTGTCCGTCATCATCTTCAAAGCAACACTCTCCGTCTTCAATCTATCTCTACCATTGATCAACCTGCAGATATCTTCACCAAAGCTCTCCATTCTCTTAAAAAAATCAGTTACGTATAACCCTTTATATATGTGAAAGGGGTACACCAAATCAATTTATATATATATATATATATATATATATCAAGATGAATTTTAACTCTAAAACTCATAACTCAATTTCATAAAAATGCTATAACTACAGACAAAACCAGTGACGAATCTAGAAATTTTATGTAGGAGTATTATATAACAAAAGGAAATTATAGCAGACAAGAATAAACTGACATATATATACACAAGTAGTCATAAATTTGATACTTTATGCTTTTGTGGATTATATTTAATATATGTGTTAAATAAACCGACATATATGTACATTAGTTTTTCATAAATCAATGAATCGTCATATTCGATCGTACCTCTATTACATATATATCCATATATATATCTTTGCTTTATAGGTATTGATCATATAATTAATTTTGAGCGTTAATTTTTTATCATTTGTGGGTCAAATTTTAACATTTTTAGAAAAGTATTTTTATTATATTTTAAATTTTGGTCTTCTTCTTTTATAGATAAAATGGTATTTTATTTATGTGTGTATATATATTTGTAAATTAAATGTGACAAAAGGGCAGCCAACTCAACCACTTTGATAGGAATGTTTATGAATGATTGGATGAATCATATTATGTATGTTCTACACGTAGCCCTCTTGAAATTAACCTAATCTTTATTACATTTCATTTTCAAAGAAAATGACACACTTTTGGTTTGCTTATAACCATATAATAAAATCAATTTTAAAAATAATAATCTTTTGCCTTTTGTCTGGTCAATATCTATCTCCCATTATATATATATATAAATAAAAATCTCCTAATTTTATTTTATAATGAAATAATTTGATTGATTTTTTTTTCTTCTAACTACTCTCTAAGTTGAGTTCGTTTTAATTTATACTATTAAATAATCACAAAAGTGAGAATATTTAGATATTTAAAATACATTAAAAGTTTTACGAATTTGGGTAAAAACTTGAATTTTTACACTAAATAATACTCAACATGAATGTGTAACAAATAGTTTTTTCTTTTAGAAAGGTGAAAAATAGGGGGGGGGGGGACTTATACTGTGAACTTTTATAAAAAAAATATTAATTTACGGTCTCAATTTTGATAATTTGTAATGATTTTGTCTTCATACTTTAAAATATGTGATAATTTAGTCAGAAGTGTTGAAATTACTGTTAAGCAAACACTACATGAAAAAGTTTATTTGTCGATGTTAATGTGACAGTTTGTGACCACTTCTACCAACGTGTAGGCATAGATGTTGTCTTTTTTTCAAAAAAATGAAAAAAGAATTATTTATAAAAGAAATATATCTCTTTTAGCTTTAGTTGTAGCTAAATTTTTTGATAAAATATTTCCAAATAGTCTATAAAAAGCAAAATATTTTTAAAAACAATATGAAACATCCAAACGTTAATTTAAATAGTCATAACTATCAATCCTTACAAAAAAAAAGTCACAAAACAAAATAACTTATATATTAAGGAAGAGTAGCAAATCACATTAGTCATTAAACATATAATTATAGGACAAAAATAATTAACTCACATTTTCAAAACAACAGTCAACAATAATACAAAAATCATTAACTAACATTTCCTTAATACACATACGTGAAGACAACATCATAAACGACTCAAAATTCTCAATTCACATTCAAAACAATATACAAAAGCAATATAAAAATCACTAATTAACATCTCTTTAACAGACATTCGAAAGACTAACAACAACATCATAAACATAATTAACTCAAAATTCTCAACCTACATTCAAAAAAGAACATCAACACAACAAAACCCAACAATTCCTAACTCACAATTAATTATAAACTCAACCATATTCAAAACAACACAAAGAATATTAACTCATAACAACTCACATTCAAAACAACACATCTGACTTCAGGTTTAAAGCACACCCAAGAGAATTTTCATATTTTTTTTACAACAAAATGCAGATTTTCTTGTTTGGCTAACAATAAAAAAAAGCAACTTATTCCTAATCAAAACTAAAACCATGCATGCACATAGTTTGGAGGTTGATACTAGTGTCCTATGCATTCATTTTTCTTGTAGTTAAAGTTTAATAAGGATTTCTTGTATATAAATAAAGGGTATTATATTTATTTATTTATTTTGATTGAGGGTTTGTTTGAATATATTTGTTGAGTTAGGGTAATATACGAACTCACAAACACGTAATTCAATTTGAACCAACACTCATTTCTTAATCCTATAATTATTTAAAATCGAACCAAATCAGATTTTTTTTATAAATATATTAGTTCTGTGAGTTTGTTATGGGCCTCCATTGAGAAAAGTCCAAGGCATGTATGATAATCTGAATATAGATCACAACTTAGGTATGGTGAAAATAATGTTGGAGAAAATTAAATAGTTTTGTACAAAAACTGAAAAGAAAAGGAAAAATGTAACAAAACTTATTGATTTATATTTAAAATGATGATGACAGCTATAAACAAAGTGGCCCATAACCATTGACATTGACTCTCCACCAATAATAATAACACAACAAAGGCTGTACCCACCAACCATACAAATGTTTCCAAAATGTAATCAATATCAACTATTTGTATGAATATCAAATATTTGGCTACATCTCCAACTAAGCCTCCTTCTTATTGTTTGTTCCAACCACACCTTCAAATAAGTTCTAAAATATTTATATAGCTCTAATTTTTTTAGCATGCAAATACACATCGTAATGTTTGTCCATATATCTTCAAGTTTTTTTTTTTTTTAAAATTTTAATTTACGTATGAACTATTACTTGTTTATCCTTAATTATATATTATTTTTTTCAATGACATTTTGTTATCTGTTAACATTTTTACTTGTTTTCAATATTAAACTCAAACATATCCTAAAATTAGGATTTATTAAAGCTATGATAACTAAAATTAAACATTACAACAACTTAAATGATATTTTTAACCATCTTTTTAAAAAGTACTTTTAACGTATAAGATTAAATTACAACCACCACGTCCCTATCTCAATTCCACTAAAAAATAAATTTTAAAATAAAAAATTCAATAACAGCTTAACCAAACTTTGAAAAAAATGAAACAAATTAATCACCAAATATCAAAAGATATAATAACCAAAATGGATTTGTCTTAAACATCAAATCTCTATAATTTCAAAGAACAAAAATTCATCGGGAAGTTCTGAAAAATAACAATGGGTTCTCAGGTATCCAAACAAGTGGAACGCCGGAAATCCATTACCACGGAGAAGAAGGTTCTAGCCGACCTCCGAATTAACGCCGGAGAAGATTTCCCCGGTTCCGAATACCGGTCACCGGACAGGAAAAACTGGATGTCAAATCTCGGCACCGAAAGAACCCGCGTGAACCAAATCGTATGGCCAGGGACTCACGACTCCGCCACCAACGTCATCGGAATACCCTTCATCACCCGTCCTTTCGCCCAGTGTCAATCACTCTCCATTTACGAACAGCTCGTGTTAGGTACGCGCCTCCTCGACATTCGAATCCAAGAAAATCGTTTAGTCTGCCATGGAATCCTCTCGACGTACAGCGTCGACGTCGTTTTCGCCGATATAAAGAAATTCCTGGCCGAAACCCAATCTGAAATCGTAATCGTCGAGATCCGAACAGAGTTTGGCCACGAGGATCCGCCGGATTTCGACAAGTACATCGTTGAAAAAATCGGGGAGTTTTTGATTCACAACGATGAGGGGGTGTTTGAGAAGACGATTGCGGAATTGTTGCCGAAGAGAGTGATTTGCATTTGGAAACCCAGGAAATCGCCGGCGCCGAAGGCCGGAGATCCGTTGTGGGGAGGTGGGTATTTGAAGGATAATTGGATTGATACGGATCTGCCGTCGACGAAGTTTGACAGTAACTTGAAATTCTTGTCGGAGCAACCACCGGTGACGAAGAGGAAGTACTTTTATAGAGTGGAGAATACGGTGACGCCGAAAGCGGATAATCCGATATTGTGTGTGAAACCGGTGACGAGGAGGATTCATAAATTTGCTCGGTTGTTTATCAATCAGAGCTTTGCAAAAGGAGTGGCCGATAAATTGCAGGTTTTGTCGACGGATTTCATTGATGGGGATTTTGTTGATGCTTGTGTTGGACTTACAAGTGCAAGAATCGAAGGGAAGGCCTAATTTTTTCTTTAAAATTTGTGTTTTGTGTTATAATATCATCAATGTGTGTAAGTGTTTGTTTGTTTGATTAATTATCTGGATATATTTTTGTGAGAAAATAAGCGTATATACTTATTTGTACTTAGTTAGGGTAATTATGTTATGCCTATGATTAAGTAGTTTTGATTTTTTGAAGCTCGTCTACGTCCATTGAGTGAAATTTATATAGATTGTTGGGCATATACTTTTAGGGGACTAATACAAAATCTTCCACAAATTCTGGTAGTTTGTGGGTGTACATAGGATTTGGGGTTTGTCATGCCAAGTTCGACATCCATATCTTAAGTACTTTCGAACCAGTTTAGAAGTAGAGTTGAGAGATTATAAAACTATGGTTAGCTTGTAGGTTTAATTAGAAAGTTCGTGCACAAGGTTTATATATTTTTTATTAAAAAATCTGCATTTAAAGGTTTGAGAATTATGAGTTTCAAATTCCTTAGTTTTTTTATAATATATATATATTTTTTTTTGTTTATATTCAAAAGTTATATCATTTTATTCTCCGGATTTGAAAGTAGCATTTAAATTTTTTAGAGAAAATTTTTAATATATTAGACAGCAAATGTGAGATGGATAACAATAATGATTTATTTAGTTATTTTATTTCGAAAAAGTTTGAATATTTGTATAGACATAGAGATTGTGTATGTTTGGATCACTTTTAATGTCATCCACATTAAAAAGGATATAATTGTTATGCAACAACTTTTAGGTATTTGTCAATGAACTCAAAATGTGATTTTTGCTTCAATATCATTACTCATCCAACTTGTCTACTGGAGTCATTTCAATTTCTTTTCTTTCTGTTTTCTTTTATCTACCCTATTTCTTTAATACTTTTTGGATGAGAATCTTTATCATCTTTAACTTAAAAAAAACCAAATACAAAAGTTTTGTTTTTGTTTACATTCTATACATTACAATGATCATTCTTCAAGTTAAATTCAGGTTGAATTATACTGTTTTTAAGAAAAGAAAAGTTTGTTAACTGATCACTAAGAAGCCTCAATATATACTTCAACTTAACTGTGTAAGTTACAATCATATTCATGGAAGGCCAACCAATGACATTTTGGGCCATTTTGATTGTTGAATTATATATTATTTGATGTAATTTCACATTTATGCTAAAATATCTTCAATGTAGATTAACACAAAAGAGAAAATCAGATCGAGAATAAGTGTCTATTTTTTTCATTTATCAATTTGAATGACTTAAGGTAAATCCAAGTAACTAAACTATGCATTAGGTAGCACTTTAATGGATATTAATTAAACAATAAACTATCCAACGATATATTTTATCATTGATAAACTTATACTAGCGATATAATATATCACTGATAAATTTCAAGAACTAACTCTAAATTTTGTTATCTATTTTGAGTTTGGTTGTTAAACAAAAAAAAAGTGTATAGGGAGGTGATAAGTCAATTCATTATTTTCACCAATTTTATTATTATTATTTCCACTTTGGTTTAATGAGTCACTTTTTCAGTTTTTAAACTAAAATCAGTCTTCCCCTTTCGGTTTTTTTTTAACATAAATATTGAAATTTGACATTTTAATCTTTTCTAAATAATTAAAAAAAAAAGTCTAGAAGAGTTAATTTACAAGGGTATATATTGATTCAATTTTGTTCAGTAGCAATAAGAAAAACGATACAATCCAAGAATTTTTTAAAAGTAAAAAGCCCAAGTGTCCAATTTTATACTAAAAAATGAAAGTAAAGTAAACCATTGGTTGGATATTTTTGTTGTAGTTGTGGTGGTAGTCGGCAATGATATTTGGTTTTTAGCCAAACGCGGCGGAAGTAATGAGTTGTGGGCTCTTGAGTCCTTGGTTGCCCTCTCTCACTCGCAACGTCGGTGGACGGTGGACACACACACACACGCAGAAGTAAGCCATAAATGAAATGTGCCTTATTTCTGCTCCAATCTACGCGCCCACTCCACTACCTAAATTATTATCTACATCCTTTAACTCAATTTCATACAAATATCCATCAAATCTACACCAATATTTACATTCCTTTACAAATTTTATATTACTCTTCATGCATGGGTCATTCTCATAATACTCCAAAACCTTATAGTTTTATCCGTCAAATCTTGAAGCTTTCACACATGAATAAATTTAAGCTTTTAGTTGATAATTCTTTTAAAACCATGTATGCATTAGTTATAATCATTCATTTTATTAATTGAAGAAAATGAGATAAAAGAAAAAGTTGGTTGATACTTAGAGATAAATGACAACCCAACTCAACTAATATTTTTAGGATTAGGTTATATTGAAAATGTTATTTGAGTTTCCAATCCAACTCAACTTATTTACACTCTCACTAGGAAGTGATGAATAAAAAAGTTCCAAAAGTGATAACAATAGAGAGTAATTAATTCAATTATAATATCAACTCATTCTTTTATTAGCTTAATCGGGTATAGTTTGTTTGTTTTTTGTCAATAAAATATTAGACTTAATTTTGATTAAATTGTTACCGGTTATTTCAAATAAATAAAAATAATAAATTAAATATTAAGATAATGTTTTTGGATAGTTATCTATCTAATTTTAGAAAAAGCATAATATATATATGTAGAAAAAAAAAAACATAAGGTGGTACATTGATTCCAACATTGGAGGTAGAATTTAAAGCCACACAATTGGGGTCATGAAATAGAAAGGCTAAATTGTATTGTGGATAAATTGATTTCCCTTATCCTCATATTCATTGTGAAAGCTGACTCACATGTTCCCATCTCTTGTTTTTACTTCCCACTTCCCACCATTCAAATATATTTTTTTATTTTGAGAATTTCATTCCTATAAATTAATAATATCAACTATATTTTTACCTTCATTCAATCACTCATTTCAATTACAAATTGGGTTGTGCCAAATTGAGCTTTTCTTTTTGTAGATGGAAAATTGAATTTTACCTTTTATCAATAATAGAATTATATATTATTATGGTTAAACTAGGTTATAAATAAATATCACTAAACCATTCTTATAATAAATTGATATTTTTAGCATGATCTAATTTAAATCTTGTTTTTCATTATTTTATACTATACAATCTCAAATTTGCCCTTTGAAATGGATAAGACTTGGAAACATATATCCATCATCAATACGTGTAAAAATAGAACCGTACATTTCCCCTCGCGGCGTTCTCTATAAAACCATCCTCCATTTCTTCATCCCCTTCCATTCAAAAATACCCAAATGACTTCCTCCTTTTTCACTTCCTTCACCCACTCTCCTCTCCCCCAACCCCCGCCTCCTCCTCCCCCTCCCCTTCCCTTCACATGCCCACTTCCTCAGTCCTAGCATCCACAACCGGGGTTCGCTTCACCCGTTCCTCCTTTTACGAAGTTCTTGGGATTCCTATGACAGCTTCTTCCCGGGAAATCAAGGCGGCTTACCGGAAGCTAGCGAGAACCTGTCATCCCGACGTTGTGGCCGAGAATTCAGCGGAGGAGTTTATTAAAATTCAAACGGCGTATTCAACATTGTCGGATCCGGATAAAAGGGCGGATTACGACAGGGAGATTTGCAGAGCTCAATTGCTTTCGGTTTCGGGGTTGTCGTCTCGGACGCCTGTCTCGGGTTATTCCGGTTACTACACACGGCGAAATTGGGAATCGGATCAATGTTGGTAGTGAAATTGAAATTTGAAATGTGACCCAGAAATGGAAAGCGGATATATATTTTGAGGAGATCTGTTTTGGATATAAACAGATCTGATTCCATCTGAATATCGAAGAATTTGGAGAAAATTGGAAATGGGATTATGATTGCGCCATTCGAGGACTGCTCAATAGATGAAGAAAAAAGATAGAGTGAAGAAGAAGATCAAGAAGATGATGATGATGATGATGATGATCGGAAAGATCTAACCTCCGACATCAATGAACAATTTTAATAATTGTTATTTAATATCTGGTGTGAATAATTTTATGGTGGTGGTGGTGAAGAGAGAGCGATGTCGTTTTGTGTATGGTTGAGAAATATGATCAATTTTAGAATTTAATTTCCCTTTTATTTATATCTCATCATTTTCTATTTATATTAAAATAAATATCTATTTTAGATAAGACCCGAATTAGATTTATGAGTTTTAAAATAGAAATACTATTGTCGAGAAAGTAAATTTAGTATAATTTTCGATGTGTATCATGCATGTTGACTACTTTTCGACGTTTACTTGCATGCATAGTGGACGTGCACTTGTTGGAGAAACGATCAAAATAAGGATTATTTTAAAATTGTGAAGAATTCGAAATAGATGTATTAAGGTAATTTTATATTCATTAGTTAGTTTACTTGGTGAGTTGTCATTTATAAGAAATTCTATGAAAAGTTCAAATTTTCTCTTTTTCGTCTTTAGTGTCGTATCATTTTAGATCTTCCAGAGTTGAGAAGAAAAGTTCTTCATTCTTCGTTCTCTTCTATACTATTATATTTTTATCGTGATTTTATCGTGATTTGATTGTTGATAAGGGTGTCAATTCCTATATGCTTTAGTTTTTTTTTTTTTTTTTCTTTCTGATTTCTAAAATAATCTCATGATGCAATGCTATGATTTGGAATCTTTCCGTCCAAAACAAATTTAGGGTTTAAAGAGAGCAATAAAATCAAGCCAAAAAATGGTAACAAGATTAAGTAAAAGATTTTTTTTCAAGTATAATAAAAAAAACAAAATATTTATGTTCATGACAAAAATGCAATGAACGACAATGACTTGCAATGGTTAAAGGACCAATAATTTTTGTCAATCTTTTCCATGGTGGAAAACTTCCATCAAAACCTTGGAATTTCAATAGGTGATAAATTTGGTTTTTTCTCACGTCTACAAATTTTCGAGATTTTAAAAAAGTTCAAAAAATTTGTATTTGATTTTTTTCTATTTTGACGAAAATTAAAGAAATTTCATAATATTGATTTTAACTTAACTACGTTAAAAAAATTTCAAATGCATCATTCTAATTACATAATTGTATAGTTTCAAAAACCAATATGAATTTTTTTTCATATACTACTTTTTTAATTCCTCATTTTTCTTAATTTTTCAATTTTATTTTTGATCTAAAACTTTCATTTATAAAAAAATTGAATTAAAAAAAATCACAAAAATAATTAGGAGACTTTTTTTTCTTTAAAACCACAATCATTTCACCTCAAAATTGATTGATATGAATTTTTCTTTTTTTTTTTTTACCGTTTAAAATTTTCATTCTCACACCATTTCCACCGCAAAACATTATTAAATTGTATATTATTTTTTTCATTTACTTATAAAGTTGGTGATCTCACATCAACATATATTCTTTTTAAACTTGATAGATACGATGATAATTAAACTACCAACAAAGTTAAGTTAATATAATTATCATTCATTGTCATATTTAATTTGTTAAATGTCACAAAAATGAGACTAGATTGAAACGGCATGGCCCCATGGGATATCATTGTCCTATAAGTAAATTCAACAATAGTTATCCACGTGAATCATGTGTTTGACTACTTTTAAAGATAAACATGTAACACTTAATTAGAAAATGATTGAAATTATCTAAAACACACGTATACATTAGGATGGTTTTATATTTAATATACAGTGAGTTACTTAATTAATGAGTTGCCAATTATGTATTTTATCACATATGGGTTAGCTAAGCTCTTATTGGTGAGGAGCTATATGCAAGTTTAATATAGTTCTATTTGGTTAATTTGGAGGAGATGGGCGAGGAGTTATTATGCAAGTTGTATAGCGTATCTTCTATTCGAAGAAAGTTCTTCTTTACCCTCCTTTGTTGTTCAATATATCTCGCAATACGTTGTTGATTAGTATGTCATTCTTCCTATTTTTTTCATAGTTTTGATGGTATTAGCTAGTTTTGTTCTTTTTCTAAACCCTCCGTTATGTTTTATTTGAATACTCTTACGAAGGTTGAAAGTTTAAATTGATATATTTAGGATATATCTTTAGAGAATAAAAGTGTCCAACATAATTGTTTGGTTAAACAAATAATTAAATCACAATTCACAATTACAACTAAAATAAATATAAACATATGCAACACATTTCTACAACTTTATATGTCATTCAACAAAATGTTTCATAACAGACTTAAACATAACAAGCTAGTAATGCCCTCTAAGTTATCGATCATCGTACAGTTTAATTCATTCTTTTGTTTTGTCACAAAATTTGTTACTATATATGTCTAAATTGTAAACCTATACCTGGCGGTTCTAACTTGATCAACATTATAGGTGTTAATCAACTAAACAATGATAAGTAAAAAAAGTAAGCAAATGAGTGGGTGGAAGAATGAGGAGATGCCAGTTTCACTCTTGAATGGTTGGAAGTTTACAAAACCGGGTTCATTTCGTGGTTGTTTGGTCTGAAAATCGGGTTCGACCAAAGGATGAGAAGGTGGGATGAAAAGTCTTTTTTTAGGAAAAAGGATGAAATGCATTATTTTGATTTAATAAGAACACAAATGAGCGAAAATCAGGGACGGCCATGGCCTCTCTTTCTCTCAATCCGCCATTGTTTCTCTCTCTCTCTCTTTCTTTCTTTTTTTCTTTTTTCCAAAAAAAAGAAAAAGAAAGAGAGAGAGAGGAACTCTCCGTCAAAATTTCAGTCTGGCCATGGCCGGCATTGTCAAGGAAATCCTGGCAAGGCCCATCCAACTGGCCGACCAGGTTACCAAAAACGCTGATTCCGCTCAATCTTTCAAACAAGAATGCATAGAACTCAAAACCAAAACCGAAAAGCTCGCCGCCCTCCTCCGTCAGGCTGCCCGTGCCAGCAACGATCTCTACGAACGTCCCACTCGCAGGATCATCGACGACACCGAACAAGTTCTCGACAAAGCATTAACCCTCGTCATCAAATGTCGCGCCAATGGGATAATGAAACGTATGTTCACCATTATCCCAGCCGCCGCTTTCAAAAAAACCTCCACCCAGCTTGAAAATTCCATTGGCGATGTCTCTTGGCTCCTCCGTGTCTCCGCCCCTGCTGAAGATCGCGACGATGAATATCTTGGCCTTCCTCCCATTGCTTCCAACGAACCCATTTTGGGTTTGATTTGGGAACAGGTCGCTATTCTTCATACCGGTACTTTAGAGGAACGATCCGACGCTGCTGCTTCTCTCGCGTCGTTGGCTCGTGATAATGATCGGTACGGGAAATTGATTATCGAAGAAGGTGGGGTTGTGCCATTGCTGAAATTGGCTAAGGAAGGGAGAATGGAAGGTCAAGAACATGCCGCTAGAGCGATTGGACTTCTGGGTCGAGATTCAGAGAGCGTTGAACAGATTGTGAATTGTGGGGTTTGTTCTGTTTTTGCTAAGATTCTAAAAGATGGGCATATGAAGGTTCAATCTGTTGTAGCTTGGGCTGTTTCGGAAATGGCGACTCATCATCCTAAATGTCAAGATCATTTTGCTCAAAACAATGTGATTCGTCTTCTGGTTAGTCATCTTGCCTTTGAAACCATTCAAGAACATAGTAGGTACACCATTGCTACTAAACATCAAATGTCGATTCATTCTGTGTTTATGGCTAATAACAATGGTTCTGATCAAAATGTGAAAAATGGGTATGAAGAAGAAGATCCTAAACAGACGGCTAATAGTGTCAATCACCCAACTGGGAATCAATTGTCTAGCCAAATGCATAACGTAGTTACCAACACAATGGCTATGAAGAATCCTGTTACGGGTCAATCCAATACACAGGAAATTCAGAAGACTACTCATCACATTCAAAATCCTGGCCGTGCTGCATTATCCGGAGCTAGCATTAAAGGAAGGGAATATGAAGATCCTGCCACTAAAGCTCAAATGAAAGCCATGGCTGCTAGAGCTTTATGGCATTTATGCAAAGGGAATGTTACTATTTGTCGAAACATTACAGAGTCAAGAGCCCTTTTGTGTTTTGCTGTTCTGTTAGAGAAAGGTCCTGAGGATGTTAAGTACTATTCAGCCATGGCATTGATGGAAATCACCGCAGTTGCCGAACAGAATTCCGACCTACGTCGTACTGGATTCAAACCCACCTCCCCTGCCGCTAAGGCTGTCGTCGAACAGTTATTGAAAATCATCGAGAAAGCAAATTGTGATCTGCTTTTACCTTCAATTCAAGCCATTGGTCATTTGGCTAGGACGTTTAGAGCAACTGAAACAAGGATAATCGGACCACTTGTTAAGCTGTTGGACGAAAGGGAAGCTGAGGTTTCAATGGAAGCTGTGATTGCACTTAACAAATTTGCTTGTACAGACAATTTCTTACATGACAATCATTGCAAAGCTATAATCGAAGCAGGAGGGACAAAGCACTTAATCCAATTAGTATATTTTGGTGAACAAATGGTTCAAATTCCTTCATTGATTCTGCTTTGTTATATAGCTTTACATGTTCCTGATAGTGAGACACTAGCCCAAGAAGAAGTACTTATAGTGCTGGAATGGTCATCTAAACAGGCACATTTAGTGGAAGAACCCACCATGGAAAATCTATTGCCAGAAGCCAAAAGTAGGTTGGAGCTTTATCAGTCAAGAGGTTCAAGAGGATTTCATTGATTCTTCTTTTTTTCTTTACAAAAATCTGTATAATAACTGTTCAAAAATATCCAAAATGAGGTTTTTTTTTTTTCTTTTTGCTTCTTTTTTGTTTCATTTTTTAAGTTTTTCATCTTTGACAAAACTGTATGTAAACTAGTTTGGTAATGGATTAGAAAAAGCCTTCTAACAGTTCATTTAGCCTTTTGTAACTTTTCTTTTCCTCTTGTTTTTCCATATATATGATAACTTTTGATCTCAATCTACCTTTGTCTCTTTGTTCGTCATCGTTTTGTTTCTTAACTTGGAAGTTTTAGCGGTTGTCGTCCTTGATTCAAGAGGGAAGCCCTTTCTTGATCAATTGCCTTATGCTTCCTTCTACGTTAATTGAGAATAAAGCTGGGAAAGACAATTTGGAAGTGATTGCATGTTTGAGGTGTTATTATTAAAAGTCAATAGAGGAAATTGCAACGAGTGACGGATTGAGAATATGATATTAAAAACTCACATTTTTTTTTCATTAAGTAGATATAACACTTTTTAGTGTATCAAAGTATAACAAGATCACTATCAAGTATATCAAGATTATTATGTGTATCGTGTGTGTTGGGTATATTAGGTGTATCTATACTTTTTGACGTATTCATGGGTTGGACAAGCCTAATTTTAAAAACTTATTTTGTCAAATTTGTAAAAAGAAAAACTCTTATATATGTGTTTTGGGTGCAAACTATTTTAACAAATTGGTAGAAAAAAAATACACACTATACCAAAGAGACAAATAGAATATAAGTCCATTTGCATATTGAGCATATGCATTTATTTATGAGTTATTTACAATTTTGATCATAGGACTTAGAGAAGCAGATTACATATAAACCCACTAATTCAGTGGTATCGTATTGAATTTTGAAAACATTCTTTCTAATAATGTTGTTCTTCTTCTAACTATGGACATACACATTATTAATGAATCACACGTATCTATGTATCGATCTCTATACGTTTTTTTTTTTTTTTTGTATTGTTTAATTGTTAGTTTCGTAACAACATACATGATCTCATCTAAAAAATTGTAAAAGTTTGTATATTCATATCTAGTTCGATAATAGTTGACATATTTGGATTCTCTCAGATTCAAAATGGTCGAATGAACAATAAATTCAGGAGATAGGAATAATTTGTATTTATTTATTCATTTGAGAAATATGGGAAAAAGAGTTTTTAAAATATAGAGTGGTTGGAGAAACAAGAAGTAATGAACATATATTGTCAATTTCATCATCCAAACTTTGCATTGGGATTTGATAATAATATATCTTCTTCTTTATTATAAACAAATTCAACTATACTACTCTATGCTAATCTACCGATTCAATTCATTACAAATCATCAATCTAGAGAGTAGTTAAGGTTAGTTAAGCTTCCTTTCTTTATTTTTCATAACAGTTTGTATAATAAAATTGTTTATAATCAATCTCTTGAGAGAGCGGGTCGTATATATATCGTGTATTTAAGTTGTGGATCAAGTTTACGGTTCGACATTAAAGTCGTGTATGTATCAGGTACACGACTTGACTCGCGTGTCTAAGTCAAATTGATCAAAATATTTGTGATTGGATTCATGACTTTCTTTGAAAACTAAAACTATTTTGTTGTTTACCATAGCTTGTACATCAAACTCATTTATGTATTATCTTTTCTAAACCATCCTAATTTTATCATTACTCTTAAAAAAACACTATTCCTAAACTTTGATCCAAATCTTAATAGAGAATTCTTTTAAAAGGCCCTAAACTTTAAAAAAAAAAAAAAATTAACAAACAAACTTTCAACACTTTTAAAGATTTTTTTATTTTTTAAAAAAACAAATACATTACACTAAATATTTGGTCAATTTTTATATTTTTAATAATTTTCTTTTTAGAAAAAAAAAAAGTAAACTTACATTAGTTATTATTTTAAAAAATCATATGCTTTCTTTGTCATTTGAAATTATCTTGTAAAAAATTATTAATTATTTATTGTCAAATGATTGAGGGGTCGAAAGCAAAAAACAATTATATATTTGTGATAGTGTTACATCAATTTAATAACGAAATCATCATAAATTTATAAGAGAGGATAAACGAAAAATCAAAACCTCAATATAATTTCATGCTGAAAATAGGATATGATTGAAAAGATATTTGAATGCGGGCTGTTCCTATCAATTAACCTAACCTTTATTTACTGTCTTTTTTATTTACTTTTTACTTTTTCATCTGAAAGAGTTTCAATGTTCAATCGTTTTCTTCTTAGATCTTATAACCTTTGTTACGTCATGTCATACCCATTTCTCCTGCTTTCTTTTTCTTCTCTTTTTTGTTTCTGACATGGAAACATATATATATATATATAGTTATACACACACACTAGAAAAGTTGAATATAATAGGTATATATATATAAATATTTGAACTTGGGAAGCAAACAATTTCTTCAAATGTCTGGGTTACTATAGATTGAACACATTTTCTTTCAATCCTTTGTTGCATGGTTTATGTAACATATATAATATTAGTACTATTGTGGATTATATATATATTTACATAATATAATTTAGTTTAAATTTCAAAATATACACTTTTAACTTAGATTTTTTCACTAAGTACTTATTTGCAATAATTGTTTTTAATGTCTAATATTAATTAATTTAAAAGAATATATAATTAATTAAGTTTCTATTTTTTTCATCATTATTAAAATTCATTTAAATTTAGGCTCCATGATTATTTTTAACTTTTAACCAAAATCACGTATTGTTTTCATGAATTAAAAGAGTATAATTGAAATTCGAATTATATAAAGCTTAAATTGAAAAGATATATCATCATGCACTATAATAGAACTCATGGAATCCTTTTTCAAATAGTTAATATGATTTAATTCAATATCAACTCATCATATATCATTAGTTCTTACAAATAACTTGTCGCAACTCCTTGAGCCACACTACTTCAAATGACATTAGTTTACACTATAGTTCTCTCCCAATTTTGTATTAAATTTTCATAAAATGAAAAATAATTGCATATTGAATCATTCTATCTTTTTCATCACCAAACAAAAAAAAAAAAGAAAGGAAATTGAAACGTTAAGAAGACGACGGTTAGTGGTTGTGGTGGTGGTGGTGTAGCGGAGGGGGTGCCATTGTGAAGTTATGTTGCTGCGAAGGCAAAGGAGGTGGGCATTGATAACACTTGGCAAAGAGGCCGAAATTATCAATCTGTCGTATGAAGTTCGTCATACTCGCCCACCCACCAAAGCCAAACCCTACAACCAACACCCATACTACTACAAACACATTAATAGTATAGGTCCCCACCCACTTGCCCACAAATTTAGGTGGTTGCTCGACAGCATTCTGCAACATAAAAGAATAAATTTATCCAAACCTTTCAACTTAAATTAGCAGTTAGATTTATAGACAAATGAAGTGATCAGATACACACGAAAACGACTAACCTCTCTTGCAGTAGGGGATTTGAAGGTGAACATATGAGCAAGGGCGGGGATGATGTAGACGGTGAAACTAACGAGGAGTGAACCCACGGCCGAGTTGATGGGACCGAAAAAGGGAAAAACAATGGCCAAAAACCAAATGGGAATGACGACAGGCAATCTAGCTGCGGCTCGTTTGCATAAGCTCTTGCATTTGTGCATCCCTATTGCTTTCTCCCATACAAAATATAATGGTGTGCATGCAAACCCAAATGTTATGAACTGCATGCCCCCACATATCAAACCCCATTAGTAAAAACAAATAACTACTAACAATTCAACTTTACTAACTCACTTGTTTGATGAAAATATCAATCATCAATGGTTATTAGTCTATACTGTCAATTAACTAATGGAGTCACACACAAAAAAAAAAAAAAAAAAACTCAGTTGATACTGTACATTGACGACCAAAAAATTTATGGTTCAAATCATGTTATCCTTTATATAAATAAACAAATATTTAAAGTTATTGAAAAGGACGGGGTAATATTCAATTCACTCACCAAAAACCAATCAAGCAAACTTGAGGTTTTTTTTTCTATAAAGTTTCTAATTATATTTATTATCTAGTAACAAAACAAGTTCGGTCTTTTTAGGCGGCTGGTTTTATGATTTTCCTCCTAGGTTCTCATGTCTCCGTCTGTTGTTCCTCCCATCTCTAAGATGGTTCATACATGTCACCAACCATTGCTCCTTCTCGTTTCTCAAAATGCTACGTCCCTACCTTTTCCTTGTCACAAAATGCTTAAACACAATCCAACCTGATCTATAACCCACGAACACATCTCTAACCTAATTCTCATTTCTTATAGAAAAATATCATGAATTAGAAAAAGACTGAATTCATGCATACAGTTGATCAAAGTCAGTTTGATAAGAAAAAACCACTTCAATTGAACTGATAATTAATCACTTGGATGTAATAAATAGACAGAACTACAAAACTGACATAAAAAGAAAATTAATGAAATGATAAAGTTGAAAAAAATGACCTGATGAATGAGCATTAAAACAACAGCCAAATCCCTGAAGGAAGATTTAGGAAGAAGAGCAAAGGCATTAGAATGATTAAGAAGCAAATCTCCAAATGCCCAATAAACAGCCGCCGCTGATGGAAGTGTCAATGTCAATACATAAGCCGTAGCCATCAAATATATCCCTTTAAATTTCTCTGGCTTCCACATTGCATCCATTATTTCTCTACAATTTAATAAATTTAAAAAGTTACACCAAACATCACCCTTACTCTAAAAAATTACTTATAAAATTAGTAAACAGTCTATCTATCAATCAAATTTTTCTAAACGTTAAGTTTGTTCTGTTGTGACTATTACTCATAAAAGCTATTGTTGTTAACAATTATCAATGACACATTTTTCACGTTGAAAGCTATCACTAATAGCATCTATTAATGTCATGTTATCTCTCTGTTATATATTTTATTGATTTTTCTTTTTTTTTTTGCTTTTAAGTGTCATTTATAGGTGTTTGTAATAAATCTTTCACATTTTAAACAGTAAGAATAATAATAAAAGTAATAGTAATTCTTAGTTTAAAAAAAACCACTAAAAAAACTATATAGATTTAGTTTGAATTTTCACATTTTGTACTTAGCCAAGAGAGTAAATGAATGACGTCATTTTTCAAAACCATTCTTCTGAGTAGTCCTTTCACATTAAAACACCAATTTTTTATTTTGTTTATGCAATAAAGTTCTTTCATATTTAATACTTTATGTGTCATTTAATGTTGTTCAAGATATAATAATAAATGAATGACATCATATATGATGCATGCTACCATATTATTAAAAGCTTTTGTTTTAAGAAGTGATTGATTGTTCACGTGTAGAGCTAGTTCTTTTTAATACTCTTTATGGCTATTGTCTACCCAACATTCTATTTGAAATATTCCAATATAATTCATTTTAATAAATCTGAATTCAGTTTTCAAACACGTTTATGTTTATTTTTACTCTACCTCCTAATTTGACTTTATAAAACTTCACTTTTAAAAGTATATAAAATGAACTAAATTATCATAGACAAAAAGTAAAAAAGTAAAAAAGTAAAGAACGTTTAAAGTAAATATGTAAAGGAAAAGATAATGTTAGTGATAATATATGAAGATGGTGGAATGGATAAAAAAGGGTAAAAAAGCAAATAGAGAAAGTGCTTTTGATAGAAGAAGTGAGAAGAGAAAATATCAAAAAAGGAAGAGAGACGCCATGCCAAAATTAAAACTTTTTTCAATCACACCTCATAAAGACAAATATCTAATAATACAAACAAAACACTTATATTTTTACATTTATATTCCCTTTGTATGTAAGACTTCAAAAGTTACCCTCTTAATTTTAATACTCACTTTAAGTGATATTAAATTTTCATTGTTAAATAAACTAAGTAAAAGTTCCAACATTTCATTTAGTTTCATAATTTTCACAAAATTTTAACCAACTAAAACAATATAAACTCAAACATTCCACGATAAACCCTAAACATTTTCAAAACTTAGAAATTAAGGAATGCATTTAGGATAGATATTATTCAAACTAACTTGTATTACAATAAAATTTTGTAATCTCTAGTTAATTATCTTCCACATTATTTCAAAACTTTCAATTTTTTATCCTACATATATTATTTATTACAATTTTTTTTCTGTAAAATTAATTATTTTCTTCCCAAACTAAAATAATCTACCCTACCTTACATTCCAAACCTAAATTATTATAACTTTAAAATTATAATTTAGGATGTGAACAATTTTGTTTCAAGTGTAAAGAAAAGAAAAGTTTTTAGTTTTTTAGGGGTGAAAAAATGAAGAGTAAAATGAAAAACTAAAAGTATAGGTTTTAATTACTTACACAGTGACGGCATGTCCCCCAAATGTGTACAGAATGTTAGTGGCCCCTGTGAAGTATAGGACCATCTTGGTCGGACCCGAGTGTTTCACTCCTTCAACCTAAATGTGTTCCACCAAACCTTATTTTAAATCACATTTTTTTTCAAAATATTTACAGACATAGTAACTACTGCAATCTATCTATGAAATATAGGACCATCTTTGTGTTTATTATCATACAGATCGATAGATGATAGCAAGTGGTCTATAAACTGTATGATATTTTGGTATATTGATAGCATTTACCTGGCCATGAAGGAAGGAGGCAATGGCAAGATACCAAGCAGTGTAAGTGGTCATTGCAAGACCCAAAAAAGACCAAATTCTGTAATTATGAAAAGAAGGAACAAACACAGTTGTTGCACAGCATGCTCCAAAGATGTATGTCCATGTCCTCTTCTCAATCTTCTCATTTATGTAATATATGTTGCTACACACCAAAATATATATAAATATTGTTTTACTCCACAATATTAATTGATAATGATATCAATATGTTAAGATTTAACTAATTTCCATACTATTCATCATCTTACCTTGCACATGCTATTAGTTGGATCACTGACCCGAATAACAAAAACGTGCAATTGAACACTAGTCCCACGTTCCTCCATCGCCTCCCTAGTAGCCCCTCTAGAACCTCAAACCACTGTATTATCATCATAACAACAAAATTGTATTGTTTAACGTTTAACCTAAAGCTTAAGTTGTAATATTATTATTATTAATTGGGAAGGAAAATGACTTCTGGAGAATCTGTCTAAAGAGAAGAGTGTTGAGACCTGAATGACATGATTTGTAAAGTATTGAGGTTTTTGAGTCTGTTTCCTTAGTTTATATTCAAGATAAAGTGAAGTAATAAGATAAGCTGTCCAACTTCCCATCAATCCATACAACAGCTGAAGAACAATTCCAGAAACCATTCCCATTTGAGAAAATGAATATGGCAATGTAAGAAGAACTTGAGCAACCTGTTCATCATCATTAAAAACCCAAATTCAAAACCCATATTACTATAATCAGCATTCAATTGATTAGGGTCCTTATAATAATTTACCTGGTTTGAAGCACAACTGAACCAAGCATCATAACCTGAACCCCCATGCCAAAACAGCTTCGAGAGCTTCGTTTTCGCGTTGGTTGGCTCATTATTGTTATGATTACTATTCTTCCCAACTATCACTGTTGTCGTTGTCATTGTCGTCGTCGTCTCGGCAGCTGCCTCCGCCATCTCCATTTTCTCTTGTGTGTGTGTCTCTCTCTCTCAAATGGACAGTTCGTTGGATTATTGTTTTAATGTGTATGGGGTTTCTCCCTAGGATGTTTATATAGAAGGAGACTGAAAGCTACGTTGCCAAACATAAAGAAACATATACCCTTTTTTGCCCATTGCTATCAGAAAGGGGAAGTTGACAACTTTAAAACCAAAAAAAAAAATAAAAAAAAATGAAGAGGGACCTGCTGCAAAAATATAATAAGATCAAAAGAGGAAATAATGAATCTTTATATATATATATATAATCTGAAATACCAAAAGATAATTACGTTAAGAAGAATTAAAACTAACTTTATAAAGCATAAAATATGGCACTTTTCATATTTGTTGATTTAAATGTTATGTTAAGGAAAAAGGCTTTTGGGCTGTTAGGTAGTCAACTTTTTAATAAAATTTATGATTTCATTTTTTATTTAACCATCAATATAATTAAATTTGATACGACATCTTTGAATGTTTTAACATAGTGATTCCTCTTGTAAGGGATTCTTAAGACCACTGGGGAACATAACCACTATTAAAAGTCACTTCCTAGCTATATATAATATATAGAGCCTAGTACCTACAATCAAATTTTGGAATCTATATTTATATAAACATTAAGAAGAAATATGAAAATTTGTCTCTCCTCAGTGTACTGTTTCCAAATATGTTTTAAGGGTTGTAAATAGAATTCGTATTTATTTTATATTTTTTAAAAAAATATTAAATATCAGCATGGTTTAGCAGTTAAAACATTGTTCCCTTTGCTTTGAGGTGAGATATATTTGAATGATAAAGTTATGTTGTTTAAGAAATTAGTATTCAAAATAGATGTATGTGTCGTTGGCTCTCATAATGAATTTATGAAGGACCATATGATTAATTTAATAGTACAAAAACATAGGACGTGAGACAATAATTAATGTAAGAAAAAACAGTATAATCAGTAAGTAACACAATAACAATATACATATATATATTTAAAACAGTAATATAATAATATAATAAACTATGATTGTACTTCTAAATTGTGGAGATGACTTAGTTAAGGTGGAAGAACTCAAGTGTGTATTATTAAATATCTTGATACGAAAATTGTTAGCTAGTTTGATTGTACATTTGGTAGTCAGTTCTGAACTTTTTACATTTTTGTATAAAGTTCTACGAACTAAATTTTTGAAAATTTTAAATCCGAGCCTAATTTACTGTAAAATTTTATTTATTAGTTATTTGTATTTGGAATTTTTCACATATTTCTTTTCTTGTAATACGTCACAGCATTTAAACTTTATGGACAGCATACCTAAAAAATAGTAATAGGAATAAAAAAGGAAAAAAATAAACCTTTGCACAATCAACATCATTCTCGATTTTCTAAAAAAAAGAGAGAAATATATTATAAGCATATTATATAAAATTATTGTTATTATTTAATGGATTTGATAAAGTCTACACTAGAATTAGATGGACTTCTACGAGGTAAAAATAATATTTTATCCTTAATTATTCTAATTTATAAACGTAGGTCTAATTTTGGCGTAATACCATATTGATCTTTAGAGTATAAATTCTCTAATTATTTTCTGAATATATAGTTCATATAATCATCTTAATGGTTAAGAAAAGTTTGAATTTTCACTTTAATTATGATAGAATTACATGGTTTAGTTTGACATCAAATATTGTCATCCTCTAAAATTCCGTGTTTCATTTCTTCTATTGTCTACTAATTTTAAAAACTACAAAATGTAAGTTAAAATTTTTTGTTTTGTTTTTTGAAAATTTTGAAAGATAAATAAAGTCTTTCAATGAATTCGTAAGAGATTTAATTTTAAAGAACAAAAAACATCTAAAAAAATAAAATGGTTATCCGAGAAGTCTTCCAAAATTTTATCTAGGGTTATAAAACTCGTACATAATTGAATGACCGCCTTACATGTAAGGTCTAGCTAGCTTAAATTCTTTTTCTCTCAATGAAGACGGTAAACAATGTAATACAACAACCAACAACGACGAGGAAACGCCAACAGTTAGTATTAAGAACTGTGATGCTATATGTCACACGGGCCCATATGTTTGTTGTCCATAAATAATGGGTACAAGGATTTAGATACTGTGGGCATTATATTCAAATTGAATTGTAATGTTACCAAATTTATATCATGTCTATATAAATTAGAAAGAGAATCATTTTCTAGTATATCTACTTTTTAATTCTCATCACAAATTGTAAACAACACTTATAATGGATTAAAATATTAAAATTTTGAAAAAAAAATATCAATATAGTATTGATGTTCATATGTATTTTTGAAAAATTTAACGAAATAATCAATTAATAATAGCAATAATAATAATCATCTTAAAAAAATCAGTACATTAATCGAAGGTTGGAAGTATCTAGATTGATAACATAATAGTACGTGTCATTAATTAGTATAGTATAGTGTATGATATATCAGTCATCCTCAAAATAATATATCTTTAAAATATATATATTTTTTTACTATATATGATTTGCATATTTACTTGAATAATTTAAAATACTTATTTTCTTTACTAAACTCACGTTAGCAATTTTTTAATGTTTCATCTATTTTTATATGATGTAAGAAATATTGATTAATCCTTTAAGTTGATATCAACTTCGTAGAGTTGTAGATATATGAATTAATAATAATAATAAAGTTGATATATGAGAAAGAAAATTTACACCTTAAAAATAGTTTTAAGATTTTACCTGAAAGAAGTATCTATGGCATAATGTACACATTTGCATGGAAGATTTATAGTATTTATATGTGCAAAATCAACATATTCATTAAAGGTGTGTTTGGAAGTGACGGTCGAAAATAGTGATTTATGAAAAGAAAAAAAAGGATTTAGGTATAATTGATTTTATAAATTAATGTTTAAACAATAAAATTTATGTTTAGTAACAAACTCTTAAAATTGATTTTCAATCCTTGTTTAATACCAAAAGTGATTTTAAAACTATCAAATTACTAGAAAAAATGTATTTTTGATATTTAAAAAACTATACAAAATAAGGTGGTAATTTTTAGTTAATGAATTTTAGCCCACGATCACTAGAGAGAAGTGATATTCCAGAACTCGATTATTGATGATCTCTTATTTATCTAAAATCACATTGTTTAAGTTGTTAAACCAGTTAAAAAGTGATTTTTGCTGGTGCAAGAGTGACCAAACAAAAACAATCTAATTTTCTTTCAATGATTGACCATAATTAAAAGGTGGAGAAATATATATGCAAAGCCTTGTGTTTTTAATCCATACTTTTCCTTTCTCTACACTACAAAAAATTGCTATTATATATATCAATTGCAACAAACTTTTATCTAATAATCAAAATAAAAAACAGAAAACAAAAATAGAAAAATATTGAAACCCTTTTTTAAAAAATAACAAAATTCATCGTATTCACTTTACTTCATTTAAAAATTTTGCACAAAATAGTATTTTTTTTTTTTTACTATTCATCACAATTCTTCTATATTATTTTAAATGAGAAAATTAATATGCAACCGAATATAATCAACAGATTAAATAAAGGGTATTTTCAATGCTTAAACTAATTTAAATTGAAACAAAAAAAATTAAAATGAGAGCATTTATTTCTTTAATAACACACCTTTTTTCATATATGTTTTTATCTTATATTCAAATTGGACGTAATTATCTATTTTCAATGTTATATAACTCAATTACATTTAAGCTCTAAACAAGTTGCAAAAAGTTTTTTTAAAAAAACCATAGTTAGAAACAAGCTTCTTTTGTTCAAGAAACAATAACATAAAAAAAATAATAAAAAAAAATAGTCCCTAAACATTTTTCGGTTTCTAATTTTTTTTTAATAGAATAGAAAACAAGAAAGAAACATTATGAATATATTTTATAAAGAAAAAACTGGAAGGTTACATAAATTAATTAAGCACAGATAGAATACAATGGAATAATTATCAGTACAAAAGAAATGGCAGAGATGATATATAAGATAAAATTATGAAAGTATGGATGTGTGTAGTACAAACAAGTAATTAAAGTTTATTGGTTTGGTGTGTATGGTTGTGTGAGAAATTATTATTGAAATTGAAAAGCCTAAGTTTTTAATTTGGAGCAGAGAAATGTCTGACTTTGGGCAATGACAAATATAAAAAGATGAAAGGAAATGTATAAATATATTTCAGAATAATGTACATTTACTTTTCTAGCTTTAAGATTAATGAAATATATCAAATGAAAACCCCCTAAATAAATAAAAAAGGTGGTGTGTGTTATTATTGCATGCAATGCAGTGAATTAAATGGGCCTTTCGTGTACGTTTTGTTTCATAATTCATACAAAAATTTATATATGTGGGGAACTCATACAACCATACACTATATATACATTAATAATTCATTATTAAATCTTTTTACCTTTTCTATTCTTCTTTAATTTCCATCCTTATCTCTTTTTTTTTTCTTTCAATTTTTAAATAAAATTTATATTTAAATGATAATTTTGAGGTACATCAATCAAGTAAGATTAAATAAAATTACAAAGGTTGTACTCTTATATGTATGCTATCAAGATTACAATGACATCCGTAAACTCTAGATTGTAACTCATATGACCACTTAGGTTTTTTCTAGATGCGAGAATGATCTTTAAAACTTAAGACTCTGTTAAGTATATGATTATTAGTGATGAAAAACTTGAGCTTTTTCCCTAGATGTATATGATAACTTTATCTCACAAAAACCATGCTTAAGGCTCCGTTTAAGATTGAGAAATTCTTCTCAATTGAATCAACTTTAGGCTCTCTAAAGCAGTGTAATATATATATCTAATTGAAATCAATTTAATCTCCGCATCGAATTGCTCATAGGATTTGTCACCACACCAAAAAAGAAAAGAAAAAAAAATCTTCTGGTTCAAACATAATACTCTATTAAACTTTTGATGGAAAAACAAGTAAAAAAAACAAAATTATTTACGGCATTCCCCCTAGCAACGCATGCTTCTTGAGCTTAAATAGCACGATAAAAAAAAAAATCATAATAAATTAGCAAGATTCTAAAAAAAGAAACCAGCCCAACAGATAAATTAGCTAGTGATCATTAAAAGGGTATTTAGTGATGCTACTATGTCAAGGACATGAGTTTGGTACTCACTAAGAGACAAATGATCTTCCATATTTATGTTTACAATTGTAAAATTTTTGTCCTTTCAACGGAGGTCCTCGTGGTTTTTGTTTTTTGAAAATTAGCTAAAATGTCTTATTTCTATGTGTTGAATTTTGACAAAATATGTTAGAACATTTGTCTCACATTGAAAAAAATTAAGAAAGTTTATGCATCTAGTTCGAATGATCAAGATGTATTCCCATGCATCACATTGTATAAAAGTTTTGAGAGAGTACTCCTAGATTTTCTTGAAAGTGAAATGTTTTCTTGTTTTATTTTAATTTTTTTACTTTTGTTTAGTGCTGTAATAGAAGTGGATGGTTATTTTTGTTTCCAAACAAAATGGAGATATATTAATCATCCTAACTAAATTATACATCATGGATTTAGTTAGGATTTCTTCTTTTCCCTAATCACGTGGTAATTTGTTCAGTGCGAGTTATTTTGTACAAACAATATACATACATACCATAACATGATGATGTTAAACCCATAGCAAACATAAATAAATATAAATACACATATACAAAATAAAAATAAATGAAAAAGTATAAAGTTTCTGAATATGAATTGGTATTATTATTATTATATATTAATTATAAACAAACTCATTATTTCTTTTCTTGTGGGACTTAGGTTAAAAATAAGAGTAGTGAGAAAGGGACAAGTTTTTATATTTGAATGTCTCCCTTTGAAGACATAGACAAACTTAAACACTTCATTGTTATTTATATGTATCTTACAAAACATACATATGTAGGTCAAACTTGAGACATAATCTTTTATATATCCTTACAAAACTTTTATTGTGTGTACCTTTTTCTCTTTTGACTCATTCATAATGATAAACTTAATAATTTTGCTTCATCTCATTTCATGATTTAACTCAAATAGTTTATGTTTGTTTAATTTTCTTCTAATTGTTTTTTTTCAAAACTAATTCAAGTTGTGACTTGTTTTGCTCTCCTTCCAACCCTATAATTATTATTGAGTTTTAAAAAAAAAATTCATATATAAAACTTCGGATTTTTTTTAATTAAATTAATTGTATATATAGTTTTTTTTATGTTGCATAGCTCAACTAGCTTACAATATATATCGTCCATCTCAAACTACTTTTAATTTCTACCTTATATATAATATGTTGTTTAAATAAAAATAAGCTTTCATTATTATGAATTAACTTATAAACAAATTAAATTGAATATAACTTTACTAATTAAAACAATTTCAAATAGTAAAATACTTATAAAATATACAAAAATTTTAGATCTATTATGGATAGACATTGATAGACTATCATTAATAAAATCTAAAATTTTACTATATTTTATAAATATTTTTAACTTGTCATGACGTAGTTTTATCCAAACAAATAATACATAAAATATGGAATTAAACTCACCCAAAAATCTTATGGGAAAGACCAAAATAACCATTTCTCTAATAATAATAGTAACCAAATAAAGCTTTAGTAGTCTGACTATGGAATGAATTCATTCAAATTCAATATTTTGTCATAAAGTGAATTTATTGGGTTCTTCAAACAAAAAAAAATTAAAGTGAATTTAATGTTAACTCCATAAGAAACCACAGTCAATTTTGGTCATTGAGATAAACTTAAAAAGAAAAGGAAAAGAAAGAAAACAACATTATAATGATTCAAAGTTGCTTTTTGGTTTCGTTTATGAACAGCAAATTAATAAAGTTAGAGAACCATAAACTTACTTTCCAAATGGACCAATTTATGCACACATCATCCTGTCCTTTCTTTCTCTTTCTTTTTCTTTTATATTTTGGAGCCGTTTGGAGGGAAGAAAAGGAATAGGGGAAAAAAGAATAAGAAAAAATGAGGATTAAGTGGAGGAATAGGAAGAATTATTTATAACCATTGGTTGGGGGAATGATTAAGTGAAAGGAATATGAAAAATTATTTATAATCTTTGTTTGGGGGAATGATTAAGTGAAAGGATTATGGAGGATTATTATAATTCTTGTTTGGAAGAAGGATTATGTCAAAAAAAATTTGTACTTTTTTTCATTTATATAATTTTTTTATTTGTACGTTAACTCTAATATGGGAAAAGATACATAATTTTTTTCCTGAAAATGATTTTTTTTTTCGCGAATCCAGTACAAAATGAAAAATGTGATAATATTTTTTGCATTTGTGTAAATTGTTCGTACCATAAAACCTATGCAACCGACAATTGTATTCAAATTCATTTTTTTAGTTAGGTTGTACTGTAATCCAACCTTTCACAAAAAAAAATGTATTGATTTTCTTTTGTTGATTTTGTATAAATATTTTTTTTTTATATGTAACGTACAACTAATATATTTTCAAAAGTAGAGTAGTTTTTTCTCATTTGTATAGTAGTTTTTTCTTTCTTTTTTAACATCAAATCAAGTGCACAAAATAAGGTGTATTACTCTTTTTGGTTATGAAAAATATGTTTATTCAAGTTGTATCGTAAATAGAATACAAAAATTGTATTATGTTGTTTTTATTTTTCCTTCATTTTTAATATTTTTTCTTTCGTTTTTAATATTTTTTCTTCATGAAAACGATAAGCAACATACGAGAAAATGACTAATTCGTAATTCGTTTGACACATAGATAATGAAGAAGAAGAGAGGCGAGTTAATTTGTTTGGGAAAGAGAAGAAATAAAATGATTAATTTGGAGAGAATAATAAATAAATGAGGAAGAAGAAGAAATAAATGAGGAAGAAGAAGTAAACGAGGAAACAGAAGAAGGAGAAGAAAGAGAATGATTGTATTGGGAAATAGAAGGATTATATTAAAAAATGAAATGATTAAGTGAGAAAAGTGGGGGAATAAATGAGGAATGAGAATGAATAAAGGGGATTAAGGTTATTCCTTTCATTTTCTTTCTTTTCCTTTCTTTCTCGCAAACGGCCATTTGTGTTCAAAATTCAAATCAAATTACATTTTTTGGTCCTCCAATTTTGATTTTTTGCAGTTCAGTTTTAATTTCTAATCCTTAAATTTACATTTGACGTTTAAGTTTTGTTTCAATTTCATGTATCGATTTTAAGATTTTACATTTTTTTTCATTTTTATAGTTACAGTAAGTTAATAGATTTAAAATATATTTAAATGAATTATTAATTAATTAAGTTCTAATACGAGACATTTTTAAAAGTAGTAAAATAAATTAAAATACAAGCTACAGCAAAATTTTAGATTCTATCAATTATAGCTACTGATAGACTTATATCACTATTTATCAATGTCACTGATAAAAGTATATGAGTGGCTACCAATGTTTATTATTAATAGAATTTGAAAATTTTGCTACATGTTGTGAATATTTTGTCATGTTTGCTATTTTTGACAATATCTTTTTTAATATTTTTCGTCGTTATTCAAATTAAAATGGAACTTTTTACTTAATAGGTGTTGACATTCACTATTGAATATGAGTATTTAATAAAAGAAATAAATTTGTAAAATGTTGAAACCTAATAATTAAATTAAAACAAAATTAAAGTCTCTTTCAAACACTTTTAAACTTAGGAACCAGGTAGAATTCATTTTTAAAGAAAGAAAAAGACCGTTGCAAGTAGTATAATGATTAGATTTAAAATATTAATATATATATATATATATATATATATATAACAATGTTATTTTAAAAGAATCTAAATATAACAAATAATTGATTAATTAGTTGGTGAAGCAAATAATTGAAGAACAAACAATCTAACTATATGCAAGCAAAAAACATTGGAAAAGTTCTTCTTTTCCACCAAAGTTCTTGGAAATATGAACTTTGAAGCACACTTCAATTCCTAAAATCATTGTAATTTTTAACTCTCTTCCTCATGGACATGAATGAAGATCAAAGTGTTAATTCCCATCAAAGTTTGAATTTTTTTAGAGAGATAGTCTTTAATTTTTCTTTTCTTTTTCATATTTCTATTATTATTTTTTTTTTTGTGTTTTTTATACGGGTAAACAAGAACGATATTTATTTGATTTCGTTACATATAAATTGTGCGATTAATCAATAATATGTTTTATGTTTATCATGTTATATCATTTTAAATTTTTTAAAAAAATGTATCTGCTATACATTATTTTATTTATAAGTATATACATATATAATGAAAAAAAAAGGCTATATATATATAATACTTGTATAATTGAAAATACTTTATTTTTTTTAAACAAATAGTTAAAAATTAAATTGCTAAAAAGGTTAATATATAGTATTTGTTGGATACTTAATAACTACAATCTTTGTAATAACGAAAAGATAATCTAATTAAGAAATCCTTTTAGAATGAGTTTAGGTTGGTACTTTACGTGTTTAATATTGGTTTTTTTAAAAATAAAAAAAGCTTGGAGAAAATGGCAATGGTCCAACCCAACGTTACAT
Organism: Cucumis sativus; assembly: GCF_000004075.3. Taxonomy (NCBI): domain Eukaryota; kingdom Viridiplantae; phylum Streptophyta; class Magnoliopsida; order Cucurbitales; family Cucurbitaceae; genus Cucumis; species Cucumis sativus. Next base: position 13,172,102 of record NC_026656.2, read on the forward strand.
TGTTACATATGGAAAACTCTAACTCCCAATTGCAATTAATACCTTTGCCTTTATTTTAATGTCATGTCTCTCCCAAAAACCACTTTGCTTTTTGGAAACACTCTTAAATTCATCAATCATCTTTATTCCATCATTTATGTGTTCAGTTTGAGTTAAATTACATTTTTTTAAAAACCAAAATAAGTATAATTCAATTTTACATATAATCAACTATAATATCAGTTTTTTTATTTTATTTACTTCACAACATATCTTTTTTAAAAACGAAAAACGCATCCAATCTATAAATTTTCAATATTGTATCAAATAAATCTTTCTTCTTGAACTTTTAGTTTTATTTTAGGATATTTGATCTATTTCAACATTTTTTTTAAAAGGTATGAAATCTACCCATACATAATTAAAAGTTAAAAAATCTATAATTTATTTTAAATCTTATACAAGCACATCAACTTTTGTGTGTTAATTTGACATTTTAAGAAATCTACACATGTGTAAGAATTGACGCATTAACGAGTTTCAAAGATAATGCATTGATTAATAAAGAGTAATTTGGATCTAACTTGTAAGAAAACTTGCACTGGTGTAGTGTCGAACTAGATATACTAATGATGTCTAAGTTCGTAGATAGAATATTTAGCTTGAGTAAGCACACAACTAAACGATTAATTGCCCTTGAGGGTGTTAGTGTGAGACTATTTATATGACTCTTTTATAGGAATAGGTACAAATGTTCAAAATGATATAGACCTTAAGGTTGTCGAGTATGGATATAAGCTCAATCCGATCATCTTAATTTTTCTTGGTGAAACTCCATGAACAATGAATCCAAAGGTTACTTTTGATTTTGGGGCATGTGGACCTCCATGCAAGCTTCCATTCCCAGCACTACCTTAAGTAACCCTCCTATACATTTATATATAATAAAAAGTAATTAATTTGTTTATAATTTTGCTATGTTTATACTTTGTACCATATGAAGGATTATACCTTACTAGAGATTGAGTTGACTAAATTAGTAACCCTCTCACATAAAACTATCTATCCATAATTAGGATTATATTTTATTATTTGAAGTGTTAGTGTAATAATAAATGTAGGCTATCCTATATCTAATTAGTCACTAAACATTCTTGAAAAATTATAGATTTACGAGAATTTAATTTTGTGTGTAATAAGATTCTAAACATATTCATTGCAAAATATCCATTAATTCTATAACCAATAAAACACATAATTAGGAACTAATGAACCCTTAATGATAATACTTAATTTGGATATAAGTTACACTTAATTATATGGACTTTGTATGGCTTTATATATTTCAACAATATTAATTATTTTGTCCAAATGGAATTGTAATTAGGGTTATATAGCTGAGTTTCCTATAGATTTAAAATGAGTGGACTTGAGACCAGAGTGTTCTGTGATGGGCTGGGCTGCTTAAAGAAGATTGAACCTTGTGAAGGCCCATCCAACAAAGGCCCAATTTTAATATTATATTATGTACAAGAAAATAATAAGTTTGGGAAATTACCATTTCACCCTTGAGTTTCAAAAATTAGTTGTGTTTACGTTTGAGTTCTTTTTTAAATATATATATTTTGTTCTATAAATTTTATCTCTTTTCTTTATCAATATGATTTTAAGAATAGATTTAAAATGTTTCTAAAATAATTTATTTATTTCTTTTAATTAAAAAAATAAGTTTAAAAATAATTATAAAGAGAAGTGATATTTGGTTAAAGTAATAGAAGAAACTGTTGTTTACAAATATAACAAAATGAAAAAAAAATATTTACAACTATAGCAAACATCAGTTATAGATGTTGATGGACTACTATCATGTACCAAATGTCTATCAGTGTGTTACATTGATAGACTATGAAATTATGTTATATTTGTAAATATTTTTAGCAGTTTTATCATTTACGACAATTTTTTTCAAAAAGTATCACATGTACATTTTTAATCTATTTAAAGAGCTCTTAGACTAAAAGCATATGATTTTAAATATTGGATGTCAAATGCATTTATTTTTTAAAACTTAGGAAGTATTTGCCAATTACCTATACGAGTTGATATTTTTTACTGATTCAACCTTTAGCCCACTAACTTTTAATGGAGTGAGTTGATTGTTTTACCAACTCAACTTAACTCTTAACTCATCCCAATTCTTTATCCTTCAATGCTTTTAATAGCTCCAATCGTTGACCACCATCGGCAACCACTGCTACCATACTCTGGAAACATATGATAACTCATACGACCAATTTTGACTACCACATTTGTACAAACCAACTACAACATACTCTGACTTCCACCTTTGTACGACCAACTTCGACAATCAATTTTGTGATTTGTCAACCACTCCAACAACAACTCTAGTGACTAACTGATCTAATGACTACCTTTGCACAAGCAACTCCGAAAACATATTTTGACTTCGACATTCACGTGACCAACTCTGACAACTAACTTTGAGCTTTGTCAACTACCTCCGATGACCGACTTTAACCAAGGTGGAAGTCGAAGTTGATAGGAAAAGGGAAAGGTAGGGGGAGAGGAAGATGAGTATGAAGATGGAGATGGAAGGTGGAGGGAGAAAAGAGAGGAGAGAGGAAAGGGGTATGAGGCGACAAAGAATAATTTTTTGTATTTTTTTAAATTTTAAAGTTCCAATCATAATCATAATTAAAGTAGTAATGGTTAATTTGTACTAAAAAAAAGTTAATTAAAAAGGAATAGGAATTGATTAACTTAAAAGTTGAATGCAACAAGAGTGATTTATCAAAATTTTCCAAAAAGATATGTTATCTAATTGAGTGTTAAAAAGTGAATTCAAAATTTGTGCATAGTATATGTTTACTTTGTGGGAATTTTTTGTGTTTAAGAGTGGAATAAAAAAACAAAGCATTTTTTAATGATGAAAAGTTTAGAAAAATGTGGTTATAGTTGGAAAATAGAAAACAAAATTTAATACAAAATCAATTTCATTTTAAAAATAAAAACAACAGCACCAAATAGTTCAACTTAATTCAACTCAGTACGCCAACACATTAGTAAATATCAACTCAACTATACACTTTAAACACATAAATTTAACTCATCATATAATTACTCTTTAAACAATAATTATCAACTCAACTCATTACTTTTATAAATACTTAACATTTTTTTAATAACTAAAATGATACCATTCGTAAACCAAATTATCATATACTTCAAAACTTAATTTCGAACACGTGAATTTTTAATTTAATATTATATAATTGGTATGTAGTATCCTATCTCTCCAGCTTTTAAGTTAGAATATCCAACTTCTAATAATAAACAATAAAAAGAAATAACAAATAACAAATAAATTAATATATTGTCAACAATCCAATGACGTATGATTTTGACATAAATATGTTTTTCTTTTCTTCTCATAATTGTGATGTTGTTTCATTATTTAAGCATAATTGTTTCTTGGTTAATATACAATATTTCTCTACATCTTGTATTTCAAATAATTCAATTATACATGAAAGTCATAAATCCAATTTGATAAATCATTTTGTTTGTATTATATAAAGTTTATTAACTAAAACCACGATAATATAATTATTTTGAGAACATGTATGTAATTGATACAAAATGATTTATATACATGTATATAGAGTTAAGACAATATAAGAATACTTTCTCACATTATTTTTAGCAAGAACCAATTAGGGTATAAATTAAAAAATGGCAAAAATGAGTATAATATAATATGAGGATCGATTCTTATCTCAAAGTTTAATTAAGGATGTCTTATGACTAAATAATTATAGTAACATTCTCACTCCCATATATATTTAAATGTTTCTTTCAAACTATAGATTATCATTTTAAAGAAATTAAAAAAATTTACCATAAAAAATTGTTTTTAGAAAAAAATTAAATAAGTCATAAAATTATTGACACAATTTCTTTTTTTTTCTTTTTGATTAGTTAGATATCTTTTTAGTTGAAGGTAGAGGAATACAAAAATACAAATGAAGCTCACTTTAATGAAAATAGACTTAGTAAGGTTTATATATGACATCCTCAAATGAAGGTGCAAAAAGAAAATAAAAACTTAATGCCAACAAGACCCATATGCTTGGTCATCTCGAGAGAAGATTATAGATTTGAGATATGATTTCAACCATCGTTCATACCAATGATAAAGTTACCAATTTTTTTAAAATATTAGTGTTTTAATAAATAATAACAAAAATAGTGAAGTAGAAAAAGATTGGACAAAAATATGTGTCAAAATTGTGGACCTAGTCCCCGATTTTCAAAAATTATAGACTTGGTCTACAATTTTCACTCACATGGTATCACGTTTCACCTCTACCACCACATAAAGGAAAGGAACTCGTGAACCAAGTCCATGATTTTTGGTTTTGAAACTCATGGACCTGGTTCAGGATTTCCATATAGGATTTATAAATTTTGTTACCTAATAAGTTTTAAAGATTTTATTGGCTTAGTGATTGTTTGCTGTTAAAATTGGTAATTGCCCCATCTCACCCAATCAACAATCGTTTTTTTTTTTTTTGCAACTTATGTAGTTGGCATAAAAGATCAACTAAACTAATGACATCTTTTAAACTTTATAGGTAATAAAGTTTACAAACTCTATATGGAAATCATGAACTTGATTCATGAGTTCCTTCCTCCGATGCAATAGTAGGGTGGGACATGGTGCCATGTGTGAATGGAAATCGCACACCTGTGTATCTATTTTTGTCAATATTTTTCAGTTTACGCTATTTTCATATATTTATATTCTCACGTTATTTTTACAATAAACATTTTAGAGATATGGTATACCACCCAACAAATCTATATAGTCTTGTGTCCAATTATAAATCAACCATCTTGTAACAAGCTCCCCATCCACAAGTAGCCCTAACTAGATCGCACCGTCTTGCAAAGTGACGGTGCATTCCCCACAAGACATATGAAATGTATAGGTCTCAAGTTTTCAATGTTCCACTAAAGCAATAATGAGTCATGTCTAACTACTAAGTGATCTCATTTTGAGTGATATTAAAGTTTCTTGCACATAAAAACATAAAAAATATGCTCGAGAGTCGGTTTTTATTTTCGTTCTAAAACGTTGAAAAAATGGTCAATGTCATAGGCTACAGACAAAGGACATAATTTAAAACCATGTCAAAGGTCTTGAAAGTTCACATTAAACTGCTGGGTGGTCTCATTTTGAATGATATTAAAGATTTTTGCTCAAACGTAAAAAAAAATATGCCAGAGAGTCAGTTTTTATTGTCATCCCAAAACGTTGAAAAAAAAGCAAATGCTTAGCCTACGAAGAAAGGACCCAATTTAGAACAATGTCAAAGGTTAACAAAAATTCACATCTAACTAATAAGTAGTCTCATTTTGAGTGACATTAAAATTCATTTCCCATAAAAGACGAAAAAATTATGCCCGAGAGTCGATTTTTATTTTTGTCCCAAAATGTTAAAAATAGGGTCAGTGCTATTCTACGAAGAAAGGACCCAATTTTGAACGGTGTCGGGGGTCTAAAAAATTCACATCCAACAACTAGAAGCCCTCGTTTTGTGTGAAATTAAAGTTTCCTTTCGATAAAAGCCAAAAAAAAAAAGTGAATTTTCGAGACCTCCAACACCGTTGTAAATTGGGTTATTCCTTCGTAACTATAGCACTGGCCCTTTTTTCAACGTTTTAGGACGAAAATAAAAACCGACTCTCGAGATCATTTTTTTCGGCTTTAATGAACAAGAAACTTTAATTTAACTCAAAACGAGATCACCCAGTAGTTGGATGTGAATTTTCGAGACCCCCGACACCGTTCTAAATTGGGTCCTTTCTTCTAGGCTATAGCACTGGCCCCTGTTTCAACGTTTTGAGACGAAAATAAAAATCGACTCTCGGGCACATTTTTTTTCCGACTTATATGGGCAAGAAACTTGAATGTCACTCAAAACGAGACCACCCAATAGTTGGATGTGAATTTTCGAGACCCCCGACACCGTTCTAAATTGGGTCTTTTTTTCTAGGCTATAACACTGACCATTTTTTTTGACGTTTTGGGACGAAAATAAAAACCGACTTGCGGGCAAAAAAAATTTCGGCTTTTATGGGCATGAAACTTGAATGTCACTCAAAACGAGACCACCCAGTAGTTGGATGTGAATTTTTGAGGCCTCCGGCACCGTTCATAATCGTGTCCTTTTTTCGTAGCCTATAGCATTGACCCCTTTTTTCGACGTTTTGGGACGAAAATAAAAACCGACTCTCGGGCACATTTTTTTTCGACTTTTATCGACAGGAAACTTGAATGTCACTCAAAACGAGATCACCCAGTAGTTGGATGTGAATTTTCGAGACCCCTGAGCTAGCTCTAAATTGGGTTCTTTCTTCGTAGGCTATAGCACTTGCCCTTTTTTCAACATTTTGAGACGAAAATAAAAACCGACTCTCGGGAACATTTTTTTTCGGCTTTTATGGGCAGAAAACTTGAATGTCACTCAAAATGAGATGACCTAGGTGTTGGATGTGAATTTTCGAGATCCCCGGTACCGTTCTTAATTGTGTCCTATCTTCGTAGGCTATAACACTGACCATTTTTTCGACGTTTTGGGACATAAATAAAAACCGACTCTTGGGCACATTTTTTTTCAGCTTTTATGGGCAGGAAACTGGAAAGTCACTCAAAACCAGACCACCCAATAGTTGGATGTGAATTTTCGAGACCCCGACACCGTTTTAAATCGGGTCCGTTCTTCATAGGCTATAACACTGGCCCCTTTTTTCAACGTTTTGGGACGAAAATAAAAACTGATTCTTAGACACATTTTGTTTCAGATTTTATGGGTTAGAAACCTTAATGTCACTCAAAACGAGACCGTCCATGAGCTGGATGTGAATTTTCGAGACTTTTGGCATCGTTCTAAATTGGGATCTTTCTTTGTAGGCTATTGCACTGGCCCTTTTTTCAACGTTTGGAATGAAAATAAAAATTGACTGTCAGACATATTTTCTTTTTGGCCTTTATGGGCAAGAAACTTTAATGGGTCTAAATCGATTATAATAACCATTCTAATTTGGGTCTCATTTTGAGAGATGTTAAAGTTTCTTGTCCATAAAAGCCGAAAAAATATGACCGAAATATCAAACAACTATAACCTTAAAATTATTGACGTGTATATTCATATTAAAATCTTGGTTTTTTATATAATAATATTTTCTTAAGTCACAGAATTCTAAAAGCAATGAAAGATGTTTCCCTATATAGAAAATGGGTGAACTTATTTGCAAATATAACGAAAATTAGTTTGTGTTTGACGATTACGACAGACTCAAATTGACATCTCAATTATAATTCATATGAATGATCAAAATATTGATATCCAAATCAAAATTTTAGTTCTCCCTGTATATCAATAAAATTAAATCATAAAATTTATAAAAAAAAATATGAGCTATAGATACTGTTGTTGGTATTTTTATAAACCAAATAAAATGATGTAATTTTAACTAATGGCTTTTGGAAACTTAGATGTAGATTACAATTAAATGTAATTTTAACTAATGGCTTTTGGTAACTTAGATGTAGATTACAATTAAAAGTTTACTATAATGTTTTTGCTTTCTAAAAATGGCATGATTAAATAAAGAAAAGCAAGAAAAAAGAAAAAGAGAGACAGCAAAGAGTATATACGAAGGGCTGTGTATTTCTCTCGCAACAAGGAAGGTAAAGTTCTTCTTCTTCTTCAATTCTCATCAAAACCCAATTCTTCTTCAAAATTTTCTTTACCCCATTTCCTTTTTCTTCTTCTCAATCTATCTTTCAATGGATCGTCCACTTCCACTCCTTCTCGCCACTGTTTTCACTCTTCTCCTTCTCTCAGGTAAAAACACAGATCACATCCTTCTTCTTCTTCTTCTTCCTCAAATCTCCCTTTCCTTAATCTCTATTGTTTACTTTTTCTTTCTCTAATTCCCCCTCTTAGATGTTGAATCGACGTCTTTTAAGTTAATCAACAAGTGTCGTACCACGGTTTGGCCGGGTTTGTTATCCGGCGCCGGCACTGCCCAACTGCCCACCACCGGTTTCCCTCTCCACAGCGGCAAATCCAAGATCATTCCGCTTCCTAAATCTTGGTCCGGTCGATTATGGGCTCGAACCCTCTGTGGATTTGATTCAGATGGGAAATTCTCTTGCTTAACCGGCGACTGTGGGTCGGGTAAAGTGGAGTGTATCGGCGGCGGCGCTAAGCCACCAGCTACTTTGGCGGAGTTCACTTTGAACGGAGCCGATGGGCTTGATTTTTACGACGTGAGTTTGGTTGATGGGTATAACATTCCGATGCTGATAGTGGCTAAAGGTGGGAGGAGAGGAGGTTGCGCGGCGACGGGGTGTTTGGTGGATTTGAACGGGGCGTGTCCGTCAGAGCTGAGAGTAGCACATAGTGGTGGTGGTGGAAGGAGCGTGGCATGTAGAAGCGCGTGTGAGGCTTTTAATGCTCCGCAATTTTGTTGTAGTGAGGCGTTCTCTACGCCTGACACGTGTCGTCCATCGGTATATTCGGAATACTTTAAACATGCTTGCCCACGCGCGTATAGCTACGCGTATGATGACAAAACTAGCACTTTCACCTGTGCGTCTGCTGATTATCTCATTATATTTTGCCCATTGCCTTACACCAGGTAAATTTACTAAATTCTCCATCATCTCTTCTCACCGTTGGATTCCATTTTTAGTTATCCTAATCCTTTTATGCCACGTGGATCCTATCTGGACCATTGATTTAGTTCTATCTCTGTTTTCAATTTGTTTTTTTTGCTTCACAAATCACAATATCTAATTGGATGAGATGTTTAATTTAGACTTTTCTCGTTTTTTTCTTTCTTTTTGTTTTTGTAAATTAAGTTTATTTTGTTTCAATTTAAGAAATTTGATTTGCATATTTTAGTAGGATTCTAAATAAATAATAAAAAACAAAAAACAAGTTTTTTAGGTGTTTAGATTGGTATTCGTTTTGATTTCTTCTATCTCTACATTTCTCCTTTTACTATTACTTCTGGTTCATGTTTTAAATAAAAGCAAGTCAAATTTGTTTGGGAAAAATAAAAAATGGTAACGTATATTGAGATAAAATTGATGCATATTTGTTCTCACACTGAGTTTGGTGGATATTTGTTACACACCACTCGATTTTTGTTTTTGAAAACTTTTTTCAGATTTTGCATGTCAATTCTTAAAACAAAATTTTTATGATGTATTGGAAGTTTGAATTTTACATATAAAACCATTTATAAATACAACAATTCATTTTTTAATATAATATATATTATTAATGTATTATAAATTATATAATATTACAAAATAATAGTTATATAAATATTTTAGGTTGATTACAAATTTTGTCGGTACGTATAAAATTTAGTCTATATGGTTTATAATTAAAGTTTAATCTCTTTTGGTTTGATAGAGTCACAGAAAATAGTCATGTTTGTTCGTAGGTGGTAAGTACTATTTTATCAAGGAATGGAGACTAAACTTTTACTTTCTCCAACTGGAAGGATTAAATTTACAATTTTAATCCATTTTTAAATACAAATTATATTCATAAATAAATTAACAATAACTTATGTCAAGTAAATAAGTAATACTAGTTTTATAGTTTATAAATAGAAAAAGTACATTAAATGACAATACAATAAAAGGGAATCTCTTGACACACAAAAGCATCGGAAGTTATACAAAAAAGTGTCAAGAGATCCTCTCTCGGCGCATAAATGATTGTCGAGACCGATGTTGGAAAAAACTTATTGGAAGAGGATCTCCCAACGCACGACAATGGCTTACCATTGTCGTTTACATATTTGAAAAAATGGGTTTTAAAGGAGAACTCCCGATGTCGATCAAGGTGTGTCAGGAATTTCCACACCAAGCCTGACACCATTTGACATGTCATCAGGAGAAGTTAAATATATTAGAAAAATTACCAACTTTTCCCGACGCCATGCATAATGACGTCGGGAGAAGTTTGTAATTTTTTTTATTGCATGACCTTATACCGACGTCGCCTTATGTCGCATTGGAATTGCCAACGTTTCTTAACGGAATTTATATGGCGTCGGGAGAAGCTTTTTCTTCCGACATCCATGTTGTGCGTAGGAAAATATATATTTTCTTGTAGTTTTTTTTTTTTTTCATATCAAATATGACAAATAATTAAATATTTCATAGGCTTATCTGGTTTTAAATTTGCTACTTTTGCAATTTAGAAAATATAGGAGATGAGTCCTATTATCATAATTTTTTTTTACTATTTTTGCGTACGCCCCTTATACATTTATAGTATCAAATACACTTAAAACATTTTTTGAAATTAGAATCCAATATTTGAATGTATCACAAAACACATATCTTAAAATATAAAATACAAAATAACCAAATTCATTGTTTTCAAAGGTGTGTTTTCATATTCTCTACCAAACAGACCACTTAAATGGACAATTAAAAGATGAAAAAATTGTTTATAGCTTCGTTTTCAAAATCTAAAAATCTAATAATGTTTAACAAACAGGATCTTGAGCTTTAATTATATACATTAAACATAATTTGTGTACCATTGAAGTTGCATCTAAAATCATCCTATAAAGTGATTTTTATCTATTTCAAAATCAGTTAGAGTTTGTAACTATTGAATCAGCTTTCTATTATGAATTCATTCACAGTTCTTTGTACAGGGATGTTTGTTATTTCTGTTCATTGTATTCTCTTACTGAAGGTTGATAAATCAAATCCTTTCTGGGGTTATGGATTCAGATAATCATATATCATAGTACACATTATTGAAACTTGTTATAATAAGTTGCATCAATGTTGAATAATGTTATGGCATTTGGGAATTGCTTACTGTTGGATTTTCTTATACATGCCTATGACATTAGTTTTTCTTTGGGATCTAAATTGCAGTCAGAAAGTGTTGAGTGCAAAGAAAGACGGGGCAGAGCTACCACTCGTGAACAAGACGATGATGTATCTGAGAAGCCGAAGAGCAAACGGCGTGTTATCTGCAGGTTTAATTGAATACTAAGGACTATAAGATCAAACCAACCAAAACTCTGGCTTTCTCTTCTGGCCAACATTTGTAGCTTCCCTCTGTTACTGACATTGGCCTTCCCTGTCCTTTTCAGGCAGATAGTTTCAAAATGAATGGTCGACGTCAACGAAGAGGGTTGTTGTTGTGTATTGACGTCAATGATAGGGGGCAATACCAGCCTTACAGCCACCATACTCACAAAATTTCGTAGTTTTTTGTGTATAAATAGTTGAAATTCATGTGACAATAAATCTTGTCTTTTTGGAAAAAAATTTCAGATTACATTCTTGCCTTAAAAGTGAGTAGTATTCAAGTTTTGTCTTGTGATTTTTCGTATAATTTTGCTTTTGGATCTTCATCGATTGTATTTTCTTTTTCCAAAGATGTTTGAATGGCAGAAGAGAGTATTAGACCTTCACATCTCGAGTTCAAAGCATAATCAAAACGTATGTGTGAGTTAAGAAAAGAACGAGGACAAAAAGCCAAGCATCCCATTAAGGAAAGACAATCAAAGTTTTTAAAAAAAAAAACGTAAACAAAACATAATCAACCCAAATATTTGATTTATTAACAATGTGTCAATTAGGTTCACAAATAAAGAGGGAATGTAGTTTAGTATTAGAGAAAAGTATGATATTAGAAGGGTATTAGTGGAGTTAGCTAACTAGCTTAACCCACTCATCTAAACTTCACAACCAAAATTATAAATAACATCTAAACTTGGTGATTGAAAGCATCAAACAACTAATACAAGGAAAAAATCCTAATCATAATTAAAGCAACAAAGAAACACCTTAATTGACACAACTTGAGCAAGCACTTAGAAAGAATGTCAAATAGTCTGATTGATGCAAAGATTACGCCAAATGTAATAGATAATGAGATATCAAAGGACTCTCGAAATATTAGCTTGAATGATTATTTAATCGCAGTGGAGTTAAATAGGGAAAATGTGTATGGTTTTTATAAATGGCATAGTGGAGAGTAAAAACAAAGTCACACTAAAGTTGGTAAAAGCATTTATTAAGAAAGGATAGGGGGGGCTTCTTCAATGCTATCACGTGGTTGGATTCTCTCCTTTTCGTCCCCCGTGAAAACAGGAAAAACGACATGTCGATTTATTCATATATATATATATTGGGCACTTCGAAAACAACCCACCACATATCCCTTTAATGTGTAAATTTTGGTTATATTATATGAAAACACTATCTAAATCTCTCCTCCTACACTTTTCATATATTTGGGGTGATTGAATAAAAAAAGATTATATTTATATCTTACTTTTTCTTCTCGGTGATTGAATGAGCCTGTTTATATCTCCATCCTCTAATACATCTCTTTACTTATGCGTAATGTCTTCGATGTCAGAGACGTTTCTAGCTCTCAAAGTTATGGGTATGAATTCAAGTCTAACTCAGTATTTCTCAATTGGTATATGTGCACTCGCTCAACTTGTTGATCCAAATGGTTCGAAGGTCTTGACATTTTCCTTTTGGGATTCACTCTCTCCTATGTTTATTCCCAATAATCTATGGACTTGGACCGGTTGGTAGGGTTTGGAGCTTGGGTTGAGTAACTCTCTCCAATGATCACACCGCTATTGTTATCTCTAACCATCGTAGATTTTGAAGCAATTTCTTCTATTAAACTTTTCAAATCATTCAAAGGAATTGCAACTCATTTAAAGGACATATTGTCCAAACATACATGTTAACTAAGACAAGATTTGAAGGAACATTGACAATAAGGATCAAATTGCATAAAATTTATTTCTCTTTTGGTTCAATTGAGAGGCCTCTAAAGTGGTGCAAAAAGTAAAATTGAATGGTGGGATGCATATGTTTGAGAGGCAGGCAGTTAATTAAGTGAGCAGTTAAAGGCATTTTTAAAAAGTGGTAAAAAAAAAAGTGATTGAATTATTTCTTAGGCGTAAAAAGGTAAAGAAAAGAGAAGATAAAGTTGAGATTTTGCAATAATTCTAAAACAAAAGCTTCAACTAAATTTACTTACTTTATATACTTTTTTCAATCATCATCAAACATATTTATTAGATTTTGATTGGACACCAAAATCACTTGCTTTATTAATTACATCTTCAAACAGTGATTATTTTTTTTATCCACTCCTCCTCCACTCCAAAAATCTAATATAATAGCTTAGCATTTACAAAATTCACAAATAAAAGTAATTAGTAGACAAAACGAAAATAGTAAAAATAAAGACGATATATACATCTATACAGTAAGTAATTATATGTTAATTAGGTAGAGGAACAACAAATAACTATGGAAAAGAATAATTCATATTACTTATTAGAGACATCTCTAGAGTTTCGAAAACTTATATAGCACACTTATATATCTATTTAAACTCTAACTATTATAATAACTACATTAACAATTACGGTTAGAACTTATTTTCGAGGGCATCACTTGGTCGTACAAACTCTTACATATGTGTGATAATGGCTCATCCTTTAATTTAGCATGAGTGGTAATTGATAATGGATCAAGTTCTCTACTCAATAGAAACGTAATTTTATTAGATGGTATATTTTTCTTTTGTTTTAATTCAAATACTTGAACAATGAGATCTCACTCTCTTTGTAACGCCCAAGATTAGAAGGGATACATGAACAAATCGGTATCACATTCGAATAAGAAGGATCATGAGGATATGAAGGTAATGTTAAGAAAGACTTAAATGAATTAAAAGTTAATACATATTACCAACAAGGTGCACATTCTTTTTAAGTGGCTTGATCATAAGAACTCTAAAGTTAAACATGCTTAGTTTGAAGCAATTTTATGTTGGATGACCTCTTGAAAATTTTTCTATAATACATGTGAGTGAGTGGTTTGCGGGGAGAACTTTCACTTTAATAAGTCTTGAATGATAGTATAAATGATGTCGTCAGGTTGTAGAAAACGTAGAGGTTGAACAAATGGAGAAGAAAGGTTTTAGGAAAGTGAAATGTTTTATTCCATTTGTAGGTAAATAAACAGCATAAGATAGAAATGTTGAAATATTTGAATGAATATGATTCTTTCTAATTTCCATGATTAAAAGTAGTTGAAATGACGTGAAGAATTGGGAACTCATAAGGATAATTAATTAATGACCATTAGCTTCATAATGTAAACGGTGAAACTTAAGATTAGTGTTTGGTGCTATTAAAATGAAAAAAAAAAAAAAAAGATTATTAGTGTTATATTCTTTTATTTATTTTGAAAATACTATATTAACTATTTAATTCTTTTCCGTACAATAATATGGATTCAAATCAACCAAACAATGAGATTAGAGAATGACAACTTATTATTATAAGAAAGTATGGAGTATTAGATCCTACATTTGTGTTTAACTTTGTGTAATAGATTTTATTATTCTTCAAAAGCACAATCATTTTAGGAAAAGAAATTCAACAATGACGTAGCATTTTTAAAATAATAAATAAATATATCATTTACTAATTAATGTGTAACTTTATAAATTTGGTGATTTTTTTAAAAAAAGAAACAAAATAAAAACAACTATAAGATCAAATTTCACTAAAAACACTTCTCTTTTTCTTTTTTTTTTCTTTTCAATACAAAAACCACAAGTTTAAGAGTAGAATTTTGGTTGAAGGATAAATTTTGTATCAACCATAAATTACCAAGTCGTTTTTAAATTAATGATGAAATTGGAGGTAAGAACTAGTTAATTTAAATGATTGCATGTATTTTCGTTTTAATCGCTAAATCATTTTAGTATAGTTAGATATTTTATTTGGACTAAAAGTATAGTTGAACAAAAAAAAGATTTTGTCTATGGTCCAATCAAGTTCAAGCTTATAAAATTCATTTAAAAACTCTGTAACTAGAAGAGTTCCTCTTCATTTGGAGCTTCTAAATCTAGAAAACGTAGAGTGAATCCTCCTAACCATCTTAAGAATATCTAACTTTGATAGACTAAATCACTCTTTGGAGCTCTAAATTCTTTTTACGGCAAAAAAAAAAAACGTCATTTTTTTCATTTATGACACTTTTTTCTCCCATTTCAATTGGGGCATTATCTATCACGGTAGCTAAGGGTATTCAAATAACCCGACAATATGAACATCCCGAACTTTAAGAGTTAGTTTGGTTAGTTTTTATTTTGGATTGGGTTGGGTAAATTTTTTTATGTTTTTTTCTAATTGAGTTGGGTTTGGAATACATCTTTTAAACTACGGGTTGACCGAACCCAAACCAAAATTTTAATATTATTAAAATGTATATTTCAACTTATAAATATTATACATATGATTATGAAGTTTTTTTTTTAAGTTTGTAATAGATGTGTTTCATTTAAATTTTATGAAATTTTAGTCTAGACGTAATTTAAGTAAATAAATAATATAATTAAAAACGAAAAGAAAAAAGAGAGAAATAAATAACCCTGACCCCAACCTATTTCAATGGAGTTGATGATTTTATTTTATTTAAGTTATTTGAGTGATTAATTTTAAAATCGACTTAATAATTCAAAACTTTATAAAAAAAAGCACACACACAATGAGTAGTTAAAAGTTATAAGAAAAAAACCTAATTTTAAAATTTAAATAATTATCAAACAAAATCAAAAGATTTTTATCAAATAAAACCAAAAGATTTGTATCTAAAACGAGTGACTTTCATTCCAGCAAAAAGAGAAATACATATAAATATATTAATTACAATTCATTTTCGTTCTAAGTTCTAAAATAAACAAATAAATACCAAAACAAACATAGTTCCCAATATGTTGGTTAACACACCCTTTTTTATTCTTTGTTCAAATTTATTTCATAGCTTTCAAACTTTTACAAATCTTAAATTTAATTACTAAAATGAATTTAATTGTTACCAGTATTTGATCAAAATGGAAATTCATATATTTTCGAAAAGCTTTTAAAAACAATAATTTTGAGATTAATTATAGTTATATATATATATATAAAAGGAATAAAATAAATGAGCAGAATTATGGGGTCAAAAAATTCAGCTTCCAATGCATAAAAAGACGAGCGAGCAGCAGAAAGAATCCAATGCTTCTGCTCCTAATTACGCTTCAACAACCAGTTTCATATCCAACGCTCGCTCTCATCCGACGTGTTACTTTCAACGCCCTTGATTTATTAAATCCCACTTGTGATTTTGTCTCCACGTTGGACGGGCAGCATCAGCATCACCACCTTCTGGCCTTTGGTGGCTTTTCGATGTGACACGTATAAGGAATTTCTTGTGGCCCTCTTCCTTAAAGCTTCATCTCTTTTTTTTCAACTTTACACGTGGCTACCTATGACTACTTCTTATTCCTTCTTTACTGTAGTATTGCCCGTACTCGAACACTCCACCTCCACATTCCACCCTTTAATTTATTTTATTTTTCGAAAGATTTAATTTGGAAATCCATATATATATATACAAGTTAAGTTAAGCTTTTATTCACGATTTAATTTATTTCACGTAGTTTTAAATGGTGTAATTTGATATTTATAAATAGATTAAATTTGATGATTATATTACATTATTAGCTGAAAAATTGCATTGGATGACAACAAAATTTAAAGAAAAAAACTGTAAATATGCAGTAATTAGATGATAATTTGACGGTAATATTCTTTTAAATTTGTTAATTTTACAATTTTGAAAACGTAAGTAACATGGATTCTATTATCGTAATTTTTTTTTGCTATTTTTGTAAACTCCTCTTATTGTGTTAAATATGATATTTGATAGGGATAATGATACTTTGAATATTTTTCATTATAGTATGACATTGTTTCGCAATAAATTGTCATGACGTTGTTTTGATTTTCATTTAATAAGTCTTTATATTTTGAAGATAGTTAGTAATTTGTTATATGCACATGGAATTTTGATTACATTCTTATGAACTTGTGTTTTATTTCACCCAAACAAACATGATACATTGGACATAATTGTAATAATAATTCTATTTTATATACTCATGATCATCTTCTTATTTAATATAGAATATTTGATATGTTTTCATTTTACGTGTGATAATTGATTGTGTATAGCTTATTGTATTATAATTTAATATCGAGAATAAAATGATAAATTCTTAGATGAGTAAATATAGTTGGAGGCCATTTCTCACCCTTGATTTTTAAAACCAAACCATTAATTTCAAATTGAATGTAAGTTCAAACAATAAAATCATATTAAAGTTTGAAACTAATCCTAATTCATAAAGGTGAAGTTAACACTTTAGAACCATATGATTCAAAATCAGATCTAGCTCAAATATTCTCCAAATCAAATTTATGATTTAATTTTTTTCAATAAAAATATGATTTGTGTCAATGTGTTCTACTAAAACAAATATATATATGTATATAAATAGTTTTTTTGAAGGTAAGAATGTGTTTGAATTTTAATATTAGAAAAAAAAAAAAGAAGAATCAATGGATAACATTTTATAAGTTATTGAATGCAAATTATTTTATTTTCTTATAATTAATTAGCTGCTCAAAAATCATATGTTTAAAAAAAATAGTAGTGTTTATAGGTTATTATATGGAAAAGTGTAAAGTTTGTGGAGACTAATCATGATCATTAATTAATAATCTAAAAAGAGGAATAGCATTAAATACTAAAAGAAAAAATAAAATTTAGTGGAGGATATAATCTTTATATGTATAGGTCCACCACAAGTTGGTAAATTACAATTCAAAGACTTAATTAATGATAGTTATATTCCCATTAAGAAAAAGTTTAATTTTATATAAATGTGGAAAATGTCACAAATTCTTATATTTTACTTTATACTTTTTGACAAATATAAACCCTTTTTTGTCATTCTTAATCTTATTTTTATTATTCTTTAATTAATTAAGTAGTGAACTTATGGTTGTTGAAGAATTTTTAGGACACTGTAGTATTCATATGACTAATAATGTGATTATTTTCTTTAACAATATTGCTTTCTTCAAAAGTAACTCCAAAATTAGAATCTTCAAATTAATTTTCTAACAAAAATGATTGAAATATTTATTTTAAAAGGTTAGTTTCTTTATTTTTTAAAAAACTATTTTCCCATCTTTTTTTTTGGCCAAAATACTTTCCCTTGTTTATTTGTTTATTATTATTATTATTCAAACTTTTTTATTTACAATATATATTAAATAATATTTACTATTACCAAATTTTAACTTTGATATAGTAGTTGTGTCTCATTCAAACCTCAAAGTCTCGTGTTTGAATCTCGTGACATTTTATCTCAGAGATGGAAGGTTCGATCTTCTATGATTATTGTACTAAAAAATGGAATGAAAGCTTCTAATTTGACTCTCAAAATCACCATCGATCATTGCATAGAAGATTATTAAGTGTAGCTTTGAATGTATGATAAGTGCTACTACCTTTAATGGGTATGCTCGCAGGTGTAAGTGGGATGATATCTTCTTTTGACCTTGTCTGCTATGGAAAGAAAAACACTTTAAAATTTTGATAGTTTGGTTCATGTGATGTTTTAATTAATTTATAAGAGAAAATTGTGATGAGGTAGTTGACATGATTGCAATGGCACTACACTGGGTCTATTTTCCATTAATTCTTCGGTGTTCTGATTTTGTGTGAGTATTTTCTGAAGAAAATGGCATGTTTCCAAACGTTCTAAAATAAACTAAAAATATTTATAATATAATAAAATTTTGTGTTATATAAATTATAGAAATTAATAGTTATCGATAAACTTCTATCAACGTCTATAACTATATACATTGAATTTTACTAATGCTACTAGTGTCTATCATTAATAAAGTATAAAATTTTGTAGATATTTTCACTAAATTTGTCATTTATAATTATTTTTTAAATAATAATAATAATTTCCTTAGCTATTTATTTTAAGAGATACATCTCAAATTTAATAACTAGGGAACTCGTTTAATATTTAAACTTTTTAAGTTCACGTTTTTTCATCTCCGTCACAAAATTAAAAATGTTTACAGTTTTATTCGACATAAAGTGTAAATGAATAATCTATAAATTTAATTCCTAAAATGAAAATTATAAGGACTATATACTAATATTATTTTTGTTAATATTTTCAAAGTAAGCGAGTGATAATGTTGAAGGTTCATCAATGGCATTATCCAAATTGGTGGCCGAAAGTTGGTCGACAAAGTGGTTGAAAATGATGATCGGAGGTTGGCCGACAACGGTCACCGGAGAAGTTGGCAAACAAACTTTCTAAATTAAATTAGATAAAGAAAAAGTAAAAGAGAAAAAAAAGGTGACCCATGGGTTAGGCTTATACTGAAACAAGGGTTAGACTTAGGATGTATATCTCATAACACTCCTCCAGAGATAATTTGGATTGCATATACTGTTTTATGGATATAAACATTAAATGCCTAGTATTTAAATATATGAATTTTAAATAGTATTTGTATATCAACCTAATTAAATGTTTGATTTAACAATTAGTATATATAAAAACCAAAACTAGATGATTATTTAATAAAATAGAAGATAACAAGTAATGTTGTAGATTATTGAATCAATTGAAATATGAACAAATGAATACTATTTTAATTAAATATGATTGAAATTCCCATTTATTTAATAATAAATAAAAATTAATGTATTAGAACCTTTTTTTTTTGTTTGTTTGTTTGTTAACTTATATTAACTAGATAACATAACATAAAATATAAATGGTGAAAATTTATAAGTTCAAATAGTATATTTTAGTTAATAATGAATTAAAATGAAGAGTAATAATTAATTGATATTAAATATTAATGAATGAAACTTCATTAATTTTTCATATACTATAATTAATTAAAATACAAAGAGGCTCAGTCCTTAAATATTAATGTACCAAAAAGCAGTCTACCCCCTCCCTAGTCTATGGTATCCAAAGGATCATCCAAAATAGTTATTGAGTACATACAATCATTTAAAAGTATAAAAATCTTACAATATATGTGTGTATATATATTACATTCACTAAAGTTTTTGATATTAAAATCCTCTTTCCTTATTAGTTAGAGTTAAAAACCCTAAAGTTGATAACATATTGTGGTAAAAGTAGAGTTGCAAAAGAGAATGAAACATCAATAATGGAATGAAGAAAAGGAAAACAAAATACAGATCAAGCCCCAACCCTTCTCCATTATCACCATCATTATACTCTTCTTCTTCTTCTTCTTCCTCATACTCTGTTTCTTTTCTCTCTCTTCCTCTCTCTGGTTTCTGCAGACATTTTTGTCTTTTACTTCCACTCGATCTCCTCTCATAATCTCACCCGCCAAAAAACCCTGCTCCATCTTCCTCTCTTTACCAAATATCCACAAACAAGAACCACACTCACCCATCTGCTTCATTTCCATGGCTTCCTCTGCCCCGCATTTCATCTCTCTCATTTTCACACTCCTCCTCTTACTCCCCACTTCCCGAGCCGCCACATTCACCTTCGTCAACAGATGTGATTTCACCGTCTGGCCCGGCATTCTCGCCAATGCCGGCAACCCCACTCTCGGCACCACCGGTTTCGAACTCCCCAAAGACACTTCCCGTTCTTTCCTTGCCCCCACTGGCTGGTCTGGCCGTTTCTGGGGCAGAACCTCCTGTAACTTCGACGGATCCACTTCTGGATCCTGCCTTACCGGTGACTGCGGCTCCGGCCAACTCGAATGCAATGGCGCCGGAGCAGCCCCACCAGCAACTCTCGCCGAGTTCACTCTCGGAGCCGGCGGGATGGATTTTTACGATGTCAGTCTAGTTGATGGCTATAACCTACCCATGATCGTTGAAGGAACTGGTGGGTCGGGTCAGTGCGCTACCACGGGTTGCTCCACGGATCTGAACCGTCAATGTCCGCCGGAGTTGAGGGTCGGCGAAGGAGATGCGTGCAAGAGCGCGTGTGAAGCGTTTGGGACTGCAGAGTACTGTTGCAGCGGCGCGTACGGTTCACCCAACTCTTGTAAACCGTCGGTGTACTCAGAAATGTTTAAAGCTGCTTGTCCTAAATCGTATAGCTACGCTTACGATGATGCTACGAGTACATTCACTTGTACCGGTGCCGATTACACCATTACATTTTGCCCTTCTTCTCCAAGGTAATCCATACCTTGTTCTAAGTTTCTTCAATTTCCCCTGTTTTTACTGTCATAATATGAGATTACTGATTGATTTAGTTTAGTATGAAATGTTATGGCCCAGATAAATATTAGATCGAAATGATTGAAGGAATTTGCTTTAGCTTTAGCATCTGGGGTTTCTGACACTCTGTTAAATCTTCATTTTGTTTATTTAACTGATAATGGAGGTTTTATATTAATGCCAATCCCATACTGCCAAAGATTCTCTTTCAAGTGATCACTAAAGAATATTTATGCATTTTAATATATTAAAACTTCTGCTTCAACAAAGAACATGACACTAAAATTATATTAACATGTGGGGTCATTCATTCCAACTTGATGCAGCCAAAAATCATCAAGTTTCCCTACTCCAACAACCCCAGATACAACATCACAAGGTTACGGATCTGAAACGGGGATAGAGTCGGAGTCAGGATCGGGATCGGGATCAGGATCAGAGTATGGGATGGGTTATTCAGGAGCATCTGGAACTGATATGTTAGGGAGAGGTGCTAGTACGGGATCGGAGTCGGGGTCAGGATCTGGGGAAGCTATGCTAGCAGATGGGTCATGGTTGGCTGGTTTGGCTATGGGAGATTCAGCTAGAGCAGTTTCTCTTCCATCCATTATATTGTTTTTAGTAACATTTTTAGTCATTTTGAGTTCTCTTTTCTTGTAGCCTTCTTCAGTTTCCTCTCAACTTATGGATTCAGCTTTGTTATGTGAAATTGAGTAAGGAAAGGATCTTCCCCCAGATTGTAAAATGCCATCTTCTTGAACGATTCATTTTCTATTTAGTTTTTGGAAGTGTTTTAGTTCAAGTGTTCTTTTTAGTTTGGGTTTTTGTTATTCCTTTCTAAAGCCATTTTCTCATTATTTTATTTCCCTTTTTGAATGTCTTATAATTAAGCACATTGCTTGTGGTGTGAACAAGTTGACAATGGCTGGTTTTTCTTCTTTTATCAGATAGGATTTCTTGGCCTGTAATGCAAGTTAAAGGTCACAGCTTTGGCTTTTTTTGTGCCTTTCATCTTAGCTAAGGAGAAAAAAAATTGAAAAAAGATGCCACTTTTCAAAGCCCCTTTAGTTCATTTTGATTTAGTGGAATGTGAAAACTTGTTAAGTTGCTGGTTGAATAAACTGGCGGTGGAGAAAAATGAATCACCGAAGTTGGGGATCGAATCTGCTGTGGAAAAAGGTTGAAATTTGGATAAGGGAATAGAATCAACTTGTTAATTTATCCTGTTCGTGTTTTGGAGCAAGAGTCATGTTTCAAAAAAGCTTGCATTGTATTTGTATTTATGTTATTTTTTATATAGTTAACACATTGTTAGTAATCCACGTGAATATCTTCGTCAATTTAACTTTTTTGTTTGTTTGTTTATTTGTCGAACACCTAACAACTTATGAAGCTCTTTTGAACTCTCAAGTGAAACAGTTTATTTTCTGTAGAAATAGTAATCCTTTACTATTCAACTTCAAATTGCAACAGTTTTTCTACAACTGAATGCTGAAGTGTTTAGTTTCATCCCCAACTGAGACAGGGAAAGTTGAAGCAGCACTTCTGTTATCATACTTAACGCTTACTTCATATTCACCCAAAAAGCCATAAAAGCTAAAGGAACCATGGTTATCGGTCCGAGCTTCAATATCTCCAGTTTTCCATTCCTTCAAGAGCTTGTCGACCACATCGCCAGTTGGGAGGTTCTTAAAGTTGGCGTCGGTCAAGCACATTTGGTAGCAACCATTCGGATCCAGCGCCGACCACAACAAAATCCCACCTACAGCAGGGTGTGAGAAACCTTCCCTCAGCACAACTTCCAAATAAGAAGCCTGCAAAGAGAGTTTCATGTCAGATGGAAAGAGGGGGAAAAAATAGAGGGTCAATTGCCCTCCTCTTTCATTTGTCTAATAGTAAGTCAGGTTTGGACTATTTAAGTATCGTCTTTTAGTTGCAGTAAGTTGGACCCCCCAATTTCATTGGATTATTAGTCTAATAATAAGTCTCAATTGAGTTGATAACTCACTCAATCTAGGTCTTCAATTATAATAGTGCCACTTTCCAACTATTATAATCTATCGTTAACTATAATAATACTAATTGAAATCCTTATTTGTTACGTAATTTATCATTTCCTACATATCTTTATCTTCCTCTTTATTATGGCGTCACTATCTTTCATCATGACTAAAAAATAGTCTTCTCACATAACATAGTGTTATCACATACAAAATAGGAAAACTACTAGTTATAATAACCAACTCCATACCCGGATGGCTCCATCAATTTCTTTGTCTTGTTATTCTTTCTACCGATGTTTTAAAAACCCCAAGTTTTGAAAGCTATAAAAAGTAGTTTAGAAAAGTATGTTTTTGTTTTAAGATTTTGATTAAGAATTCAAATGTTTCTTTAAGAGCCGGAAACAAATAAATTTCAAAAACATAAAACTAAAAAGAAAATTGTCATCAAGAAAAGTCTTAAACTTTGAAAGTTGTCTATTAAATCCTTACACGGAAAGAAGTTTCAAGAGACCTTAGGTAACTTGATAAGATTCCAACCGTACATTATTTAAAGATTATGTGAGTGAGGAAAATGCAAGCATAGCTTTGTGTGTTATGTTAAACAAACTAGTCAAACTTATAAACAGCAAATACAACTTTTAAACATTGAAAAAATTGTCACTACCTATGAACATTTCTACTAATGAATGAATGTGTTATGGCAATAGAACTTCTAAAGTACCTGTGTTTCTTGACCCAAAGAATGGCTGATATCAACTTCCGTGAGCCAAATTGGAAGGTTGAGAGTAGCCAATTTGTCTAAGATGGCTCTCATAAGAGGTGGGTTAGGAATAGTGAAATGACCTTCCAATCCAATCCCATCCATTGAAACCCCATTTCTTTTAAGTTCTTTAAGCCTATTAATGTAATTGTCAACAGTTGATTTCACATCACTGCAAGTCTCCACCACATTGAATTCATTCATAAACAATGTAGCCAATGGATCAATCTCGTGTGCTGTTTTATAGAAATGCAATGTTGCATTAGCACCAAGGCTCTTCTCATAGAAATCAAAATGCAGCATTTCATTGCTCACATCCCAATGTATGAACTCATCTTTGTATCTACTTAACAGCCCCTTTATCCGTGAATCGACCGCCGATTTCAGCTCCTCCCCAGTTAGGTTTTGGACCCACAGGGGTGTGTACTTCGGATCCTCCCAGAAGATGTTATGGCCTCTGGCGGTTATTTGATTCGCACGAACAAATTCCAACATTCTATCAGCTGTTGTGTAGTTCAGAACCCCTGGCTTTGGCTCTGTGGCATACCATTTTAGTTCATTTTCAAAAACTGCTGCATTGAATCTCTTCACAAACCAATCCTAGTAATGGGGTTTTGAAACAAATATGAGATATTGTATCATGAAATTCCAACATATTGGTTTACGAAATGGATAAAAAAACGAACACGTTTGCAGATTGTTTAAGTATAATTACCTGATAAGGTAAGTTCCCTATGATGGATTTTGCAATTGCAGATCCAAATGCGAAGTCTTTAGAGATTTGCTTTACATTAATCAATGCTCCTTCCAACCTCCCTCCTTGTTTATCAGAAACGTGAACTGTAACAGCTCGTTTCCTCACCTGTTTCGTTTTGAATTATCGTAATAAAATCGACAAATAAAGAAAACAAGAAAGCATAAATAATAAACATCAATACAAAGGTTTACATGGTTCGATAACAGTGCTACATCCACGTGCAAAGAGACAATAGTTTTATTAACAGAGAGGAATGTCATATAGTACAAAACTAACATTATAGATTTAAAGCAATTCACTTAGCAACCAAAGGAGGATTGATTGTGTCAATAATGCTCTAACTTACACTATTGATTGTGAGTTGTTGATTTACTCTCCACTCTTCTTCTGTAAATGGCTGTAAAGAGGCATTATCTATTGATATATTGGCATCTCCCTCATCAAAAATCTGTAAGAGAAAAAGAATTCAATCAACACCCAATTATAAAGTAAAATTCAAACGTCTTTTGTTCATGTCAAGGAATAGATAATCAAAGATAATCCAAAAACATAAACAATAAAGAATCTACACGGAGATTTAGGTAGTCGCTAACAATGCATTAGTTACATCTACGAGGCATTAGTTACATCTACGAGGAAAGGGTGAGAGCAGTTTGTAGAGATTTCATACAATGCACTATGGATAAGATCGTAAATAAATAACATAAATAAGAATACAACGTAGATTTCAAGGTATTGTAATGATTAATCTTTATTCTCCTCATACCTGAAAGAATAGAATAGAGAAATTTGAAGGCAAGTTCATGAAGAATCCACCTTTGAGAAAAGACCAACAACCATGCTTTGCCAAAACAGTGCCAATGCAATTGTAAGTTTCATTCTCCATCCTGAGGCTTGCTCTTACAACACTTGAAACTGCCCCTCCTAATTTCACCCAACCTATCACCAAACCCCGAAAACACAACAACAAATTGGGCTATGAATTAGCTGAGTTCTCATTTCCAATCCCAAAAGAAGAACAAGAGACCTACTGTTTTTCTTTTTTTATGCAACAACTCTGAAACTGGTATATCGACCTCTAAGAAAGAAAGTCATGCTAATTATTGGCTAGTTAAACGTGAAACTTACTTGAAAAGGAATAATAGGTTCTGGCAGTGAGATTGTGCAAGAGAAATGCAGGTGAATAGATAGCATTTGAAGAGTCTCCAATGGATTGAATACTCAAAGCTTGATTTTTGAGGATTCCTCCATTGTATAGTGGCTTCTCCGGACGTAATTTACACTATTCAAAGAAACCCCATTTGAAAAAAGAGCTCCATTTCATTAACAGAAGAAAAAAGTATCAAATTATAAGAAACAAACATATTGTAATGAAATATTATTACCTCAGTATGAGCTGTGTAATCGTATAAAGGCCCATCTGCCAAAAAAACAAAACAACCCCACAAAAAGAATAAGAAGAAACTTTAAGAACACACAAGATTTTTCCAAAGAAAATGAGAGAAAAATCAGAGATTTGGGAGAGGAGATACCATATGAATGAACAAGAACAAGAAGAAGAGGAAGAAACAGGAAGATGAAAAGGAAAAAAGTAGAGAAGGGATGAAGGTTTCTCATGGTGCAATGAAAAAGAGGGAAAACTGGAGGGTTTTAAAAGAAAAGAAATGGGTAATGGTAGAAATAACTCCAACTAACATTTTCATCTCATATCCAAACTACTGACAAAGTCACAAAGACAAAGACCGAGAAAAACTATTTGAACAAATATTTAAAAAGTGTGTTAATTATGAAAATCGAAAACATATGGGAGCCATTCGTAACAATTTAGAAAAGAAATCACGAGGGGAACAGCGAAGAATCTGTCTGTGGGTAAGCAAAATCTGTACACAAGCTTTTTCTTTAAACAATAGTTCATGTGACTCTTGCCATATAAAGACAGAATTTTTTGCCTTGTTTCTTTGTTCATTAAACTTCTGATTAATATAATGTTAGTCGCATGATTTGCGTTTCTTTTGACGTATTATATAAAAATCTTTGTCTTTCTTCTTCAACGTTCATATGATTTTGTTTAAAGTTAAGTTTTGGTTTAATTGTTATGTTTATATGATGGTTTGTTTTAGTCCATTTCTTATCTTATGCTTTATGCTTAATGTTTAATGTTTAATGTGTGTGATCCTCTTAGAACATCACTCCATCATCATTTGATAAATAAACTCATCCACTCTCTCATTCAATGAATAGGTAAATAGGTGTAGTTTAGTCGTAATTGACATTCACTACTTCTTTTTTGTTGGAGGTTCAAATTCTTCTACCGGATTATTTTACTTAAAGATAAAATTTATTATTGAGAATTAAATTAACCTCAAAATGGACTAGGGATAGTCCTCTAGTAACTTTTCGATAATTTCTTAATAATCTTTCAATAATGGTATAATATCACTTATTACTTGATTTTTTATATTTTTATATTTTTATAAATATTTGAATTTTCTGAACTCTTGATTATCTTGAATTAAATGAATGTTAAGTTGGTTTTAAAAGATTAGTTTGATGGTGGATATTAGGGATTTTAATTTGGATTCAAGGGAAAATTCAATGGATTTTGAATTTAAGATATTAAATATATATATTGAAATATATTTAATTAGAAAAAACTTGATTAATTAATGAGGAAATAGAAATTATTAAATACATGATATATATTTAATTGAAGGAAATCTTGGATAATTAATGAGGTTAAGAGAAAGTATTAAATATGGGGTTTCAAAAATAACAAAATATAGTAAAATTTCCAAATGAGTTTGGAAAGAGGTTAATGAATTTTATTATATTTTTGAATTTTTTGAATTTTTTTTTAGAAAATATGTTAAACTATTTACATAAATAACATAAAAAGAAAAAGGTATCAATTTATATAATTAATAATTTTTATATCATCAATAATAGATTTTTATCAACATTTTTGTTATAGTATCACCAATAATAATAAATATAGGAGTTTTTTCAAAAATAGAAAAAACGCCTAAAGTTTCAAAAACCTATTTATTTTATAATTAAAAATTCACTTGATTAATTAGTATTATTGAGCCCTTAAGTTTAGCCTTTTTTATGTTAATAAAAACAACAAAATCTTGAGAACATAAGTTTTTTTTTAAGTACAATCACAAGGGTTTCCATGTGAACAGTGTTCACCTTTTTTATATTTTATTATATTTTCTTTGTGTGAAGTTCTTAATTATTTGGAAGACTTTTTACAACTAAAAAGTAAAAATTTAATTTAGTGATAGCAATATAGTACTTGATTTTTGTTGTTGCACTTCGTCTTGTATCTCATGTATCTTATACTTGATAATAGTGTTCGCATAACGAAAACACGTTAGTAGACGAGTCGCGAATCACGCTCTCTTTGTGGAAATAATATTCGTTTTCATAATAAAATAATCGAACAAAGGCCTGTATATATAGAAGTGGGGAGGTAGAGGCAACCAACGATCATAAGGTTAAAAGACCAAGTCTTAGCAACAAATATATATACATATATTATTATTATTTTATTTCTCCTCTCCTTGCCACGCTCCATGGAGGACCATGAATGAATGAATGAGTATATGAGGAGACTTCCAATAGCAATGTGGAAATGCAAGTTTTGAATAAAATAATAATAAATATATCTTTGTCAAAATTTTCATTCAACAATATTCTACTCAAATTAGTTAATATTTACGACCACTTCTAAGACTTTCATAATCTCAATTACTTGTGTATTATATCATACTCAATAAATAATAATAAAAAAGTTAACATAACCCTATTTAAAATAATTTTCAAAACAAATTTCATACTACTTAATTCAAATTCTTTTTCAACATCTAAATTTCCTACGATCAAGTAAACATGGTAAGAAACAAAAATTCAAAGAATTATGAAACGTAGTCAAATCGTTGTCGTTTTATATGTACAAAAGAAGAATAAATGAGAAGCAAGGAAGGAAAAACTATAAATATATAAAAATAAGATTTGATTTAAAGAAAAAAAAAAAGAATGATAATTGTTTGGCATAGTGTAGCCCTAAGAGTTGGGGTAGTGTTGTATGTTAGAATGACACCTTTGAAAGATAGGTAGAGAGACAAGGAAATAATAATTAGGTTAATGAAGCCATAAGTTGTCTGGAATCCTATTTCCAAGTGGACAACACTTCAACCCATTTGTTTCTCTTTGACATTGAAAGACACCCAAAAAAAATAAAAAGAAAAACTAAATTGTAGGGTCCAATCGAACTTTTTGTGTTAAAAAAAGTCAATAAATAAAGAAAATAGAAAACGTAAAGTACTTGGAAATCAATACATAAAAATTTACGTGGTTCACTAACAACTGGTTAGCTACATCTACAAGTAGAGAGAGAATGATCGATACTTCTAAAGTTAAAGAGTTAATACACTGTTAAAATCATAAATAACATAAATATGTTAGATAACATATTCAAAACATTCAAACACTCAGTATTATTGTAATTCTAAATTATTTTTTGTTCGTATATACTATAAACTTGTCAGTACCACATTATTTTAAAAAGTACATTGGCGTGACACATTATACCAATTTATGTAAGATGATGGGTCCCAACCCAAATTGCCCATTCCTTTGATGGATGGAGATGGAAGAAGTTTTCAAGTTACAAAGTGGGTTTGGTTTAGTGAAGTGTTGGGAAAGGCAATAGCCAATTGAAGGAGTTTCAATGTTTTTTTAGTGTGGCTCACATGAAATTGTGAATGAATCTCTCTTTGGCAATTGGCATGCCATGTCCTATATATAATTATATACAATATAAAAGGGACCATTCTAAGCAAAAGCATGGGAGAAAATGCTTATATATATATATATATATATATATATATATATATATATATATATGCTAAACTCCACCATTTGTTTCATCAATGTTTTTTTCTTTTTCACTTCATGTTGAAGTTTTCATAATTGCCTTCTCACCATTTTCCCATCCATTCATTCACATGGACCAAAACTTGAGTGGAGATACATTATCACAACTATATACTACATTTCATGCACAAGCCTTTTCCCTCTCTTTTTCACTTTTCACTTTTCCAACCAGGCTGCTCTACAAGTTGTATTACTTAACATTAATGTTAAATAACCAGGATTGTTTTGATGCTTTAAAACAACGTTAAATGATCCACCGTCAAGAACAAAAAAAAGAAAACTCTAAAATTTTAAAAGTGTCAATTGTAAGACTATTATTATTGTTTCATATTAAAAAATATAGAGTAACGCGATTTTTTACGTAAATATTTTCTACAATAATATGATATTTTGTCAACTTGGGGCAGATAAGCTCCAGTGGCTTAATTTTTTGTTTTACCTAAGGAGCCTTATATCAATAGAAATATAGTTCTAAAACTCCATACCAACCCATCTATGTGATCTAACTTTTAAATTATTTCAACATATATCGTTTGTTTTATTACTATAGAAAAGTTTCTAAACATTCTTTCACCACATATGAACTTTTATTTTTAATAATGTGATTTTAAAAAATAATGTCAAAAATAGAGTATGAGAGAAATATTGACAAAAATAAGATAACGAAGTCGTGGACAGAGTTCACAACTTCCATGAGTTGTCACTTACATCACACATTCTTTATTCTTTTTCTTTTTTCTTTATATATAAATATTAAATATCCCAACATCCAATTTTCAATCTTAAAAATATTTTTCCTTATTAAATTAGTGTCATCTTTCCAATTTTAATTTTATTATTTTGTTCATAAGAAAATAATAAAATTGAAATTGAAAAGGTGATGTTACTCGAATAACCCCATTACTCGGACTATTCAACCCATATAATATGAGTTGGATTGGGTTAGTTGAATTGTGGGTTGAGCTGAGTTGAAAATTTTAATTGTTTCGAATTGGATTGGGTCTCGGGTTGTGGTTGAAAATTTTGGTTCAACCCAACCCACCCCAACCCATATTAATAGTATATATATATATATATATATATATATATATATATATATATATATATATATATATATATTTAATGAAAGTAAAGTTATGAGTATTTTGTTAAACGATCGTGTATGAAATTAAACAATCGTAAGGAAAGTTAACCGATTGCGTAAGAAGTAAACAATCGTTTGTAGGTAGAAAACTACATGATCCCGTAAAAGGGTAAACGGCGTTTAGCTTCTAAGTGATCATTGGGTTGAGAATGAAAAATATATAATAATAATACAACCTAACAACACAACCCAACCCAATCAATATTTTACAGGTTGAATTAGGTTGAGTTAAAAAATTAATTCGGGTTGTCAACCTAACCAATCCGAAAATTTGGGTTGGATTGAGAATATATCTCAACTCAACCCAACCTGGTTAGGATATTTAATATATCTGTAAAAAAAAAAAATAATAAAGAATTTGTGATATGTAACAAGTTATAGAAGTTGTGGACCCCATCCACGATTTGTACGTACAACTTATAGACTATTCCATTTAAATTTGAGATTTGAATGAAGATAAAAAAAAAGAAAGAAAGATAGAAAGAAAAACTATCCCTTTCAACCTTTTGTTTTTCTTATTTTATAATTGTGTCATTAAATAACATGGTAATTCATTCCATACATTAATAAAATCAAGTGGTGACTCCATTAGAGGGGTTTTGTTTTGAAGTTTATGTTGTTTTAGTGTAGAATGAAGACAAATTTCCCACCATGACTAACCTTCAATCACCAACTTCGTAGCATAGACTAACGATCATCCTAGTGGACAATTCTAAAGATCATCTCTAAATCTTATTACATCTATCAATCCAATGAAGAACAACTCAACTTAACATATACTTGGATAAAATAACAGTGAATAGTATATAAAACTAATTGTATTACATAATAGTAGTTTAATACACTCATGACTTTACTTTTAGTTTCAGTCAAAAGGCTTTAAATCATTAACAATATTTATTTCCTTTTATGTACTAATCATCATTATTTTATCTAATTCGTGTCACCTTTTCAACACCAACACCAACAACCACAAATGATAACCTATAATTTAATAATATGCTATATTTATAATTTTTTAAAACGTTGTTTTATTCTTAATTATTATTCATTGATGAAACTATCATTTAAAATTTTTCAATAGAATAATATGTGTGTGAAGCCCAACCCAATTGTCAGTTTTTAGAGCCCAAACTTTTGACCCAACTTGGCATTTTCCTTACATTTCAATAGATTTATAATAATACCCACAAAAAAATGTATAAAATTTATTTAAATTAAAGTTTAGTTCTAAAAACTTTCATGGTTTGTATTTGTTTAGTCCTAACCCTTTAAATTTTAAAATTGTAAAATCAATTATAATCTCAATGAAGGAAAATTTTAAATATATATGACGTTTTAATTGTTGTTCTTTAGTGTAAATATGGTTTTTTTTTTTAATAACATCAAAAGAAATAACCCTAAATATTATTATCCTTCCTAATTCTCTTTTGGTTCGTAAATCTTTCATTTCTTATTTTACCAAAAAAACATTTACCTCTTTTACAACTTTTCTTAATATACCAATTTGAACATAAACTTTAACCATTTTAACATATTTTAAACCTCAAACTTAATAACTTGTATTCTCGTGAAATCCAAGATTTTGAAATTACTAAAGTCAAATTTAAAGTTTAAAGAGATAAAATTAGACGTTTAGAGTTGAAGTTTATACTCAATTATTATTAACTTTTTCTTTCTTCAAATGATTATGACTCCATCACATGTCACTCTAAAAAAACATGGTAAAATCAATTGCAATGTATGAATTAAATATGTATTTTATTGTTTAAGAAAAAAATCATGATTAAAAGATTACAAATCTAATTACTCATTACACAACAAGGGTAAATAGATAATTCCAAAACTTGCTTACACAATCTTTAATCACATTGTTTCAAACAATTCAAAAAGAAAAAGAAAAACTATATATATATAATGGAGGATGTCATTGGGTAAAAATTCCCATCAATCCACCAATTAATTATGAAATTGTGCTCACTAAGAGTTATTGCTGTTTACCTTTTTTGATTTCTTGTTGGCTTTAAGTTTGGAATAAAGCTCTTTGGTTCTAAACGCCAACCAAATGTCCAAAACAAACCCAATCACACAAGCCAATGCCATCACAAGAAACACAATTCTATAGCAATGTCCTCCGATGCACGTGTTCCCGCCGCCCTCGGTTGGAGTCGCCTCCATGTCATAGAGGAACCCTGCGAGAAGGCCTGAGAATAGAAAGGAGCCGATCGGGAGGTTGAGGATGAGAATGTTGTAGATGAGACCGTAGTATTTGAGACCGAAGAGTTCAGAGGCAGTGGGGACAGTGACGGAGAGACGAACGCCGTAGCAAATCCCGACAATGACTGAACCGATGTAGAGAGACCCTGGCATCGCCATCGCCATCAAAACGTATCCAACGGTCATTAAAATTTGAGATGCTGCGTTCCATAGAGGCCTTGGAGTGCCTGCTTTCCTGAAATAATAGTCATGAAGATATTGTTACATTTCAATTCACTTTAATTTAAGAATATCTTTCTCCTTCTTTTTCCAAAAAGACTCAACTTTTTAATACAATCAGTTTCAACCATTTAAGATTTGTTGAAAATGAAGGTCTTCTAATTTGACATTTTTTTATAATAAAGTTATTTTTCAAAATGAATAGTCTAAAATTTGAACATGTTTATTTTAATTTCTAAATGTAAAGAAAAAAATTGAAGAATAAAGAAAGGCTTTGTTACTATTTTCCTCTTTAATACTTATCTCAACCAAAGTAGGTATCTCTAGAAAATGTCATTTCAATCTTTTCAAAAAAGTATATCAAAGGTTTGAAAAGAATAAACTTTGTAAAGTTGGACCAAAATGGATATTTTCTATAAAATATATTTTGAAATCTCAAGTTCCCGTTTAAAACAATATTTACAATTCAAAGAACAATACAGAATAAGTTTAAAAAGAAAAGAAAAAAGTTAATATTTTTTATAATTAACTTTAAAAATATTTTTTGGAGTTAAATTTAAATTTAAATTCTAATAGTGATGAAAAATATAGTAATTCTTTCTGATTAAGAATTAAAGATTCCAAGCTCCTAAATACGAAAAATGCATATTTAATTAAAAAAAAGTTCATAGTAAAACATGCAAATCTTGGTGAAATTAAAACAAAACTTAAATTCAATTCAATGCAAAAGTTGGAGTAATAAATCAAAACTATACTCAAGTTTTGTGGGAAAAAAGGTACTATTTCATTTTCATAGTGGTGTATAATATATCTAATTTGAAAATAGAAATAATTAATATCAAAGAAAAAAAGAAGTATTTGTAAGAAAATGAAATTAAAAACATGAATGTAGAAAATATAAAAAATCAAATGAAGACGAAAGTAAAATTGTAAAATATTTTGAAATAGAAATAGAAAATAAACCAAAATCAAAAGCGAGAGAGAGAAAGAGGGGAACTTACTTGAGAAAATGCTCGGAAATTGTACCGGAAAGAATCCGGCCAAAAAATCCCCAAATACTTGTGAGAGAAACGAACATGGATACATCCGCGTAACCCAGAGCCAATCCGATCTGACCCATATTGTTCATCACCGCCAATCCCGTTCCAACTCCACACAAAAACGACACGAACAACACCCAGAAGTCAATCGTTCTCACCGCTTCAAATATCGTATGTTCTTCTCCAATCACCGGCGCTCTCTGTTCTATCACAGCAGTTTCCCCTGCTTCCTCCTTCACCGCCCCTGTTACCACTTCTTCTTTCACTAGCGGCTCCTCCAGATCCAACCGGCTCCGAATCGAGTTCCAGCTCTTGAAAAATGAGTAAATTGGGATAATCAAAGGGGATCCAAGGAGAATCAGAAGCCCAATTGAGTATAATTGGGAGATGAGTCTGCCGGAGTTTTTGACGAAGTCGAAACATAAGAGATAAACGGCGACGACGACAGCAAGAGCGTTGAAGACGGAAAAGTAATTGGATTCTTGTTGGGTATCGGCGGCGGTGATGGTGGTTTGAGTTGGGATTTCGCGGAGGAAGAACATGGCGAAGAGACAGACGGCGAGAGGGACCAAGGAGAGCATGAGGAGGAAAGAAGATGGGTCGGAGGAGAACAAAGCAAAACAGAGATCAGTGAAAATGGCCGTGCTGAGACCGACGTAGCCTTTGAGAATGCCGGAAACTGGGCCGCGATTCTTCCGGAAGTTTCTGATGCATGTTACTAGCACCGCCGTGTTCATCCATGTCGTGCTGTTTCCACCCATACACAAGAAGATGCACATCTGAACAGCACAAACGCCATTTTTTTTTCTTAGTTGAAATGAAGATTTTTAGAAAGAAGAACTAATTAAACTGTTTTTTGCTTAACTGAAATTGGATGATTCTTAGTGTTTCATTCCCAATTTAATAATCATCAAACCATACTTTTCTTGCTAACTGAAACTGAATGTCGATATCTCGTTAAATAAATATATTGCCTAATAATTTAAAAAACATTAAAGAAAGAAAGATTTTCACTCAGTAAAAAGTTTTGAGTCTCTTACTATTGAACTATTTCACTCATTTTAATTTGGTTTCTATATTTCAAACTTTACCAAACTTACATTTCTGAGTATATTGTTTTTGGTGGTAGCCATAAGTTAGTTAATTTTAAAGAACTTTAAATATCATTAGCTAAGGTTGAAGAAGAAAGACGTGTTGCTCATAACATGAAATGAACAAAAACAAAAAGGGAAAAGAGAATTAAAATCTTGAAGAGAAGAAAGATTCAAATATATATTGACCAAATAAATAAATAAAGTTACCTGCCAATAAGGAAGAGGAGAGATCCTTCGACTAACAACAAGCCATTGAGTGCCATACCCAACAAGACCTTCAACAGATCCAATAAGCAAAATCACCCAAGTCGGAAACTTATCACTAGCGATTCCGGCCAGAAGTCCAAACGCTTTCCCAACATCTTTGGCCACGGACAGATTATTGAGTTGAAGTTGGGTTAGATTCATGAGAGATTTCAAGGCGTCCGAGTAATTGGAGAAAGTGTAGTTGTTGCCAGAAATCGCCTGAACCCATACGGCGGACACAAATCCTAGCCATTTTAGCACCGTCATGGACGGCGGCAAGTTTACAGAACCCATTTTAATCTTTTGAAAAACAAAAAGCAGAGAGAGTTTTTTTTCCCTTTGTAATAGAGAGAGATGAATGGTTTTGAATGGCGGAAAGAAGAGATCTTATCGAGTATTTAAATACCCAAAACTGGGATTCTTTAATACTTTTTTGACTTTTATAAAAAAAATTATGTTTCTTTTTTCTTCTCTTCCAGAAATTCTTTCTCTCTCTTTTTCTTTGATTTAAAAATGTGTATTAATTCCATTTCAAATCCAACTCATCATAGATAGTGAACCAAGAACATGCACCATTTTCAAGAAACATGTTTAGAGTTATTACTTTGGTAAATTATAATTTGATCATACCATTCTCCTGAAATAGGAATTATAAGTTAAAGATGGAAATTTTCATCATTTGAGTATTATAATAATTCGTAGCAAAATAAAAGGCATGATAAATGATGCAAAAAGTTTATATACTATCTTTATAAAAGTAATGCATCTTAGATTAAATAAACCTTGACTTTCACCATTTTCGAAAGAACCCTTTTCATAAATAAATGTATTCTAAGTAAAATTAGAGCTCTCATTTAAATTTCTAAATAGATTTATGTATTGAAAAAAATAGTAATTTATATACCATGGAACATTTCCAATTAATTTTAAAATGTCAATGCTTATGTTTTTTTTTTAAAAAATAATACTAACAACAACAAAAATTCAAATATCATTTTGATTCTTAATATTATAAACTTTCTTAATATTTTTAGTATAGATATTATTATCGATTAAAAATCAACCAACAAACTTTAAATAAACTAAATTTAGATACTCGAAAGTTAAAAAGCGTGAAATTGAATAGTAGATGTATCAAAATGTGCTATTTGTTAGTCGTAATCAAGTTAAAGTGTGGAGTATTTAAATTATATTGACCTATATTTAGTTGTGTATTAATGTGTAGGTGTTAGTAAAGCAATGAATATATAGAAAATATGAATAAAAGAGAGAGAATAGAATTGGAGGAAAAATAGAAAAAAGGAAAGTTGGTGATGTATAATAAAGTATAAAAGGGGTTGACCAAGACGTTACTCTCAAGTATTGGAATGTTGAATTATTGGTTAAGCAAAGTTGGATGTGAATTAATTATAATTACGATGATTAGAAAAAGGTAAAGGGTTGCAAGTTGGAAGTTGGAAATAGAGAGGAATGGCTTGCAAGTCGCAAATTGGAAAGGTCTTTGTTAAATTGCGGCAACAAAACGCGGCCTGTGTACACGGTTTCTAATTATCTATGCTTTACAATTTTAAAAACTATTCTTTTATTTTCCTTTAAATCATCATCTTCTTCTTCTTCTTTTACCCTCTAAATAGTTCCATCTTATCTTTAAATTCTTAAAAATGTTTGTTTCCATTGCATTGCCATTCTACCCCATTTTTTCATCTCAAATGTTAGATGTGATTTCATCTATATACAAATTTTTCGGTGTCTTAAGTTTGAGATATCTTGTGATTTTCTCTTTCCTCTTTTTTCTTTTTTTCTTTTAATTCTATCCAATCTTCTTCCCGTTTGCTTCAAGATTCCAGTTTGATTAAAAAAAAGAGCTGAGAAATTTGAGCTTTGAAAAAAAAACCAAATTAGTATTTAATTTGAGTTTATTGGATAATGTTGTAGTAAGACTTCTTGGTTACTAATTGATTTAATCAATATAACGAGAATAATCTAAAGCATAATATAGGAGTTACTTGATCGAGGATAATACATAGACAAATAAATGAAAATACAAAGTTTAGAAACCAAATTTTAATGCGTAAGTTGGTCCCATATTAAAATGGAAAAAAGAAAAGATTGGTGAGGTCAATAACTTGTTTTTCAATGGTGTGGGCAAGGCCTTATCTTGTTAACCCCAATCCGTACACGCCTTCCACCCTTTTTTAACAAAACCTTTCCTTATATCCTATTATTACCATCAAACTTTCCACCTTGGATCATTCATTAATTAATGTTTTTTTTTTAAAAAAAAAAATGGAATTGAGTGTGAATAAAGTGTTCATATTTCTCTAAAATATTATGAGACATGAAGAAAAATGATTGATTGCTCAAATAAAGCACCAACTCAATTTGGAAAAGTATTTCATTCTAAAGGTCATAGGTCATCTATGACTATTGCCCTTTTTCAATTTGGTTTTCTAATACTTCTTTTAACCTTTTAAATCTTGTCTTCATCCATCCAAATCTCACTCATTTTTTTGTACTTTTTAACAACTTTGGTATGTTTTGGTCAATCTATGGTCATCTTTCTTTTCTTCGTTTTAGAATTTAGCACGTTTACGTGTTTAAATTTATTCGTTTTCATTGTTTTATGATAAAATAGAGTCATTTTGATTCATGTCTTTTCTAGAAAATATTGTGATTATTTTAAGTTAAAGAAAATTTTATATAGAATTTATCTTAGTAAAATTAAAAAAAGAAAAAAAAACAATTATTTTTAGAAATTTAAGGACCAAAATAAACGAATAATTGAGTATTAAATATTTATTTATTTTCTTCTTTTTTTGAATATTTAATACGATTTATAAATTACAAATCTATTGAAATATTTACAAACTTTAACAATAATGAATACTTTTATACCACAAACCATCGTATTAATTCTATCTATCAGTATTTATTAACTGATAGAATATAAAGTCATGTTATATTTTTGTAAATATTTTAGTTCATTTTGCTATATATATTAACAATATCAATCTTTATTTGTGAATTTTAATTTTATTTTTGAGTATATATGGGAGTGGTGATTTGAAGCACGAGTTTAATTCAATTTTGTTAAAAGAGAGTTTAATTGGAACTTTAGTCACGATTTCACACTCTTTTCATGTCCATTAGACGTGGTTAGGATGCGTGTTGTATGTGTGTTTTTCTCTCCAGGAAAAGAGTGTACTTTTACTAAAATTTTAATTATTTTATATTTTATTTCACATGTTGAATTAATATTAAGTCCACTAAAATTATTTTATTTTTAAAATTTTTAAATATTATTATTATTATTATTTACTTTTAAAATTGGACCATGCAACTTTTCTTTGTCTTCCAAAGAATTTGATGCAACTTTTCTTTGACATAAATGCCAAATTGTGACATTCTACTTTACTCTTTCCACAAAATAACAAAAACATCAAAATTATTAGTGTATTCACTAGTTACCATGCAAGCACATATAGAAAGAGAGAAAAAAAAAAACCAAAGGCTTGGGGGTATATATTGAATGTGATATTCAATTTATATATGTCTTAATATTGATTCAACAATATTAAAGTTGAATCTACCATTAATTTAAATAGTATAACTTGTTAGACGAAAATATACTAATGTATTGCGAGATGAATAATGAATAGGAAATGCCTTATTCAAATTTGTGTTTATTTTCTCTTTAATTTGGCTTTTAAAATTTCCTAAATTGAGTATAAAGTTTGAATTCAAATTTATGATAATATGCTATTATGATTCACGACTCTACTTTTAAGTCAACAAAATCAAAATACATTTGATTTAAGTTTATCTAATAAAAAATTTAAAAAAAAAAATTGGTTGAAAACTGTATTTTGAAATCAAAATACTTATGGATTTTGACAACTCTTTCTCAATTGTGTATGTCCTACAATTTTATTTCGTTTACTATATACTAAAATATTTTTTAAAACAATATCAAACTGTTATAAATGATGACTGTGAAGTAATAATTTTAAGAAAATGGTCAATAATGTTGGTCATTGTCGAAGTTAGTGAAGACGGTATTCATAATTGAATGAAGTTGGTCGGAAGTTGTTGCCGAACTAACCGAGTAAAAATGAAGCGGATGACTTTTGATAGTTTTAATTAAGAATTATACATAGATTAAACACTAAACACTATCTTTATTTTTTCTAAAAAAACCAATTTTATTTTATAAACTTGATTTCTTTAAAACCTATTTAACGCACTTAGTTTCTAAATTTGAAAAAGCTCACAAATATTACTTAAATAATACAAATGAGTCTATTTACTACAACTTTATTATATATTTACGTTACTAAGGCGATAGATATATATATAGATCATTTTCAATCATTAGAAAAGTTCATGTGAATTCATGCAAAGTAGAAATAATAATTCTTAATTCACAAGTAAACTATATATTAAAGATTAATGAAGAGGAAACTTCCAAGAAATAGGTAAAATTTAGATTTTTTGTTCACTTGTCCTTAAAGTAGAATTTCACAAAAGTGCTTCCTATGGGTTGGTATTGGGATAAATAAATGGAAAAAAGATCAAGAAAGAACAAATTAATGTAGGGTCTCATTACGTAAGGTTGATATTAATGAAGTTGTAAGCTTTTCAAGACATCTAGAAAAAGAAATTAAAAAAGAAACATTTAAAAAAGTAGAATAAAATAAATTTGAAGCACATGCAACCTATTTGCTATGATAAATGTATTTAGTACTAAAATTGATTGGTTCATGACCATTTTAAAACTTTAATTAACTCAAATTATAATAAGTTTACCTTAAAAATAAATAATTGCAATTAACTAAATCATAGAAAAATAGTTTTAATTGCAAAAGTGTTCCATAAATGCAAGACTTACTTTATCAAATTAAAATCATTGTGGTTATTATTGTGATTTGGAGCTTGTTCATTTGAATAATTATTTGAAATTCAATAGATTAATTATTGCAAGCTCTTGCAATTTGACCCATAAGTTGAATGATAGGTAATTTTCATTTTAATATATATTAATTTCATCATTTTTCTTAAATTATTTTTATATTAATTCAACCCACTTTGACCCACTATCTCTCAAGGGTGAAACAGTCTTTTCCACACTCCATTTAACTTTTATCTAAACCCTAAAAAACGACTCCCACTAATATTATTCAAAGTCAGATTAAGAGTACAATACTTTTCTATCTATCATGACCTATGAGAGAAAAATATATATTGATCTTATTTTGTCCTTCTAAATTTGAACTATCTTTCTTTCCAATTTCAACTATGTATGATTTAATGGTTGATATATGTTTGAATAGATATATACATCAATTGCTATGTTATAACTACTTCAAATCCAGAGGATTAGATTCTATATATATAATGTTAGATACAAGTATGATGTAGAACGTAGATACGAAAAATCAATCTAACAATGAACATATATATAGTTGAATGACGACAAGTTCTTTATTCTCATTACAACTATTTGAGTTCAAATGGTTTACACGATGAGATATAACAATGAAATTAGGATAATTATACTCTATGAATTTCGTTTTTCTTTTTTCATTTTCAATTTTCACCAATAATGTATAAAGGGGATAAATTATATATTATTTTAAAACGTTAGGATGAGATTGATTGAGTTAGGATTTTATTATTCTATTATTGAGTTATATATTATTGTATGAATTTTTAAAGGAGAGAGATAGAATTTACTTTTTTCTAGTTGAGTTAGGATGAGATTGATCTTTCCATATCCTATATGTAACGTTGGATTTTATTTGATTGAATCAATCAATAGCTAACTCTTGGATTTATCTAAACTAAATTCCAATTTTATCTTTATATGTATCATTTCCTTATTTTCTTTCCTATTTTTGGTTTATTTTTTCAAAACCCTAGTCAACACAAGAGTTACTAGCTAGTTCTCTCATTTTTAATAATTAACATGATGTATTCTCTCTGTCTATTGCCATGCATTTGTTTTGATTTCTTGGTCCCTTCTCATGCATGCCATGCACCTTTCAACATCATTTTGTCATAAACAAGCATGTTACTTGTACAGTAAACGAAACGCTATCTCTCTCTCCTCTCCTCTCCTCTCATGCTTTATTATTATTCTTGAAAAGTATAGCAGCAACAGTACATATTTTCATTTACTTGATAAAAGAGAAAATTATAACCCCTACACATAAAAAGGAAAAAAAAAAAAACCCACACTTCTTATCTCTTTCCATTCCTTTCTGAAACACACAAGCTAGTACAATAATACATATATATTCACATATTTTTGATAACCGAGAGGAAGAGATCATATTTTGGAAGTTAACAATAATTGGTATTGCTTATCGCATCTACTCCACACAATTTTATTTTGCATGTGCTACCTATAACACTTCATCTTCTTCTTCTTTTCTTCTTCTTATTATTGCAATTTCTTAAATATAATTTACAGTCTGTTCTTTTGTCTTTTTCTATCACAGTTGTTTGTGGTTACATTATGTCCTTTCCGGACACACCCAAGCAAACAAAATTGACGATGTGTACTCCAAACCAAAAAGCAAAAAGCAAAAAGCAAAAAGAAAACACAACCAACATATATATCTTTCATTGCATATCTATTTCTAAGATTCATTTTTATGATTTCTAGAAGTTATGATTCAGGGTACTTAGTTTGATTTTAGTGTTAATGGACTGTTGGCAAGCATGAGTATGAGTGTGTTCTTTTATCGGTTTGATCTTTTGTTTTGATATAATTTTTTGATTTAACAATCTTTTCTATAAGATTTATATGAATTTTGTGGAGTCAAATCGAGTAGAGTTTGATTTAGTTTAATTTAAAAGTTCATATAGAAAGGAGAGTCTAGTTATCACTTTTCGAGTTTTAATTTTACTTAATTTTCTATCTTGGGGGTCCTCTAATAATTAAAATCACTTATAATATTTCTCTCGCATCTTGTTTTTGGTTATGTGTATGACAAGATATGATCGATTGTGATACTCGACATTACTGACTACCAAAGATCGAGCTCAACATTATTTTTTTCGATTACTATTTATAACATATTACTTTGAACACTACAAAAATATAAATTATATATTATTTTAAATCTTATTAACTCTACAAATAAGTGTTTTCATATACAAGTATGTGTTATATTGATGTATATTTACTACAACCGATGACTATAAAACATTTATTATAACCTAATAAAGTCATTGTTGAAGTTAGTTGTCGAATGAGATATATCATAGTAGTTAATTAATTAGTCGCCAAAATTGATCGATGGAGGTGGTTATTGGCCATGTTTCTGTTGAAGTTAGTGGTCTAATGGTTGCCAAAGGGAGCTATCAGATATGGTCACTGGAGTTTAATGTATGAGTACGTTATATTGGTTTCACAAAGTTTGTCATTAGAGATGGTCAAATGAGTTATTAGGTCATCTCAATAATTGCTTTTCCTAGGAGCAGTAGAGTAGAGTAGTAGACAACAACCATACAGGTTATTGAAAGTGAGATTGGATAATTAGTGAGAGTATTATAGTAATTTTACGCACATACAAATTAGGAAGAGATTGACTATTAAACACTCGAGTAAAAAAAAGTTGATTTCTAGAACACCCTAACTTTATTTCAAAAAATCAATTTTTTTAAGTGCTATTTTTTTTTTGGTAGCTTCCAAACATTTTTAACTTTTTCTTTTTCAAAATTAAATGAAAACTAAATCAAATTAAACACACTAGATCTTTTTAAATTGGTACAAGCAATGTGATAAATATTAACTCAATTTATATAAAATTTATACCATCCCTCACTTCAAATCATTTGTCACAAAAAAAAAGTTGTTTTTACATCTAAAACTTTAGTCAAGTTTTAGGGGAAAAAAACTAAAAAAACAATCAAGTCGATGGGCAACGATGAGAACATGGTTTTAAAATTTTCAAAGTTAGAAGATATTTTATTAAAATTAAAATAATGGAAAGTGAGGATCCAAAATCTTCCAAGGGACCAACAATTATTATTTTTTTATAATCAACGTGATCAAATTATATAATTATATTTCTTCTAAAAGTATTATATATATAATTAATACATTTTTTTTTCATTTCTCTCTCTCAAAAGCATTATTGTTGTTATTATTTTAATGTATGATACCTTTTCATAATTAATAGACGATGAAATTTGAAAAGCAAAAGCGTTTTCCATATTGCGGCCTTCCCAAAGTAAAAGATATTTATTTTAAATTCCACCCATAGATTTCTTTTTATTTTTTATTTTCAATATTTTATTTTACTTAATAACAACTTTTTTTTGTTCTTTCTGGACT
The DNA here is from genome assembly GCF_000004075.3 of Cucumis sativus. Lineage (NCBI taxonomy): Eukaryota > Viridiplantae > Streptophyta > Magnoliopsida > Cucurbitales > Cucurbitaceae > Cucumis > Cucumis sativus. Next base: position 13,216,129 of record NC_026656.2, read on the forward strand.
AATCTCTTCCAACTTTGTTTTTCTTTTCCTTTCCCAATTTTCTCTTATTTTTTTTACAACGATGTAATGCGACTAATGTTTCACATCAATTAGGTAAAAGAGAATGATCTTATGTATATAAGTGATGATAACTATTTTCACAGGTATGATACCTAATTCTAAAAATAAAGTAACAAGGATTAAACAAAGTGGACAATATCATACTATTGTAGAGGTATTTGATGTTTTGTTGTCCTAATACTAAAATTTAGATTGAAAATATAGAAAAATGTAAGTTACAGTAGAATAATATTTCTCTATGTCAATTTGAGCTCCAACTCATCTTTTTTCACTAGAAGAAAAACTCTCTACTATGACATTTATTTATTTCACAAAATAGAGGGAGGAAAAAAAAATGTCACAAAAGGAAAAAGAACGCGTTTTTGGCGGGAAAAGACGGAAATTTTCGGAAAATGTTTTTCGCGACAGTTATTTGATGTCATAAAATATAAATAAAATAATAATAAAATAATATATTTAATATAAAAAAAATAATAACTTTTTTAGGGATTTTTAACTTATTCCCTTCTCCCCTTTCCCCTTTCTTTTGTCTTTCTCCCCTTTTGCCTCCCCTTTCTGCTTTCTACCCTTTCTCCCATTTCGCCTCCCCTTTCAGATTTCTTCCCTTTCGCCTCCCAATCTCCGAACTCCTTGAACTCCCTTCTCCAGACGACGACGAGGTCCATCAGACGAACAACCACCGTCGATCTCTAAAAATGCTGTCGATCGTCTTCCAACGTTGTCTGTCACTGCCAATCGTCGCCCACTGTTCATCTTTGGAACCAAGCGCCCGCTGTTGACGTCGGAGACATTTACTAAGGTTAGGTTTTGTTACTGTCTCTAATTCTTCTTCTTCTTCCTTTCCATTTCTTTCTTTTTGTTGTTCTGTCTCTATATTAAAACTTATTTGTTGAAGAACACTAGTTTTGATTGAATTTTTTTAAGGGTAGATTTTGCTTTACCAAAGATATGAACACCAGTCCATATTAAGCCATGAAATTCTTTGATTGTAAAATCTTCACCAAAATTTTCATAATTATTTTTGATGGCGTCATTCCAATTGTTTGTTAGTGCCGATTTCTTTGCAATCTTTAAAATTATTTTCGTTGTGTTTTCAAGAATTTGTGTAGGTTGGTGATGAAACATTTTGGTAGCTTACAATGTGTTTGATGAAATGCCTCAATGAAGCATTTGGTTGATTTTTGATTGATTTTTGTTCGTTCGAATTAGGAAATAACAAGGCCAAAGGAGATGTCATGGCTATGGGCTGAAACCTTTTTCGCCTCTTTGCTTACTTGGAATCTGAATCCGTTCATCGTGTTTTCTCCATCTTCTTGTATCGTTGTACATTGCCGCTTTAACGACGGTGTAATTTTTCGCTAGTGCAATCCGATTTGAGAAAATATATTTTTCTTGGGTTATGCTGATCAATTACGTTTTACGAGGCTTTGATCACGAGGAAATTGGAGCAGGATTGATGAAGAGGAAAAATTTATCTTTATTTTTATGTTATGCTGATTTGTCCTTCTTGATGCTATAATTCTTAGATGTGGTTCTGAAGGAAAAGGAAAAATAGTTTGTGGCTTGAAGCAGTAATTCTTCTATAATGTTTGTATCATTGTGTTCGTGTGCCCGTCTGTGTTTTTGTTTTATAAAAAATATATACTAGCTTCACTAGGCAAAATCAATACTGTACTTGTTTGTTCAAGATATTATTAGACAGAAATGGAAATTTTGAAGTCTCGAAACATAGATTACGAAATATGTCCACTCGAAATTATAATTAGATATAGCCAAAAACTTCATGTAATTAAAACTCTTGAAAAATTTTAAGAAGCTTGAAAGCAATATGTACAAGGTCGTGTGTGGTCAATGTGAGACTTGGTTCAAATCTGTTCAGTTAGTTTTATTTTGCCGTCTTAGAATTACTATGACCTTGTGATATGACTATTGTGGAAATATACTATCAAAGGTATGCTATGGGCGTCAATGTAGAGAGGGCTGAAGATGTTCTCATGCACAAAAATCTTCTCTATATGGCACATATGTGCAATTGACAGTATATTGTGGAAATATACTGTCAAAGGTATGCTATGTTCTCATGCATGATCCTGCTACTCGACCTACAATTGACGTCCGTCTCGTACAGGTAATGTCTATCACGAACTATTGATTATTGCACTAGATTTTCATATTACAGAAGTAATGGAATTTGATGTTACATCTCTCGCTATATATGTGATTAAGTAGTTTTTTAGTGTAATATTAATCTCTCGCTATATATGTGATTATGTCGTAGTTTGTTGTTTTATTTTGTCTGAACAGTATTTTTCATTTAATTTTCCCAGTGTTCTAAAAGTTAACCTTTATACATTCTGTATAAGAATTCTATCTAGTTCTTGTCGACAAAATGCAAATGTAAAAATTGGTCAACTTGCAGGTTCATTCATCTCCTGGCAGGAACTTTGGCAAGTCAGTTAATTGGAGCTTGAAGGAAAAAGTGGACTAGGAGCGGTTTTCTGGTTATGACAGCAATCAATGATTCCTCCATGTCACTTTAATAAGAGTTCAATGGCCCCTTCTGTTCTTAGTCCATCCTCCCCTCCCCCCCCCCCCCCCCCCCCCAAAACTTTTTCTCGGTAAATCGGAAAAGGTTTCGTTATTTTTTTTCTTGGAATTATTTAACATATGTTGCATGTGGATTGGTTAACAATGAAAGATTTATGTATGCCCTTGGTTCTCAAGCACCATCCCAATACTTTCAGGCCAATGCATGAAATTACAATATCAACAATTGACAAGCCGAAATTGCTCAGTCAGGTAGACTCACTCTCTAAATTGTATAATTTTTGTTTTTTACTAGAGCTAAGTAGCTTCTTGTAAAGGAGCATCTTACACACTAGTAGAGAGGGTCATTATTGTTGGAGGAACTAATGTTCTTAGTTAAGCGTTTATGCTTTTGGTAACATTCCCATGTTTGTAGCACAACTATTTGAAGAAAATTAGCTGTAAATACCGAATATGATTTATTGGACTTAGCTAAATTTTTTTATTATATGTGAGACATTCAGAGCAGAAATTACCTTTCAGTTGACGTCCTTACTTTCTGAGATTGGGCTGAATATTCAAGAAGCACATGCTTTTTCAACAACAGATGGCTTTTCCTTGGATGTTTTTGTAGTTGATGGTTGGGTAATTGAGGTAATATAGTCTTCCAAGGCTTTTCTTTCTCATTTTCACACGACATTGAATGGGTTGTGGCAGGATATTGGATATTTTTTCAGTTCAGAATGGTCTTGATCTATTTTTTCTTAAAAAAATATTATTTATACCATCCATGAATTGATTTTTTACATGGAGTGTTGAAATTACAGGATACCAAGCAGCTAAAAGATATACTGGCAGAAGAAATATCAAAGATTCAGGTAGCTGCCAATATTCTTGTTAAAGGTTACATTCCTGAGGATGGTTATACTTCACCTCAGATGTTATTTGAATTCTAACTAGTTGAGTTATATAGAAAAGGCATCCTCTATTCACACATTGGGAAAAAGTAGGGGTAGGTGCAAGATTGAGCCGTTAAATATTTAAAAGTTGACACATTAAAATTTTAATGCCATTGCTCTCCACTGTAGGCTCTGAAGTACTTTTTGATTCCAATGATTTTTCTTTTATACAATAAATATCTATAGGCACAATCATTATTTGACTTTGCAGAGTAGCTAATATCAATTCTAGCTAAGTTATTCCCGGGGTCGCTTTCTTAAGTGTGCTTCCTTTATCTTTTTTATTTTCATTTAATTAACTTTTCATTAGTTTGTTCTCTATTCCAGACCGATATTAAACCAAAATGTTTGACAGGTTATCAAGGTAGCTGATTTTGGTGTTGCTAGAGTGCTAGCTCAATCTGGTGTGATGACTGCTGAAACTGGAACATATCGTTGGATGGCTCCGGAGGTTAGTATCATGCAAATATATACTATTCACCCTATGGACATCAGATGCTGCGTTGGCATTCATGAAAAGTGTAGATATTAGATTTCAACCAATGTGTAATGGATCAGATTTCTATGTACCTCATATTTTCATATTTTCATGGTCATATATGGTACACATTCAGTTTCACACATCTTCCCCTTCATCTTCCCCTTCATCTTCCCCTTCTTCTTCCCCTTCATCTTCATCTTCCCCTTCATCTTCTCTTTCATCTTCATCATCTGCTTCTCTTCATCTTCCCCTTCATCTTCCCCTTCTTCTTCCCCTTCATCTTCCCCTTCATCTTCATCATCTGCTTCTCTTCATCTTCCCCTTCAACTTCCCCTTCATCTTTCCCTTCATCTTCATCTTCCCTTTCATCTTCCCCTTCATTTTCTCCTTCATCTTCATCATCTGCTTCTCTTCATCTTCCCCTTCATCTTCCCCTTCTTCTTCCTCTTCATCTTCCCCTTCATCTTCCCATTATTTTTCCCCTTCATCTTTCCCTTCATCTTCATCTTCCCCTTCATCTTCTCCTTCATCTTCATCATCTGCTTCTCTTCATCTTCCCCTTCATCTTCCCCTTCTTCCTCCCCTTCTTCCTCCCCTTCTTCCTCTTCCTCTTCTTCCTCTTCCTCTTCTTCCTCTTCTTCTTCTTCTGCTCCTCTTCTGCTCCTTCTTCTTCTCCTTCTTCTTCTTCTTCTGCTCCTTCTTCTTTTTCTTCTGCTTCTTCTTCTGCTTCTGCTTCTCCTTCTTCTGCTCCTTCTTCCGCTTCACCTTCTCCTTCTTCTGCTTCATCTTCCTTCTTCATCTTCTCCTTCATCTTCCCCTTCATCTTCTTCTTCTTCATCTTCTCCTTCATCTTTTGCTTCATCTTCTTCTTCTTCTTCTTCTTCTTCATCTTCATCTTCTTCTTCATCTTCTTCTTCTTCTTCTTCTTCATCTTCCTTCTTCATCTTCCCCTTCATCTTCTTCTTCTTCATCTTCTTCTTCATCTTTATCTTCTTCTTCTTCATCTTCTTCTTCATCTTCCTTCTTCATCTTCCCCTTCATCTTCTCCTTCATCTTTTCCTTCATCTTCTCCTTCATCTTCTCCTTCTTCTTCTCCTTCTTCTGCTTCTTCATCATCTGCTCCTTCTTCTTCTGCTTCATCTGCTCCTTCTTCTGCTCCTTCATCTTCCCCTTCATCTTCCCCTTCATCTTCTCCTTCATCTGCGCCTTCATCTGCTCCTTCATCATCTGCTTCTTCTTCTGCTTCATCTGCTCCTTCTTCTTCTTCTCCTTCTTCTTCTCCTCCTTCTTCTCCTCCTTCTTCTCCTCCTCCTTCATCTTCATCATCTGCTTCATCTTCTCCTCCTCCTCCTCCTCCTCCTCCTCCTAAAGGTGTTCAATAATTCGAACAATTTGAACTTACTTGACTCAAGTCCTAAGAAACTTAATTGGATTAGTAAAGCCTTTTTTTTTTTTTTTTTTGTTAGGGTTTGTGTCAATGCAGAAACATCAAAAGAAAACAAAAAAAGTGAACATATATATACTAAAAAAGGAAAAAGGATAACAATGAAAAAAATGAGGAAAAGATGAAAAAGAAAAGAAAACAATAACTTGGTTGCATGACCCAAATATTCAACCCAAATTGAAAGGTTTGGGTTAGAGAGATGGATCTATGTAGTCATGTCTTTTTAGAAGTAGACGTGATCAAACTCATGTTAATCTATCAGTACTTTCTTAAAAATTATAATTAAGGTCAAAAGTTTGTAATAGATAGTACCTCAACTCAATTAGGAGTTTTTTTTTTCTTCTTTTAATACATTAGAATTGAGAGAATTCAAACCACCAACACATTCAAATGTTGGTTGAACTATGTTTTATTTACATCACAAACCCAAATTAGTTTAATAGGAAATTTAAATTTATGTTTAGGGATAATTGGATTGTAATAAATTACAGGTTTTGTGGATTTGAAGGTGGTCATTGTGAGTAGGAGACGCAAAATGTGATCATGGAAAAGAGAGAAAAAAAAAAAACAAAACAATCTAAAAAGATTCAAAATACTTCCCATCTTATCTATTTCATATATCAATTGAAAAAAAAGATGTTTCAATCTTAATTACTTTTGTTGTTCACACAACTAGCTTTTTTGGAACTGGGATGTGATATATAGCACGTTCTCATTTTTCTCGAGGTGGGACTCACTTCTTTTCTATTGGCTCGAGGGACTGGATAAGATACTATTTAAAAAGAGACTACAACAATATAACTAAAAGAGAAAAGAAAAAGAGAACGGATAAGTACGTATAGATTATAAAGATTATAAAAATTAATAAATGAGCCGAGAAACTTTTAAAAATAATATATATGTTATTTTCTAATATTTGTATACATTCCTAAACTTTGTAAACAATCTAAGAATTTCCTCTTTGTAAAAAATTCATCTGAACGTTGTTGGATGAAAAATCAAAATATCTAATTCCCTTTGTTTCATGCTTATTTCAAGCAAGCAAAAAACATTATTAATTCCAGATCACTTAGCTGTAGATTTATATTTTAAGTACAGGTTTGAAATATATTCATAAAGATCAAATGGTAATACAAAGATACAAACATCTACCTAAACAAAAATTATATATTTCAAGTAAGTTTCATCTATTATGTAATCTTCTTTCTTTTATAAGATGCATAAATATTGTTGCTAACTATTTATGTTTATTGTTTCTTGAAAATTAAACAAACAAAAAACTAAAATAGTTCTATATTTTTCCATGTTTTAACGTTATAAATATAATTTAGTGTTTTTAGGTTATATAATAATATAAGAAATATATATATAACATGTATTAAAATATTAAAATATTAAAATAACAATAACTAAAAGTATGCATTCATAGAAAACAAATTATAAGTTTGTTTGATGCAAAGTTAACAATGAAAATATACAACCATTTTCAATCCTTCAACCATTGTCTATATTTGATTTGTGATGATATTGTGATCACTTGAGTCTTTTATCTTAAATGATGTGTTTGACTTAGTTTTACCAATGTTGTAGTTATAAAATAGGAAAATTGTTGTTGATAAAAAAATATTAAAACTATTTACAAAATATTGTAAAAAAAAAACTTAAGTAGATGAGAGTTTAATGAATTTTGCTATATTTTGTAAATAATTTCATTATTTTTTTATTTTAAAAAATGTTGGAAAACTATTAAAAATGGCAAAGCTACTAAAAATCTTTACAAAATATAGTAAAATATCATATTCTATCAACGATCGACACTGATGGACGTTAATAGACATTGATAAAACAATGTCTATTAAATGCACTAATAGACACGGATAGAAATATGGTCTATCATTGAATATAGTATCTGAAAATTTGTTATATTATGTAAATATTTGGATTCATTACGTTAAATTTGAAAATGTCTTTAAAAGTTCGAGAGCAAAAAAAGAAAAAGAAAACGTAGTTATTAAGTGATTAGATCTCACCCACAAATATAAGAGGTGGAGAATCATTTTGAAGAATTTGAAAAAGGAGTTTATGGAATATTCTCGTGATCCCATTGACATATAAACTCTAAACAAAAAGGGAACGGGGGAGGGCCATGAGAGAGAGTGATATAACCTTTAAATTGATGTAGCTTGAATTAGAGGATGAAAGAGATAAAAGAGTTAGATGATGGAAAAGTTAGAATTGAAAGGTTGGACATGGGACCTCTTGAATATGGACAAAGTTTTAAATACACTGTTAGTAAGTTTGTAATCATTCACTCATATTTTGACACGTAATCTGATATGATATATTATTACTTTTCTTCATCCAACGGTTATGATACGAGACGGAGTCTTCACTCGTATTTTTAATATTTATAAGACAACAAACCCAGCTAACAATTTAAAGAAAAAAAAAAACTAAGCTAAGAGCTTTAGTTTTATTTTGTACAACCCTTAACCCTAGCTAGCCAGGGGAGGACCATTACTATTTATTAGAAACAGTTAAAAGTTAGGGAGGTGAAGGACCATCCTAGAGAGAGAGAGAAAAGTACTTTTTTCTCTCTCTCTTCAATTCACCAAATTTGGAGTAGGAGATTCAACCATTAATCGATATATCTTAATAAAAACAGATGAAATTATATATTATCAAAAACGATATATATACACCAGTTTGAATTGTCCACGTTTCAAAATTAGAACGTGACTTATCAATAACAATAGATACGAACTAAGATTAATTAGAAAAAGAGGACCAACATAAAAATGTGTTTTTAAAATGTACTATGTTCACAATGCAAGTGGCAATGGTGTATCATACTTTCATTCTTGCAATTTGGAGAACCACAGTTATTATGATGGATTGAACTCAAGAGTGAGGGGTTGTATCATGCTTTTAAGAGTGACCCATTGCAACATGACAAGTAACAATGGTCTATCATGCTTTCATGCTCAAGAGTGAGGGGTGGGATCATTGGGTGTTGATAAGTGATAGTGGATATTTTGGATTATTATTAAAGAAAAATGGCTCTTGCTTATTGTGAATAGTCACCTATTTTATTCTCTGTTTCTTTATTGTTTACACTTTACACCCTGGCTTGGCTTTTGTCTCACTTTTCAAAAGAAATTTCATTCATTGTAAGCCTACTTTTGTAATTTTTGAAACCATGCCCTAATCATTATAAATTTGAGTAACTCAATTGCTCACTTGCTACTGCCTTTTTCCCTAAAATCCTTTTAATCTTATTCTTTTCTTCCCCATTTTGTATCTTCTCCAATAATTCAACTCTTATTTCTTCCATTTTCACATCCAAAAATCAAACTCCATTCATCAAAATAGATTAAACTAAAGATAATTACAATTGGTAAGAAGACAATATAGTTAGGCTTGAGAGTTATATATTGTCGAGGAGATTAGAAGATGACGATACAAATGTTGGTTAACGAAGTTTGAGTTTTTTACATCTTCAGAAGCTCTTTCGCTCATTAAATGAAAATGGAAGCACTAACCATTGGAAACCCACCAAAAAGATATTATTGGTTCAACATCAATTCGAAAAGTTTGTTCTCAACTGTGAAACTATGAAATCAATACATAAGGTTGAAAAGTTTATTGAGCTTGTCGAGACTGCCACTCTTCTAAATAATCATAATAATCTCATATAGCTAGAGGTCTAAAATATATATCATTAATAAAATCTAAAATTTTGCTATATTTTGTAAATATGTTGAGTCATCTTACAATATTTATAAAAAAAGTTAATTTGAAAAGCATATTAAAAACTAAAATGCAGTCATGTTTAAATTAAAAAAGAAAAAAAAAAAGGTGTTCAAAGGTTGATGAAGAGACTTATTTAACATTTTGAAAGCTTACAAACCTATGCTACTAAGTATAAAGTTGAAAATTTGAAAAGTTAAAAAAGAAATAATAATTTAATAAAAGAAGAAGAAAAGGAAGAAAACATATTGGTAAAGTAGTTGTTGTTTAATCAAATTAAATAAACTAAGTTTGGTAAGATATTTTATTAGAATGATAACGAAATATATTGATATGACATTGATAATTAATATAAAGATAACTACGCCATCTCTTATTCCTTTTCAACTTTAATCCCTTTTTCCTTTTTAATTTCAAAAACGTTTTGTTGTATGACAAAAAAAATAGTTTATAATATCTCTTTCTTGCGTATAGTAAATTTGACAAATATGATTAGTAATTGAGGGTAATTAGACGGTAATCAGTTTTTAAATTTGTTACTTTTGCAATTTATAAAAGGTAGGTGACATGAATTCTATTATCATAATTTTTATTATTATTATTTTTACAAACTTTACTTTAACTATTATTTGTCATTATTTACATTTAGTTTGTTATCTTAGTGGCCTTAATTTGTATTTTGAAAACAAACACTCTTTAATAAAAATATTTTCTTTTATTTTGGGAACGTAGTTAACACATCTTTGAAGGAATCACATAGACGGTTTCAGAAATCATACGTAAGAGGCACTATATAAATAGACGTAGTAGACAATATTCAAATCTAGAATCTTGAGGCTTTGAAGGGAGGACACATTCACTATACCAGAGGTTGAATTTAGTAATAATAAAACATTGTTTAATATATATTATAATATAACAATTCATAATTAATATTAAAATAAAAAAATAAAAATTGTGAAGGAAACACGTGCTGACCTCTTAAATAAATCTGTATGTATATTTCTCTTTATATTTCTATATATTATTTACTTATTGATTTCATAACATAATTTTTTTATTATATAATAAAAAATCTTTGGAAAAAGACAAAATTACAATCTAATCTAATCTAATATTGGATTTGAGATTGACTATGGGACTATTGTTTTTGTTATAATTGGTAAAATAGATTATGATTAATTAAATTAAATTACACATGAGTTAATTACTAGCATTTGCATCAATATTAGTTATTATTATATCTAAAAAAGACAATTTAGTATCTATCAATCAAATACTCGTAATCAATTTCGTTACACTTCACGTTACAAATAAATTTTAGAATAAAATAAAGGTTACTTGCAATTATATTAAAAGCTACGTTAAGATATGAAATGAAACGACTAGAGAGGAGAAAGTGAATAATGTTTATCTGTTGAAATGATGGGCGGTGAATTAATGGCAGGGTAAGTTGGGATTGTTGATTTAGGTCTTAAAACATTTCAATCTCAATTCTCAATCATTATGTAAACCACAAATATAATTTCCCCTACTTATCCTTCTTTCCCTCTCTTCTCTATTCCCTATCATTATTCAACACTTAACATATGAAACAAATAAAAAGAAAATTTTGATGTATAAGTTAGACTAGATAGAGATAAGGGTGGCTTAAAGTCTACATTTTTTTCCTAACTAGGAGTAGGATAAGATAAATTTTCTTTTTAGTCCTTCACATTAAATTTGATTGAATCAATTATTAATCGAAACTTAGACTTATTTGATCTCAATGCACACATATTAAACTATCTATGTGTCTCACTTAGATAATATAGTACATAAAAAAAATTGTTAATTAGTCTAGAAGTTTGTGTCGATATTGATTTTAATTTATTTATACAATAAACAATACATTTGTTATCTTAAAACTAAAAACGAAAAAAGTTACTAAACGATTAAATTTCATTAGTTTCCTTTACTAAACTAATAGAATAGATCGAAGTTAAATGGGTTAATTGTGTTAATGAATAAGATGATACTAAATACCATTTCGAAAGCTAACCATTTTCTCCTTACAATTAGTTTGAATTAAAACAATAATAATAAAAGATTGATTTTATTGGTTTGTATTTAGTGTTCATTTTTCCGAAGGCCTGAAAAAAGATAGAAAAAGAACAAAAACAAAAAAAAATTGAAATAATAGAATTCGTTTTTCAAAATGGAATTAGTGGGAAAACAGGAAAGTTATAGGAAACGGCGTTTTCAAAATTTCCTAAGTAATTTCGGGAAACAAATAAACACCCAAATTCCAACCATTTGTAGTCTAATCTCATATTATTCATTGAAATTAAAGGAAATTCATAAATAAAATTAAAAAAAAAAAACCTTTGAAGACGAAAAGTTTGTACACAACAATATCACATAATTTTAAAAATAGTTTTATTTTATAAGAAAAGAAAAGAAATAGATAATAAATGAAAAAAATGTAGTATGTACAGAACAATTGAAAGGAAAGAAAAAATTGGTATTAAGATCCACTTCATGAAAAGAGAGGGTGAGAAAGAGAATTTGAATTTTAGTTTTCTTCTAAATTTCTAAATTTCTAAAATTAGACACCGACAATTTCTTATAATGGTAGGGTCCTTAAATATAAGTCTTTTTCTAGGTATATTTCTAAGTAATTGCAATGTTAATATTTTTAAAAATAATAATTAAGTGTCTACCAATACTTTAAAAAACTATAAATATGATCAAATCTATTAGTAGACTTCAACAGTTAAATATAAATTTGGTTGTATTTACAAAAAAAGAAAAATACTTTAGTGGTTTAGTTAAATCAAATTCTCATAAACATAAACCATGGGAGAGAAATAAGATACCGTTGATAAATTTTTAGTAAATAGGGTTCAATTTTCACCCTTTTAAAAGTTTATGGGTTGGACTTTTAAAATTGAAAGTTTAAAGGTAAAATTATTAATTCTACCATACTTCAAATTGGCTTTTACAATTTGTGAATAATAATAATAATAGATCTATAGATAGATGCATCTAAAGTTAGTATAAGGGGTTTGTTTAGCAAAAATATCTACACTGTATAGAATAATTTTAAAAACGGAAAATCTCAAAAGTCCACAATGTGAAATAACAAAAATATCATTCGATTAATCGATCACACACGGGCAAAAAGCTTGGTACATGATCGTTTAGATCTTGGTAAACGATCGTTTAATCTATCACTTATTTATTAGTAATCTATCGTTGTCTATCTAGGATATTTAGACAAAGATAGATAGTGATGGTGGTCTATATCTATCTATTTAAGATAGATGATTGATCGTTTAGATATTGGTATAAGATTGTGTAGTGAAAAAAGAATGACACAATATCTGATAATGAAAAAAGAATAAGAAGATGATGCGAAAGATGAGACAAAACAGAAAGAAAAAATTATAGAAGAGGAGATGGAAAAACGTAAACAAGAAAGAATGAGAATATGATAAGGAAAGAGAAATAATAATATGAAAAAGACGCGTAAACATTCAACTTGAGATTTAAAACGAGTCGGACCAAATGTAAATTTTATGAAAATACAACCAGTTTAGTTTTATTTTCTATTACACGTGTGGGAAATATTTTTTTTAGTATAAATAGTGAAGAAGAGGGAGAAGAAAGGTTATGGACCAATAACCACTTGGACCTTTAAAGGCCCAACAACTTGAACAAAAACAAATCTGACCCATATATTAATTTGGAAACTCACATATACCTTTAAAACAAGAAACAAAAATTTAGATGTGGCTAAGCTGTATATATATATATATCTTGAAATTGATAAATTTTAAATGTTACTTTCTTTATCAAATTTTGAGTTTAAGTTTGTGTTAAAATTTTACATTTTTACCCTAAGTTTTCAATAATCTCTACTTTAATCACTTATCATAATTTTCTTTTACAATTGAATTTAATGAAAAGATTTGATCGTGATTATGTTAATTAAAATTTAAATATAATATGGTAGGGACGAAATTAAAATAAATCTAGAAATTCGTAAGTTTTTCTAAATCAAAAGATCAAATTTAAAATAAATTTAAAACTAATGAATAAAAATATAGCCGTATTTTATGTCAATGTATACTTTTGTGATGTTTTTTCTTTTTTAATTAAAAAATCTAGGTCAATTATTTGCTTCAACCAAAGTCATAGAATGATGAAGAAATTAGAGAGTGAAAATTTAAAATCATTCAAAGCGAAATTATAAATTTATGAATCATTTTATGTTATAAAATTTACATTATTATAACTTTAAAATTGAAAAATTAAAATAGGTAAAATTATTGAAAATATTTTATAAAATTATAACAAAAGTTGGATTTTATCATTGATAAACTCTTATAATTAATGTTTAATATTTATGAATATCACTACATACATAATTCAATACTTTCTTTTATATTATTGAGTGTCTCAACTAGTTTATGTGTCAATTGACTAATCTCGTAAGACAATCTTATATCTTATTGTTATTATAATTAATTGTTATTAAATTATCTAATTGTTTTTGTATTATTTGGAAATATTTCTTAAAATCAGGAATCTTCTTTATATAAATTTGTACTAATGCAAAATTTGAATGCATATATACATACATATACACACATACATACATATACCCATATAGACACACATACACATATATATGTACATACATTCTATAGATATTAAACTACTATTGCATGCGATTTGGTATATCAAAATATTTATGTAAGCATCACTCCCTATTAAGTGTATAAGATATTTTCTTAATTAATTTTCTTTATTTAACTAAATATTAAAATGTGTGTATATATATATAATAGAGTTAGTATAATTGCATGCAATTTGTATACATTAGAAAAGAAAAAAATGGAGCAGTCGAAGAAGCCATGGTCGATTACAGAGACACTAGATGGAAGCAAAGAATTGGGTCTAAAGTTGGATGCTGCAGAGATGTTATTTGAATCCTCGTTTCTTCTTAACTATTTTCCAGAACAGAGTGGGAAAGCAAAAATCACCATGTTTGACGTGGTTTCAGAGAAAAGTTTTAAAGCAACAATGGAAAGGAAAAGCGCTTCAAACCAATTTCTTATTACGTGGAAAAAAGACTTCGTAAAAAACATAAACTATAAGAGTGGAGATGAAATTTTATTGTATTGGGAACCTCAAATCAAAAGTCTATGTTTTGAGATTGTAAGGTGTTCCGCTCTTAGAACTTATCCACAAATGTCCGGTCAATACCATTCGTATAATTATCGTTCCTAGAACAAATATAGCACAATAAAATAATAATAATTATTATTATTATTATATTTTTTAATTATTGTTTTAAGTAAAAAAGAATAATATTTTTTATATTACTTAATTCTAATTAAGTAGTTTGTTTTTATGGAATTTTTTCTTTCAAACAATTATACCGTCCAAAGTTAGTTTGATCAACATTTATCTAAAAACAAATATAAACCAAACATTAGAATTTTCTTTAACTAAATATATATTGTATGGGTGTTAATTTAAATATTAAACTATTGTCCTTTGTAAATGTATAAAATATTTTATTAATTATTTCTCTTTATACTATCCTTATGTATAGAGAATAGAGTCGATATTGCATGCAATTTGTATACATAGGGGGGAAAAAATAGAACAAAACAGCCTAAATGAACAATTATAGAGACACTAGACAGAAGCACAAGTTTGGGTGTAAGGTTGGATGGTGAAGAAATGTTATCTAAAGCACCTTTTCTTTTTAACTGTTTTGAAAAACTGCATGAGAGAGCAACAAGTGCAAATATCATCATGTTTGATGTGGTTTCAAAACAAAATTTTAAAGCAATCATAGAAAGGCAAAACACTTCTAACCAATTTCATTTCTTATTGAGTGTGATGAATTACTTTGTCAAAAACATGAACTATAAGAATGGAGATGAAATTTTGTTGTATTGGGAACCTTAGATCAACGGTCTATGTTTTAGGATTATGAAGTGTTCAACTCTTAAAACTTATCCACAAATGTCTTCTGGTCAATATCGTTTGTAGAACAAAATTAACAAATTAAACAATAATAATAATTAAACTTTATATGTGTGTAAGTGTATTACAAATATGTACGTTTGTTATGCACTTTAAATTACTTCAAATTTGAAAATATACTATCTCTTTTTTTCATGAAAATTATTATTAAAAAGTAAGTGAAACCAAAAATTGCATTGTTTAACCTTTTAAGTTTAAATTTAGTTTATAATACATAAAATTGGGCATTTGAAAAATAAAGCAATAAGAATATAGTAAATTTACATTTTTATGAATTTTATTTAATTTTAATGATAAAAGGATCAAAACGAAATTAATTTTTTTATTGCAAAATATCATATGAAATGAAACATGAAGAAATTCCTCAAAATTAGTATCCAAAATATTTTCCCAATCAACTTTTGCCATGTAGTTTATTGTTATTGAGTTCTCTTATTGTTCTTAATATTATTTGAAAACCTTAAAATCAATGTATATTCGAAATAGTTTATTTTAGAAAAATGTTTGATTTCTAAGGATCTTGTTTTTCATAATGAACAAAATGAGAGGCATTCATAAAATAAATTGAAGAAAAATTTAAAAACTTCTATTATTTATACAATTGATATTTAACTAATCTTCAATCATAATCAAAAGTTGCATTTCAAAGTCCATTAATTTAAAATTTTCATTCGTTTTAGTAGCATTAGCAAGTCCAAATCAAAGAATTCGTCTAAACATAATAACTCTAATTGTTATATGTAGCCTAACGTTACATCAAGTTTACTAAAACTTTGATGTGTTTTAGTATTGAAATTAAAATTTATAATTTTTGTTCACATTTATAAAAGTTGATTAACGAAGGGGAAAAAATAAAGTTAGAGTTTGGAGTCGTCTTATCTTCTCTCTTTCTCGTACAACTAACTCTCCACTACATTGCTACTGAGTTCCTGCTCCCATCGACAACTAACATTTTCATTTGCATTTCCTACTTTTTCAATCAAATTACTTGAAACTGGTGAATCGAGATCCACCATGGAGTTCCAAACTTTCAAGTTTGGGGTACGATTTTTTACACTAAAAGTTTAAGAGTTTGATTATTAGAATTGAAAGTTTAGAGGTGAAATTGTTACCACCACCATACTTCAAGGTGGTTTTTACAATTTGTAAATAATAATAAATAGATGCATCCAAAGTTAGTGTAAGGGGTTTTTTTAAAAGTAGAACAAAATGCAAAAATATTTACACGGTAAAGAATAATTTTAAAAATGAAAAAAGCTCAAAAACCTACAACGTGAAATAAAAAAATGTTCCTCAATTAATCAACCACACATACGCGTGAAAGCGAAAAGCTTTGAACACGATCATTCAAATATTGGTACATGATCATTTAGATCTCTGTAAAACAATCTTGTATCAAACTTAAACAATCTTGTACCAAGATCATTTAGATATTAGTACATAATCATTTAAATCTTAGTAAGCGGTTGTTTAGATCTATCAATCAATAAGTCTCTGATAGATAATTACCTATCTTTGTCTATCTAAAATATTTAGACAAAGACAGATAGTGATAGTGGTCTATCTCTATCTATTTGAGATAGATGATTTATTGTTTAGATTTTGGTATACTATTGTGTGAAAAAAGAAAAAAAAATACACAATACCTAATAATGAAAAAAGAATAAGAAGATTATGCCAAAAATGAGAAATAAAAAATAAGGAAAAAAATATAGAAAAGAAGATGAAGAAATCGTAAACAATAAAACGTGAGAATATGAAGAAGTAATAATATAAAGAAGATGAACAAACATTCAACTTGAAATTCAAAACCAACTATGGATGAATACGAAATTTATGAATGATTTTATTTTTTTTATCGAAATATTTGTTTAGGATAAACAATGAAGAAGAGGCACATGAAGGGTTATGGTCCAATAACCACTTGGTCCTTTAAAGGCCCAACAACTTGCACAACCAATTACTCTTGGGCTTCGATCCAAATCTCACCCACATATCAATTTGAAAATTATTGTCACATAAACCTAATTTATATATAAAAACAAAACAAAAACTTAGATGTTATTAGTTAATTTAAGTTTTAAATGTTACTTTAGTTTTCGTTTGGTTTGTTGGTTCTAAAATTAGTTTTCACTAATCTTCATGTTTATTAGTTAATTTGCCTTAATTATTTGTTAATTAATTTAAAGGAATTAAATGAAGTATACTTAAATAGTCACATAATTTTTATTAGATACAATTGAATTTAATGGAAAGATTTCATCATGATTATGTTTAACACGTTAATCAAAATTTAATACCTAAAGGTAAAAGTGTAAAATATAAAATAGGAGGGATGAAACTAAAATTAATCTCCAATTCAAACATAAAAATGTAAAATTTTTCAAATCAAAGTATAAACCAACATTAATATTTTTTTTTTTTTTTGAGATCTTATGAGAATTTTATTTAAGTAAATATTTATGTAAACTAATATGGCATGTGATTTGATATATCAAAATATTTATGTAAAAATCACGCGTATAAGTGTATAAAATATCTCCTTAATTATTTCTCTTTATTATTCTTATTTAGCGAAATATTAAAATGTGTATATATATAGAGAATAGAGTTAGCATAGTTGCATGCAATTTGTATACATAGCAAAAGAAAAAAATGGAGCAGCCAAAGAAGCCATGGTCGATTACAGAGACATTAGATGGAAGCAAAGAATTGGGTCTAAAGTTGGATGCTGCAGAGATGTTATTTGAATCATCGTTTCTTCTTAACTATTTTCCAGAACAGACTGGAAAAGCAAAAATCACCATGTTTGACGTGGTTTCAGAGAAAAGTTTTAAAGCAACCATGGAAAGAAAAAGCGCTTCTAACCAATTTCTTATTACGTGGAAAAAAGACTTCGTAAAAAACATAAACTACAAGAATGGAGATGAAATTTTGTTGTATTGGGAACCTCAGATCAAAAGTCTATGTTTTGAGATTGTAAAGTGTTCCGCTCTTAGAACTTATCCACAAATGTCCGGTCAATACCGTTCCTATAATTATAGTTCCTAAAATAAATTTAGCACATTCAAATAATAATAATAATTAAACTTTATATCTGTAAGTGTGTTATAAAGGTTGTTATATTGCTCGTAAAATCTTGATGTTCAAAAACTATTTTGGTACAATTTGTTCAATTTTAGGATTTTAGGTCACAAATTTTGTAAAATTGTTATCTTTTAGCACTTTAATTTATTTAAAATTTGAAAAACTAGAACTTTTCATGAAAATTATTATTTATTTTCAATCAATTTCAACAGTAAAAAAAATATTTATCTAAATTTAAGGTTTATTGAAATTAGAAAGATTAAATTTGAAGAAAGGGAATTGATAGGATTTTAACCTAAAAAAATGAATTTGGAACAAAAAAAACTTAGTTAAACTAATAAAATGAACCTTTTAAGTTTTAATTTAATTTAGAATATATAAAATTGGCCATTTGAAAAATAAAGCAATGAGAATATAGCAAATTTACCATTTTTATGAAATTTAAATAATTACAATGAACCAAACAAAATGAAAAACTTTATAAGATTTATACTATAGATATTCATGTGAAAAGTTATATTTGAAAGTCCATTTATTTAAAAATTTCATTCCTTTACTCCTATATGAATAAGTTAGACCCAAATTTATATTTAACATTGTATATTTTAGGAGAAGATGGAGTCCAAAAACTAGTAGGAAGCTAAGCCAAAAGATCATAGTGAACTAAGGTCTAAATTGGAGATGATATAATGAAAATTTGTATATAATGAATCTTACAAATGAAAGAACTGATATTGGAGATGATGATGTGAAATGAAAATTTACACAAAAAGTAAAAGTACCAAACTTATAAATTATTCACATTTATTAAATTTGATTAACAAAGTGAAAGAAAAATAAAGCTGAGTTTGGAGTCGACTCATCGTCTCTCTTTCTCCTACTACTCACTCTCCACCGCATTGCTACCCAGTTCCCGTTCCCGCCGGTGACTCACATTTTCATTTGCATTTCCTACTTTTTCAATCAATTTACTTGAAACCGCTGAATCCAGATCCGCCATGGACTTCCGGCTATGAGAAAATTTGTGAGCTTGAAGAAGGAAGACACAGTTTGAGAGCCACGTTAACGATGCCTCGAGGATTCTCTTTGTTGTATCAACCACGATGCCTCCTTCTCTTCATCGTCTTTCTCATTTTCCTCGTTTTCGTGCTCTTCACTCACAATCAAGTACGTTTTCTTCCCTTTTGAGGATTCGTATTCCTGATTCTGTTTCGGATCTGATTGCCAATAATTTTACTGTAAATGGTAGCTTTACTTGTACTTTTATTCGTGTCCATTGTGTAATTATATGCCATTTTTTTGTTTCTTGGAGTTCGTTGTGAGGTGGATTCGTTTCGACTCAATGTAATTCTTGTATGGGGGGTTCGCTGTGTCTTAGTTCCCGATTATTTCTTTATTGGCTTTATCGGTGAACGTGTGAATTAGGCTTCCATTGAGCTGCTCATTGACCCAATCTCTGGTTTTCTCTTCTGTACGATCCGTGTCAATTTTGTTGCCAATCCACTTGGTTAAACCAAAACTTGTACGTGAGCTTCTGGCTTTTTCAACTTAGTTGGATCATAAGTTCATACATTGAACTTCAGAACATGGTATTGGAGGTTGTGTTGTGGCGATTATCCTGCTGTTTAGGCATTTACTCAAGGCCCTGTAGACATGATTTTCATTGATTTGCAGCTATGTTGTTATCTTGCGTTCAGTGGTTCGGGTCTTTCATTCTGATGAGGACTGAGTTCGGGTTTTGTTAGTGTTGGGAAGGGATCTTTTTTTGGAGGGTTTTATTTAAGTCTTTTGTTCTTTTTTTGATAAGTAATAAAATAACACAAAGTTCGTTCATCTTGGTACGGTTTCCATTTTGCATTTCTTGGACTTATGGCTTAGAAGAGTTATTGGGATAAAGAAGTTCATTTAGTATTTTGTTTCTGGTAATCCAATTCCCTTGGAATACACTGTTTTGGTTATGGTATGCATGATTGTTAAAAACCGATGATAGGTGTTTCATGTTTCCCTATGATGGTTTGGTTGGACATGCTAGTTTAGGGAAATAGCTTTTTTGGAAATTGGGATGCATAAAATTGGAATTTGCGAGGCTTCTTTGTTATTTTGATCCTGTGGAATATGATCATCTCTTTACTTCAAACAAAAAATATACTTAGCCTTACGCTGTAATTAATTTATTTATCTACATATTTTCTGTCATGTAAATTCTAGAGGGAAGAGAAACAAGAAGAAGAGCTGGAAATTACTCACAGGGTTTTCTTGGATGTTGATATTGAAGAACAGAGATTAGGTAAACTCCCTTTGCCTACACTTTACTTTTTTCCTACGTATAGAATTATTGTCAAATGGTAAGGCAGGGTACCGCTGTCGTCTCTTGTGAGTATAACTGGATTTGAACTTGAGCCATGGAAGCTCACATTATATGAAGTTTTTGTTTGTAAAAGGAAACACTCAAGCTTTATTGCTTGGATTTTTAAATTCCTCAACCATTTGATCTTTTGCCCTCCTTCAATTCTTGTTTGACATTTCTAAATCCTTTCTTTCTTCTCTCTTTGTAGGTAGAATCGTGATTGGATTATATGGGCAGGTTGTACCCAAAACTGTAGGTATGTGCTTCCATCACTGTATAATTGATTTAAACCGAATGGAGCCTTATGCTTGCTCTATTATCTCTCAGTTTATTGTTGAACCAAACGCATGTTCATGAACGTGCATACACTTTGAACAATGTACTAGTACCCACTATGTTAGATTTTCAATGCCTTCAATCAAACTGATTTTTTCAGTGGAATCAAGATCTTGCCTTGACTTCCACCTTATGTGGAAAAGGGTAAATTGAACTCAAAGTTCTACTTCTCAGTTTTTAAGTTGCATGGCCAAGGTAGAAAAGGTTTCAAGTTCAACAAGCAGTAAGTTCTTCACCATGCTCCTTGAGGATGTATTCAGTTACCTTGAAACTGAAGAGTAGTCTTGGAAGTGTGACTAGAACTTATGGATGCTTTGCCTTATTTCCACTTGTCTTTTGCCAATATTCTTGGTGGGTGATTGTTTATTGATTGTATTCTGCAATGGAATTCTCAAGTCTCCAGTTTGAACTTGCAATATGCCTAATTCTAACTTGTGTTCTTCTCTGCAGAAAATTTCAGGGCTCTGTGCACAGGTATGATCAATCTTGTATTCCTTACCTTCTACCTAATTTAGTTTTCTCATTTTCTGACTTGCTCTAAAATTCTAAATACAGGGGAGAATGGTAAAACTACAAGTGGAAAAGCACTCCATTATAAAGGAACACTGTTCCACCGTATCGTATCTGGTTTCGTGATTCAAGGTGGTGATATTTTATATGGTGATGGAAAAGGATATGAATCAATTTATGGTGGTACATTTGCTGATGAGAACTTCAGAATAAAACATTCACATGCAGGTCTTGAGCCCCAGGCTTTCAAATGGCCTGTTAACTTCATTCTTAGTTTGTTGACTCAATAGTTTCACATCTTCATTATTAATGGATATCTTGTTACACAGGTGTTGTCTCCATGGTAAACTCAGGACCTGATTCAAATGGCTCACAATTTTTCATTACCACTATTAAGTCCAGCTGGTACTATTTTCTATCCAAATATTATTTGATGATTTTCAACTGTTGGAAATGAGAGTATTGAATATAACTTTTTTTATTTTTTATTTTTGAAGAGTTCCTATGTATTAGAAAACGAAAGTTGAATTTGAACTAATAATATGGTTTGAGATCCAGATGCTTGGTCAATGGTAAAGTGTCCTAGATGATGCAAGCTGTCGTATATGTACACTTTTCAGGTTAGATGGAGAGCACGTCGTCTTTGGCAAGGTTATCCAAGGAATGGACTACGTATATGCAATTGAAGGCGGAGCAGGAACCTATAGCGGGAAACCTAGAAAGAAGGTTACCATTGCTGACAGTGGAGAGATACCCAAGAGCAAGTGGGATGAGGAAGCATGAACGTGGTTGCTATTAACAACAGAAAATTTTCGTTTATTAATTCTTTTTTCCTTTTATGGTTTTCAAGTTTCTTTTGATACGCCCCTAATGTCTACTTGTATGTATAAACAATATTATAGAAGTCATGTTGAACCCAAGGTACAAGAGATTTAGACTCTCTTAGATGTATGTAGCATTCATCAATCCAAGTTTTATCAAGCTTAAGGTTTTGTAGTCCACTGATGTTGTAGTTTGATTTTTCTCTGCAGCAATATTGCTTAAATGATTAATCTACAAGACAAAAGTACCATCTAAACCTAGAGAACTTACCCTGAAATTATTCCCTTTCTTTTGTTGTTTGAGGTATACGTATATCTATTTTCTGGATGATTTGGAATATTGTTGAAGGTATAAATATTTGTTGAGTGCAGTTCAAGCGCTCATTTGCAAGCGCTATCATAAAAGTTTAAATATTATACTCGGAGCTGAAAGAAGAAGAAATTGGAACTTCGAGACTTTTTCTTTTGTACAACAGACAATGAAACTTCAGAAATGCTGGAACTAAAATATTTATTCTGTAGAACAACACAAACTACAAACACTGTTCACTTAGTTCAAGCTTACAACAAACTCCTTGGAAGTACTCTAACTTCCTGAAATATGGAGTTTATGATAAACTACCTCGGAACTTGCAAGCTATTTTGAGTTCTTCAGGTGGTTTCTCACCAGCAAATCCACTGTCAACCCAAGCAGAGTAGCCTCCTCCCATGTTATTCACATGCTCGAAGCCCTGAAATTTCTCACTAAATCTCATTATTACTTATCCTTTTCTTTTGCAGGTCTAGTCAACCTTGCAAATTAGTTCTAGCATCTCAAATCTTACCGCGTTAAGAAGATCGACGCAAGCACGAAGGCCTCTACCACCTCTGTTGCAATTCTGCACAAATAGGTAAATATTTTGCAATTTGTTTCAATATTACTTTTAAATCTGCATTGGGATATAAAAGTAGCAACACCGAGGAATAGTTTTTCTTCTTACCACCACTATATGATCTTCCTTCTTTAATATGGATGTAACTTGTGCTAGAAAGTCGGGATTCTTTACTTGACCTGTTTATTAGCAAACTGTCAGATTCTATAGGATCAAACATACGAGAGTTGATCTAAGAAAATGCATCTAGGTCAATGCTTAGCAGTGAAAACATCCTAAAACTGTAGAGTTTAGTTACTTTTAGAACAAAATCATACAGGGACAGCTGGTTATTACCTTCTGGGGTGAAGAACACGTAGGGAACATTTAGTGCATTCTCAACATGGCCTTTGTTATACTCTTCAACTGTCCTGCAACCAAAACCATCTCTTCAGTTATTTAGCTTCATTACCTTTGATTATATATATTTATATATAAGCCGACCTAACATCCAAACAGAGGCGACCCTTTTCTAAGAGATCTTTGGCAACTTGAACATCGACTGTCCTGCAGATTGGGAGTGAATAAATGAGTTAATTTCAAACTCTTTTTTTGCATAGTAAATGTGAGGTTACATTCCTACGAGTTAAGGAAATGGCAACATGGTTGATAAGATTAACCTCTCCATCTTTTGAAAGAGCAAAGAGATTCTTTGTTTCGGCTTTTCCTCTTCCTTGTTAGATTGGATCCATTCCTTAAGAACCAAAAGATTTTATAAATGATCAAGATTGTAAAATGCAAGCTTTTGGTTGACTTTGATCATTTCAAGTTATGCTGAATTCATAATGTAATTATTGATTAAAATTCTTGAATGTTTAATTAACAAATAGGCTTAAATTTTCATTTTCATCACCATTTGTATATATATATATATAATATTAACGATCGGTTCTAAATTATTTTCATGATTGGACTTTACGTATCTGACTTTTGGTTCTTTTTTTAAGGAGAAAACGATAAGTTTTTATATGGTTAGTTTGTTGGTCAACCATTGATTATCCTTGAAGTTCATTGTTGGAAACAATTGAATTTTGATAGTGAATTTGTTAGATTGTATCCCTTTCATTTGTCTTTTCTCGTGGGCTATTCCTGCCTTCATCCCATAAAGAAATGGAGGAAGAAATGGAAGCATGGATGGAGACGGAGATGGAGACGGAGACGGAGATCATTCAAAGTGAATCTCTTGTTGATCTTGATTATAAAACTACTCTTTTAAAACTTTTGTATTAGAGAGTATAGAAAGGAACACACTTATATAGTTAGCACACTCAAGTTTAAAGTGTTTTTAACTTAAACGATTTAAAAATTAATGGCGTAATTTCTTTTAGAGTGCTTGAATCTCGTTGATTCATTGAACTTTTTTGGTGAAGGATAATTACACTTCTAATATTTTGTCAAAAACTCAACAATCTTTACACGCTGTAATACCTACGTTAGTACATGAAATGTTTAATTTAGCTAAGCCCATAAAAATACTCTCATTTAGTTTAAGGTGGTTGAAATTGAATCTTTATAATATCCTTCCTTCGACAGTGGCTTCTGTTGCATGTAATTGTGGCGATGTTAGAGTAATTTACTATGATTGAGGCTACAAGAACATCTTACCACACACAACTCAATTATTCTTCGACCCAAAACTCAAGCCTCGTTTCACCAACCATCAACATTTCCTACAACATTTCCTACAGATGTATGATTTTAAATGTATTGCATGGTGTAGTTGTCTAACATTAAGGTGTCTTGTGAATATCAAAGCTCCAATTGTCTTAGTTTGA
Organism: Cucumis sativus; assembly: GCF_000004075.3. Taxonomy (NCBI): domain Eukaryota; kingdom Viridiplantae; phylum Streptophyta; class Magnoliopsida; order Cucurbitales; family Cucurbitaceae; genus Cucumis; species Cucumis sativus. The sequence continues at coordinate 13,241,181 of NC_026656.2, forward strand.
ATATTCCTATTTGCCACATCTCCATATATTACAAAGTCAAATAAACATTGAATAATTTGCAATTATGATACATACCTGAGTTTTAATTTTTTCATAATTGAGATTTATTAGCTCTTTTTTTTTTTTTTTTCTTTTTGCAATAATAAAAGTTTCCAAAAATAATTCACTCTCTTATAATAACCTTTTTTTGGTACAACTTCATATTTTAATTCTTTTTACTAATTAATATTTTTTAGATTAAATTGCAGGTTAAACACATAATTAAAAATTATGAAATCTATTGTACACCGACAACAAAAAAAACCATTACTTACATGTTAAAAACAAACTTAATCACAAACTTGTAATATTTCTTTAATTGTAATAAGACTCATTGTCCACGGATACAAGTATCAGTTAAGTTTATGTTGACGTAAATCTGTAATTTAATATTATTAAAATAATCCATACAAACATTTTTAGATTTTGAATCTAATTATTATTTGAAATATTGTCCGTTTAGTCTCAAGTAGAGTTTCGTTTTAATTTAAAAATGTAACAATTTTAAGTTAGAATGGATCTAGATACTCTAATTTTTACTAAAGAGCAACTTTAGATCCACATTTTAAAGAACTTTGAATTCTAAATGGTGAGATCTACTTATTAACTTTTAAAAAAACAATTAGAATAATAATAATTTGTTTAGTATCTCCATTTTTCACCAATGTTAAAATTAATTTTATAACTTTTACTTCATAATTATTTTAAATTGTAAAACCTATGTTTTTAAATTGTAAAACCTAAGTTGAAACAATTTTAAAATTCAAATACACAATCGAAACTTTCGAAAAATTATTTTTCCTTTTTAGTAATTTACTCTGTTTTGAAATATTAGGATTTTGAGAGATTTCAATTAATAACAAATTGTAAATAAATTTTGTTGTTTTGTTTGTTATACACATGGGACATAATGATTTTAAAATGACTTTAAATCTTTCAAATCTTTTTTATTCTAAACAAAATTATTAATTTTAAATCGTTTGTTCGATTTTATTGGCAAATTCAAAGTGAGTAACATAGAGGTTAAATTACAAAAAATTCCCTCTGTGACTAAAAGATACTCTTAAACTTTCAAAAGTTTAAAAAATACCTTTAAACTTTAAAAACAGCTAAAAACAACTTAATTAATTTTGGATGGAAATTGGTAAAATTTTGTTTAAAAAATAACCCTAAACTATTAAAAAGTTTCATAAATACATGTGAGCTAAAAAAAAAGACTAAAAAACACTCTCATTCGTTCAAATTTTACACCTATTTTCTCACTAACCAAAATTTTAAGCCAAAACCATAGTTTTAAATTTATTTAACTATTAATCGAGATGGATATATTCCGAACACAATCAATCTTATTAGTTATTTATTTTAATTAATACAGTTAATTGTCAAATAAGAATGTATTTGACTATAATTTATTAACGTGAGAATTTTTTTTTCTTGACTAATTACTATTTTAGAATGTTTTAAGGAGACATTTTTATTTTAAAGTTTGGTGAGATTTTATATTTTAACCAAAGTTTAAAATATGAATGTTGATGGGTACATTGAAGTATTAGTTTTAGAGAAATTTAAAAGCAAATTTAAATTGGTAAATAAATATTTATTTTGTATAATTAATGATTTTTTTGTAAAATGTAATTGAAATATGAATGTATCCCTCCTATCAATATACTTATGGATATAAATTTAAACAACGATTTTAACTTGCAAAGAAATTGGGTGTAAATACAAAAGTATTTTTGAACTTTTTAAATTTAAAGGTGTTTATGGAATTTTTGAATAGTAGAGAAATATTTTTGAAACAAATTTGTATGGAAGATGAACTAAAGTTTGAAGCTTTTGGAAAGTTTTAGGCATTTTTTAGGTTTGACACAAAAATTTAGCCCAACACTCCATGATCCGCACAAACAAATTGAAAAAGAAAGAAAAAAAAGGATGAGCATAGTGATGATGGAGAGAGGTACGTGGCTTACAATCAGCTTAATCCACTGTGAAACGTCTCCACCTTCTTCCTTCCTTTCAATGGAGCTTCACCATCTTTACTGAAATCCAAAGCTCCTTTTTCACATTCCCTTCTTCTTTACCTTACACTGTAAATTAAAACCATGTCCTTTCATCCCTTTCTCCTTCTTTCCTAATCCAATTCCACCCTTTGCTTCCCCCTTCCCTCTTCACTCCCATGGCTTCCTCTGAAGAACCCAACAAACCCACTTCCCTTTTCGACTCCTCCTCATCCTCCTCTCAGCCCCTTCTCTCCAATTCCCCTGCTTCTCTCTTCCCTTACCCTTCCATTGATGACCCACCTCACAGCAATCCCCATGAATCCGACCCTTCTCAGTTCCTTCAGATCTCCTACAACTATGGCCACAGACCTTTCAAGGATGTTCCAATCCTTGTTCTTTTCCTTCTTTTTGTTCTTTCCTCATTTGGGTTTGGGATTTTCGCCTCTTTCAATCGAAATATCCATTACCCTGATCTCTCTTTCTATCACTTTGATTCTAAAACCTCCAATTGTGTTATGACGAACTCGCTTTCTTCTTCTTCCTTCATTTGGGTCTCTCTTTACTCCCCTTCTTCCTCTGTTTTCAAATCCTTGATTTGGACCCTTGTTGTTACTTTGGTTCTTAGCTTACCCATTTGCTTTCTTTTACTTCTCTTGCTCAAACACTACACCAGACAGATTGTCTACGCTTTACTTCCTTTCTTTGTTCTCGTTCCTATCTTCATCAATGTTTATTGGTTTGTTGCTTGTACGGTCAACCCCACTTGCAGTAATGACTTCCCGATGGTGTATAGGATTTTAGTTCTCATCTTCATATTCTTGGTGATTGGGGTAATTGTGTGGATTTTCATCGTTAATTGGCATCGAATTGAGCTTACGATTCAAATAATTGGGGTTGCTTCGGATGCATTGTCGATGAATCTGGGTTTGTTTGTGGCTATACCGAGTATGACACTGGGGCTTTTGATTTATTATGCGCCAATCGTTCTGTTCTTGGTGTTTGCAAGGATGAATGGGAAAATTTTACCCCATCACCATGTATCAAGTGGAGAGTACAGTTGTGTTTGGAAGGAAGATAAATGGGTACCTGCTTACTATGCTTTGGCGATTCTTACAATGTTGTGGTCTGGTGCTGTAATGGTGGAAGGACAAGTTTATGTGATTAGTGGTACCATATCGCAGTGGTATTTCTCGAAAGAAGAGGACGACACTCCACGACGGAGCATTAGAAAGTCTTTAAGGTTAGTTTCTACTAACTTTTGTACTCTTTATCACTTTCTTTGCATGCTGTGTTTTATCATTGGAAATAAGGATGGAGTTTGTAAGGTATGATTTTGTATGGACTAGATGAAGAATGATCTGTATATATATGAGTTCGTTGACCTCAATTGAGTTAAGCTGCTCTGGTATTACTGATAAGGAAAATGGAGATCTTGCTCACGTTGACATTGATAACACCCATCTAAAAGAAAAAAAATGAATTTCGGAACACACGCACAACAATCTCTTTAATGATGCCCCAAGTCTTTTTGATTGGTGGAATCATCCAGATCAAGTGTCTTCTTCTCACGAAAGCCATCATTGCTCTGAGAAGTCAAAACCTCCTCAATGAAAGGGACTTCAAACTTTTTACAGTTTTTCTTTAGGATGGTGCTGCTGATTCACCCTCCACATGTTAGAGAACCTGTTCGCATTTTTAGTGTTGAGGTGAACTAAGAAGAGGATAAACTCTGGTTCAATGCCCTTTTCAGTAACTAGACTTACCACAAAGCCATTTCCCTTAATGTTAGGAGCTGGATTCTTATAGTATGCTTCTTTTAAAAATTACTCGTTTGGTTTTGGATGGTGAAAGGATCACGGGGATAGCCAAGGTTCAAATTAGAGTAGAAGCTAAAGTTTTGGGGTCCTAGACCAAGGATTGTATTAGAAACATGCCTGGAGGCTTGTGTGAAAGCTGAAAAAAAAGAGGAGCTGGAGGAGAAGACTAATAAATCTGATAACAAAGAGGAGGCAAGGTGTTAAAAAGAACCTTACAAGAAATTGATTTGAATCAACTGTTGCAGCTAATGGAGCAACAAGTGAAAGAAGAAAACCAAGTAGGTGAGGGTGGTTATTCAAAAGAGACACAGAAAAGTTATGTGATATAATGTGTAGGAAATTGGTGTTGTTTGAGTTAGAAAGAGTGGGCTGGGTTGAGTTGAATGTGAGGTTGCATTTCAAAAGTGAACTTTTCCTACTCAATGGAAAGGCAAGTGGAAAGATAGTGGCTTCGCAAGGGAATCCCATCTCCCTGCCTTTTTTTGTGATTATTTCTAATGTATTGAGTCAGTTGCTAGACCAAGGAATAAATATTTGCCTGCTGGAAAGCTTTCATATTGGTAATGAGAGAATGCATCCATACTTTTTTTCTTTTTTCTTCTTTTTTTTTTGGGGGGGGGCGGGGTTGGGTGGAGAGGGGTGTGTGCAATTATGTCAACAATTTTTGAACTGTTGGAGATCGTGGAAGTGCTCTGGGAATGCTGAGCCTTGCTGAGTTGTCAGTCCAAGAGTGTACTTATAGTTGCTGGCTAATGATCTTCTTGCATTCTGAAGACTGTTGATTTTTGTAGTCACTGTAGGAAAGAATTTTGAGGAAGCTTTCAAATTGGAAGAATTGGACTACATAGGGGCCATCTGGCCTTGCCCCTTCTATGATATCCAAGCATTTTTAAGCTATTCCTTATTAATTTTGAGCTGAAAGAACGGGATAGATAGAAGATTGATCAATTTCCTGTTGTGGGGCATAAACGTTGCAAGTTGAGTAATAGAATTGGTGCATTGCTTCAGTTCCATTAGAAAAGGAGGCTTTGGCCTGTGGGAGTTTAACAAAGAGAAAGAAAGCCTTGTTGCTTAAATGGTTATGGAGAGTCTTGAAGGAGCAATGGAACTTTTGTTCAAGGACTTTATGTGGTTCACTCTGGTTATATGGAGAGTCCTGAAGGTTTCAAATTTGTGAGTGAAATATTGTAAAACAAAAGAATTGAATCAAAATTTTCTTAACTCTTAAGCTTGGAGAACATAACAGCATATGTTTTTTGGGGAGATAATGGCGCTTTAATCACCTTGCGAAGTTCATATTGCCTAAAGTTCATGGCCTGGCAGTTCAAAAAAAGATGAATGTCTGAGTTACAGGGGATTATGAAATCAGGTCTTGGGGAGTTGGGTAGTACTGAGGCAAAACCTTGTACCTGAACTAGAACTTCAAGTTATTTTGCAGTTTGTTGGGTTGAAAGTTGTTAGCAAGTCTTCTCGAGCTCAAGATCCTTTTTGCCTTTTCTTGGTGTTTCCTCTCCATTCATTTTGAAGCTATTAGTGTGGAAGTCTTCCACTGAATTTGGGTTTTTTATTGGAAAACACTATTTTTGCTTTGTAGTTATTTCTCTTTTTTGGTTTGAGATCTAGAGGAGTTTGGCTTGTTTGTATTGTTATTTTGATTGATCTTTTAGTCATTTTTGTCATTTTTGCTCCTAGTATAATTCTCTTGTACTTTGAGCATTAGTCTCATTTTTTTGTTATCATTAATAAAGAGGCTCATTTCCATTTCAAAAAATATATATAACCAACAATTATAACAAATTCCATAGCTAATTACTAATATTCACTTAATACTTTAATAACACCCTAATACCATTCCTATCATTATCCAAAGCAATAATATTTGGACCCTTCATCCATCAGAGAACTTCTCCATTAAATCACTATTCAGGAAACTTGCAGGCTTGAGGTGTTTGGGTAGGTTTCTGAAGGGACATGTCAACAGTAACCCAGAAAGAGAAAGGTCCAGAGAAAGTAAATTTCTTCTCTTCAACTCTATCTGTGCAGGCACCAGTAGTTTCCTTCTTGGTCCAAAATGGTTTGTTTCAAGGAGAAAAAAAGGTTCTCCAATTTTTTTAACAGGGAACCAAACTTCTCTTGGGTGTTCTTGTGTTAAGTTTTCTTTCTAGTGTTTCCTTTCAAGATATAGGGTTTGAACTGCAATGCTTTTATATTACCTTGTCTTTTTTTCCTCCAAACTTCGTCCTTATTTCCACTGATCTCCCAAATGGACTGTTTGTCCTCATCTCACTCAATTTTACTAGGCTAATTTAACTGTCACAGTGTTTGGGGCAATTGTGCATTATAGGCAAAGTTGATATTTGGAGGAGATTTGATGAACTCTCCCTTTCGTGGTAAAGGAGGAGTCTTGTGGTAGGCTTTTTCTTTTTCTGTTATCTGGGGAGTGGGGACATTAGCTTGAGAGGAATAGTATAATTCTGTCACATATCATAAATGAACTGTAGAGTTAACTGTCTTCTCTCCTAGTTTTCTTCTTTTGTGGGTGGCATGGAGTTCTGAAAGCTTATCACATGATAGGCATAGGCGTAATAAAGGGTTAGGCTCTAATATGAAATCTGAGGTAGTAAAGATATGGAGAAATGGAGCTAATTTAAAAGAGAGGAAAACCAATTAGATCTGAGTTTGGCTTTGGTATCAGTACAGAAAAAAAAGGGTAATGTTATGAGAAGGTTATTGAGGTGATATACTCTTGTTCATGTTTCTTACATAAATATATTAATGACAACATGATTGGAAGTACATTTGAACGTTTTCTTACTTTTGTGATATGTCTTTGTCTTAGATTCAACTGCAGCCATTTTTTTATCGTTTGGAATTGGAAATGTCACTAATTTTTTTCATTTCCCCTAGCTTTTTTGCATTGGCTTATTTCCTAGTTTGATTGTATTAGTTAGCTGATTGACGAGCCTTCTCTTTCTTGATGAGAATGCCTCTTCTGCGACTGTCATTTTTCCCTTTTTTTCTTTTTAAATTTCCTCAGCTTATAGCTATAATATTTATGAATGTTTGAGATGGTTGCATAATTTTGTATCAAGACAATGTCTCATGTCAGACAAGGTTGTATATATATGCATAACAGTGATGAAGGTCTTAACAGGAGTAATGTCTCATTATCTGAGGAAATTAAGATTGTGGCATCATTTATGATTATTGATTCTTATGCTGGTCTTTGACCACTTGCAGGAATGCATTTGGCCCCTCTGCTGGCACTATATGTTTATCTGGATTACTAATTCTTGTGGTGCGTGTTGTTCGTGCTGTGGTTGATAGTGCAAGACAAGAAGATATTCCTGGGATGTTCAACCTTATTTTACGTTGCTGTGTAAATACATTTCTGGCAGCTGTTGACTATCTGAACAAATTTGCAATAACTTTTGCAGCAGTAACAGGTGAAGCTTACTGCTCATCTGCACGAATGACATACGAACTTTTGAAACGAAATCTCCTCTCAACTGTTTTCGTGGAGACAATCTCCACACGTTTGTTAGCTGGAATTGCCTTTGTCCTCTCAGCCATATATGCAATTGTGGTATGTTAAAATTTTGTTCACCTGTAGTTTTATGCTGCAAAAGCTTACAAACACCAACTTTTTCTATCCCCTTAGTCCTCTTTCTTATATTCCTTTCCAATTGTTGTATATTTGCAGGCTTGTGCTATCTTGCATGCTGTGAGCCATCTTGGGATTGATACATACTTCATTGCTGTTGCAGCATGGCTGCTCCTGATTGTAGTACTCACATTCTTTATCCACGTACTGGATAATGTAATCGAAACCGTATATGTTTGCTATGCTATTGACAGGGACAGAGGTGAAGTATGCAAACAAGATGTTCATGAAGTTTATGTTCATCTACCCATTAGCAGGAATCACAGATCATCAATGGCAACTACTTCACTCCTTGTATAATAATTTAGTGTTGCAATTGACTTAGTGTGGTTTTGATTATTGACAGTGTTTGAAATTGTTGCGATTCTGTGTATAATGAGTTGTCACCTTTGTACATTTTGAGCCCTTTTCCCCCTCTTTTAAGTTGACGAGTCTTTAGTGGAGAAGATTGCAAATTTATCTCATGAAAATAGAAGACCAGAACTTTAGGCCTTGTTATTTAATCATTCCCTCAATTGTTGATTACTTGTAGCTGAAGGCATAGCCCTTGCTTTTTCCTTTTTATATATATTTTGCAACATTCATCATGTACTTTTTATTTTCCTTTCTTCCTTTTATCGTTGTGAATTCTCTAAGCTTATGTGTTTTTCTTCATCTATATATATTATAGATACAACTTTCATTGACGGTGTAAAAAACTAAGCGCACAAAAAGAAAGGATTCCATCTATGCAAGAAGTGAAACCCACAAAGAAAAGTGAAAGCAAACAAGAGATTAAACCTCACTATGGTTCTTAACTATTCCTCTTAAACTCTATACTATTCCACTTACCACTTGGTCTATAAGATCCCACTCAACCACCCTAAAATGGCATAAAAAGTTATCATTATTTTAAGATTTAAAATATCATTTTGTTTTCTGTATTCCTTCTTTGTACTCTAAAATTTGTTCTATTTTAGTTCCATATAGTTTCACATATTTGTTCTATTTTAGTTCCATATAGTTTCACATATTTGCTCTAGTTTTGTAGTTACGTAGGAAACATTGAACGAATAATTATGGACAAGGTAACATAAATTACATCCTAAATTATAAAGAATACCATTAATTAAACTTCGGTTTTTATTTTTTTCAAAAGTTAGTAATATAATCATTTGCATTTCATAAACATTCCAAAACTAGCTATCTTTTTGGGTAGATATCCTTTAGAATGTTAAAACAAAAATTGATGAGGAACAAATACGTTGTTGCTTGTTTGGATTAAGTTTAAAAGGAATGCCGCGTATGTCAATTTGTTTGTCCAATATTCTAACGTTTTTTCTATTCTAATGATAATTTTGAAATGTTTACTAAAGGTTAAGAGTACTACTACAACTTTTAAAGAATGTGATTATTTTTTTAAATACAAATAGTAAAGTTTAGATCTCAATGGGCATAAACTCTATTTTACGAATGGTTAAAACTCCTCATTTTGAAAATAGTTTGATTTAGTTTTAGTCGCCAATCATTGAACCAAAAATAAAATGAGATGCATGTAACATATTTAGTTAGATTCTCAAAACATCAGATCTCCAAACACTCTTACAAACAAGAAGCAAACAATCTATACGAACACTAAAGAAATCAAAATAGAATGAAAAAGGAATAGGTTCCTGTTTGCAAAGCCAAACACATTGTATTTTGAGGAACCTTACGAAAACTATTTAAAATCACTTTTGTCATTTTTAAAAATCACTCCAAATTAAAATATGTTTTTAATTATTCTTTAATTTGATGCACAACACACTGTACGAGTTTTTGAGTAATTGTAAATATGACAAAAATGATTCTAATCATTTCAAAATCAATCTCAAACATGTAGAACATGAATAGTTTTATGGATTGATCCAACCGAAAATGTGAACCACGAAAAGGAATTAGAGTAATTCCATTAGAAAGAGGCCATAAACTAAAACCCAATATTTGTTAAGAACACAACTAGCAGATAAACATCACAACCTCCTCCTTCAGATTGCCTTCTTTCTTCTATATATATTTCATTATTTGCCCCCACAATGTCTCCAAAGTCTTCCCTTTCTTTCTCTTTTCTTCTCTTCAATGGCCTTTTCTCTTTGTAATCTCCCTCCCTCCCTCTCATCAAACTTTATCTCTAAACACATACATGTATTCACGAAAGTATGATGTTGTCTATTTTAAATATGCATTTATACGATTTAGTTTTGAAAAAAATTGATCTCTACATGTTGGGTTTAGCTTCAAAATGGTTGTACACACTTAGTCCTTTAGCTTTAAGTTTTAATTTGTGTCTATTTAATCTCAAATATCTTTGTTAATTAATAGACATTAACGCTAATAATTGAAAGTGAGTATCTAATCAAAACTAGCTTAAAAGTGTAAACCTTGAAAATTAATGGCCATGTCATAAACAAAATTATCTTCTTTGAAACAAAACTAAAAAAAAAAAAAAAGAGCTAATCGTGTGACATTTTGAAACAAAAGGATCAAAAGTTTTAGTTCCATTAATAATTTTAAACCAACCAACTGAAACTTCAGTTAGAACTGAATTTTCAATTTGGCAATTAGTTCTAAAGTTCACCTCTCTTCGAAAATTTGTCCTAATCTAAGTGATCAACTCTTCTTTTCTTAAATCTATCATACAACTCAAATCATGAATCACACACGAAAGGACAACATTTTTCGCAACTTAAAATAATTTGAAACTAACATTCATGTATAATTCACATTGCAAAAATAAAACAAGGGTGTTGAAACTCATTGAAAGATGATAATCTTAGAAACAATTACATAAATTGAGAATTACTCAAACTATAATAGTTAGGGAACATCCCCACCCAATGGAATGATGGTTAGGATTTTCCTCCACATTGTTCCTCAAGACAAATCCATGAAAAAGCTCAAAACACCTTTTTAGAACTAATAAAACATTGAAATTAGTGACCCAAACATTGAATCGTAACATTATAATAATAAAATTTGAATCATGCCCAACTTGAACCTAGCCCTCTTATCCGTGATTGGTTGCACAATCCATTGGTTCCTTTTTATTAATTTGGAAATTAAACAATGGTGTGCAAGATCGGTTTTTGTTCGAGTTTCTGTATGTTTACAATTTGTTTGAGTTTGATTTCAATTTAGTTTGTATGTTTCAACATTTATATTTTTTATCTTCAATTTTCTTTTGGTATACACTTTTAATTGATACTTGTTAATTAGTTAATTTAAAACAATTATGAAGTAAAATTTTAAATTTTAATATGTTAGCGTGAGTACGGTTAAACTTTAATTATTTATAATTCATTAAAATTAAGTGATAAGTATCGTAAAAGTGAGATTTTAGTTGAAATATAGGACCAACTTAAAATAAATCATAAATTATGATGAAAACTAAATTAAACTAAATTCAAAAGGAGAGAAGTATTGATATAATGATCCAATGCATTATGCAACCAATAAGGAAAAAAAAGGAGTAGGTTCAAGTTGAGCATCATTTTAATTTATTTAGTATTATTGCTCTTACTATTCAATGTTTGGCACACTAATTTCAATGCCTTTTAATACAATTTCTAATTTCTTTTTCTTTTTTAAAAAATTAAAACCTTTAATACATATATACTTCTCATTTTAATTGATTTTTAAATCAATATATTTATTTATAAGTCTATATAACTTTCTTTTTCTTTTTAAAAAAAAACATTTTATACTACGATTTAGAAACGTGAAATCGTTGAACTCATGTTAACAAGAAATTTAGGTTTTAGTTCATTTTTAAAAATTGATTATTTTAGTTTCTTAAACATGTAGTAATGAATAAACTGAAATAATTATTATTTTTTTTTTAAAAAAAGAAAAGTTTAATTTGGATATGGAAGAATAAAACTAAAACGAAACCTAGGATGCAAAATGTAGTATTAAATATTTGAGATTGAAAAAAGCATCATATTGTATAAAATTATTTAGGGGTTTGCTTCCACGCAAAGACTTTTTCTTTCTTTGTACAAAGAAAGAGAAATGGAGAGGATGTGTGGGTTTGTGATCCCAGATGTGGACCACTCTATTCCCTTACTCGTTTTTTATATTATATAGTTGTCTACTTCATCCCTCACTTTATACTCTTACATGGTCGAGATTTGTTTGAACATTTACTAAATTAACCATAGTTATACTTGGTTTAGTGGCAGTTTGATTAGAAAATCCTCTCCAGCCTATTGATGCTCACTCTATTGTTATGTAGTAATTAATTGGATTCATTATACTAAGGTTAAATTATTCAATATGGTCTCTAATATTGTGAAAGTTCCATATTTTGATTGGTTTGTCAATACAAACATTGTTCCATTGGTTGACATATGAGAGTGTTAAAAACCAAAGAGTTTATTGTTCAAAATTTCCTATTTTCAATTGTACTAAAAAAGTGTTATTTATTTGATTTCGCTTATTTTCAACTACGGCATCTTTTTATGTGGCGATGAATGTTAATGTTTTCAACTTCGTAGAGATTACGTAACCTAAATGTAATTGATCAATATATATATATATATATATATTCAATTTTTGTCGACATGTTAACATTTCCGTAGATATTTTTACAATTCTATGTTCGTGAAAAACTATGTTTATAAGAAAATTTATCATCAAGTTGCAACTTCCTCATATTTGTGACATTTTAAAAAATTATTATATCTCTTAGATATTAAATTGAACCGTATATATCTCAAATAAACAGAGGGACTAAGTAGACAAAAAGAAAACTTGGAAAACTTATTAAATATAGGACTATTTTCAAATATAGCAAAATATCATAGTTTATCTACGAGGATCGCGATAGACTATTATCTGTCTTCGCTCTATTTGTATCATACTAAACAAAAATAATAATTTACTGTAGATATTTTGCTACATTGTAGATATTTTTAGAAGACTTAAGAATCTACGTAAGTTCAAACATTTATGGTATAAGTATGAGTTATGAAGTATAGAAAGAAAATCATAGTGACCTACAACATATTTTCTTTTAATAATTATAAAAAAGAAAAAAGAAAAATTGTCTAAGCTATTGAGTTGATTTGGTGTCCACATCTTTGTCTAAGCAAAAGATGCATTAATTACATATTAAAATTTGACCATATTCAATATGTTATAAACACTAATGACCACAATCCTTTTTGGTACAAAAGTTAAGAGAAAATGGGAATTATTAATTAAGGCTTGTAATTATGAATTGATTGTGACCTAAGCTCTCCAAATCACAAATATGTATTCACTTCCAACAAACAATTACCTAAATATTTTTAAACAGTTGTAAAAAGTTTCAAAACAATTCGATAGATTTTAAATATAGTAAAATATCACGGACTATATTTGCGTCTATTTATATCATTATTGACACATTCTATCTCGATCCATTCTAGATTGTGATAGTTTGTTACTTTTATTAAATATTTTGGTTTATTTTGATATATTTAAGAATAGTCTCAATAAAAAATTATATAAATATTTTTATTGGTGTCGATAGTAAAAAAAAAAATATTTCATTAATAATATTCCTCACTTTTATAAAATAATTAAATAGAAAATGGTCAAAAATAAAATATTTATAGTAGAAAAATTAAGTGTAAATGAACATGACCATAGGGGAAGTAGTTGGTAATTTTTTTCAATTTTTTAAAAAACTAGTATTTCATCTCATAATAATAATAATAATAATAATTTTTTAAAAAAATAAATATCAAAAGCTAAAGATAGTAATGAAATAATTTTACATGATTTTTGCCAAAAAATAATATTGATGAGCAACAAACTTTTCAAAGTCATTAGAAATGAATTAACCTTTAAAAAAATAAAATAAAAAAATACAAATCTATAGGCAACAATTTGAATATGCACAATCAAATTGAGTTTCTACGAATTTAAATTAATTACCTTCTTAAAATAATCAAGTTAAATAAAAATAAAGAAAGAAAAGTTTGATAAACCAATTTGGTAGAGTAGGCTTTTTGAGATATTGTCCACTTATTGAGTATTCAATTTTGAGTACAATGATAGCTTTAAAACATGTTCCCCTACTATCACACATTATTTAATATATCATAATGTATATAACATTCATTTTAATATTCACCAAATTATTCATTTACAATCATTATATAAATAATTTGTATATGTCTATCTATGCACTATTTTTTTGTGGATTTATGATTTTACTTTTCTATTCCTCACATTTGTGAGAAATACAAAAAACCAACTCCATATTTTATTTAAATAATATAATACTTTCTTGAAATAAATAATTCCATAAATATTACTATTTAATCCAACAATGATTAAGTGTTAATCTTTCTATATTTAGCCTAGAGTATTATTAATCCTTGATTTAAATTTCATTTTAGTTTTTATTGTTTTCTTTTGTTTTCTTTTTTTACTTTTAACTAAAAACATTATTTTTAGATATAACAAAATATCACATTACACATAATTTTCACATACAACTCTACACTAACATAAAGTGTAAAGATTGATATTGAGATTTTAATGCTTATAATATATTATAAGCACATAAATTGATAAGAAGAAGAAAAAAGAGAAGCGTAATTATTGGCGATCCATAAGGGCATTTTGGTAAGGGGAAGTTTATATAAATCCCCAAACCGAGTTTCACTCTCACTCACTCACCGTACTCTCCATTTTCAGACCTCAAAACTTTTCCACCTCAACCTCTCAGCAATGGCGATGGCTTTCAAAATGGTAAAATCTATACTAATTTCCTTCACTTCATCTCTTACAATCAATATCCTCATTTTTTTTTCTTTTCTTCTTCAGGCAACCACTGGAATGTGGGTAAGCGACGAGTGTAAGAATTCATTCATGGAGATGAAATGGAAGAAAGTGCATAGGTATATCGTGTTTAAGATCGACGAAGGATCCAGATTAGTCACCGTCGATAAAGTCGGCGGTCCTGCCGAAAGCTACGATGATCTCACCGCTTCATTACCAAACGATGACTGTCGATACGCGGTCTTCGATTTTGATTTCGTTACTGTTGATAATTGCCGTAAGAGCAAGATCTTCTTCATCGCTTGGTATATTCATCGATTCTGTTCTGTTTTTCCTCGATCGCGCATGTGAATCTTGCTTTTCTGTTAAAATCTCTGATTGATTCATTAGATGAGTTTTTGGTTGGTTGGTTCTGATTGTAATGATCAGGATACATGGAATTAAACCCTGACTAATTGTTTGAATTGAAGGGATCTGTTTGAATGATTTGGTACAGGTCACCGACGGAATCAAGAATAAGAGCGAAAATTTTGTATGCAACTTCAAAGGATGGATTGAGGAGAGTACTTGAAGGAATTCATTATGAAGTTCAAGCAACTGATCCAACGGAGATGGGGATCGATGTGATCAAGGACAGAGCAAAATGAACAAATAATTAGAAAGAAAGAAAAAACTAATCTCTTTAGGTATCTTTTACTTTGAATTTTGAATAATCAAATGACTATCTGCTTTTCTTTTTCTTTGTTCTTGGTTTGTTCATCATTTTTTTTTTTTTTCTTCTTCTTTTGTTTGGGGACTAATGTAAGTAAAAGAAAAAGGAGGAAAAGGGAAATTAAAGCCACTTTTCTTTTATGTATTATTAATGGGTTTAATTTGGAAAGAAAGAAAAAGGAGAAAAGGAGAGCTTATAATTTATGACTATGATGTTATAGTGTGTAATTTAAATCTTATAATTGTAATTCAAATACATTATTGTTCTTCTTGTTCTTATTATTTTTATTATCTTTTTCCCTTTTCATTTTCTTCCCCACTTCCTATTTGATTTTTGACACCACCATTTCTTCATTCATACACTTTATGCAATTATTTATCATTTATTTTTTTTTAGGTTTAGATATATGTATATCAATTATATATAGATATACATATATATGTGCTAAAGATATAGATTGAAGTTCTACTTTTTTTTTTTTTTAGAATTGTTATCAATACAAAATTTAGAAATTCATAAAAAAAAATCTTGTAAAAAAACATACATTAATGAAAATATTGATATGTAAAGAACATAAATTTAAATATATGTTGGGAATTTGAGATTGGAAAAAAGAATGAATCTGTAGGAATTTTATAATAATATTTATGAAAGTGAGATTGATAGTACTATTTATATATAGTTTATAAGATCAATAATACAATTAGAATACATCATCCAACATACACACATGAGATTTTAATGTAAATAATGAATTTATATCACATTATTTTACATTACGACTTGTTTGTTTGTGATAGAAGATTGGAATATGATGACGCATGAAATGATCATATGATTTATTTGGAAGCCATTTTTAGATGATAATAATAATGATGATATAAAGTCTCTAAATTAATATTATACTATATGCTTTTGTTTATGTATTGTGACCATATATGAAGTATTATTGCATGGTGGGTAATTATGGACAATGACTTAGGAACACAAATGTGTTGAGGTTTTGGATGAAAGATGAGTAATGATGGTTCATTTTCTTTTTCAGCTGCAAGAAAGTAGACATAAAGACAATTAAATAACATATTGACATTATATAACCATCATCAATTGTTTCTTTTTAGGGTTAATTTTGGAATAATTATATATACTTTTGTGACGTGTTATAAGAATATTGATGTTTATCCAAATTTATCAATGATAGGTATTAGTAGTCAATGTCTATAAATGCATTGATTGATAGGATATTAATCTATCAATGTCTATCAGAATCTGAAACTTTACTAAATTTTGGTTTATTACGTTAGTATTGAAAAAATATCCATAATTATCAACTATTAATCTCAATATAAATATATGAATACTAATAATAAGATTTATAACTTAGTTTGGAAGTAAAAGTGATTCCATTATTAATTTAAATAACTTCTTTATTTATTCAATAGTCGACACATATACGCATACCATCGTACTAAAGTATTGCCGGTAGATAATCTAGTCTTGAGGCTAATTGTACAAATACTACAAATTTATTATAGTTGAATTAGAAATTATATATATATATTAATAAGGTCTATGTAACTGTATTTGCTAAATTGCAAAAATAGCAAATTTAAATTCTGATAACCCTTTGATAGTTGTCTAATATTACTAATTTGTCATATTTATGATAGGTGGAAAGTAGGTGTGATGAAATGTTTTTAATCATATAATGGAATTTCGCTTTTATATATATATAATTTCGCTTATGTTCATATTTATATATATATAACTATGCCTTTTTTTCCCTTTTAGTAATAGCAATTTGGAATCTAATAAAAAAAGTTTCCCTCTTGTAAAAGTTTTTATGTAGGCTCGTTTTTATTTAATTATGGGCCCCAAAGGAGGCCCAAAAAGGATGGGGATGATTTTGTGGTTTGCTTTTTAGGCCCATTTGGATTTTTGAATGGACATAAGATCGATGTAATGGGCCTCAAAATGTCCTCTTTGCTAGTAAGGGGAGAAAAATGAGCATTACTATCATATTTGAATGAAGTTAGATATTCTTTCTATTATTCAACCATCACTGCAAGAAGAATTAAAATAGTTAAATGAAGGTTTAAATAGGGTTTGAGGTAGGTGAGCCACGAGGTAAGGCCTCTTTAAGTTCACCCTAAGCCTCAATGGAATATGAAATCGTGGGTAGCCATGCACACCCACAATGTAGTAAGTATATCAAAAGATTAAAGAATGATGGGATGTTTGAGGGCCCTAAATCTTGAGAGGATAATGAATGCCCCCAACTCAAGTCCCCTACTTGTATGCCTTATCACTCTTTAAGGATCCAATGAATTTGCATATCTACACTTCTTCTACAACAAAAAGTTATTTAATGTGTATATATATATACATAACCAATATATTAATTGTGAATCATATTAAAAAAAAAAAAAGCAAATCACCTCGTGTTTTTATAATATATACAAGGTTGCACCATAGATAGACTATCTTGCATTATAGAAAGAAGCTTGCACTATGTTGGTGCTTGTCCATCAAGACTCCAACGATCTACTCAGTGTATATAGTTTAATTAAAGAGAGTTAGAGAATAGATATTTCATATAGTGTTTGTAGAGTACCCTAGTTGTGTTGATTGTTGAGACATTTTGATTATATAGAAAAAAATTATATTATAAGGATCACGTGGTTAATTAAATTTTGGTATAATTAATATTTAACCATTACTAGTTTACGTTAACTATTATTAATTGACAAATCCAAACTATAAATTCGTGTTTAAACATTTGGGCATGCATGTACTGTCCATAATGGCCAACCCTTGAGGTCGAGCTTAATATGTACTCTCTAAACTTTCACGGTCAATTTCTATATATTGGTGTTTATGGTTCTTGTTGATCCTTTAGTCCTTCTTAGGAAGTTCCAAATAGCCCCCTTTACTTTAAATAATATTTATGAGTAATCCCTACACTTAACTATATTTTTTATCCATAAAAGACTCATTTAAAAGGCTAAAAAACAAATGACTCAAATTCTTTAAAAGAATTTCCAACGCAACATTATCCTCAATATTGATTTAATGATTTTGATCAGCTTCCTCTCAAGCACTATAGCTTTTTCTCATCTCTCATGGTCTTGGTCTTTCCCGTTGGACACCCACACGTTTTCCCTCATCTCCCACACATCTTCTTCTTCTCCAACATGGAGTGACACCAGCCAAAAAGGGAGAGATTGAAAGACACTAACGAAAGGAGCAAGATAAGACTAATTTTTCACATGCATTTTGATGATTCAACTTGAATTTCACGTCAGTAAAAGTTTATTCGCCCATCTTTCAAGAAAAAAACAAGTGACTCCTCATTTTTGGATGATCCTCATGTTATCTATTATTATTATTAGAGAAAGTGTAAAATGAAAAATATTATTCAGAGGCATTTTGTCGGCATTCTATTTTTAAAATATAAATTAAAAAAAGAAAAGAAAAAATCAGTTTGTTTTTATTTTGATTGGCGTTCAATAAATAAGCATTGTGTTTATTTATTAAAGTAATTTAGTATTACAATCGCTTTCTCTTAAATTTACATTGGAAAGTAATTAATTCAAATAACAAATATAGCGACAAACACGGAGGAAACATTTGACCATCTTTTCTCTTTTCTCTTTTCTTTTCTTTTTCTTTTAACTTACCATTTGTGGGTTCCACTCAATTATTCGATCTTCACCCTTCATTCACACTTGGCATTTCAAAATGGACGGTTTGATCATAGTAAACAAAATGGGCACGCCTTCCAAACAAACCACCATCCCCTCTATTTTCTTTCAACCTCAAACCTATTCTTCCACACCTTCACAACTTTTAATGCTACCAATTTAGTACAATATCACCTTCATGCCTTCTCACTACACAACATTTACATCATTCAATTCATCTATTATAATGTTATGCCTCCAAAGTTTTATCAATGCTCCTTTATCTCTAATGCCAATCAGCTATTGAATTTAATCAAACAATGTATCCTTACCCTTTTAACATTTTCATACATCAAACTTATAAATACTTTCGAATGAATAAATAAAGTTAATTTGATTAGATATTCACACCTCATTCATTTGCTTTGTCAACTTATGGACCACACAAACTTATACATTCTTAAACCAAAATAATGGACATTTGAAAGCCTATAAAGTATGATTGATGTAGTGATGTTAAATAATATTATATGAATGTGATCATCTATATGTATATATTTTGAGATTGGGAAAAAAGAAGTACTGTGTCTAATCTTTGCTTAGCTTAGTTTTCAAAGTGTTGTTATATCATATTTAAATAATGTGGATTTGAATATTTGTCTTCCATCTTAGCTTTGATGTGATATTGAAAGGAATAAAAGAAAATGGAGTTTGGAGTTATTAGAAGGAGAGGAAACAAAATGAATTGAGTTTAAGAAGTAGAGAAGACAAGTAATTGAAGTAAGGTTTGTGTTGTTTGAAGGTAAGTTTGCATGATGACTCTAACACCATCACACATTAATTCCAAACTACCTACCCACGTTATCATGCCTAAATTATGTACATTATTCTAAAACTCATCCAATATCCATGTCTCTACTTATTTATTTATATATATGTATATATCGGGAATAGTTTCTATATTTTCGGCATATCAGTTATCGATTTTAGTCCTTAGATTTTGAGTTTATAGTTTCAATTTAGACTATAAATTTTAGAATCTTACAACTTTACTCTAAGTTTGGTTTCTGAGTTTCAAAAGTTACAATTTCAACATCAAACTTTCACTTTTCATTTATAGAGGTAAAGTCATTCGTTCATTTAACAGAATAATAATTCATTAAGTTTCATAGTTTTTCTCATTACTGTTAGAACTAAAATTAAAATTTAAAGTCACGATTATTTTAAATTAATCAATAGAAATTAAAGTCAAAGACTAAAAAACGTCAAAACTATAAATCTTGAAATTTGGAGGTTAGATTGAAATAAAACTTAAATTTCATAGTTTTTTGAAATCTAGGAACCAAATAACAGGAAATTGTCAAAATAATAAATTTAGCAAAATTTTCATATTTTATCAATAATCGACATTTATAGTCACAAATATGTTTGAATAAGTGACGTAAGTATGATTAATAGAATTCAAATTTTTAGTGTAAATTTGTAAATATTTTAATTGATTTTGTTACTTTTAAAAATTATTTAAAAATTATAATTTAATTTTTCATCATGATCTATTATTCTTAATAATAATAAGTAAAGCACAGGCAAAATCAATTTTCAACAAAAAAAAAAAAAAAACTCAAATAAAATTTCACAAACATCTAATCATCCATTACAAATCATATCTTATACAAAAACACCCAAACAAAAATTAAGATTACATTATTAGTTACATAAAAGTGGAAATGAATGCAAAATTTCACTCATTTCTTATCTTACCTTAAAAGTGGAGGAAGGATAGCCCACATTAAAATACTATTTACTCTCCCTATATATATAACATTTAATTAATAATTAAGAAAAGAAGTGTTGTTTTTGAGAAAGAAAAGGGAAATGGTGTCACTATTCTTATTATTCCATTCCATGTTATGAGGATTTGTATGATTTTCTTTTTAAAATTTTGATTAATGTGAACCCCACGATCCAACGGCTATGATTACTCATCATGATATTAATACACTAATCAATTTTCATATCATATAATGAACTATAATATTTTAACTCAACGGTGTCGTTTTAACCAAATCTTATTTGTACTTTCTTCCGGTCCCCTCCTCCAAACATGCTGACTCACCATATCTCCTTTGACGATCATTTCGAACCCATCACTTTTTTTTTTCCTTTTTCCTTTTTCCATTTTCAATATATTTACATTTTAGCCCTTTTGTTTCTATACCTTTCTTCTAATGCTTATGGAAATAAATATGTGTTTATTATAACTTTGTAAATAGTTTGGTTTATTTTTTAATCTATTGATGAAGACATATTTCGGTAAAGTTGCCAATAATAAAATTTATGATAAAATATTTACAGTTTGTAAGGAAATAAAGTATGGTTGTGTATAGTGTAGATAGTTTATGGATTTTTCTTTTCTTTTTTTTGATAAAACTTCTATTTAAAAATATGAAATATAATGATGTTGTTTTTGTTGGATACTTTGTTTTTATGTTCCTTATCAAATAAGTTATAAATTTTTAAAATATTTTTTTTCATTCTTGGGAATTGTAAGAATAGGTTTAAAAAGTCAAAAGTAGTTTTTAAAAAAGTAATTATATAATATGTTAAATTAGGAAAATTGAAGATACTTTATTTTTTAAAAATTGAGAGACTACATATTTAATCCTTAAGGACTTGTAGAGAGTGATTTGATTTTTTTAAATGAAGCGTATTGAAAAAACTTTGGTTTAATTTATTGGTTCTTTAGTTTGTTATCTTCGTTTTTAGAGCGTTTCAACATCAAAAGCTAAATTGGTAATGAAGAAATTGTTATTATTTTAGAACTCAGTTTAAAAAAAACGGTTAAAAAGTAAATTAATAGGCACAAATTTCAAAAAAAGTTACCCAATAATATGTAAAAAGAATTTCACTTATTTGTAGAAAAAAAAAAGGAAAAGGAATAAAAATAAATTATTATTTATTGGTTATTCATATTCTTATTCTTAATTATATGTTTAGATTGAAATAAATTAAAATTAAAGAGAACTAAACAGTCCTCTTTATTATATTTTCATCCGATTCTCCTTTGTCGGTACATTCACTCACTCCCCATTTCCACTCTCCACTCTCTAATGGCCGCTTTTCTCTCCACTTCCCTTTCCTCTTTCTTCTTCTCCTTCCTCCTTCTTCTCTCTACAGTTTCATCCCATTCCCCGTTGAAGACCTTCATCGTCCGCATCGACCGTTTCTCCAAACCCTCTGTTTTCCCCACTCATTACCACTGGTACACTTCCGAGTTCACCCAATCCCCCCAAATCCTCCATGTTTACGACACCGTCTTCCATGGATTCTCCGCAACTTTAACTCAAGACCAAGTAGATTCCATCGGAAAACACCCTTCTGTTCTTGCTGTTTTTGAGGACCGTCGTCGTCAACTTCACACCACTCGTTCCCCTCAGTTTCTCGGCCTTCGAAACCAGCGTGGTCTCTGGTCTGATTCCGATTACGGCTCCGATGTTATTATTGGAGTTTTCGATACCGGGATTTCCCCTGAACGACGAAGCTTCTCTGATGTGAATCTCGGTCCGATTCCACGTCGTTGGAAAGGGGTTTGTGAGACTGGAACTAAGTTCACGGCCAAAAACTGTAACAGGAAGATTGTGGGTGCGAGGTTTTTCTCTAAAGGTCATGAAGCAGGGGCCAACGCTGCTGGTCCGATTATTGGGATAAATGATACGATTGAGTATCGATCTCCGAGAGATGCTGATGGACATGGGACTCATACGGCATCGACGGCGGCTGGACGGCATTCGTTTCAGGCGAGTTTGGAGGGTTATGCTTCGGGGATTGCAAAGGGTGTGGCTCCTAAAGCGCGTTTAGCGGTTTATAAAGTTTGTTGGAAAAACTCTGGTTGTTTTGATTCTGATATTCTTGCGGCGTTTGATGCTGCGGTTAACGATGGTGTTGATGTCATTTCGATCTCAATTGGAGGCGGGGATGGGGTTTCCTCGCCGTATTATCTCGACCCAATTGCAATTGGATCGTACGGCGCCGCTTCTAAGGGTGTTTTCGTTTCGTCTTCGGCTGGAAACGATGGACCTAATGGAATGTCAGTGACGAACTTGGCACCCTGGGTTACGACGGTTGGAGCAGGTACGATTGACCGGAACTTCCCGTCGGTGGTGACTCTTGGAAACGGACGGAAGATTTATGGGGTTTCTCTCTACGCCGGAGCCCCGTTAAACGGTACAATGTATCCGTTGGTTTACCCTGGGAAATCAGGGGTTCTCTCTGTTTCGCTCTGTATGGAGAATTCGCTCGATCCTAAGGTTGTGACCGGAAAAATCGTGATCTGCGACAGGGGAAGTAGTCCCAGAGTGGCTAAGGGTTTAGTCGTGAAGAAGGCCGGTGGTGTCGGGATGATTCTAGCAAACGGAATCTCAAACGGCGAAGGACTCGTCGGTGATGCCCATCTTCTACCTGCCTGTGCCGTCGGCTCGGACGAAGGCGATGCCATGAAAGCCTACGCATCATCCTCTACAAATCCCACCGCCACCATCGCCTTCCAGGGGACCATAATCGGAATCAAACCTGCGCCGGTAGTGGCTTCGTTTTCAGCAAGAGGGCCAAATGGATTGAACCCAGAAATCCTAAAACCGGACATAATCGCACCAGGGGTTAACATTCTCGCCGCCTGGACAGACGCCGTCGGTCCAACCGGTTTGGACTTCGATAAACGAAAAACAGAGTTCAACATCTTGTCCGGTACATCAATGGCTTGTCCCCATGTAAGTGGAGCTGCCGCTCTGTTAAAATCAGCTCACCCAGATTGGAGTCCAGCAGCGTTAAGATCCGCCATGATGACCACCGCAAGTATCACCGACAACCGCCGCCAACCAATGACGGAAGAATCCACCGGAAAACCTTCAACTCCTTACGATTTCGGTGCCGGACATGTAAATTTAGGACTCGCAATGGACCCAGGTCTAATCTACGACATTACAAACACCGATTACATAAACTTCTTGTGCTCAATCGGGTACGGCCCGAAAATGATCCAAGTCATAACAAGAACACCGGTTAGATGTCCGACGAAAAAACCATTACCGGAAAATCTGAATTACCCATCAATCGTAACAGTATTTTCAAGTCTATCAAAAGGGTGGTCGACAAAGTCGTTTATACGAACGGCGACTAACGTGGGGCCATCAAATTCAGTGTACAGAGTTAAAATCGAAGCTCCAAAAGGAGTGACAGTGAAGGTGAAACCATCAAAACTGGTGTTTTCAACGACGGTGAAGAAACAGAGCTTCGTTGTGGCAATTTCAGCCGACAATCAGAATCTTGCACTGGGGGATGTGGGGGCTGTTTTTGGTTGGCTTTCTTGGTCCGATGGAAAGCATGTGGTCCGTAGTCCATTGGTAGTGACTCAATTAGAGCCCTTGTAAAAGTGAAGCTTTGGAATTCGATCATCTTTCTCATGATCAAAACAACAACAACAACAACAAACAGAAGAAACCAGACTCTGCTATTTTCTTCCCCTTTTACAGCTTTTTTTTTTTTTTTTTTTTTCCCTTTGAAACTTGTAATCTTTAGTGTTCTATGTTGTTGTGTAATGGAATGTAATTTTTAGGGGTTTGAGATATCTTCTTCTTTTTTTTCTTCTTAAATATATTCTCTTCAAAAGTTAATGTTTTTCTATTCTGACGTGGGGATGATTTGAAGGCAGTAATTATGGGTTTGAATTTGATTGATTGATTGATTTTTGATTTAAGAGTGGTGGAGCCACCAGAGAGGAAAACAGGGGTTTGTTTTGTATGGCAATCCCAAAAAGACACTTGTATGATAATGGCATGGTTAGGTCTTTCTTTAGCATATGGTTGAAATTTGCAATTGGGAACTTATAAAGAGGACCCTTTATTTAATGCTCCAATATGCTTCTCTTCCATTCAACCTTCTTGGGATTTGGATATTTCTGTTTTCAGGGGAGTTTTTCAAATTGCTATTTTTCCACCACTTAATCAATGAGTCCATTATTAGAATATTTTAGTTTAAATTATAATTACAATATTTTACTTATAACAATGTATTTGATTTATAAATTACTTAAATTTGAAAAGGAGATAATGAACATTGTTGTAAGGAATAAAAAAGGATCGTAACTAAAGTTCCAAATGTCCTCTAGTAACATTGTACCTAGTCCATGCTTTAGGTAACTATTTTAATCTAGGGGGTGTAACATATGTTACCATTAAAGAGAGAAGGTATTAATAAGAAAGATAAAACATTGAATGAGTATTAGATCAATTTGGACACACTCCAACTAGTCTAACTATATAATATTTGAGTGTTGAAAAGACTTAAAAAGTAAATCTTAGATAGATAATGATACTAAATTGAACCAATTTTCAGGAGTTCTATTTATTACTTTTATGGTTATTGTTTACTATTAGCTTTTAATTCTTGGATTCAATGCTTGTGAATTTGGTTGTTAACTTTGTCAATATCTTTGACTTTGACAAAAGCTTTACTTGTAATAAACACTTGTAGTTGAAGCTTATGGAAAGCCACTATCTTTATGGGTTTTCTATGTTGGGAATCAATCTCATTCTTATAGAATTATGCTCCAAATTTTAGGTATGGTTGTAGAAATCAAAATCATTAGAAATTGGAGTGAATGTTTGGGAATATAATGACCAATTACTTGATTAATTATTAAAGGAAGGTTAGTGGGTGAAAAATGTAGATTACCATTTGAGCTAAATGATAATCTACCGTATAGGTAACTATTTAACAAGAAATTGCTAACACTATTACTTTCCCTTTAATTTGATTTGGTTCACCAATTTTATAAAACTTTCAAATTTAATTTCAACAACACACGAGAATGCATTTGCACCAATTAAAGGTGGGTTTGGTATGTATCACATCCACTTCAAAATTATACTATTATTATATAAATAGTTCAATCCAAATAACTCTTTTCACCTTTTTATTTGTAGTAAGAGACTTTTAGAATAATAATAATAACTAAAAAAAATGAATGACACAAAACCCGATCAATCCGATCCAATTCACTTGGGTTGAGTTATTAACTTATTTGAGTTGGGTTGGATTTGAAAACAAAAAAATTTATTACAAAATAGCAAAAATTTTAAATGAGCTATAGAAAGTTGGATGAATTTTATTGTATTTATAAACAGTTCAATTTTTTTTTTCTATTTTTGAAAATGTCCGTTTTTTTCTTTATCTTAATTTTATGAATTATTATTGGATAATGTATTCTGTGACAACTCTTAAAACTACTTTTCTTGATGTAAATTGAGATTGAATGGTTAATGTAGCATTAGCAATAAGATTGGATCATGAATTGATGTCTCTTCTTGAGCTTCACTTAATTAATTACGTGGTATGTTTTTGTTTCCATAATTAATAGGATTGATTAAATATATATCCTATACTTCCCAACAACCCATTCCTTCCATTAATCACTAATGTCTATATTTTTATATGTCCAAGTGATTCAATACATTGGTGGGAAATTAATTAAACAAACAAAAGAGTGGAAGTCTACTAATTAACCCACCAAATTAAGTGGACATATAAAAAACAAAATAACAAGGTATATAAAGACTAAATCTAAGAATGTTGTGATGACAAATCTTCATCTTCATCTTCATCTTCATGGATTCCAGCGTTTCTGAAAAACCATACAAAAAGCCATTACAAACTTTAGAATTCATGCCGAATCTTTCCACCATCTCAAGATGTGCGGATGCGGTAAGCAAGCTATCTGATCCAGCATTGTGTTTCATTCCAAATCGTTTTAGATTCAATAATTTTCCTAATCTTTCAAGTCCAAGTCTTCCATGATCATCTAGTCCTTCACAAAATTTAGCCATATGCTTCAAATCCCTCACAATTCCAACTTCGTTAACCACCACCGTTGCGAATTCCTCCATTGATTTCGGCAACACTGTGATTAACCCCATCGCTTTGATTAGATAACCTATGTCGTAGAGGCCATGGAAGGTAACCCATCGAAAGATGTCACGTTTTCGAAGGATAGGTAGGAATTTTTTAGTGAATGAAGCAATGGGTATTCCATCTTTCTTCATTTTTTTTAAATCCAACCCATTATGTTCTAAAAACGGAATGGCATATGGAGAATGAGCGTCAGCTTCGAAGTCAAAATCGGAGAAATTAAACTCCCATGAACCGCCAATTTGACCCAAATCATCTGAAGCTGTGATACCTAGTTGAATGAGCTTAGTTTGGTTTACATTGAAACAGAAGTCTTTGTAAAGCTCATCATCAATGGAACCCCGTGGAGATTGTGCAATAAAGCCAGGGAATTCAGTGTCGATGGTAAGAATGGTGTGGAATCGCAGACATTCATCAAATCGGGCAATTTCTGAATCGAAATTCGAAGCCCAAACTTGTCGAATCAAAGGCTTTTCTCTTGTCGATCGGGTTTGATTTCTTCCACCCATTTGTTAACGTTGTTTGTTTGATTTTAATTTTGGAAGCTTTGTTCTTAGAAAGCTGTGGCCTGTGGGGGGGGTTTTGTATATGAAGTGTTGTATTTATAGAAACTAATTGGAAAATCCTAATAACTATAGGATTCCTTCACTCATAAGGTAATGGCTGAATTTAAATTTCCTTAAGAGAAATGGAAAATAAAATATCTGATTATACTATTTAACTAAAAGATAAAGAATCTGTAAAAAAGATAAAAAGATAAAGAATAATGATAATGATAAATAATTAATTATTTTACATTTATTATAATTATGTTTATCGTTTTTTAAGATATATCATCTAAAAAACAACGTAAAGTAATTTCAAGTTCATTTATTTAAATAAAATATAATTGTGTAGTTAAAAATCAATTCCACTTCTATCATATAATAACTTTTTCATCCTTCTTAAATTTTCAAAATTTCAAATTATTAACCCATAATTCAACTAGAATATTGTACCCAAATCCGAATTTGAATTGTGTTGTCCAAATTTTTTTGTTTAAATATATTTTGTATGAATTTAAAATCGTTAAGTCTACCTCACGTATTAATAATTAAAATTTATAAAACTTAAAAGGATGAATGTATTACAAACTTCCTAACAATAATTTAATTTTGGGTTGGAAGGGTGATTTTAAAAGAAAAATTGAGATGAAAGATTTAATCTAGCAACAATTTAAAAATGTAATCCTTTTTTAAATTGGATTTTAAATTTCAATTTTTAAGATGTACCTCGAGCACAATTCAAGATGAAAAAACATTAAAAATATTCTAGAATTTGACATAATTTTTATTTTTCTCATAATTTGTTATCAACGGTGAGCTACTGATACTATTAGAATATGGAAATTGAACCTACCTCAATCCATGCAGCTAATTTAGGCCTTCCTGATGTCAATCTTGAAAGCCTCCAATAAGAAAACTTGATACCTTTCAACAAATGAAATCATAAAGAAAAACCCTTCAAAACCCATAAATATACACCAAATTCAAGACACCCTCACTATCCTAAAATCCAACAACCATACCAGATAAACTAAATCTCTAAAAAAAAAAGTTAAAATTGATGATTCAATTCAAGCCAGAATCTTCCGCATCCATGGCTACAATAGCAAATCAAATTCAATAACTTCAACAAACTAGAGTCATAAGAATACTTCCAAATAAATATTATGGTGGCGTTAGATTGTGAACTTCCTTCTATCGTTAGAGGACTGCCAGTGAGTTACCTGTAAAATGAAGAATTTATCAAAAGATGGAGAAAAATCAGTAGTGTACATGAAACTTGAGAAGAATGGTGAAGCAAAGTATACATACAGAGCTTGTAGTTTTTTCTCAATAGCGGAAATGGGCAGGACATAATCCGTGTTAGAACGGCAAAACTTCCCATCATGTCTTCTTGCAACACCTATATTGACTAATGCATTGAACAAAACGTACACCAGTTACACACATAACTAGAGAAAATAGACACCCAGCCAAACTTCGATTTCTCCAGCAAAACCAATGAAGCAAGATAATTTGGTGCAGCCTCTTTATGGGGAATAATAGTAAAGCTGCATTTGAATTATTGGAAAACAAATTCATACTGCATTTCAATTATTGTGAGTGAATTCTGAGACGGAAGGCAAAAATGAAATGAGGAAGAAAGAAACAAGAGAGCAAAAGAAAAGATAGCAAAGTGGCGTTAATTTGGAAAATCAATGTTAGAACTCTAATTTTATAAAAAATGATTTGACTTGAATGGTGTATTTTAATTAAACTTCCTTACAAAATTATAATCCAATTTGTTTTCCACGAGTTGTACGCGGCAACATCAGGGACTGCCACGCGCCTACTCGGCTCATCTGAACGCAAACCGACACGCTCTGTTTTTCCTTCGCTCCTACGATTTCCCTCTCTTAAATATCTTCCACTCTCTTCTTCCATATTCATTCAAAATCTTCACTCCAATCATCTCAAACCAACGCTTCTCTAATCCATCCATGGCCTCTTCAAATCAACAACCCACTTCTTCTTCTTCTTCTTCTTCTTCCCTCTATCCCTCCATCGACATGAAAGACCTCGCCGAAAATCTCTTCCCCGACGAAGATCCCCCTGTTTCCGGTCACAAACACCCCGATTCCTCCGAACAAGTCCTCCTACAGATTCCCGGCGCCATACTCCATTTGATCGAAAGACAAAACAGTATCGAACTCGCTTCCGGTGAGTTTTCCATCGTCGGTCTCATCCAAGGCAACAACGTCGTCGCTGTACTCGCTCGTATTGGCGATCAAGTTCAATGGCCATTAGCTAAAGACGAACCCGCTGTAAAACTCGACGATTCTCACTACTTCTTCACTCTCAGCGTTCCCTCAAATGGGTCATCGGAAAATCCTGATTCCGTCGCCGGAAAAGCTAATCAAGAGCCGGAAATGTTAAACTACGGCCTGACAGTTGCCTCAAAAGGGCAGGAAGATCGATTGAAGGAGTTGGATCGTATATTAGATCAGTACAGTTGTTTTTCGGTTCAGAAAGTGGGGGAATCAGCGAAATGGGAGGTGTTAGATGGATCAGTGGCGAAGGAAATCTCGCCGGAGGATATGGCGGTGTCTGAGGAGAAAAGGGAGCTGCTAGAAGAGAGATCTGCTGCTTATTGGACGACTTTGGCGCCGAACGTTGACGATTACAGCGGGAAAGTTGCGAGGTTGATTGCGGCGGGATCGGGACGGGTGATTAAGGGGATTTTGTGGTGTGGGGATGTAACTGTGGATCGATTGAACTGGGGGAATGAGTTTATGAAGAAACGGATGGGGCCTCGTTCTGATGTAGAGATAAGTTCAGCAGCTATGAAGAGTATAAAGAGGTTTCAATTACATCAGCCCCTTTTGATTTTCGTCATTGATATTTGCAATTGTGTAACGATTTGCTGTTTTTGCAGTG
Organism: Cucumis sativus; assembly: GCF_000004075.3. Classification (NCBI taxonomy): domain Eukaryota; kingdom Viridiplantae; phylum Streptophyta; class Magnoliopsida; order Cucurbitales; family Cucurbitaceae; genus Cucumis; species Cucumis sativus. The sequence goes on from NC_026656.2 coordinate 13,271,311, forward strand.
TGAAGAAGATGACGAAGATGACGGAGAAAGTGGCGACCGGAATACTTTCCGGGGTTGTGAAAGTGTCGGGATTCTTTACAAGTTCGATAGTGAACTCGAAAGTGGGGAAGAAATTTTTTAGTCTTCTTCCTGGAGAAATTGTTCTTGCTTCATTGGATGGATTTAGTAAGTTCTTCATATCTGTTCTTACTTGTGACTTGAATCTTTATATGTTTATACATATCAAATTTATTTCAAATATTGCATATACTACACTGTGATCGCAACATTATTTTGTTTTTAAATTTAGGCTTGTTTGCTACAATTTTTCTAGTGTAGTTTTCACATACTGTAAAATAATGCTTGAATTATTAGTCAAATTCTGAAAACAGCAAGTTTTTATGATTTGTTTTTAGTTTTCTAGTTTTTGAGATTTACGTTTGTTTCCCGCCCATTTCTTAAACAAAGACTGGGAACTCCTACTAAATTTTAAAAAAGAAAACTAGTTTTTTTTTTTTTTTGCCAAAGTTACTATTTTAGGAGTCATTTGGTAACCGTTTGGTTTTTTTGTTTTTGAAAATTTAGCCAACATTAATTCCATTTCCAAATTTCTTTCTTTCTACCCACAGTTTAAAACCAAGCCAGATTTTGAAAACTAAAACATTAACTCTTAGAAAAAACTTGTTTTTCTGTTTGCTTGCTTCAAATTTTGGCCTAGTTTTCTATTGTATTATTAGAAAGTGGATGACAAAACTTGGATAATTTTGTCTAGAACTAGTATTTATAAGCTTAATTTTCAAAAATTTAAAACCAAAAACTAAGGCTTGATAACTATTGTATTGGTTTTGTTTTGTTTTTTTTTTATCTTTTTATGAACACCTGAATTCTCAGCCAAACTTTAAAATAAAAACAAACTTTTTTATGAACTACAGCCTGGTTACTTCTTTTTTGAAGTACAATAAATCAATGTATCCCAGTTCAATTTTCAAAATAAAAAATCAAATAGATCTAGTCTAAATGGTTTAATGGCCTGCTCTCTCTCTTTTCTAAAATTTAAGCTTAGTTTTTAGAATCATGAGTAGAAAGTGGATGACAAAATACGGAAATTTGGAAGTAGTGTTTATATCCTTAATTTTAAAAAGAACAAGGATTAGTCATTTGGTATATTAATAATGCAGCTGCAGATGTCAATTATAATTGCTTGTGATAGATGTGTCATTTAAATGTAAAACTCTCCAGAATTGTTTCACCAACTATCACCGGCCTTAAATGTCATTGCAAAAACATGAAACAGCTGATGCTTTACTGTGTGAAGTTGGTTTGGTTCAATGCTCGAGTTTAATGATCCAAAAGTAGAGAACCTAGCATCTTCTATCTCTCGTTCCTTGCTTTTGCATTTTGATTAATCTTAATGAAGTGTCTGAAAACATACATCACTGAAAGTGGTATACTCATGTCTCTCATGTATGAATTCTGTATGAACAGACAAGGTTTGTGATGCCGTTGAAGTAGCAGGAAAGAATGTGATGTCAACGACGTCAGTTGTGACTACCGGACTTGTTTCAGAAAGGTACTTCTTATGCTATACATATATATACATATTCGACTTCATGAGTTTAGATCAAAGCATAAACTTGAACTTCGGTATTAGTTTCCGAACTTTGAAAAGAGTTTTAGTCCGATTATCTCTGCTTGCTTTGGTTGAACAAGCATGGTGTCATAGAAAGGTTAAATTACTTGACTATCCTAAACTTCGGATAGTTTAAGCATTTATGTTACTTACAATTTTGGTCCTTAAAGGTTACAAGGATGCGTTATATTTGACCTCTCTACTCCTATTGAGGCCTCTATAACGGCTCTCGCCCTTGTCTTGTAGACACAAAATTGATAGTTTCAATTTTTGCAGATATGGAGAAGAAGCCGGTAAAGCAACAAATGAAGGGCTTGGTGCAGCAGGGCATGCAATAGGAACAGCATGGGCTGTGTTGAAGATAAGAAAGGCTTTAAACCCAAAAAGTGCTTTCAAGCCAACTACTCTCGTAAAAGCAGCTGCTGCCCATTCTAGTTCCTCTTCTAAATAAATTCTTTGGATTCTTTTTTTTCTTCTTTTAATTGTAATACATAATTGCCCCCAATTATATCATGTGGCCTGATGGAATTGTAATGCCCAATTTTTCTGTAGTGGGTTTGTGTTTCTATTGTTTTGTTGTATATTTTGTTTTTGTATATCAAACAGTTTTGGATATGATATATAGTCTACACTCGTCTTGTTTTCAATTATTTTTAGTTAGATTTCTTGGGCTGCTTTGATTATTTTGTAACTTAGATTACAATAAAAGTAGGTTGCTAAGATAATGCAATGATAAAATCAAACAGGTAAACTGATTCTAATTGTAATTAATAAATAAAACTGAAATGATGGAATTTATGTTTGTTCTAAGTAGTTAAGAACTTGATGAAGATATCTAATAAGCTAACCCAATAATGATCTACTACTTAAAAGATCAAGTACCAAATTAAAGTTAATTGTGTCTTAGTTCGAGTAATGGAAAGTAGATGAAGAGAGTCCAAGTTGGTTGGGTATTTGGGTTAAAAGTGGTGCAATTCTGAGTTGAAATTTTCCTTCAATCTGTGGTCTACAATATCGTTTACACCATTTTTACATCTCAACATATTTGCTTATACCAATCTTTCATACTCTCATGTTTCAAACTTTTTGTGGTACTTGTTTTAGTTACCATAGATAAGAAATAATAGTTAGCAAACTGTTCAAGAAATGAACAAGGAAGTGGTTGATGTTTTGAGTGTTTCGAGGTTGATTTTGAGAATTTGGTATCACTTTGGAGATAAGATATGTGTATAAATAATGGGATAATGTTTGGAAAATAAAAAACAAAAGAACAAGTAGTAGGTTGAAGAAATAATTGTGATAATTTCAAGTGGTGGAGATTAGAAACCATATCTTCCATTTGTTTTTCTATTCTTTTTTATTGCTTCTTTTCATGAATTTTATTTTCTACATTCTTATCTCAATGTGGAAATTTAGTTACTCTAATTTCATATTATGTCACCAATTCCTTTTTTGTATCAACTCTTCTCTTAACAACAGCGTGTTCAATTACTTGTCTTAATTTGGTGTTCTGTAAATTTCTTAGCCACTATAAAAATTTGCACTTAAATTAATCGTTCGGCTCATGCTTTTGGTCTAGACACGTTCTTGAAGTTCACATACTTAAAAGTACTTACACTGATGTGGTGTTGAGTCGAATACACTTTGAAGCTTACATTAGTTCGTGAATACAAATAATTACTCATTCCTTCAAGTTGTCTGTATAAGGTTCTTCTTCTGACAAGTGCTTGAAGATATGTGTGACTCTCTTAAGGTTGGAGATTGTGCTAGTAGCGAAACCGGATGAATTTAGTTGTTCTAACTTATGACCAATGCATCTTACTTTTCCTTATATTCCAATTATCTCATTGTTTCCTCTTTTAGACTTAGGCCCACACATGTGTTTTGGCTACCCTCAATAATCTTAATATAAAATAAATGATTCAATGAATGGGAAATCCATTGAAAGTAGGTATCATATTCAATTTTTGTATAGAAAGTATCATAAAAGAAGAGGTTAATAGTACTTTAAATCTCCCCCAACATTAACCTCCATTAATTTGCACCTTTGGCCACTTGGAATCCCATGGAAATATCTTTGTTGTGTTTACAACTTTCCACTTCCTCTCATTTATTTATAATTTTCTTAAAAAATCAATGGAACTTTAAGAGATGTCTTCACCCACATCACAATCACTCATAAAAATAAAAGGGTCCACTACACAAACTAGCATGCATGACCATATGAGCATCATTCAGTATCTTAGCCACACCCTCTATACATATATATATATATATATATCTTCATTAATCATATGGATCATAATATATATCCTACCAACCTTATTAATTATCCTTTTCTTTTTCTTTTTCTTCCCTTTCAAACCCAAACCAACCCTTGTGTGACACATTAAACTACCTTTTATGTGCCTCATCAATTTTATATCTTTGTTTTAAGATCTTTCACATCTTCACTTTTAACTTTTAGTTATTCTTTAACTTGTTAATATAATTATGTATCGTATGCTTTTTTTTACTCACTTACCTATTGTATAATATTTTTGTAGTACACAATAAAAGGGAAAATTCAAACTTCAAACATCTCACTTGTTAACACATATTATATAATCTACATGGAATTTTTTTAATACACGATAGAAGTTGATAGTGAAAGTTTGATATTAACTAAATTATGTTCATTTTTTATTAAATAGGTCTCGAGAGTTACTGTTAATTGGTTAGTTCAAGTAATTAGCTATGGGTACATATTCACATTTTATTCAAGTTTTAAGAACCAACTAGATAGTTTATGGCTGCTTCTTGGACCATCCATTTCACTCATGTTCTGCGTATCTTTTGCTATGTCAAGGGGAGCATGGACTTCAGTTCTCTTCTCAGTCATCTCTCGTGTTATTTGGTTACTCTGATGCAAATTGGGTGAGAATCCTATAGATCGACGATCTACAAAGTGTTGTCTCTCATTTCGGTATTAAATTAGAATATCATGTTCTTGATGATGTTATTTCATAACTCTTATGGCTCTGTTGGCTCCTTGTTGTATATGGGTGTCGCTCAACAGACTCCACTCTCCTTTATTGTGACAATTGTAACACTATCTAAATTGCTCACAATGATGTACTTCATGAGCGTACAAACCACATAAAAATAATTATTATTTTGTTCGTCATTTACGTTCCATTAAAATAGTAACACTCTTCTTTTAGGTTCCATTTCCACTACTTCACAACTAGCATGAATATTCATCAAAACATTACCACTTGGTTGCTTCGTTCAGTTGTTTATCCAACTCATGCCGGACTACTACTCCTACTACCTCGAGTTTAGTATACATGTAAACTATAAATCTAAGAGTAACCACGTTCCTTGTTTATATGTATAGACTTGAATACTTAATTACCTGATCTCCTTATTTTCTTATGATATACATCAATAAAGTATTCTAATTAGTTTACATAATCTCAATTACTTGAATCTAAATTGTATACATAGAACAGAATGATGTTAAGTTGAAGATCAAATGTAAATTTCTCTATTTTCTCATTACAACATATTTCCTCTTGAAAATAATACAACCACCCTATTCTAATTAGGCCTGCTAGATTCTATGACAAAACTTAATTAGAAGACCACCAATTATTAAACCTAAACTTTAATGGCAACTAAAAACAACTTTAATTCTAACCAACATATATTAATAGTAACATGTAACAGTAATATTAATAATATATAATAATATAAACCTTCACTAATTTGGATGGTTCAATGTTTTCTTTTTTCTTTTTGACTTATCAATCAGTTTATTGTTCTAATTAAACTTGGTCCCATGTGAAAGCAAATGTGCCTTTGGTTGAGACTTGAGTAATGTAATTAACTAAACTTTCTTTAGAATGTTTATGAACTAAACGTATGATGTATTCTTTTAATTAAAAATAACTATAGTTTAACCTATATAATTATAGGCAAATTAAAACATATTCTTATACACTCTCCCTTTAATGAGATAAACAAAGGGGAAAGATAGAAACTTTAAAATCAAATTGATTTGTTTAGATTTAAACTATCACTATTCAAATCATTTCTAGCTAATGTATGATTAGGACACATGAGAGATTTAATTGCCAACTTGGGTAAAGAAAAATTACAAGTACAAGAAGAAGATGATAAATTTCTATTAAGGTGCAATAAAAAACAAAATTATTTCCCCCTTTGTTGAATTTGTAGATTGGAGAGAAAAATAAATTATGCTTTTGTCTTTTTAAAAAATTAGAATGCATTAAGAAAAAAAAATTAAAAAGTCAAAGAAACTAAATATCATCCCAATAAAAGATGACAAAACCATGAAGCTAAGCCATGGTACTAAAGTAGGTCCAAAATTAAGCATATATCAACTATATACGTATATTTTTTCTTTCTTTTTTTTAACGTTTGAGGTTTAAATTTTCGTACATCAATAACTATTGTACTCAAGAAAACTAATATAGAATCGAATATAAGTCTTGTAATATGGTCTTTTCGAACCATGACATAAAAAAAACAACCATTTTTTAAGGAATTTCCTTTTTGTATGATGCTAACACTTTGATTATTCACGTTGATGTTGAAATTTAGATTAAAGTAGATTTGTTTGTATGATGAGAATGAAAAGACTATAAAGAAGACTGACCTTACTTGGCTGTGTGGTGGATGTCACACCCACACCAATAACTAAGTTAGAGAAACAGTAAAAGTTAGAAATATAACTCAAATAAACTATTTATCTACTAAAAGAAATTTGTCATAATGAATTTTTACGACCAATTGTCCTATACCTTTAGGATTGAGTTTTCAGAATCCATTACAGATATTTTTCGAGTTCACTCGACTAGATCCTTCATATGAGATGTTCTTATCAAACTCCAACTCAATTCAGTATAGCTTTCAAACCTAGTTTTGCTTCTTTCTTTATACCTTTCTCGAGTCTAAAATGTTTGAATAATTTCTTTTAAGCATTAATAAGTTGTAATTCATTTTAACTCAATTTTAGGTTTTGGTGTGAAGTTATAATCCAAAGAAACAATATATGATTATGAATAGTACAAGAGATATTAGACAAAATCAAAAAAGGATATAATGTGAACAAGAGGAGAATATATAAGTGATGGTTACATATTTTCAATAATTCATCAAACTAAATTCAAAAAATGATATCATCCTTTGTCCTCTGTTCCTTTCATGACTAAAATCAATTAATTTCCGTGAGATTATTTTTCCCCACATCCACTTTTTCCATCCCAACCTTAATTACTTATAACATATAAACTATAATTTTAAATTTGATGCATTTCACTTCATTTACAAACCACAAGTTCATTCTTATTAGCTAGATTAGAGGTAATTCCTTGAAACCTTCTTTAAATTTGTTTGACTCTGTAAACAATAACAAATAATATTGTTGTATAATCAACTTCAAACTATCATAAGTTACATTTAAATAATAAATCGAATTTGTCCAAAAACAAATCTATATAAAAGCTCGAGAAACACATGTCATGCACCAGCTCATTTATAATAGGCTAAGAGGGACTTGAGTTCTCCTTGACTTTATCGTCTTTATATATATAAAAATGTTTAACTTTTAATAATGATTGGTAGCTTAGTAGTAATTTCGCTTGTTTACCCCTTCCCAACTCGAATTCAAAGCTTATTAAATTAAAGCTATTTAACTTCATTTATTTTTTATTTTTATAAAACTTTAACATCTTTTTCTCTTCCCCACCTAAGTTAAAACTATTTAACTTCATTGATTTTATTACTTTTATAAAAACTTCAACATTTTTTTCAATTTTTATTTGTTGAAGCTTGTTATTCTTGAAAATTAGTTTCAAAATTGATCATATGTTTGTTGAGTTAACAAGTATTTGTGATTTTTTTCAAAAAATGATGATAACAACTAAAGATAAAGTCTAACATTAGTCTATCGATTACTTACCTTAGCACTATATTTATCTTACCAATTACAACGGCTATCGTGAAGAGAACACTTTTTGCTATGAACATTATAAAGATTCAATTGCGGAATCGAATGGGAGACCAATTGAAGAATGATTGTCTTGTAACATTTGATAAGATAGATAATAAAGTTATTATAATATGAAACCTTGTAGAGGACAATTGTGATGTCCGAAAATGAATACATTTATTAATTTTTAGAACCATTAACTTATAAATTATTTAAAGTAAACTATAATGTGTTTATCAATAAATTGATTGGATATGGGACGGGTAGGAGGTAAGATAAATTTAGTGTTTTTTAATTGTTAATGAGTTATTGTTAAACTTGAAAATGAATATAGGAAAGGTGTGATTTTAAGAGAATACAAACTTGGCACCAAAGTACTAAACATAACATACTAAGCTATGAGAAATGAAAGTGAAGAAAATATTGATATAAAAATATATATGTTTTTGTCCCAATTTTAAAAATATTACACTAAACTAATATGAAAATATGAAATTAAACTAAAATAAAAAGAGAAAAAGGGGGAAGAGATGAGAAGAGAAGAGAAGAGAAGAGAAGAGAAGAGATGAGATGAGAAGAGAAGAGAAGGGGGGGGAAAGGTCGGTGGAGAGAGGCATGTGAGGCTGCGGGTCCCACGGCCGCAACAACGCACATGATTTCTTTATTTTATTTTTTATTTATAGAAAAGAAAAGAAAGAGTTAATTAATTGATAATAAAGATTAATAGTTTCCATTTATTCCCAACAAGAGAGGAGGTTGAGTTTGGGTTTGGTTGGGTGAATAGGTATCCCCTTTTCTTCTTTTCCTTCTTTCTTTCCCTTCTCATCCTAACCTCTCCTTTCTTTTCTCCTTTTTCCCTCTTTTGCCCCCATCACTAACCCCCTTATTACCATTTCTACCCCTCTCTTTCCCTCTTTTTCTTCTTCTCTCTCATTTTTATGCTTTTTCAAATATCTATTCTCACTCTGTATGAAATGAAATATTACGAGTATCAAATTTTAAGGGGATGCGTTTTTCAAAAGATTCAAAATTTCAATCAAAACTCTCCCTAAAATTGTCCAACCAAAGGTAAGAAATGCATCCACTTATATCTTAAATGCTAGGTGAGGCTCGTCTTTTGTCACCATATTTCACTCTCACCAATTTTGTATAGATCACATATAATGTGAGTGAAATGTGCTCACAACCTCGATTCGTGAGTTTAGTTCAAACATGATCAAAGAAAACAAGTCCTTCTTGTTCTAGTGGATTATTTAGAAGGCTAAATCAGGCTAGGTTTTCTAATTATGATATATACAATCAATAAAAATACATACTTAACCTAAATGCTTTTGTAGACTCATTTGTGATGAAGGTGGTTTCAAGGGAATAATTCTTTCAAACTTATGTTAGCCTTTTTTGTTTTTATTTAAATTCACTCTTAACTTAAATATAATATACATGACAATAAACAATTTAATTCTAAAAGCAATCATCTTTATGTATTAGAGTGGTAACTTTTTTTTTCACACCAAACTTCATTCATAGTCACCATCCCTTATTTTCTTCAAGACTTACTTTTATCATATACTAACATTGGTGCTTAATATTAATTTTCTACATATATACTTGCTTTAACTTGCAAGATGATTAAATTCAAGTATTAGAGTTCGTTCAAAGCCTGCACATGTTGTTGCCGTTCACCGTTGTAGACATATTACAACCTTTGATCTCTATATCATGCTTTTTCTCTATGGAACTAAGTCTACCACACTTTGATGTCTAGTTAGTACAAAGAGTATAATAGTTCATCTAAGCACACAAAAACAATGCTAGGGCTCTCCTTTAGGTTGTAAATGTTCTTCCTCTAACAGTCATCCATCTGTAGAACGTTTAAACCCTAGCGATGTCAGAATTATTTATGGGCAGTCAAGGTTGTTGTAGGGCGTTAGACTAGATGAATTTGGATCAATATTTTTCAGTTGGTACATATTTGTCGGCTAGGTTGGGCGATTCAAAATTCAAGTCTCAAATTTTTTTTCTTTTGGAATATGTGTTTCTCATGCGACCTCTAGATTTTTCTTAGGTTTCAACGAGTCCATGCATGGGTTGTAGGCCTTGTTTGATCGAGGCAACCCTCAACAAAAGTAAAAAAAAACCATAGAAAGTAAAAAAGGAACAATATCAACGTAAATATACGAATGTGTGATGATTTGAAGTTTGAATAAGATGGAAATGTTAAAGAAGGTCGAAGTGTCATATTCTTGGGGGTGTGGTGTGACATATGGGAGAGTGGGGGAGGAAAAAAAAATATCTTATGGAAGCTTCTATTGTCTCAACCTAACCCCTTTAGAAAAAGAGAACAAAAAGGGTGAAGAGTTGCAAAAGTGACTCTCTTTTAGGCCCATCATCAATTTCTCTCATTCATTCATCTAATCATATATTTATATTTCTCTTTCTTTATTTTCAAAATACTATTCATTTATTTAATTATTATTTCTTTTCTCAAAAAGAAAAAAAAGAAAAAACTCATAGTGCCCACCACCACCATCTTTCCTTCTTTTTCTTGGTTACTCATATGGCCATTTTGTGTCTTCTTTGCTTTTTCAGGTAATCAAAATTCATCTTCTTTTTTTTTTTTTTTTTCCTTTTTCTCTCTTATCTTGGATTCTCAATTAAATAAATATTATTTCTTTATTTATCATTTTTAAAAAAATGATTGTATTTGTTTTCAAATCCAAATTTGGAAAAATAAAAAGCTAATTATCATGGAACTAAAAGCATAATAATAATAATAATAATTGTCATCACGTTTTTGTTCTTCCAACTTTTTTAGAATCAATCCATTTTGTTTTCTTGAATCACATAATTTTCTATATATTATATTCTTTGAACTTTATAGCTAATGAAAAATGGGTTGAATCATAAAATCTTCACATTTGAAGGACTAAAATGAAATTAAACTTAAAGAGAAAAAAGAAAAAAAAGAATCAAGTCCATCTCAATCTAATAACCCATGATGTCATCTATATTTCATATATACATATATATATATAACATATTAACAAATTAGATCTTAAAGTAGCCAAAAAACACAAAAACTATTAGATTATAGAGACCCCATCAAAACATAAATATAGTTAGTGAAATCATGGATAAGATTTGGATGGTGGGAATGAGTCATCTAAATTAATTTGGTCAAAATGAGACAAATATCAATATATTTAGCCTCTCTATCATTATTATTTTTTAATCTCTTTTTTTCTTTTGGGTAATTCCCCATTGGTCATATTTAGACAACTCAATTCTCTTATAATACACATACATACATACATACATACATACATACATACACACAACTTACACTTATAGTCAACTTCATATTAGGTTTAACCTTTTTTAGGTAAGTTAGCAAAAATACAAAAATACCATAAAATAAATCAAATAAAAAGTTGAAATTTTGATCTAAAAATGCAAGATTTTTGGAGTAGATCTCATAGTCAATAGTGAGAAAACATTAAAAGGTTCTTTTTTTCATTGGTTTTAATTCCTAACAAAAAAATTCAAAGGGTCCCTTTTACATGAATTTTTTTTTCTCAAATTCCCAAGTCAAACAAGAAATTCATTCAAAAGGAAAAAAAAAAAAGAAAAAAAAAAGAGACAAATCAACATGATGATGAGTAAGAAAAACTAATGGGTTTATTTATTTCTTTTTCTCTCTCTTTTTATGGTTAAGCTTGATTTTATTTTTTGCTTAAAGTGGATAAATTTTTACAACATGCATTCTTATCCATTTTATCATTATTGTGTAGGTAGAAAATTTTCATAAAGTTTAAATCTTTTATTAAGAAAAGTGAGTTAAAATCTACTATTACTATAAATATCTTAAAACCAAAACTAGAATTACTTAAAAAGGTAGCATCCTAAATCATTGTGACAAAAGAAATTAGTCTTTGTAGTTGGTAAAACTCTAGAAAGTAGATCTAATCAAAGTCTTCACAATTTCCACAACTTCTTTCACTTTTTCCCATTCATTTTTCTTGTCTCGTTTTGATAACTACTTAGTTCAACTTATGTTCGAGTTTAGATATGTGATTTGAATCATTATATTTAATTGTTATACTAAAAACTTGTCTTTCATATCGTTTTCAAAATTCATGTTTTTTTTCTTAAAAGAAAACTTTACTACACGTGTCTTCGTGAAAATTTTATTTTACTGTTTTTTTAAAAATATTTTAGGGAAAATTGTAAAAGTGGTTCGTGAAGCATAGTGGTGGCCGCAACTACATTGTCCACTTTCAACTATAAAAAAATTGGCCCTAAAATTTTTAGGTGTGTTAAAATAGAGCCTTCAAATTTATAATAATTGTGAAAATTGGACTTCTAAATAAGAAATAAAGTGAACCATCAAACTCAAACAATTGTTACAATTTCTATAATTACTTAAGTTTTTAGTGTTGAACTTTAACGCTTGTACAAGTTTTAAAAAATCTCAAACATCCTTGATCTTAAGACATAATTGTTCACTATAAATAAGAACCAAAATTTCAATCGTCGTGATTAATACTTCTATAAACAAAATTTGAAATCTATGATATGATTACGACTATGACTGTAATTTAACAGTCACTTTTACCATTTGTCCTAATACAACTATTTCAATAGAAAGTACAATATACACAAAAACTTCCTTTTAACTTTTTCTCAAAGTACAACATAGGGAGATGGAAAGATTTAAACTCTTCAATCTTAAAAGTATTCAATTCCCACTAAGTTAATGCTCACATCTCCATCGAACATTAGAAGTAAAATGTATTAAATAACATAAAATTTCATTTCAAAACTAATTAACATAACATAATGATCGGAATTTTCAACTTTTTCTGGTGGACTCACCATTCTTGATCATAATAGATCGGTTGACGATCTAAAAGCTTGAAGTAAATAGATAAGAAAAAAAGTTTACTTATTATATAATTTAAGAATAAGGGTAAAGAAATTTAAGAGTGAGAGGAAAAGTGTGGTGTATGATGGGAGTTAGATGATAGGCCAGAAATGGGAAAAGGGGAGAGATAAATGCAAACAGATATCCAAATTCTAGTGGATATATATGGTAGGTTGAGTCATGATGGATTAGATATAAATGCTAAGAAGGTTGGTAGAGAAAAGATGGTACTGCAGCAACACACACAGTTGTTAGTTCCTTCACACCTTTTAATATTATTATTATTATTATTATTAATGTTATATTATATGTATGAATTTCAAACTCTTTCATTCTAGAGAGAGAAAATCAATAAAAGCTTTAACTATGGAAGAGATGGGTCACCCACCACTTTCAACTCTCTTCCTTTCTCCTCCTCTCACAGCTTATCCATTACCCTTCAATGGCAAATAACAAAAGAAAAGAAAAGAAAAAAAGAACTCCTTTTGCAGAAAATGACAAGAATAAGTAACCCATTTGAATTTGGGAGTTTCTTCATTTCATTTAATTCCCTTTCCCTAATATAAAAAAAAAATCTCAACTTTTCACTTCTAACATAAATAACCTTAACATTTGAGGTTTTATAGACAGTAAAATTTATGACAGTATTTTGTTTCCTCAATCAATGTTCCTTTTTAACTTCTCAGTCTCTTCTTACCCACTCCTGTCTTTATAACAACACTTTACTTTGGTATCTTTTGCTATAAAATTTCCAAGAGAATATATAAATAAAATCAAACACTTGTTTGTTATGTGTGTGAAATGAAGTGAAACTCCAAATTCAATAAGAAAAATAGATCCTAAAAGGGGATCTTGATCCACTCTTGTTTATATATATATATATATATATATATATATATATAATTTATATATATCTCAAGTCAGCCAAAATAAGATACAAAAATGAAAAAGAAAAGTTTATACTTCTTCTACAGAGAAAAGGAAAAACCTCTGGAAAAAAAGGGGGTGTTTTAAACTATGTTTCTTCCAACTATATGCAAAGATATTTAACTAATTCTTCAGCTGTACTCATAATCATTATACTATACCAATATGCACTGTAAATCTTACAGATCAGAAGGGGAAAATGAGAAGAACTTAGAGAGATTTGAGAAAGAAAAAAAAAACTAATATATTTTTTACCAATCTAACTTCTCATTTTTCCCTGCAAATCAGATAAAAGAAACAAAGCCCAGCTTATAGAATTTTCTTGTTCTCACTTCATCTCCAAGCTTCTATAATCCAGAATCCCATTTTTGATACCAAGAAAATCATACCCAACTTTGTTGTTATTCCCAGTTGAAGTACCAATACTACATCCAATTTTGCAGCTACAATCTTTACTGTTTTGTAATCCCAAACTACAAGCAAAACAAAGATTCTTGGGTCCAACAATTTTTTCAGGGTGAGATTGATAAGGTGGGCTGATTCTGAGTTCTAAGTTCAAATCGGGACATCTTTCTTCAATTGGGAAATCTTCCCTTTCTAAATCTTGAAACTCTTCAACAACCATAGATTTATCTTCTTCCACTTTTACTTTCACATCAGTAGCAGTGAAGGAGATTGTTGTTGAAGCTACTTGTTCTTGAGATGTTTCATTGATGGGTCTATGAGTAACAGGATCAATTCCTCTGTTTAAAAGCTTCCTTCTAATATGAGTATTCCAATAATTCTTAATTTCATTGTCTGTTCTTCCAGGTAATCTCCCAGCAATTAAAGACCACCTAAAACAACAAAAAGAAAAAAAAAAACCCCAAAACCCCATCAATCAATTTGAAAGGAAAAAAATCCTCTAAAATTTTCAAATTAAAAAAAAAAAAACAAATAGTTAAAAGATTGATTTCAAATTTCCCACAAACTTACTTGTTACCAAGAAGACTATGAAGCTTGATTATCAACTCATCTTCTTCTTCAGTGAAATTCCCTCGTTTAAGATCAGGGCGTAGATAATTAATCCAACGCAATCGACAACTCTTACCACAACGAAGAAGACCAGCAGCTTTAGGGAGAGATCGCCAACAGCCTTCACCATGAGCACGAATATAAGAAATTAAACGCTCATCTTCTTCTTTAGTCCAAGCACCTTTGTTTGTGTGGGCTTTTTCACAACAAGGAGAACGACCCATTTCACAAAACAAACAGAAGAATAAGAAAAAACAAGGAAACCCCAGAAAAATCAGAGGAAAACCCAGATGGAAGAAGGGTTTAAAGTGAAGCAAGGTTGATGAAAATGGCGGTTTAGGGAACAGTAAGGGCGGCCATTGGAAGGGATTTGTGAGTAGCTTTATAGCGTTTTGACTAATGAAAAAAAAAAGAGAAGAGAAGTGAGGAGAGGGGTAATTGCTTCTAGATGCGAGTTGGTGAGATAGGTTAGAGAGGAGAATGCCTGCTCCTGCCCTTCTCTCTCTCTCTCTCTCTCTCTTTCTCTTTCTCTTTCTCTTTCTCTTTTATCATCTTATATATATATATATTAAATCCTCAATCATATAATAAAGTTAAAGTCACATTTAACTATAGAGGTGACATTTAGTTTGGTGTCAATTTAAATTTTTTTTATATATAATGATAATGTTTGTATATTAGGCCAAAATTCCAACCTCTTTCACATATGTATGTATGTATCATCCTCCTTTTTTTTTATTACTATATGATTTAAATATTATTTTAGTTTCTACGTTGAAAGCTTCGTTTAATTTTAGTTTATGTACTTTCAAATGTTCAATTTTAGTGCGTGTGATGTTAATAAATTTTAACTTCAGTATTCTAAAGTTAATTTTGTCAATGTTGACTTAATAATGATAATAATTCGCATCCAAGAAATACAATGTGTATTCCAAAAGAAAAAAGCTTGAGTCTAGAGTTTGGGTCGATTGATCAAACTAATTATAAACATATACCAATAAGGAAATAATGGATTAGTGCTTGGTCTTACATCGCAAAATGTAAACCTAACTATACATGACTGTCATAGAAAAGATCTTATACATAGTCTCATTTGACGACCTCAAAAGAAAAGGAAAAACCTTGTCATACTTCTATTGTGTTGAATTATATATACACTATGTATGCAGTAACTTAAGAAATGTGTTAGGGTTAGCACCAAACCTATGCAAGGACCTTTGATTCAGGTCAACTCAAAAAGTGAAATCAAATTCCAAAAAACGAGTTGAAGAATTAAGCAAATGTGAAGAAGATGTAAGAGTCCTCAATTAATATGTTGTGAAACTTTGTTAACTTTGTTTCATAATTTTCTGTAAACAACTTCTTCATATATTGTATATTAATGTTGGGTGGGGTTTGGTTTAGGTTACTTTTAATTAATTTGATAATTTGATTTGCCTCTCCAAATCTTGCTTTACTCAGCAGACAACATGTACTATCATGCACATTCACAGCTACTTATATATTCTAAATATATGACATAAGGGAAAACTAAACTAAACCCTCCATTCTTATTTTTTGGCTCAATTATTTCCTACACATGCCCCACACCACATTGTTTAGTGGCCTTTGCACCCTAGACAAGCAAAAGTGGGAAAAGATTAAACCTTTTTTTTAAGTGGGTTTTGATAATTTATTATGTGTTATGTCTTCCTTAATATCATATGGGTTTGCATTTATTTGTTTGAGGGAACAGTCTCACTTTGGATGTCTCTTACAAATACGAAAAATGTAACTTAGATTTAAATAAAACAATATATATATATATATATATCGTACCAATGTCGAGATGTAAAAGAGTTGTAATTGTGTGGTATTTTCTTGTTTCTAATATTTGAATAAGTTTAGTTAATCATTTATTTGATTAGATCTAATACTAATCTTAACTTATGTAGAAGAAGAAATGATATTTTCTTCCCTCGATCAAATTTTGACAGCAAACAACGTCTACATGGTCATTCAAAACATTACTGAATTAGGACGGAAAGATATGTTTGATTGATTAGATGAATGAAATGAGGATGTGGAGTAAGATTTGTTAATTTTAGGTAGGGATGGTGGGTACACAAGAGGAAATTGTGATGAGTGGTTTTACTATCCTTGTGCAAATAAGTATAAAGATGGTATGGTAGTTGTGGTTTTTCTTTTTTCTTTTTCTTTTTCTTTTGGGCTTTAGGTACACTATCATTCACCAAGAGAATAGGGGATGGGGGAGGGGGGAAAGCTAGGTAGAGAGAAATTAATTATTAAATAAATAAGGGTTGGGGGGGAAAAAGGGTTTCTAGAAGAGTTTGGAGTTTGGTATGATGATGCAACAAATAGTAAAAAAGATATAATCATAAATTTTGGTTGTGGTTGTGGTTGTCTCTCGCCTTTGGTTCAACTTCCACTCTTTCTTTTTCTCTCTTTTTTTTCTTTCTATCCTTTTTCCTTAAAACAAACCAACAAACATATTGTTTAGATCGACTCTCCCACTTGATCTAAAATAAAATAATAGAGATTATATACAATTGTTCGTTGAGTTAAGTTCACTTTAGGATTGGTGATGTGTAAGGTTGTTTAATTAAACAAAACGATTTTTTTCTTCAAGTAGTTAACCAAAAACTTTAGATAAAATTATAATTTGATTTAAGAATATGTGTTTGAAGAGAAATAAATTACACCCTACTTTACTTAGTAGTGAAAGAAAGAGATGGGCACTTTATTATAAAAGCTTTATATATAGTTTCACCTACCATTTTTCTATTTTTCTATTTTTTATTATTTTTCACTTTTTTTTTCCTATTGTTCTTCTTTGCACTTCTTTAGCAAAACCCATCAAAACATATCAACTTTACATTCATATATGAAAGAGCTATCATCTTTATTCCTACGTCACAACTTGTGGGTCTTTGCCTTCTTCCAACATCATATGTTTTCTCCCAACACCAACAAAAAAATTACAAATATACCATATGATATGATAATAATAATACTTCTCACATAGTTACGTTCATATTTGGAATGATAGATGAAGTTGTGAAATCTTGTTTACTCGTTTAACTTACTCACAATGTGTGAAGTTAATAAAATATATAATTAATGTTTTGTAATTGTAGAAGTCATAAACTCCTTGGAATGAAAAAGAAGATGTAGTTCATACAATTCCACTTTCTCGAACTTCAACTATATATTAGGTCAAACACACCTCTTTATCATGAGAATAAGTTCATTAACTAATTGTCTTATTTTCTTGTAAGGTCGTAAATAGAAAACTTTTGAATATATATAGAACAATTAGGATGAACTTCATTAATCATTCTACTATGAACTTGACATAATACTTTAACGAAGCTCCAATTACCCTCTCGATAACATCAATAATTAAAAAGTAAAAAACATAACTTGTATCATTTTTTACCTCTATAATATCACGTAGAATTTAGAAACATTTTCAAAAGTAGTAAAATAAATTAAACTATTTACAAAATATAGCAAAACGATAGACACAAATAAACACTTATTACTATCTATTAATGTCACTGATAAAAGCATATATCAGTTTCTATGATAGACGTTGGTAGAATTTGAAATTTTGTTATATTTTGTCAAAATTGTGCTTTTGAACAACAATTTTTCAAAATTATATTTATAACTTGTATGAGTTAAAATTCTCAATTTTCAAAACTCAAACACGAACTAGACCAATCATTAAGATTACGTTTGAAAATGATGCATAGGTACTTCTTGAAATAATGTTAATTTAACATATAATACAGACCATTAATTGATGAGAAGTTGAATTAATAGAAAGAAAAATGAAAAATGAAAAAAGAAAAAAGAAAAATGAAAAATGAGAGGGGTATAAGGGGGAAAAGTGGATATTAATAGTATTTGTGAGGCAGCAATCAGAGAAAGCAAAGTGGTTCCATGAAAACTGGACTTTGTTGTTTATTGTTGTTTGTTTTTTTGTTAATTAATTAATTTAGTTAGGTCTAATATTTAACATATAATATAAATCATATTATATAGTCACAACCTCACATCATGTCATTGTCCCAACCCAACCACACCACACCTTATATTAACAGAATTCCTCAATATGCCTCACCACCACCACCACCCACATGCCCTTTTTCCTATATAACAAAACAAAAACAACCCCATGATATCCCTATATATAGTTCTCTTACTCTCTTCTTCTTCTTCTTCTTCTAAACTCTCTCTCTCTCTTTCCTTTTAAGCCAATTTAATTACATTATTTTTGTCAAATCTTCCATCTTAAACTTTAAGTTTGGTATCTTATACTTATTTAACAATTTAGATACTATATATATATATATATATATATATATATATACATATACACACACAATCATATCTCAAAACGTACTACACATTTGAGTTGGTGATTGGTGTATATAACCAAAACGACAAACGAGAATTAGACTAAACGACCAACTAATCTAAGTTGCCTACGAAAAGGAATATATCGACCACTTGAATGTCAAACCAAAGTAGAAACTAGATCTTTGAGAGTTTGTTGAATTTTAGACAATATATATTTATTTATCCTAGTAGGTCAATATCACTTGCTTTTTAAACAACAATATCACTATTTGTCATTGGGTATTGTTCCATAGATTAATAATGTTAAATCTTTGGTGAGATGTGTTAGAGAATTGGACTAATTTATATTAGTAAAAACTGGATTAAAAATCACCTTTGAGTGGGTAAAAGTAGTTCCTAATTAACTTTGTTATAAAACATATTTTTAAAAAGAATTAAAAGTCAAACAAAATTAAAAAAGAAAAATGAAGGAGGGAAGTGAAATTCAAAAATAATTAGGTGGATTGATTTAAAAAGAAAATAAAGAAAGAAAGAAAGAAAGGGCCAGCACATGAGCACGTGGAAGTCATGTGCAAGAGGTATTTGAAAAAAGAGGAATGAAAGATGATCCTCAAAGGGCTTACCTACCTCTTTGGCTGTCCTCCACATGTGGGGCACCTACCCTTCTCCAAACCAAAGAATATACATGGGATTGGCCATGGCCCCCACCTTCCTACATATTACCTTTTAATTCTACCCTAAACCCTTCTTCTGTATTTCTTCTTTTTCTTTGCTAAATCATTCATTCACACAACTAATTTTACATCTCACTCCCTTCTTTTCTTCTTTCTTTCTTTTCAATTTACTCCATCACACAATCCATCTTTTTCCTAATCTCCACATCCGAGATTGAGAAAAAGATTTTCACTTAAAGTTAATCAATAGTAATCTGACAATTTTTTTTGTTGATGCATTTGCTTCTCTTTCTATTGATGTCTTGTAGCTTCACTTATAGTTTTGTAATGTGTTATTGCTCTCTAAACATTGGATCTACTGTTGCTAAAATAAGTTAATCCATAAAAAATCACTTACACTATAGACTCCATACCTTCACTTGTAAAAATTCTTCTAAATTTAGCAATTGTCATCGTAGAAATTGAACTCCCAAACGATAAAAAGTACATCTTTAATATATACACAACGTTTCTACAAAATAAATTTGAAAGTTCAATTTTAACGTTTTTCCTTTCTCCTTTTTTTTTTTTTTTCTTTTGTTCCTTCCCCCAACCCAAAAACAAAGAACCTCCAAACATGTAGATTTTGAACCCTCCACTTTTTGTCATATACTTTTAAAATCATTGTGGTTAATTAATATTCATTTGTCATTATTTTAGTTACGCATAATTTGGAATAATAGCATATAGTTCCCATTATTATGTATAAATATTTGCTGTTAGTTAGGTAGGTAACATTGTCACTTTTTCTTTCCCAATTTTGGATTACAATTTTATAATCTATTCTTTAATTCATTTACTTCTACTTTTTCTACTTAAATGTCTTATATTAGAACATTTTTGTAATCTTTTTTTTACTTCAAAAATTCTTAAACAAATATTAAACTCTAATATACTAATTATTTCATTATTCTCCTTGTCACATTTGCAGCACCAATAATATATTTATACTCTCAAATATGTTCTTATACTAAAGTCTAGTTTTCACATTCACACATGTTCTTGTACCAAAATTAGTTTCCACATTGAATATGATTATATTTGTTATAACTTTGACAAATTAATGCGGTAGATCTCAACTTTTTTAGCCCAATTAAGTTAATTATAACAGTGCAACACTTTTATGACTTACTTTGAGTGTCTTTCTTTATATTTACCAAAATCTTAAATTGATCACCTACGTCAATCTTTGTATAATTTTCTAATTTGACTTACGTTCATGAGTAGGGAGGAATTATTATTATTATCAAAGAGTTTACATGTAGCATCCTGCTAAACAATAACATATTATGTGTATACAATACAACTTAAATTAGAACTTAAATTTGGAGGGTGTTGCGCTCAAGCCCCAATTAAGGTGTGTCACTCGTATACCTCAATTACCAACCTTTGTTTGGTCACTCGCACAATATGACAAATTCAATGCATTCCAACAAACTTCGCTTGGTCAAAGACGTATATATATGTCTTGACCAACCAAACCTTGCTCAGAGTCACAACAATATGTCAAACATTACCGTTTAAATTTGTTGGTTCACTTGAAAAAACCAAAACTTTTATGATTGAAATGGACTCCAAACAATTACATAGCATGTGACCAAAGCACCTACCATGGCGAGAAAAGGTGCAATGTTTGGAGATTGGCATCCTCAATTTGACCCACTTTATTTCATAAGATCCACATGCCATTGCCCTCCCCTCTCTACCAACCTAATCTAATCTCTTTGTTCCCAAAAGCATCACAGGACTCCCAAAAATAATATATATATATATATATATATATATAATACTTTCACTACAGATAATACACCTTGAGTGAAAATGGATCTTTCCAGGTAGTTGTCAACAATGTACCTTTCAATCTCTCTTATCCAATCTCCCCCCAACTCGACATTTGCCCACCTAACCCGCTTCCACGTTATAATTTAACTAGTTGTTATAAATATACCTTAGATATTTTATCTACACTTAAAACGACCGAGCACTCTCTAACAATAAATCGATTTCTACATTTGCTTGTGAACATAGCTAATATACTGTTGACAAACTGTGAAAATCTACCTGCTTAGGCTCGAAAAGTGTTTTATTTATTTGTCTATTCTATAAAATTATTGTTTTATTTATTTGTTGCATGAGATTGAAATGAGGAGATTGGTGGGAAACGTTAGACATTACTGACATGTCAGGTAAAAAGTCAACAATATGTCTGAAGTTCAAGCACAGTAGTGGTTGAGGAAAAAAAATATATGAACTTTATCAAGAACAGAGGGATGTGGTAAAGACCAAATTAATTTTTCAAACCGGGTAGCATGTGAGATTTACGGATACAATTCAACTACTTCAATGGAAGGGAAATTGAGAAGTGCTGAAATGGGTTGAAAAATTGACATTTTGTTTTTTCATTTTGCTAATAAGTCCATTGACATTGCTATTTTGCTATTTAGTACATGTATTTTTTATAATTTTATTGCATGTGGCTGATGGCCTTCCACATTCATACATTTGTAAAATGAACCACAATTGCAGAATAAAGTTTTATAATAATGTCTTCATCTGAAGATAGGAAGAAAATGAAACGTTGTCCTTTGAGAATTTGCCCTTCAAAAGAAATGTTTTTGGACATCAACTAATAAGGTTCGTCTACGACCAAACAACCAAAATACATCAACAAGCTAACAAACATTAGCTCTCCCAAGGATCCAGCCAAGTATAGCTGCAAACTATGGATTCCAAAAGACCATGAACATTATATTGAAATGTGATCTATGCTTTGAATAACCAAGGTTTAGAACTGGCATGATATATACAAATCCTCTAATTCCATTAGCACATACCTGTATTTTCAGCTTGTAGAGTAGATCATATAGTTACGCTCTTTCCTTACTGTCCATTTTGTTCTATCAAACTACATGCTTTGCTAGCCTAAAACTTAATCCAATTGAAACTAGAGAAGGTACAGAAAAATCAACCTTTTTCAATGGAATTGGCCTGCTACTACTAGCATGCATCACACATTATCTCCTTATTTGATTCTTAACATTATTGTTGATGTTCTTACGTAAATCAGGTTATAAAAAAAACTTTTCACTGGTCCAAAAGTTATACAAAACACACCCGAAATTTACAGCTCAAAAAACAAATAAACGAATGCAAACACGAAAGAAGTTATCTATGAGGAAGTTCTCCATTGAAGTTCAACATGGATGCGTCCATTCTTTGAGTCTATGAGATGGTACTTCTCATTAATCCTTTTGTTAGCCACCACATCCGACAGGCTGATGTCCACATAGCCAAGACATTCCTAAAGTACAAATCAAAAAATATTTTTAAGTTTCACTCAATAACCTAAGTAAATTAGTTGTTGGTTTTCTTGGTAATGTTTTATTGATAATTACCTTCGGATGCAGCAAACCTATTTTTGAAGAAGTGCTGATAACTTCTATGTGTAATTTGTCATTTGTTGGAGGTTCGTCTAGTGCAAAATGGAACTCCTCCTCCCATCTTGGATCTCTATTCTTCTTCACCCGCTGCAAGGTTTTCAAGTCAAAAAAATCGTGACTATTTGGTTTTCTTGTTTCTGTTTTATGACTGTTTTATTATGTACTTCTAAGGATGTTTTCAAAATCTAGTTAAGTTTTGAAAAACCAAAGCAAAGTAGTTCTAAAAGCTTCTTTCTTTTAATTAATTGACTCAAAATTCAAGTGTTTCCTCCTAGCGAACAAGTATAGACTTCAAGAAGAGAAGATTAATAACAAAATGGTTATCAAATGGGTTTGGCCTTAGTTGTTAAGTTTTGTTCTTATATGAGTGTTGTGACCTAATATGTTCAGTAACAATCTTGTTCTATGTAAGTGAATAAAGAAATTGCATTGACTGACATATACCTTAGTTTTTTTCTTATCACCTCTGAAGTAAATCCTTACAAATGGATTGGTGTGATGTTTTCCTTCAACATCTTCAGCTTCATGAATTATGACCACCAACAAACCGCCACCGGCTGGTGTTCCGTCAGGAGCTTTTGGTACTGCGTGCATTTCCTCAAAACCTTTCGGTATCTCATCCTCTTTAAATGGTCTATATTTAAGTTCAACTACAACCTGACCATGGTCCTTCTCGTTTTCGATGCCATCCGAATCAGTCTTCTTTCTAAGAGCAAGAGTCAAGACTTTCACCTCATCAGGAGGAAGATCTTTCAAAGGTACAACATTCATGCCCATCTTGTCATGCTTCCCAATCTGACATATATTTTAACTCCACATTTTAAGAGATTCAAGGCTGTCCTTTTGGTTCATGTCGACTTAGACACGGTCATTATTTAAGCTGTAAAGAATAATTACCTGCTCCCAATCATAAACATGGAGCTCTAAGGCTTGGGATTCAGGATCTCGAACAACTAACTTGAACTCCTCGTTCCATTCGGGGTTCAAGTTATTGTGCTTCACGGATGTCTTCTTCGAAGGTAACTTGTCGTCGGTGAGCTTTAGTTTCATATATGGATCTGATGCACCTAAAAGATCCTTTTTTCTAAGGTTCATCGCTTTAACAACTTTCACATGAAGAATTCCCACAGGCTTCTTATAGGCTCTATAAAGTTAATTATACTAGATTAGTCCAATCCATATATAGAAAGAAAACTTTAATAAAACTTCACAAGGAGAACTATATACATACTTGGCAGAGTCAAGAATTTGTATTTTAAAAGTCTTTGGCCACAGATACATGCTTGCAATCTGATCTTTTATTCGCTCCTAACAAAGTGAATTTAGAAAGAAATATAATAAATATGCAACAGACAAAGTTTGCTCTGATAGAGAAGGTGTTCATGAAACCCAAGCATAAACATTGCCCCCGTATAGTAACCATTTTGAATTTGTCATTTTTTTGTTTTTGAAAATAAAGTCTATTCTATCTCAACATTTTAACATGGTTTCATTTTCCTTGAGTAAAAGAGTTTGATCTTAGCTAATTTCAAAGAATAGAAACTAATTTCCTTTGATTTGTTTTTGAAAACATTGGTAAAAAGTAGATAACAAAGAAAGAAAATTGGAGGTAGAAGAGGAATTTATAGGCTTAATTTCCAAAAACTAAAAACCAAACGGTTACAACCAAATGAAGCCTAAACACACAGTTTATTTAATGGTCATCCTTCGAATGGAGGGAGATGGAAATGAAAATCAAGATAGATAAATTGACAAGCATCATACCTGGACAAACGTATAAAGACCGGGTATTGACATAAGGTCTACCCCCATGAGCTTTAGTCCAAAATCAATGTGTGGCTGCAAATCGTAAGAGATAGTTGATAGATATGTTGAAATAGAAACAGGGGGAAAAAATACTGAACAATTATCTTCCACCGTTCTCGAAGTTAGGTTTAATGCTAAGTTAACAGAAAGAACAAGTAGTTCAAATGAAATAGCACCAACTTTTAGAAATTCAGTCCTTGTTGGATGAACATTTTGTTTTTAGTTCTCTGTTTCTGAAAATTTTCTGTCTCTTTACAATTTCCTAAGAAATATCAGATTACTTAATTTCTAAATTGGGCCTAAACGAATAGGCAATCATCTTATCTTAGAAACATTAACCATATATATAAGGCCATGTTAAACCTCCTCTTCATAGCAGATTTTTACATTTCTTTAACGCTACGAGGCCCGACCAAGAAAACAATCTAAACATTGCCTTCTCAAACTAAACTAGTTGCACAGACTGTAAAAACATTACAGGCTCCTCGCAAAACTAAAAACAATCACAAACCTTTTCCATAAGAGAGACAGAAATGTTTGCAAAACAAGGAAAACTTGGAACCAGTGGCTTCAAGATGATCCGGGGAATGGCGAAAACTTGCAGATCCACCATCTTTCAACAAAAGCAAAAGGGAGTGAAGATAAGAACTTGTTCTCAGTTCTTACAAACATTTCCTTTGATCCAAAAATGTACAGTTCACCTGAACAGTGGCTTTTAATCCAAAGGCTTTAATTGCAACCATGATGTTGGGATTTCCTGCCCACTTAATTGCTGGTTCCAATATCAACTCATTTTCATGCATCTCATACACTTTCATACCTGTTAAGAACAAAGTTGAGTTAAAACTCTCTGCACCAAACAATGTTTTCAATTCAAGACACTCACAAGAACAGTGTTTCAAAAAGCCCTTTCGAGCCCACGCCTAGGCTCACGACACTAGTCTTGCGCCTCACCTTGAAAAGGCAAGACTCAAGGAATAAGGCTAAATGGCAAAACATCTTGTGCTTGGGGATCTTCTTTTTCATATTTCCACCTCAACTATACATGTGCATAGGGATCTTTCTGAGCCTTGTGCTTAAGGCTCAAAAGACTTGCGCTTTATTGCACCTTGAACTTTAAAAAACACTGCACGGGACTAATTTGTCATCATGACGTTCAGGCAGACATATTAGAACAAATGTATTATCCATGTTCTCAGTGTCCCATCGGATTTCTGTTCTTAAACAGAACAACTATCAGATTTGCTTAATTAGTGAACGACCCATGACAAACTTCAAGAGTGTTTTGTCATATTTCAGAGTGATTCTAAGAATAGTTAAAATCATGCGATTAAAAGTGTAAAATTAAACACTTAATTGGTTACGAGTGATTAAAGATGTGTTAAAGTATATAGCAACACTAACTAGTCTAGAAGTATACATAATATGACATTAATGTGTAGATTAAATTCTTAGAATTATGTAAATAAATATCTGAAAGAAAAAATCTAGAAATATCCTAGATTTTATTTAGGTTAAGGAATTGTAGAGAGTTCTTTTAGATAAGAATGAGACTAAAAATATCTACAATAGTTAGAATTCTAGAGAAATATTTTGACTCGGGCTCCAAAGATTTCATTCCTATACATAGGAGGTGTGATCCTCATATGTGAACCAAGCAAACCAAACAAGCAAGCAAAGAGAGGAAGAAAAGAACAAGAGAGTTAATGAGAAACTTTGAGTAAAAGTGAGTGAGTGTTTTGAGAGTAAAAAAATGGTCTCTCCAACAGTATCCATTGTTTGAAAATTTTCTTAGAAAAAGTTTCTTCCTTCCAAGTGAGTGTCTCTTTCTTTTGTGTCAATTTCTTCATCAAAGATGTGTTCCAAAGTGATTTAAAACATGACAAATATGTGTTTAACCCTTTCAAAATCACTCCCAAAGCAGTTAATGAGTTTAACCATAGATTGGCTTCGTCGTACAACTCTCATAAAAGTGTTCGTTTGCAAATTTTTCTAGCATTTGAGTGAACATCTTAAAACAATACCATGTTTCATTTGCATATTAAAAAAAGGAGGAGGAGGCTGGGAGACAAGAGTTTAAAGCATAAATTATTGAAAAACCTTGAAGAGTCGGCGAAAGCGACCCAAGCGTGAGCTCTTGGATTTCAACAGACTGGATCTTATACTTGGGAATTTCCTCAGCAATTATAGGCTTAATAACAGTTCTTACTGTCTTGGCAATTGCCTAAGCCACAGAGATTACAATGTAACAAATTAAACTGATGACAAAGTAAAAGAAAAGGAGAATAATTAAAATAAAATAAAATAAAAAACAAGTACCTTATCAATATAAGGCCACAAATAGTCAATAAACGAGTTTAGCCAATCCATCTTTAAGAAAATGATACAAAAAAAGATTGTTAGCCATGAAAAACTCCAATAACTCCTTACCACTTCTAAACACCATAATGAACAAACAGAATCTTTTTTTTTTTTAATTATCAATGATTAATTAAAAAACATTTTCTATAGTATTTACGTACTCGATCATAATCTGGATTCTTCACCCAAAGTGGCAACTCGAGGAGCATCCGCTGCATAGTTTCCGGGTCGGGTTCAGTCAATGGCTTGATTTCAGGATTCTGTGACATCCTCAACACACAAAACTAAATTAAAATCTGGAAAAATAACAAAAAGCATACAAGTAATAGTACATTGCTAATAAGAATAGACCTTCCTTTGATAACCATCTCATTTATTAGTTTTAGTTTTTGAAAAATAGAGTTTTGTAAACTTTGATGCCTACCTATGAGTTTCTATGTTTTGTTAATTACTATTTCGAAGTGTTTCCAAAATTCAAGCCAAAAGCTTTGAAAACCAAAAAAAAAAAAAAAATAGATTTGTAAAAGTTTTTGTTTTTGTTGTGGAATTTAGGTATGAGTTCATATGTTTTTTTTAAAAAAAAATTCAAATATCAAACAAGATCTTATTAGGCTTTCATAGATAATAATCATTTGATTTTTTGTTTTCCGTTTTTACTTTTACTTTGTAGGGTGGTTTGGAAAACGGTTCTGAAAACGAAAACGTTTTTAAAAAACAAAAATGAGAAACTTAAAAATTCTTTTTGGAGTTTAGTGAACTTGAATGTCTAGTTTTGAAAACTAACTAAAACTATGCCAAAGAAATGGTAAGAAAACAAACAAAACCAAGTTTTATATATTTCAATATTTTTCCTACATTTTAGAAATGCGTCAAAATCCAAACAAAATCTAATTCTAATTGGCCAAATTTAAATTTAAAAGAAAAGAAAAACCTTAGTTATCAAACAAGGTTTTTTAAGGCTCACTAATAGTAATGTTAAACCAAACTTAGTTGATGATGAGTTGAGGTAGAATAATATATGTTACGTGTTACAGGGACTGGAATCAGTAGGTAGAAGCATTGTAGAACATACCTTCACCTCAGTTGGTTTGAAATAAATGAAGAAGAAATAACCAAGGATGAAGCCAGCTGAAATCCCAAGGGAGAATCCACAAATGCTCCAAAGGGCGTTAAGAAAACCCATCACAAACCGCCGTGTGTGTCGGAGCCGGATCCCACTTCCGGCTTCCTCGTGCTCGGCCGGCGAGGTTTGTTTGTATGAGTTCTTGTTTACTTTGATTGAGAAGTTTTTTGAAAGTTGGTAAAAGGAAG
This sequence comes from Cucumis sativus, assembly GCF_000004075.3. Lineage (NCBI taxonomy): Eukaryota > Viridiplantae > Streptophyta > Magnoliopsida > Cucurbitales > Cucurbitaceae > Cucumis > Cucumis sativus. The sequence continues at coordinate 13,299,782 of NC_026656.2, forward strand.
GAAAAGGAAAATTCTTTTCTTATTTGGTAATCCACCGAGAAAACGCGATTCGTTGTCACGTTTTGAACACAAGAGGGATTAATCAGAGAGATGGGGTTGAAATTTTGTTTACACGTGGCCCAAGATAATCATACTTTTGAGACTACCGTGACATAAATAACCATACTTATTATTCTCCTTTATGAAAAGTGGGTTGTTATCACTTACATAGTTTGTGTTACCATACTCATGTTTTTGAGCTCTAAATTATAGTTTTAAAAATAACCACTTATTTTATATCAACCATCCCATATTCATGATATTTGTTTATAAAATACTCCATCTAATTCACTCCATCCTAGTCAAATTGTCTATGAATAGTAGCATTTTGTAAGTTGGCAAGTATAAACAATATTGGAGATAAATACAAAAAAATTAGAAAGAGGGGAGAAATTGGAGATTTACAATTACTTAATTATTTTCTTGTTTTTTATTTTATTATTTATTTACATTATATATTATTTTATTTTAATATTATATTTTATCGATTTTTGTATTTTAATTGTGTCCCATTTTTAAAACAAAGAGTAAATATTGTAACAAATAAAAATTGATGAAAGTAAATGTGGTAGTAAATGAGTGGTTTTGAAATAATAAATTAAAATAAGTGTTACACTCGATGTATAACGTAACACTTGATATATCTAATATACAATCTAAGTGTTATACTTAATATCCTTGATACATGCTTATTTATATACATTAATGTTGAAAATGACTAGATGTGAAAGGAGAAAATATTTTGAAAAGTAGATGAGGATTATATTCCTCACCCGTGCCTCACTTCATTTATGCATGTATCTAATTTTGATGTATGTAACTATAGCTTATCATGCACAATAGTTATATGTATAAACTAATTATATATATATATATATATATATATATATATATATATATATATATATTATAGGGGTACTTGTAAAAATAGCAAAAGAAAAAATATGATAATATAATTTATATGATATCACTAATTACTTGTCATATTTGTCATATTTTCAATATGCAAAAAAAGGTGTAAGATATCATAGACAGTTTTTTTCTAAATATTTTTGTCGTCTAATGTATTTTTAAAAAAAAAATTATATATCACTTTTTAGTTTATTTTATTTATATTTTTATTAAGTTATATTGTCGTGATATGAATTTGAATTTTAGAAATTAGGGAAAATGAAAATTTTAATTACATATTTTGAGTAAGATATTTAAATATGGAAGTAAAAAATGTTGATATAACGTTTTAAGTAATTAGTCATTTTTAAATAAGTATCCAAATGAGAAAATTTTCTCGAAAAGAAACCAATCCCTGTGGGAAATTTAGAGAGGATAGGAAATGAAATGGGTAGGAGCAAACGACGTAAGTCCTCCCATGGACACTTTTACTCTCTTTACGTCTCAAGTACCCTCTTACTCTCTCTTCTAGTACACTGTTCCACTTTTGTTCATTTTAAAATACTAACAATGGCCCGTTTTAATTTAGGATTAGACTATATTAAAAAACCCAAAAGAATAATACAGAACCATCGAATGACCTTATGACTTAAACGTTTTTTACCGATGTTGTAAGTCATAAAAGTATTAAAGCAAAATTTGAAAGTTCAAAGTTATTGATGAGATAGGTCCATATATTAACATCGTGTTAGAACTTTTTAAAACATGTTTTTAGGTTTGGATGTATTATTGAAAATTTGTAAGCTCAACGTATTCTTAAAATAAGTAACTAATATGATGTGTTTAAGGCAAACAGCTAGTTATTATAGTTTGCATTTGAGATATAGATTATTTTAGTTTATGTTATAATAATATGTGTTTTGTACATAAACTATTTTATTTTAATAAAAAACAGTAAACATGGTAGCAAATAAAAAAAACGATAAATATCAAGCAAACGGTAGTTAATTAATTATAGACTTTTAAATAACATTTACCAACTACCATGTAATCTTTGCCCTTCTAACAGTCTAAAATATATTTTTAACATCTTTTAAAAAAGATAAGTAAAATTTTGTATATTTATAAATATATTTGTTGTTTTTTTATTATTATTTAAAACAATATTATTATTATAAATTAGCACAAAAATATTTATAAAAGAAAAAGAATACAAAAAAGGTTTGGGGTGAGGTCGTGTGGCATGTGAGAAACGTGGCGAATTACAGATGCTCCACGTTGGAGGGTAGTTGAAGGCAAGAATTAAGAGTGGGCCCACTTCGATAACTGTCAAATAACGGTAATACGGAAGTCTTCGACATTGGCGATATTCCAAAATTGTCCCTCACAAGTACACTTCAGGGTGAGAGACGCAAATTTGATGGAAATTTTTCGTTGGATGGATTCTTGTTTTTTCTTTTCATTTTCTCGCTATATATATATATATATTATATAACACATACAGAGTCTCAATATCTATGCTAAATTTGTTGGTATTAAAGAATATAAGTGTGTGTCAACTTTTAATTGAAACACTCACATTTGAGTATTTGTCAAATCTATTTATTTTCTAAAATGTTATAATATCTCAAAGAGGTCTACGTAAAATTCTCGGAAAACGCCAACGATTACTTTCTTATTTATCAAAGAAAAATAAAATGCGTTATAAAGAATTAATTAATCAATTGGATATTCGGGAGTCAAAAACTCAGTAATTTGAAAAGTAATTTTGAATTATTTGATTTATTAGATCTTGAATTTTTATGAACTTATTTTCATTTTCAGCAATTCATGGAAAGATGAATCGAGGAAAAACTTATGAATGGACCAGCTACAAGAAAAGACCTCATGATTGTTGAATTATGCGTACAGCTTTAAGAGATACACGTACGATAACTTCATGTCGGTTTTTTACACGAGAATCGTCACCTCCCCGTCTTGTTATTTGTTTTTCTCATATTTATTATAATAATTTAATTTTAAGGCGTGTTATTTGTATTTATTATATTTCATTTTCAAGATGTATTGTTTAATGGTCACAATAATGAATATATTTGAATTATAATAAATTAATAATTAGATAGATAACTATTTTCTTTTTTAACTTTGAGCATTTGAGTAATTTATATACTAGCCAACCATTTACTTTAAATTTTTACATAACAAGTATTTGTCTCAAATCAGGAAAATGAATTGATGAGCAGGGATAGAATTAGAGAAGAGCTTCATTCGCGAACGTCTCTAATAGTAACAACTAAATTTATGATAACATTTTGGTTAACAAATATTATTGGTTCTAAATTTTATAACAATTTAGTTTGTAAACTTTAGTTGGTAATACTTTAAATTTTAGAAAGAGATATTCAGACCGTAAAATAAAAACCTTGATATAGTGATAGATATTACCTTAAAATGTAATTTTACGAATATTTTGATGTTTGTTGGATTTATTTGATGAATGAAGTTGTTGTTGGGTTGCAGCCAAATTGAGGGTAATAAATTATTCAAATGCTTTGGTATAATCACAGCTGCATTAGAGTACTCAAATGGAATAAATATTGTTTATAGTAACAAGTGCCTTGGTTTCATTATTGGTGGAAAAGTTTGAGAAATAGTGCTTTGTATAAATAATAGCAAAACAAATCTAATCAACAATAGAAAAAAGAAAAAAAACCTTTATTTTAGGTTTAGTTTTTATTTAATTTTAAAATATTATAATTTTACTCAATCGAGATTTATTATTAGTGGTTTCAAATTTTCGTTAAACAATTGTTTTAAAGTTTCGAGTGTTGATGCTTATTAACTATCTTATTGTTTATTAATTAGTTTTAAAAAAATTATAACAAAGAAAAATTATTATAAATTACGAAACACCGTTGAAAAATAAAATAAAATATTAAAATTTTCTATTGATATTAAATACGAAATTTTGCTATATTTAAAATTGTCTTTAACTATAACTAATTAAGTGTCACTCGTTTTCATCACGTTCATTTTAAAAATTAACTTTATAATCATTTTAAATTAATTAATAGACATTAACGTCTAACACTGAAAGTGAGTATATTTAGTGAAAATTAAGGTTAAAAGCGTAAATCTTGAAACTTAAGAATTAATTTGAAATAAAATTCACACTTTGAAGGTAAATCATGTAACATTTTGAAATATTTAAAACTTATAAATAAAATAGAAATTAAACTAAAAATCTATAGACTACAAAAAAAAAATCGAATAATAAAAAAGTTAAAGGTAAAGGTTAAGGTGTGAGAAAATAACAAATTGTCAAAAGTAACGATGATGATGATAATAACAACAAAGAGAGAGATATAATGTAAATCACGTGATAAGGAAGGAAAATGATATCGAATAGCGAAAACAGGGAATCCAAAAAAAAAAAAAAAAACTCCCAATTTTGATAAATAGGAATGTAGCAGGTTTACATTTTTCGTTTATAAAGATTCTCGTAAACTTACCTTAAGAATTAAGATAATAACATTTTGTCAAAATTAGCTAAAATGGTATATCAGGATGATATTGACTCCAAGGTTTGAGTTTCAATTCTCCATCATCTCACAAATGAATTAAAGTGATTAGAGTATTATTTGTCGAGAGTTACAATCAAACACGTCCATGTATATTCTACCTACTGTTTCATTGATATATTTTTTATAATATTCTTTTAAGTTAATTAATAATAGTTAATAAAATAACAAATAATTTTCCATACTCAACTTCTAGATAAATATTTTTTTTATAACTTATTTAGAGAACCAAACATTTTTATGGGCATTTAGTTATTCGGTGAAGGAAGTTGAGTTGGGTTGATAATTATTGTTTAGAAATTCAATTATATGTTGAGTTATTAAATAATAAATTGAACACTAGGTCCAATCGTGAAACATTTTGGCTCGGTTACTCGATTATTTGTTTAGTTAATATTATAAAACCATTATTAATTTACTCTTAAAAAACATAATTGAATTGGGTATGGAACAATAAATCTATTTCAACCACAAAATCAATACGTTGTTTCTCAAATGAATGACAAAATTACAAATTATAAAATCTAGGACTAATAGTTTGATCTTCGATGTTAAATTGTCATTAGTTCCAAATTTGTTCCACATGGCAATAATGGCACGTGTATTTTTTTTTTTTTGGCCAAAATACCAACCAAAGCTAAGCCCCGAAATTTAAATCAGAAGACTATTCAAGCCCAAGTTCACATGACTCTAAAAAAAATGTTTCGTTTTGGAGAGAGAAAGGAGAATGGAAGATCGAAGTTTTAAATATCAAAATATTCAAATAATGTAAATCTCTTGAAGTCTAATATCATAAAATTAAAGCTTTGAATTAGGTAGACTCTAAAGATTGAAGACTTAAAAGACATTCTTTCTTGAAGACTTTACAACCACAATTGAAGATCCAAGAAAACTTGAAAGAATAACTTGTTTCAACGATCGAGAAAAAGGATCAACTATTAATATAATATTGATTGTACTCATCGTAGACTATACCAAATGTAATATAAATTCAAATATTTATTACACAAATTAAATGTTATTAAAATCTACTAGGAACATTAGTAATTAAATTTCAATTTGCATTTGAAAGACAAAATTTACTATTGTTTAAATAGTTGGAGAACCAAGAGTTCACAATTCAAAAAATTAAGAACACATACTCATTGTTAATACAAACAATACTTTTAAGCTTTAACAATTTGATTGAGTTTACCAATTTTAAGTGAAATGATAAACCAATTCAATTAAAAAGAGATGTATACAACAATTTAGATTATGTGGGTAAGGTTGAGTTTATCAAAATTTTGAATCATCCATTTTTATCATACTTAATAGATACTATTCTGATTTATTGTTTTAAAATATTAAATCAAGTTTTAAATATTAAGATCATTTGATTTTTTTTGTTTTGTTTTTTAAATTAAGCAATGTATATAGAAACTATTTTAACCTCTAAATTTTGTTAACTTGTTATTTACTATTTATTAATGGTTTCAAAAACCAAACTAAAAGTTCCTAAACTAATTTAAAAAATAGTTTTTAAAATTTGTTTTTGTTTTCAGAATTTCACACAATAATTCAACAACTATACTTAAAAATATGCAAATCATGATCATGGTAAACCAACGAACATAATATATGTCTAATTTTAAAAAATAAAAAAAATGAAATGACTAATTAACCCAAATAAAAAGAATAAGAAAAACCGTATGGTAAAAAGAAACAACCCCAAACTTAATAAGCCAAATAATTATCGATATAATTTTTAAAAATTTAATTAAACGACTTACAAATATTTACAAATATAACAAAATATCAAATAGATTAGATATATTGTGATAATTTTGTAAATATTTGTTTTATTTTATTATATTTAAAATAACCTAGTTTTAACTTAAATTTTTAATTAAAATAATATTTTTTAATTGTATTTCCGAGTTTGCTTAATTTAATAATTATATTCTCATATGTCAAAATAGTATTTGTATTCTTAATAAATCTTAACTCTAGTGTTTAAAGTCAATTTTAATCCAAATTTACTGAAATAATCATAATAAACAAAAATATCTTAAATAAAAATATAATTTTACATAAGGTTGTATCAATTTAAATTAAATTATTACAAAAATATCAATTTTACTCTCATTAAATAGTGCTTAGAAAAAATATTTCATGATTATCTATTAAATTCCTGACAATTAAACTTTTAGTTATACATTTATTATGATTGTCCATTTCTTAAAATAGTGTAATAGATCATTTCTAATGATAAATACAATAAAAAAAATGTAAAAAGTATTTAAACACGCGTAATAAAATTGGGATATAATAAAAAATTCATATGTAGAATTAACATTTTAAATTCAAATTATAATATTAAATTCATTTTTATTTCAACAAATTTCAATTAAACTATATATATATGCTTTTTCACTTTTTTAAAGATTTTATTTTTGTTTCTATAAATTATAGATTAAATTATGAATTTCAATTGATATTTATATTTATTATGAAAACAAAGGTGGCAAAGAGGGTTTTCGGACGTCGGCGATGGAACAAAGCGGGAGGCGTTTGAGTTTGCGTTTGGTACTATAAAATGCTTAATCACCGCCATGCAAATTGTGGAACCCCATCCTTCTTCCTTATCTTACACTTTAAATCAAAAAATAATTAAAGTATTAATTTGGTTGATTTTAGTATTTCTACTCTCAAATCTTCCATTTCTCCTTTTAGTAATTAAATATATGTTTAAAATGTATAGTAACCATGCTAACAAGAAGAAATAAAAAGTAACAAAGAAAACTAAATTAAAGATTTATTTAAAATCCAAAGATTAAAATTAGTTGTTTTGAATTATATAGCTTTATATTCTTTTTATAAGAATAATAATAATAAAAAAAAAAGACAAAAGATTTTACTACACAAAGTTTTGTAACGAAATTTAAATATTCTTTTTGTCAAAATTTTACCATTTTGGACGAATTTCCTATTTTATATTCTCAAAATTAAAATAATAATAATAACAATAATAATAATAATAATAATAAAAATAAAAAAAGAGAGTATAATAAGAACAATTAGTTCCCATTTCATCTTCTTCTACGTTTTTCTTTTCTTCCTCCCTAGGGCTTTCCTTCCATTTTTTTCTTTTCCTTCTCCATACCTGAGGGGGGACCTTTCGTTATACGTAAATTCAATCTCCACTCAGATTTCCAAACGTTTCCAACTCTTCAATCCAATCCCCGGAGTTTCCTCGATTTCTCCTTCACATTTCGATGGGCGTTTTGTTCTATATCTTGAAATTTTATTTTTGATTTCTTTACTTTCGTTGCTCTAAAGGGTTTATGACCAATTCGTGATTTTTCTGTTTCTCCGTCCTTGGATTCATATTCTTTTTCTCTATTGGGTTAAGGGGAATCTAGGGTTTTCGAATTCGGGTGCAGGACTTAGCTGGTTTTCGGTTCAGCTACTGTTTGTCCCTTGTTGTTGTTTTTGATTTGGTGCTGCTCAGATGTGTAGTAAATTTGGATCAAGAACTGTGTGATCGCCGCTCGGTGGCGAGCGACTCGTCGATTTGAGGGTTTGGGTTTTTGTATGGAAACTCGGAGCAGAAAGCGGGCGGAGGCCTCCTCAGCAGCCCCTTCTTCTTCGTCTTCTGGTCCCAATACTCGTTCTACCAAGCGCTCTCGTCTTTCTGCTACTTCTTCATCGAATCTTGCTGCTGCATCTACACTTTCGATCTCTACACGTTCTCGCTCTACCCGAACCCAAGAACCGTCTGCCACTACTACTCCAATGGACTCGACTAATGAATCATCTGGGTCACGCCGACGTGGGAAGAATTCTGATAAAGAGAACTCGGATAAGGGGAAGGAGAAGGAACATGAGGTTAGGATTGGGGATAGGGAAAGAAATGCTGACCAGAGCTTTGGGTTGAATATTGAAGGGAGTGGCGGTGGGGAGGATGATGATAATGATAGTGAAGGAGGAATAGGAGTCTTGCAGCAGAATTTATCCACTGCTAGTAGTGCCCTTCAAGGACTTCTCAGGAAACTCGGTGCTGGATTGGATGATTTACTTCCATCTTCTGCTATTGCATCGGCTTCATCCTCACAGCAGAGAGGACGGCTTAAGAAAATCTTATCTGGGTTGAGAGCGGATGGAGAAGAAGGGAAGCAGGTTGAGGCATTGACACAACTATGTGAGATGCTTTCAATCGGGACTGAGGAGTCTCTAAGTACTTTCTCTGTTGATTCTTTTGTCCCTGTCCTTGTTGGGTTGCTTAATCACGAAAGCAATCCTGATATAATGCTTCTAGCGGCTAGGGCACTAACCCATCTGTGTGATGTTCTTCCTTCATCATGTGCTGCTGTCGTGCACTATGGTGCTGTTCCCTGCTTCTGTGCGAGATTGCTGACTATAGAATACATGGACCTAGCCGAACAGGTTTGCTCTTTGCATCTGACTTGGCTCTTGTGAAACGTGGGAGTAGATATTGTTACCAATTCAGAGTGAACTGTACTTTTCTGATTTGTAAATGTGCTTACGCGTAATATTTACCGTGATAATTGAGTGGAGCCAAAAATGCTCTTCTCACACACTTGGTGCTCACGAGGTTATGAGACTGGATGTGACTTGTAGATTAAGCAGTTTTGTCTCGTCTTGTTTCTGTTTTAATAACTGATAGTATCATTCTGACGATTAATACAGGGAGGTTTAATGAATTCTTTGTTTAAGTTGCTGTGCATGAAATCCTATGAGTTCATATTTTCTCGAGTCTGATATGATGGTACTAATAGAAGTAGGTTTCTGTCAACAGTCCCTGCAAGCTTTAAAGAAGATATCCCAGGAACACCCTACTGCTTGCCTGCGGGCTGGTGCTCTCATGGCTGTGCTTTCGTATTTAGATTTCTTCTCTACAGGAGTTCAGGTAACTGATGGCCTTACTCTGCAGATTTTGGATGTCATCAAAGATTGGACTTGTTTGTCATCAGGGTTCATATATTTTACTGGTTAACTGTTATCATTTTGTTGAAATTGTATTGTAGCGAGTTGCATTGTCCACTGCTGCGAATATGTGCAAGAAGCTTCCTTCAGATGCAGCTGACTTTGTGATGGAAGCTGTTCCTCTGCTGACAAACCTTCTTCAGTATCATGATGCAAAAGTAAGTTGCTTTAGTCATAGTTAACAATTTTGAGATTCGAGGTTTTTGTAGTAGATGAATCTTTCTTTGACTTCAATTGGAGACCAATGAGACGGTGTCTTATAAGTTATAACAAAAAGAGAGATAGGCTCTCCTCCTGGAGGGTTTCTCTGAAGAATGAATGGCATTTCTTTACACCTTTTTGTGGGTTCTTGCGGCTAAACCCTTTTGTGATGTTCTTTTTTTTTTTTTTTTTTTGTTTATTTATTTCTTACACTTGAAGTTTTTGGATGTCTTTTTGGTCGCTCAGGCTTGTCCACCCTCCCACCCACCCCCTCTTAAAAGATTAACAATTAAGGTCTTTTTAAAGGAAAATCAGTGAGGAAATGTGAGATACTCTTGTTTCTTTGTTTATCCACCTAAATTCCTTGTTGGTAGGTGTTGGAGCACGCTTCAGTTTGTTTGACTCGTATTGCGGAGGCCTTTGCATCATCTCCTGATAAATTAGATGAACTATGTAACCATGGACTTGTTACGCAAGCTGCCTCACTTATTTCCACCAGCAGTACTGGAGGTGGACAGTCAACTCTGGGATCAGCTACTTACACTGTAAGTTCCAAATGTGCTTTCATCCTGCGATGGTTTAGTGTTTGAGGGTATTGATTACATCTTCACAATTATGCAGGGACTAATCCGACTTCTTTCCACATGTGCAAGTGGATCTGCCTTGGGTGCTAAAACTTTGCTGCTTCTTGGGATCAGTGGCATTCTTAAAGATATATTATCTGGTTCTGGTGTGTCTACTAATGCATCTGTTTCGCCTGCATTAAATAGACCACAAGAGCAGGTGGGTTCTGCTAATTTTCCTGGTGATCACTCTGCAGTCTGCATAGTATCATTTTCCCCTTTTAGACAACTCTTGTTGTTCCCTTGGGTTTTCCATCTCATTTATAGTCTAACAATACGAAAATGAAAAATCTGATTGATTATTTTCTTGCTCTTTTACAACCCAAACACCTGTATTTATACTCGTGTTAAAACTAACAGAAACTTTGCTAATCTAACATAGTAGCTGACTAAACTAACTGATGGAGGGTTAATGTGCTGACTGATCAGGTCTAATTTGCAGCCTAGCTAATTGTATTATTCGTTGACTAGGATTAGTATTGCGAACCAAGATTAAAATATCCATTAACATGTCAATATCTGGAAATCCAAGGGTTCAACATTGATATTAAAGATCCACTGATGTCTTTGACATCTTTTATTAATGCGCGTAAAACATAAAAAATGTCATATGTTCAGTCCAATATGAATATAGGTTATCCGTAACTTAATTTGGGAGTAAAAATAAGTTAATTGCTAACCCAAATAAATTTTGTAAATTTTTTACTCCCAAAAATATCCATTAATATTGATATTTATGGTAAGGTGGACTAAAATGATTCAAGGCTTTTGATCAATGTGGTTGAATGTAATCTTTTAATTAATAATTATTTACTATCAATAGATTTCTGTGAATTAGTTACTTATCTGAAAAATTTTCAATTGCCACAAATTACAATCTTCTGCTTTTGGTCTGTATTTTACTCTAGTATTCTATAATGGAGGTTATTTTTCTGATTTTGTTAACTGTTGAGTTGAATGTTTAACCTCTTTTCTTAAACAGTTTGATTTCTGTTGAATGTAGATTTTTGAGATAGTCAACTTGGCAAATGAGCTTCTACCTCCTCTACCTCAAGGAACTATTTCCTTTCCGCCCAACTTTAATATGCTTGTGAAAGGACCAGTCATCAAGAAGCCATCTACTAGTGGTTCTGTGAAAGAAGAAGATCCAACTGATAGTGCTCCAGAAGTGTCAGCTCGTGAGAAACTCTTAAAGGATCAGCCAGAGCTCCTCCTCCAGTTTGGAATGGATCTCCTTCCTATTTTAATACAGGTATGATGGCATATTATACTTACTTTGGATCCTAAGAGAGGTCGTTTCTGGTTCAGTTAGTACTGAAATTGTGCTCTTTTGTCAATTAGATCTATGGTTCCAGTGTGAATGGTCCAGTACGTCATAAATGTCTTTCTGGAATTGGAAAATTGATGTACTTCAGCACTCCAGAGATGATACAATCGTTATTGAATGTGACTAATATAGCAAGGTATCCAACTTCACTGTGCCTAAGATTTCTAGGCTTGCTTTGTTGATGTACTTAATTTTCCATTTCTTGATTTAGTTTTCTAGCTGGTGTTTTGGCATGGAAAGATCCACATATTTTGATTCCTGCTCTCCAAATTGCTGAGATTCTTATGGAAAAGCTTCACGAAACATTTTCTAAGATGTTCCTTCGGGAGGGCGTTGTTTATGCTGTTGACCAGCTTATCTTGGCTAATAACCAAAATACTTCTTCCCAATCGGCTTCTGTTGAGAAGGATAGCACCTCTGCTTCTGGAACTTCATCACGCACTCGACGTTATAGGCGGCGTAGTGGAAATATGAACTCGGATGGAAGTTCACTGGATGAAAACAAGAATTCTGTATCTGGAAGTGGTGTTCCACAGGGTTCGGTGGAGGTTCCATCAATTAATTCTAATCTCCGATCTTCTGTAAGTTCCTGTGCCAATGCATTTAAAACTAAGTATTTCCCCTTAGATCCGGGAGATGTTGAAGTTGGAGTTACAGATGATCTCTTACGTCTGAAGAATCTTTGTTTCAAGTTGAATGCTGGTATTGATGATCAGAAGAGTAAATCGAAAGGAAAGTTGAAAGCGTCAGGGTCTCGCTTAGACGATATTATTACAAATAAGGAAGAGTATTTAACTGGCGTGATATCTGAAATGCTAGTTGAATTGGGCAAAGATGATGGTGTTTCCACCTTTGAATTTATTGGTAGTGGTGTCGTTGGAGTTCTGCTTAACTACTTTTCTTGTGGATACTTTTCTAAAGGAAGAATTTCGGATGTGGAGTTGCCAAAGCTTCGGCAACAAGTGCTTAAAAGATTTAAATCATTTATTTCTGTTGCTCTTCCTGGTAGCATTAATGAAGGAACAGTTGCTCCTATGACAGTCTTAGTTCAAAAGCTGCAGAGTGCTTTATCGTCGCTGGAGCGTTTTCCAGTTGTCCTGAGCCATTCTTCTAGATCTTCCAGTGGTAGTGCCCGGCTTTCCTCTGGGCTTAGTGTATTATCTCAGCCATTTAAGTTACGACTTTGTCGAGCTCAGGGAGAAAAATCACTTCGTGATTATTCATCTAATATTGTTCTGATCGATCCATTGGCAAGTTTAGCAGCTGTTGAAGAGTTTCTGTGGCCTAGGGTTCAGAAAAGTGAATCTGGTCAGAAACCTTCAGCATCTGGTGCAAACTCAGATTCGGGAACTACGCCTTCAGGAAATGTTGCTCCATCAGGGTTAAATTCAACCCCGAGTTCAACCGCTCGTCGTTACTCTACTAGGTCTAGATCATCGATGACTATTGGAGAAAGAGCAGGGAAGGAATCTTCACAGGAGAAAAACACATCAAAGGGGAAGGGGAAAGCTATTCTAAAGCCTGCCTGGGAGGAGAAGAGAGGCCTGCAAACTAGAAGTTCTACCCGTAGAAGAGCAGCTGTGGACAAGGATGCACAAATGAAGCCTGTAAATGGAGAGACTACGTCTGAGGTATTTTTTCACAACAGGAGGAACACTACTTCAATAAATCTAATGGTCCAGTAATATGCAAGTTTTGGGGCTAGATGACAAGTTTAAATGGAGTTCGAAATAAGTTATCTTTCCGAGTATATTTTGCTATGTATTAAATTTGTAATTTGTTGATATGTTTGTATGTGCTTTAACATGTCCTTAAATGCTACAAGTTACACAGATCCAACTTTATGTAGTTGTTATGTTTGTTTAAGAATCTCAAACTTTCTTGATAGTACTATTACTTCGGTTTTTCTCTTTTTTTGTTCAACTCGTTTGATGGTCAGCTTCTTATTCTCTGTAGGATGAAGAATTGGACCTAACCTCTATCCAGATTGATGATTCCTTAGTGATTGAGGACGATGATATTTCTGATGATGAAGACGATGATCACGATGATGTATGCAATTAATTAGCAGTTTTTCTTTTTACATCACAGTTTGATAATTTCGTACTAGGATTCTGATAATTGATATTGCAAAAAAAGGGCTCATCTTCCACTTCTGTTAGTTTCTATCTATAGAAATCTCATTGTTTTGAAGCATGCTTAGCATGTTAACTGACTGAACCTTTTCTTCTCAATCCTTCTTGGTTCTTATGATTCAGGTGCTGCAGGATGATTCTCTTCCTCTTTGCATGCCTGAAAAGGTGCATGATGTCAAATTGGGCGACACAGTTGAAGATGGGGATGCTGGTCCAGCTACAAGTGATGGTCAGATTCATTCAACTTTTGGCTCGAGCAGCAGAGCTGCTACAGTCAGGGGTTCTAGTTCTCCTGATCATAGGAGTGGAAATTCTTTTAGTTCGAGAGGAGGTATGTCATTTGCTGCTGCTGCGATGGCGGGGCTCGGACCAGCCAATGGCAGAGGTTTCCGTGGAGGTCGGGATCCACAGGGACGCCCTCTTTTTGGTGGTTCCAATGACAACCCAAAATTACTTTTTTCTTCTGGTGAGAAGCAGCTTGATAGGCATTTGACAATATACCAAGCTGTTCAACGTCAGCTTGTTTTGAATGAAGACGATGATGAGAGGTTTGCTGGTACTGGAAGTGATTTTTTGTCTAACGATGGTAGCAGTTTATGGGGTGATATATATACTATCACATATCAGAGGGCAGATAATCAATCTGAAAGAGCTGTTTTAGCTGGGGAATCAAGCTCTTCAAAATCTAAATCCACCAAATGTGTATCAACTTCCAATTCAAATTCAGAGTCTCAGTTCCATCAAATGTCACTTTTAGATAGTATTTTACAAGGGAAACTTCCATGTGATTTTGACAAATCTAATCCTACATATGATATACTATCTTTATTGCGTGTACTTGAGGGATTGAATCAGCTTGCTCCTCGCTTAAGGGCACAAATCGTGTCAGATCAATTTGCAGAGGGAAAAATCACTGCGCTTGATGAATTGGGTGGAGTTGGTGGAAAGGTTCCTCATGAGGAATTTATCAACAACAAGCTTACTCCCAAGTTGGCTCGACAGATTCAGGATGCTCTTGCACTATGCAGTGGGAGTCTTCCCTCATGGTGCTACCAATTGACTAAGGCATGCCCATTCTTATTTCCTTTTGAGACCCGCCGGCAATATTTCTATTCAACTGCATTTGGGTTGTCACGTGCATTGTATCGGCTACATCAGCAGCAAGGAGCTGATGGTCTTGGAACAGTAAATGAACGAGAGGGAAGGGTCGGAAGATTGCAGCGCCAGAAGGTTCGTGTCTCCCGTAATCGTATATTGGATTCTGCTGCAAAAGTTATGGAGATGTATTCCAGCCAGAAGGCTGTTCTTGAAGTTGAATATTTTGGTGAAGTGGGAACTGGATTAGGTCCGACCCTTGAGTTCTACACACTTTTAAGTCATGAACTGCAGAGGGCTGGACTCGGAATGTGGAGGTCTAATTCATTGCAAGAGTCAACAGATAGTGGTGAAGATGGACAAGCTAGGAAGCCTAAAGGTGGCTCTAGGCTTACTTCTGATGCAGCCAATATTGATATTATTCAATCACCTCTTGGGTTGTTTCCTCGACCTTGGCCAGCAAATGCTGATTCTTCTGATGGCAGCCAATTTTCGAAGGTTATTGAATATTTCCGGCTTGTTGGTCGTGTGATGGCCAAAGCTCTCCAAGATGGAAGACTGTTGGATCTACCGCTCTCAACAGCATTTTATAAGCTTGTTCTTGGTCAAGTAAGTTAGTAATATGACATACTTCCGTTTTTTCTCCCACTCTAAATGGATGGATGTTATCTGGGCATTGGGCTTTTAATATTTTCATTTTGATGAAACATGGTGAATTAATTTTCAGGATCTTGATTTACATGATATCCTCTCATTTGATGCTGAGCTTGGGAAGACTTTACAAGAATTGCAGGCTCTTGTTTGCCGGAAGCAGTATTTAGGATCGTTAAATGGTGATAATCAAAATACAATTTCCAACTTGACTTTCCGTGGGATTCCAGTTGAAGACCTCTGCTTGGATTTTACAGTTCCTGGTTATCCAGACTATGTGTTGAGACCAGGAGATGAAACTGTATAATTATAAAATCTCTAGTTATTCACCTCATCTTTTCACGTTTAAGTAAAATGTTAACATTGGATAAATTTTCAGGTTAACATTCATAACTTGGAGGAGTACATATCCTTAGTATTAGATGCAACTGTCAAGACTGGAATAATGCGGCAAATGGAAGCATTTACTGCAGGATTCAATCAGGTAACTTCATGATGATATGTTTATTTGATTTGGTATTGCATGTTTCCATTAGATGTGTGCAGTATTGAAGGAAGGCTTTTGGATTCAATCTCTATATCAAGACGGCTTTAAGACACCTGCTGAGATATTAAATCATTTCTGAAGTCTTCAAATTACCATGTTGTGATGTTTTGTAATGGTTTTAATTTCGAACCTACTGCACTGGGGGATTCCACAGTAAAAAGAGAATGAATGATGAAACACATGTTTTGTGCATTTGTGGACCTTAGTATAGTGTTATAACTTTCTTGCTTCCCATTCTTATTGCACATTATGGCTTTTGTGGGTTTTCAAAGATTTCCTTACACAGGTTGATCAATCACTTCTCCCCTAATGAGTTATTGATCTGTGTTCCTAGACTAATTCTAACTTTTAGCTATCTGAATAGGGACTTCAAGCTTGCTTTTGATACATATGGTATTGGTACTGTATTCACTGGGAATTTTTTTTGTTATTTATTCATTTATGACATTGATCTTAATTCATTTATGACACACACACACACACATATTATTAATAATAATAATATTTATTATTATTATTATTGGTATTTGAATTTGTTTTTGCCCAAGCAACTTAGAGTTAAACCAAGGATGGATCGGCTAATCTTTGCCAATTGACCTATCCTGTTGGACTATTACTCAGAGTTGTTAAATTATTGATCAGTGGGAACTGAGTTTTCAAATTTAGATATTAATCAATAATCTACAGCATCAGCATAATTCTCTTTACCTCTTTCTTTATATGTGCATGGATTGTCTCTTTCCTTTTCCAAGATTTGATCCTTTATGTTTGAAGTTCAGGTGTTTGACATCACAGCATTACATATATTCATTCCCCATGAATTGGACCATTTGCTATGTGGCCGTAGAGAATTGTGGAAGGTATGCCAATATTCATGTTACCTACTGTTAAATCAGCAGTTTTGGAGTTTCTTGCGTCATCTTGTTTCAAAATTGCCTTATTGAAATAATAGTGACATTATGCCATATTTTTTAGGCTGACACACTGGTGGATCATATTAAATTTGATCATGGATACACAGCCAAGAGTCCTGCAATAGTCAATGTGAGCTATTTTCGTAACTTTTGAAGAATGAAATCTCGAATTATGAGATAATCAAGTATTGATTCATGGTTCTCATATGTTGTCTGTCTCTTATGGGCTTCTCAGTTTCTTGAAATTATGGGAGAATTCACACCGGAGCAGCAGCGAGCATTCTGCCAGTTTGTTACAGGTGCACCTAGGCTTCCACCAGGTGGCCTTGCAGTGTTGAACCCAAGATTGACTATTGTGAGAAAGGTATTGTATGAAGGAGTATTACTCTTTTGATAATATACGGACAGCAATATCTTTTAGTTGCCATAGGTTTACTAGAAACCTTAGTGAAATTTCTAATCAGTTATACTGATAGGTCAGTTTGATACCAAACCGATGGCTTGGTTGCTTATATGGTTTAAGGTCATATTGATGTATTTACTTTCGTTTTTAAACATTGAATCAATGGGCTATTTTTTCTCCATTGAAGGCCTAATGCTGTTTTTATGTTCTTCAGCATTCATCAACAGCAACGAATGCAGCAAACAGCGCCACAGGGGCTTCTGAGTCAGCAGATGATGATTTGCCTAGTGTCATGACATGCGCCAATTACCTTAAGCTTCCTCCATACTCGACCAAGGTACTTATATTCATAAATTACATTTACAAAAACTTGAATTGAGGATGAGACGTTCTAAAGCTTTGTTTTAGTATGTGAATGAACGAATGGTTTGCTGTTGTGCGAGCAGGAAATAATGTACAAGAAACTAATCTATGCGATCAATGAGGGGCAGGGATCGTTTGATTTGTCATGAGTTTTTGGGACTAACCACAACTTGTGTATACTATTAACTTGCAATACTCGGACCGGATGGATCCTGTTTGTCTGCAAAATAGCTACGGTGGTGAAAGGTGCCTTACTTTTGGCAGCTGCCGTCAGAGAATCAGTACCTTCTCATTTTGTTTCTACTTTTTTTACCTTTTGGAGTTTGTACATTCATATTTTAACCATTCTGCTCATCATGTTCTCCTGTTTATTTGCTCTCTCGTTGTTAGAGCAATGGGTAATTCCACAGTCTGGTTAATGTTCGGGTCGAATTGGAACTATTGGCCACATTTTCAGGGAAAATGTAGAGGGAATTTTTCGAAAGTACTTTCTTCTCAGTTCCAACTTTTTAGATTATCATGTAAATAAATAGGAATTCGTTGGATTCCCTCCACAGGCACCTGGGGTGGTTATTGGCTGATACATGATGTATGTCATAAAAATGATTGAAAGCGAAATAAACAATTCAATATTCTTCTTCCTGCTTTATTTATTTTTGCTGCTGCTGATCAATACATATACATGTTCATCTTCTTTCTACTTATGTTTTTTAAACTCATTTTCTTGTTTCCGAGGATTCTTCTAATCGGAAAGCTTATGATATTGGTAGACCATTTAATTGAAAGATCAAATGAAATGATTTTACTTCAAAGTTGTGTGGTTTGTATGAATTCTAAACATTTAGGCATTAAGGGGAGCACAAGGACACTTAAAAATCTCGTCTACATTATCTCGTAGGGGTTAAGTTACAGAAAAATTATATTTTAAACTATCATTTGTTTCAAAAATACCTTTGACAAATTAAAATCTTTGTAAGGGTTCCAAGAGTCATTGCAACTTCAGCATATTTCATCGACTTTGCTTTTAGACTACTATATACCACTAAGGAGAATGGTAAAGCTAAAGAATCTTGTGGAACATTCTTTGTTCTCATGTGTTGTTTTTCATTACGAATTAGCGATCAAACATAAATGGATTTGCTCTTACCTTTCTATTGAAACATAAAGGGATGAAAGAATATATAGATTTCAAGAAAAGGATATGAAAATTCAAAAGCCTCACTTTGTGTAATTTAGAGGACTCAATATCGTAATGGGCCTAAAATCGGCCCAATGGGCCACTAAGTGAGGTTCTCCCCGCCAAAAGTATAAAATAAAAATTTCACTTTCGCGGCAAAATGGATATAAAAACCAAACAACGAGATTACGAACAACAAGACGCGGAAGCTATGGGCACTGAAGAAGACGATCTCGATCTTCTCCTTTCTCTCCAAGATAAAGTCCTTGAAACTCCTCCTGGAACTCCGCCTCATACCTCAGGTTCGACTCTTAGTTCATCAACTATGGTGATCAATCACTTCTTTGTTTCTTCTTCTTCTTCTTCTCCTCATCGTTTCCCCCCCCTGGTAATTCAGATTCCATTGTTTCAATATGTAGATGAATCAACGTAGTTTCCATAATCAATGTATGTTGATTTTTCTTCCAGAAGAAAACATTTGTAATGAAGATATGTTTTGGACGGAATTGTTTTTTATGTTGCAGACCTTCTATCTGACGATGAATCACCAAGACGAGCAGGTCCGGCGGATATGTCTATCTTTAGAAACGCTGTCAAAGACTGCCTTGATTATGACCACATACCGACTGAAAAAAATGGAAAAACGAACCGGTCTAAGGCCTCTAATGATGTTTCAATCGAGAAGTTTTCTGGTTTGCGAATGAGGTACTGTGTGGTGATTTGCGTTACAGAAGAACTGTGCGTACTCTGTTCTTGAATTTGTACCGGGATAATTTATGGTTCGTCTCAGTCCTATGTGAAGGTTTTAGGGAACTTAGAACTCAATTATCAGGGAAGCTATTCTATTAAGCGTATTAGATGTGTTTTTCCTTACTTTTATTCTCTTTTGATATCAGGAATCAAGTTGTAGCACCTGCAGAGCTTCGTGATCGTTTTTCTGATATTCGCTTTGTTCGTTTGTCAACCATAAAGTAGGTTCACTTCACATCTTTTTATTTTTGTTTGACTGACTTGAATTCGTGGCGCTTTAAACAACCAAATACGGAATTTTTGCTGTTAGTGAAATGTGTATAAATGTGTGCAGTACTTTGTTGATTTTGTAACAATTTTTGTTGGCTTTACTTGCTTACTATCGAGGTGAATGATGGTCATGCTCTATTAGATCAACGATTATATTTTTCCTCATGTGAAATAAGAGAATATAACGACAATGATTTCTTTTATTAAGATTGATATGATATTATTCTGGTTAATCTTAACACGAACTCCATCAACATTGAAGGGATCAATTGTAATGGTGTTTCACATTTTTAAAGGCAAGATAGTCGACTGAATTTCTCAAGCGCAAATAACTATATCTCCAAAGTCTATGTATCATTGTATTTGTAACATCATAAAGATGCATTTGACTTTTTCATTAATCTTCAATGGTGTCATGCGGTTTGTTGGGGGTTTTTACATGCTTCAGGACTTAACTCCATTAAAACCTAGCACCAGTTTTCTATTCATTCGGGGACAAACTCTCTCTAAGATCATTTCATTCGGGGACAAACTCTCTCTAAACTCTCTCTAAGATCATTTAAATACAAAAGTCTCGGATATACATTTCAATTGCAATTATAAGAAATGTGATATTTACATAAAGAACATAGAAAGTAACTACGAAAATTTGTGTACACGTATTTAAAAATGACTATTCATTTTTTCGAAGATATTAAATATATATCTGTAAAAGGATTAAAGGGATTTCTTAAACTTCATTGAGATTTACTAAATACATATGAAGTCTATCAGGAACGGCATTTTTAGTTTTGGAAATAGATTTTGTTAACTTCAATTTTGGATAAGATTTGAGAAACAAGTTCAATTGTTCGTTAAATTTTCAGGAATATGTTGATCGGGGACACCCTTTCAGGCTGTTGGGTAACTGTCGGAGTGTTGACTGAGAAAGGAAGTCCAAAGACAAGCTCTACTGGGAAAGCTTACTGCATCTGGAAACTTAGTTGTTTGGATGAAAACACTGTTTCTGTTTTCTTATTTGGTGACGCTTATAAAAGAAATTGCAAGGAGCTGGCTGGAACAGTTTTTGCCCTTTTTAACTCTACAGTACGAAAGGATGCAACGGTACAAACTATAAAATTCTTCTGTTCAGTGATACATGTGTTGTAGTTCTTGAATTACCTACTTCCATTTCTTATTTCAGGGCATGGGATTTTCTTTAAGTGTTTATCAACCAAACCAGTTGTTAATGATGGGCACTTCAGATGACTATGGAGTATGCAAGGGGAAGAAGGATGGGATTGCTTGTACAGCAGTAATAAATAGGTTTGTCATTAAAAAATCTAAGTTACCTTGTATATTAGCTCCTGATATGATTGAATGTGACTCCGAATACCTACGTGCAAAAAGGAGTTATATGAGTGGACAGGAACTGAGGGCCGATGAAACTTCTTGGCAATTTTGTGATCCATTAGACTAAACGTTTACACTATTGATTGAACAACTACCCAATGTGTCAAAAGCATATATACCTGGATCAGCCTATCTTAGATGGGATTTTCCTTTTATTGATAAATGGGACAATCAATTCATTGTTGGATTAGTCCTTTGGCTAGAATAACTTTAACATAATATTTTTTTAAAAAGTTATGAGCCAGATCTTATAATCAAGGGAACTATTTGATACGGTCTTTCTGGGTTCATTGATACTTTGTCTTTAAAGATACTTATAATACTAACCTTACAGTTGGTATGTTCGAAGTGGTTTTCCCCCTAATTTTGTTTTGGCCTGAACATGATTATTTTTGTGATCAAATTTGTCAAAACCCATATTATAGTTATTGATAATATAAACTGCATTTTCCCATACAATAAGACTATCTGTTCATTAGCTAAATATCTGGGTCTAACTTGCCTATGTCCATGTGGATTGTGGACTGCCATATTGTCTTCAGTTTATCATTCATCGAGGTCTTAATATAATAGCATTCACAAGTTGTGTCTTGTTGAGCTTAGTAAAATGCGAAACTTGGGTCTGTTATCTCTTCATAATTCTTTTATTGTTATTATTATTATTATTTTTGAAATCTCATAATTCTTTTATTTCTTTACTACATATGGCAATCTTCTTTAGGGATTCTTGTTTACAAAGTCAATAGTGCATGTAGTATAAGGGGTCTATTTCTCATGTTTTCATAGTTTTTGCAATTCAAAATTTGGAAATTCTGATTGAATATTTTGTTACTACAGGCGACGTGGTATATACTGTAAATACCACAAATCAGTAAGTCAATGTTCTCGATATGGTAATCTTGTTGTGAATGCGTATTTTGAAAACACATCTAACTGATGCGTTGCTTCTTTCTATTGTTTTCTTACAGAAGGCATCAGAAAAATATTCCACAACCACACGAACTGAGCTCAAAGGAGGGTAAGGGAGCAATGACACGATCATGATATTACTTTCTTTCATACTCCATCCTTTTTCTTTCTTATTTGTTTCATTTACGGGCACAGGAATCTGAGGACTGCATTCAGAGATTATCATCATAAGCCAGAGGGAGTTTACATGGTAGATCCGCTAGCTGGTAAAGTGACTTCTAAGAAGCCAACACAGCCGATTAAACTGTTGTCTGTGGAAGGCCTGAAAAGGGCATTGAGGTTTGTACAAGACATAGCATTTCATTCATAATTTATTTTAATAAAAGCAATTTCGGAGGAATTAAAAGATTTTAAATAAGTGGGGGGATGTTATCTTGATTTCACGACTATGGGTAAATCCAAAATACTTGCAACACTTCACCCTATATGGTTAGGTAGATTCTACTCTCTTTATTTCAGTTTCAAATTATTTATCGTTTCATTTTAATGGTTAAACAAATTCCAATATGATTTCCTTCTACATATTGAATTAACGCCTATAACAATCTCTCTTACTCTTGAACTATAGACTTCGAATTTTTCATTCAGAATATGAACTTGGTGGGTTGGACTAAAAATATGGGAAAGAATTATGTACTTCCAAGTTTAACACTTGATCATTATCTTGAATTTTAATTGCGGGTCATTTTGAATATCCCTTGTATTATTTGTACTGCAGCATTCTAAAAAAAGATGTTTTCTGCATTTTCCATCCTTCTTTTGTTAGAATAGAACTTAAGCGGATTTATGAATGGAATTAGAGTATGAGTGGTCATTCATCTGTAGACCATATGTCCTCTTGGGTTCATTTGTATTGAGTCACAAGCCATTTGACTCTATTTTAGTGTAGTTTTCCATTTTCAAACATTGATCTTCAACAAACGGACAAACTAAACGGATTCTTGAATGCTTAACAAGTAATTATTTTGTTGTGTTCTTTGTTTTCGGCTGATTTACTCTATCCACGTGAACAGCAATGCAGATAAAGTAACCACCAACGCACACTCGCAAGGGAAAAGATTCCTCGCTGAGATAACAGGTTAGAGATCTTAACCTTTACGTTGCATTATCCGAAGATTTATACTTCTCTTGAAACTTCTCCCAATTGCAGGGAAATTGACTAGCCAAAGTGTAAATAAAGAATCAACCAAAAGAAGTCAGCAGAGAATCAATTCAGAAAAGACATCAATTTTGTAAGATTCTACTCATTAACTTATTGTTCTTCCATTGCCGTCTTTTCACGCCATTAGCGAACTACATGATATCTTTCAGGAAGTCGACAGTTGAAAACCAACAACCAGACCCAAAAAGAAAGAAAACTGACCATACTCCGGCAAACAAAACCACTAAAGATATCGGGAAGATGATAGAGTTAGATTATGTTAGCTCAGAAGATGACGATGATGATATCAACCTTATATTCGGCAGATAAATTAATTAAAGTTAGAGCTTTACAACCAGAGCTAATCTAATAATGATCAAGTCTCGACGACTATAGTTTAAAAGGAATCCTTGCTCATTGTGGTTTGAGAGGAGATGTGGTATTGATTCATGGACTACTGCAGCAAGAACAAAGTTTTGTTTATATTGAAATGGGAGGAACTCGATTTTGCTTATTTGAGGCCATTTTTTAGCTTCCCCTTTTGTTTGCTTTGCATAATGAGTTTGTGGTTTTACACAGCTTGGTGCCAGATGGCTGAATGCAAAGCTCTAATTGTTGATATAAAACAAGGGGGGAGAAATAGTCATCCACATCTCTTTTTAAATCTACTATGGTACTTTTTCATCCTAAATTTGGTCCTCTAAAATGAAAAGGGATGGATCAAAATTGTTACTTTTTTGGATCAGAGCATTCCAATTTATATCTCTAAATCTAATCTAGGTTGTATCCATAAATTTATTAATTTAAATCTTGAATTATTTTATGCTCTCTACGTTTTTGTTCAATTAATATTGCGTAAAGTTTAAGATTTGAGTTGGCAACTAAACTCAATTTAAACATTTCATTATGATTTTTTCATCATATATTGGTTTTTCAATGTTGTATGAACTTCTTCAAACGTTGATTTTACAAAATAGACTATTATAGACAATTCTTAACGGAACTTATGACAAAGTCAAAATCAATTCATTTACTAATGTTTTAGCAAAGTTTTTTTTAAACAGAATGTAATGAATGTAATGTACGATGTAAGTAAACGATCAAAATAGTATTTAAACTTTCTATTACTTCCTCGTGTTTTTCAATGTTAAATAGCAGTGATCTTAGTTTTAAAAGGTCCAACATAACCGTCTGTGAAACTGTATTTGTAGATTGTTTCCAAAATGAATTGAAATCAACGTTACTTGCAATCAATTGGATTACTGTTTACATTAATTACAATTTGGTTCACATATGCATAAAATGTGAACTATTTAAAATGATCTTACAAATATAACATAATAATTGCAAACCAAACATGACATCATAGCCATTCTAATTAATAAGATATAAACATTATAATTAAATAATGTATTCTTCTCCAATTCTCCGTCATGTTTGTTCAGGGTGGAAGTGAATCATTAAAGACATTTTTAACTGCATAAATCAAAGAGAGATCATACCAATTTATACGTGTATTTTTTCGTTACATAGTTTTTTATCGACTAAGAAAAAAAAGTAAGCATTCTTCGTATCCTTGTGTTTTGGTTAACCTAAAAGAGAAGGTTGAAATGTGGTGATTTGTGTTGAATCATAAGTGTTAGTTGTTGGCACATTATTTGATATGGATTTAGTTAGGTTATGATTGTTAGCCAAGAAACTGTTTGTGTCAACAAATTGACTAAAAGACCAAACTTTGAGGAATTTTTTTAAAGCCATGAGATAACAAACTTAAGAATTGTTGTGTGTGTAAGAGAGAGAGAAGGAACAATTGAAAAGTAGACTAAAATACAAATCTACAACCACCATTAACCACTCAACCACCACCATTCTTTTAAAAAATCACAATGGACAAAAATTCTAGTGGTGTTTGGTCATTTGGTTAATTATGAAAGTTAATCTATATATTAATTTGGTATGTGGATTTGTTTATGTAAGATTATGAACCAAATCTCCCAAATAATGTAAATTTATGTTACATATGCAAAACTCTAATTTTAACAAATTCGACCGCCAAAGAAAGCGATAGGAAACATAGATAGTAAAAATCAACAAGGAGATTTACATGACTTACTAATAATGTGTTAGGTGTGTTCACAAACAAAGAAAGTGAGTATTTTTATTACTAGAAAAAATATTAGGTAATACAATGCAAATGGGTCGACTGGTGTTAGGGAGTTTATGTGTATGTATCAAGGATATGTCCTAGACTCCAATTTGTTGATTGGTTACTTGATCACTCAAAGCAACCAATTAATAAATCAAGGCAGATTCTAACATTTAGATTTTACGTTAAGGTCATGTTTACCAAACCAATAATGAAAAGTGATGTAATCGTACTTAAATTTCATTGATCAGTCAATTGGCAATGAGCTTGAATTGCAAACGTAATTGAGTTATATTTTATCATGTATACTTAAAATTATAAATTTTGTAAAATTTACTGTTATTGTTATCGTTACCTTTATCTTTGATGGTCAGAAGATATCAGTATCTCTAACTCTAATAGTAAAAATGTTACAATTGAAATTTTTTTAACTATAACAATAGCAATAGTGATAGACATAATGATAACTATATCGGGAACAATACAATAAGACGTAATTCTCAAGCGTAATTAGATTGAGCATTCTCAACTCATCAATCAAATTGAGTTATTTCATTACAAATTTGGATGTGAGTTCCATGTGTCAATATAATTGCATAACATATAAATAAAGACCTATTAGTCATGTTTTGGTCTAAACAAAGTAAAGTGACATTATTTATTAGTCATGTGTTCTTCAATTCATTTTTTTTAATAGGTTTTCATAGCATGAGATTATAATTCAAAGTTTAGAAGTGTAATTAGAACTCGTTAACACGTAGACATATATATATCTAATTGATCTAATCACACACATGTATAAATATATAATATTGAAGGCAGGTTTGATCTAAACCAAACTTTCAAACAGGTTGCAACTAATCTCATCTCACTAATTTAATAAAACTTTCCTACAACTACCTTCCTAATTCACATTCATATTTTTCTTTTCTTTTTTTGTTCATCAAGTCCTCTTCTTCCATTTGATTAGCTGAAACATCAAGAATCGATATCCCATTTAGGACATTTAAAAAAAAAAAACAAAACAAAAACCTTTTTTAGGTTAAAATTCACTTTCTTACACCTTAGTTTAAAAGACTCATTAATACCCTTCATTTCTTTGTTTGGAAAACAATGGATTGCCCACTGGCTTCTTCATTCATCTTATTTATTTGTTAGTTCAAATTAAATACAGTGGACCATACATAATATATATATATATATATGTTAATTAAGGCAACGAAACCTCCGCTTTTACCTCTTCTCATAATATGATATGATATTGTCCATTTTAGACATAGAACCTAATAGCTTTGTTTTTAGCGCCGCTCAAAAGATCTAATATATTTGTCTTAACTTTCTTAACGCATAGGACATTTTGTTTGCCCTCCTAACAACATTCCTCTTGAATAAAATACCATTTTGAGCATCCTCTTGAAAAAAAATTTGTATACTCCCAATTGTGAGAGCTTGCTTTAAATCTCGAGGGCACCTTCATTTCATTTCGTGTCACTTGTTCATCTCTAGACACATTGTGTCCATCCTAGATCAACATGTAAATAAAGGGCAAACATGGATCACACTTGCTCTTATCAATGTAAAGAGACACAACAAGAATACTCAAATCAAGCATGAACGATACTCACTAAACTTAGAGGATTTCACCCACACAAGTAGGTTTAGACTATATGACTTTGATACTAGTCGGTAAGGGCAAGGAAATTCCTCTACATATCTCTATTATGACAGCAAACAAACCTCTCAATTACTAAGACATTTTATACGTTAAAATAGAGTTGTATTACTTTCGTTATGAGTTTATTATATTGATATTTTGTAAAGAATTCACGTATTTGTTAATGAAATAAAAAAGTGTGAAAGATTTTCAAATATTAATTCAAGTAGGGTCTGGTAAATTTGGTTTCATTTTCCAATTAATAGGATTAAGATTGTATGTTTTCGTTGCGTATAATACAATTCTAATTGTTATAGCTCTTATTGTTTTCACTTCAAAATGTTTTCAAATTTAATAAAATATTAAATTCTAGCGGTGATAGACAAAAAGATAGTTATGTATATCAATATTTACGGGTGTTTATTATCAACTTCCTCTTTCTTTCATTTTAAAATTGTGGGTACTCACTTTTTCTTTTCTTTTCTTTGTTTTGAAATCAAATTTTCTTTACTGCTTTCTTCTTTCACTCTGCTTTTGTTATAAGGCTCGAATTGAATTCAAATTGACATTCGAAAGTTTGGTAAACAAAATCAAAAAATAAAAAGACCCTTTTTTCTTTTTGGATTCAATTCTTAAACAATTTTATAAATTGTAATGAAAAGAAAGAAATCTCCACATTTTCATACACAAACAAAATCTTTGGTTGTGACTCGTGTCTTCCTTCAAAAAGAAGAAAACAAATAACAACCAAAGAGAATACCTTTCTTTAAAGATGAGATTGAAAATTGAGAAAATTAGTCGAAGCAAAAAAAAGAAAGAAAAAAAAAAGTTACCCAAAAGTTGGTGCGAGCCTGATAGAGACCGAGAGCGACAAGTTTCACCTTCAACATCCATTGATTAGTAAAAATTTCCAATTTTTCATCAATCCCAAATCAGTAGAATCAATAGGGTACTTTCAATTTCAATTTTCATAACCTTATTTTTACTCTGCCATAGATAGCTGGCCAAGAGCTGGCCTCTTCTTTCCCTTCTTTATAGACCCAGTTCCCTTGTCTTCTTGACTCTCCCTCTCTCTTCTAATTTCTTTGTGACCCTTTGTAAATGTGCCTAGATTTGTGGGTCAACTCCACAATTTTCTCTTTTTCTCTTGGTGATTCTGCATTGGGAGATTTTTGAACGAAGGTCTGAGAGGAAGAAATGAGTGTTTCGAGGTTTATTAAGTGTGTTACGGTTGGTGATGGTGCTGTTGGGAAAACTTGTATGCTTATCTCCTACACCAGCAACACTTTTCCCACGGTGAGCTAATTCAAGCCTTGACATGACTCTTTTGTTCTTTTTCTTGTTTGGTTCCTGAGAAATTTTGGGGGATTTAGTTAATTCCACGAGGGTTTTTCTTTTTGAGTAATGAACTTCAGTTTCTGCACCTTTTAGACTGAGAATGCTTGTTTCTTTACTGGGTTTTGTGCACTTTGTGTTTTTTTTTCTGTTGCCTTCCTTAAGCTTTTGGTGCTTGTGTTCTTGGTTTTGGGAGAATACATCTGTTGTGTTTTTGTTTGCATGCTTTTACCAATTGAAGCAAAGATAATTTGTATCTAAATGTTTGGTGGAATACGAATCTCTTGGAGTTGCAGATTCTGTTGAGTAATTTCAGCCTCTATCCAGTCTATTTGTTGTTGTAGGAAGACTCCCAAAAGAGAGCACTAAAATTTTCGTCTTTTGACCAGGTTTACAAGATTAGGAGGGAGGGGATTATGGTTTCCTTTTTATTTGTGTATGGATTTCTTGTTCTTTATTATTATTTGTTTTCTGTTTAATTTTGAAGTACACTTTGCTTTGTGTATTCATGTGGCGATCCTAATATTTTGGTGTCTAAGTTTAAATACAATATCTATATCTTCAGCTGGAAACATTTCCTGATCCTCCATAAAACCGTACTTTTGCCCCGTCTTGGATCTCCATTCGTCTCTGTTCATGCATGAGTTGGGGAATCTTTTTGCATTGTAGGAATCTTGATAGTTTATCTGGAGCGCTTGTCTTCCATTTCAAAATTTTGTGAAATAAAGTGCCTGGTTTGAAGATTGTAACTATTTACATACACAAGGTTTTGTATGCTTTAGATTATGACATTGATACACAAATTTTGTGAGATTGTTATCCATCTTTGGTGACTGGTAAATGCTCTGAAACAGGATTACGTGCCAACTGTTTTCGACAATTTTAGCGCAAATGTAGTTGTGGATGGCAGTACAGTCAACCTAGGCTTGTGGGATACTGCTGGTATGTTGAAAACAAGTCGTTACTTAACTTGACTTCTTGCTAAGATTCTGATGCATGAATCATAAATCAGGTCAGGAAGATTACAATAGATTGCGACCATTGAGCTATCGTGGAGCAGATGTATTTCTGTTAGCATTCTCTCTCATAAGCAGGGCTAGCTATGAAAATGTGGCCAAAAAAGTAAGTCTATGCTTTATCTTTGTCTTGTTGAACTTATCCTTCATTATTTTTGTTTTAATGTCACGTGTTCCTATTTTAGCTAATACACTTCTTTCCCATGACAGTGGATTCCTGAACTAAGGCATTATGCTCCTGGTGTACCGGTTATTCTCGTCGGGACTAAGCTTGGTTATATTCTTCACTACTTTTATACTTTTCAAGTGTAGCATTTCAAACTGTCTTTTCCCATTTGTTTGTTGGAGATTGTTCCTAAATGCAAATAATTCACCATGTTGAATCCGTTTCTTTAAGAAAAGGAAAAAAAAAAAAATCACCATGATAAACATCATGAAACAAGAATGCTGTTAATTAGATATGGTGTTAGTTGAACGACCTTATAACCGTAATCATGAGCATTGACTTGCTTTTTGTAGATCTTCGAGAAGATAAACAGTACCTAAACGAACACCCAGGGATTGTGCCAATTACCACTGCCCAGGTATCCTGCAGTATACCCCTATATTTACGAGTTCCATACTACAGAATTATTCCAGCGTCTCTTTTATAGCGTGCTTTAATTATATTCTTCTCATGTTTCTATAGTTTAATATTTGAACTCTTCTTGCAGGGAGAGGAACTAAGAAAACTCATTGGTGCCCCAGTTTACATCGAATGCAGTTCGAAAACACAGCAAGTATGAAGAATCCATTTTCTTCTCTCTATACTTTCTCTAGTCCCTCACTCCTTACCAACTCCTTTTTGGTTTATGATCCGAATGCAGAATGTGAAAGCAGTTTTCGACGCAGCAATCAAAGTGGTTCTCCAACCTCCAAAGCGGAAGAAGCGAAAGAAGAGAAAGGCACAGAAGGCTTGTTCTATATTATGATGCAAAATTAGGTGTATCCCGACCGGTTAGAATTCGAAGACCTAATAGTAAGCTACTCATCACATTTAGCCCCTAACGATCACTATATGAGTTATATTTTCACATTGTCCTTAACACAACCCTATAATCAAGCAGCACAACTCATCCTCTTTGCTTGCTTGCTTTCTGGGTTGTGCTATGATTTGTAAAAAAGTGGTTTAAAGTCATCTGCTTGTAATATGCATACGATAATATATGTTTGAGTTTAGATATCTTTTGTGTAACTGATTCTCGAGTTAGTATTGATATAGTGCAGTATGTTGTCCTGCTTCAATATATTGTGATGTTCTTGTATGCTTTTCATCTACCAGTTGGTTAGACTCATCTTTCCAGAGATTTGGGTGATTGTAGAAGAACAATCTGTATTTGGAGTAATGTTGACTCAACAATATTTATAGGCTTGTAATATCATTTGAATTTCTACCATTAGTTTGTATGTAACTTTGGGACTTCATATATGCATGATTATGATATAATAAATCTTCTGAATTTAGTTTTCTTGTTCTGTTCAAAAGGGTTATATCTTAATCCAAATGTTATGTTCAAGTTTGATTGCATATCTAACACAGTACTACTATTTCCCTTGTTCACCACTCTCTAAGGCTGATTTCGATATTGTATTAGTTAAAATGTTGATGTCAAAGGAAATGTTCGTCGATAACAAATTTTGTATGACACCTATGGTAATGCAAAAATGTCGACGAAAATTTAATACCATGGTTTAACTATGAAAACACGATTTGAATTGTTTCCTTAGGTCCTTTATTATTTACAAAACCAAATAAAATTCAATAACATTTTTTCAAAAGTTGAAATATCATTTGGATGGAGCTTTTCATGCAATAAATTTATTGCTTTGAAGGACTTTTATTATGTTTGCATTATGGTGATATTGTGATTCTTCCTCTTTTTAATGAGTGTTAGGACTATTTCAATGTAGGGGTTCCATAGTTAACATAACTTTTGGGGGACTTATGAATTAATAATTAATAGTGGTTGGCATTATTCATATATATATATCAACCTCCCTCCCTCCATTTTATTATTATTTTTAAAATTCCTTTGTCTAGGAAGATGGGTTATATTTGAAATTATGTAGGGCATTTAATTGACCTATCACAAATTTGCCTCCCCCACAAAGATTTTGTAAAGATACTTGTGTGAGGGAATATACCTTATTTTCAACCTCTCAAATTAAATCTTGCTAAATCATAAACTCATCCTCTATTTGATTCGAAGATATTTTTGATAAATGAAAAAACTCTAAGTGAAACACGTATTTTTTCCTTTTAGAAGTTCTCGGGTTGAAGTTTGTATTGTTGCATTATTTAAAATTTTATGTTTAGTTGGTAACCAAAAGGAAAACAAAACTCAAAAAGTTTACTCATATAGGCTTTTAATTATGTTTTGTTAATCAAAATTAGAATATGACACTGTTAAATAAGTAAATTTCAAATAGTTATTGAATTAATAAACAATTAAATTCATTTGAAATCTATTATGAATTGCATCATTAGTTATAAATATATGTAATAACCAATTTTTGGTATTTCCTCTGTGTTTATTCATGTATTAAATAAATCTTTAAATGGCAAAATATGTGTAATACTAATAAGATTTTGTAAAACTCACTTTTCAACTTCACTTTCACAAATTGTCATTTTAAAAGTTGATGGTAAAATAAAGCTAAATAAATTTATCTAATTCTAACAAAATATCATTGTTTTATGCATACATATATATATATATAGTTTGAATGATTTGAATAAACAAAGAAATTTATAGTTTCAATTAAATGAAATCAAAGTCAAAATGGTAGCTGTAATACCTTCTTCTTCTTCTTCTTCATTCCATTCCATAAAATTGAATGAAAGGCTCAATCATGATTTATTAAGTAACACTCAAAGTATTTAGCAACAAAATTAAAACAATACAAATAAAAAATTCCACCACTTATTATTATCATTATTGTTTCTTCTTTCAATACCCTCTTCATGTTTTTAATTTATTGATGGATTTAAGACTTCAATACTAACTTTCTTTTTTTATTTCGAAAATACAACAAATAAAAGACATTAAATACATAGAAGATTCTCATATAAATCATTCTATATAAATTTATAATTTATTTAACAAAGAAAGAGATGAATCCATATGAGGTGTTACATCATATATTTGGTTGTATTAACACTTCTGACCATTTTTCCATCTTTTCCATTACACTTAACAATTATTGAAAATTTAATTGGAGGCTCTTTTCCAAAAATTAAATAAATAATCAAAGATCAAATTGAGGCATTATGACAAAGATGACTCAAAAGGCTTCAACTTTTGGTTAACTTTTAATTCCAAGTCTCTCCTAACGAAGGTAGGTTTCTTCGATGCTCTAACTTTCGTTATCTTACTTTCTTTCGTATTATGATAAATAGCGAAGAAACCTACGTTCTTAATAAAATAAATGAATTATTTCTTTCATTATTAGTTAATTTTGAGGTAGAATCTATAAAATTAAATATGATATTGAGTATGTAAAACAAAAATAAAGATTTAGTTCAAAAAACAAAAACTTGAGATCCAATCTAAGAATGATGAACCCAAACAAACCCCGTTTGAGAAAACATGCTGAGTATCCCATGTTCGATGGATTACTCGCTACTCCTTACCAATTGGTTTTGAAATGAAATTCTATATAATCTAATATTCTTGATTTTTAATATTTCAAAAAAATTTATCCCCTACGTGATCTTAAAAGTGTCAAAGTTAATGTAGCTCCGTAATTAATTGACATATACTGTTTTTTTAGATCGAAAGTTCAAATTTATATTTCCTAACAATTAGGAAAACAAAAAATTGATAAATTTTTTTATTGCGAGTCCATCCATCTTTTGAGATTTGAACCAAAATATTTACGAATACAGTAAAATATCAATAACAGATGTTGATAGATACTGAAAAACTGTCACCATCTATATCACTGATAGACAATATAGATCTCTATCATTGTTGATAACTAGTAAACTATCAA
The DNA here is from genome assembly GCF_000004075.3 of Cucumis sativus. NCBI lineage: Eukaryota > Viridiplantae > Streptophyta > Magnoliopsida > Cucurbitales > Cucurbitaceae > Cucumis > Cucumis sativus. The sequence continues at coordinate 13,333,426 of NC_026656.2, forward strand.
ACTATCAAACATTGATATATTTTTAAATATTTTCTAACAGTTTTATCATTTAAAAATTTTCCTTAAAAAAGGATGATGTTTTGCATTACGAGTCCACCAAAAACCATTGACTTTCATTACTCTTAATCTTGAATTTAATTTTGAATAATGGAACAATTATGGAGAAAAAAAACTAACCAATAAAACCATTGAAAGTTATAAACAAAAATCCTCAAACTTAGGTATTAATTAGAATACTAATCTATGCCATAAGATTGGGTAGACAAAAAGAAGTCAAAACAAAGATTTTAAACCAACATTAAGAAGCCATCTCAATACAACTAGGCCCTAGGATAGGGTTTTTATTTAAGATCCAATTTTCAACCATACAAAAAGCAAAGTCAAATTTAGTTTTTGAATAATAGAACAATGGTGATTTAGGATGATTGTTATTAGGTCATTTCTATTGTTTAATTAGTATTTAATTTGTTTTTTTTAAATTTTCTTCTAAAGTTTACAAATTAATGACTTAAGTTGTAACATTTAGCATTTTTTTTGAAATTTTTGAAGAGTTTTTCTCGATTTTATGGATGAAATTTTGTTATTTGGCCATGTATTTGACCTAATGTTTAATCTTATTAAGATTCATAATTATAATTAAAAAGCGATAAATCATTAAAAGCTAAATTATAAGTTTAATGATCAGTGAAATTTCAAATTTTTGTCTTTAATTTTTAATTTTGTATTTAATACTTTCATACCATATCTAAAAAATTAATAAATCTATCAACCACTTTTTAAAATTTAGAAAATAAATAAATGTAAACTTAAAGTTTAAAGTTTAAGTATTTGCTAAATACTTTTTAACAAGATATTACGATCTATTAATCAGAGTAGACTACTATTTATATTTATCGCAGTCAATTGTAGAAAAATCGTGATATTTTATAAATATTTTTGTTTATTTTGTTATATTTAAACATAGACTATTTTTTTAAAATTTTTGGATGATTTTTTGAAAATCCAAAAAAGAGAAATAATTTGTATGTGTTTACTTTAAAAAGAAATAATGATAATAAAAAAGAGAGAGAGAGAGAGAAGCACACATTTCCTTAGACGATTTTGTTAGCATGTAGTACGGGCAACGGTCAGGTAAAAGGCAACCCGCAAGAGCCGGTAGAAAACTTGAAGTCCGCTTTAAAGGAACCACACAAAATTACCGGATACCATAGGTTTCCCGCGAAAACTTCCGGTTTCCCTTATTAACTTTTCTCAAACACTTAATAAATTTTTTTAAAAAAAAGTTGCAAAGAATCAAAATCTTCTCTTTCACTTCCTTCAAAACCAATTAAAATTCTCTGCAACTCTCTCTTGCCGACATTTCCTTTTCCCTAACTCCATCTTCTTCTTCTTCTTCTTCTTCCCTTTTTCTTTTCCTCAACTAATTTATGCAATAAATCACTCAATCCCCATTTCTTTTCATCCATGTTTGACGTCACTCTACCTGAAATTATTGTCTTTTACGACAATTCTTCTGTCCTATTTTCCCTTCCTTTTCAAATTTCTTTATCCTCCCTTTGATTCTTCTCATTATTTAAGGGTTTTGATTTGATTAATCTGTTAAGTCGGTATTTAAAAACCATGCTGAGTTTGGACGACGAACCGCTACAAGTTTTAGGTACAACCCATTTGTCGGTTTGCATTTATCTTCTACTTTATTTTGAGTATTATATTTGAAATTATTGTTCTAATTTCTCATTTGGGTTTCTTTTTCTTTTTCTTTTTTTTCCCTTTCTCTAAAAGAAAAAAGTGGTGGGGTTTTGATTTTCTGTTTAATGGTTTGCTTTTCTGGATGCGTTAATGGGTTGTTGTTGTTGTTGCTGCTGCTTGTTTTTAAATACTTGTAGTTAAATACTGGTTCTGTCTTTCTTTCTTTTATGGGTGGAATAAGGTTTCTGAATCGTTTGTTGGTTGATTTTGGTAGTAGAGAGTGAAATGGTGGAGGGTTTTAAAAGTGGGGAGTCTCTTAATCAGAGGTTACCTGCTGAAGCCCCGGAAATTGAAGAAGATTCAAAATCTGTGGGTTTTGGGGGATTATAGGAGATTAATCTCGAGGAAACGAAATGACGGTTGATCAGGAGGATTCTGAAGCTATTGAAGAGGAAAAGAAGAAGAAGACAAGGAAAAATGTTTTAGTGGGGATTAGGATGAATGGGGATAGCAGAGACCTGCTCAATTGGTCGATTGTTAAAGTTGCTGATCCTGGGGATTGTGTCATTGTAATCTATGTTTGTCAAAGTTCTGGTGCGTTTTTCTTTTCTTTTTCTTTCTTCAATCCCCAACCTTCGATTTTAGTTATTTTACATCGGATGGTTACTTTATGGTGTATAGTTTTGGAATGTGATTTTTCCCTCTTGCCAAACAGACCGTGCATCAAAAGATAAGCCCTTATTTGATGAATTCTTAGAAGGATACAGAAGCCTTTGTGATGTAAACAAGGTTTGGTTTGGAATTTTTGCTCTATATGGATACAATGGATGAATTGAAGTTTTTGGTAATGTTTGTTATCTTTGGATTTGGGTGTTAGGTAACTTTCATTGCTCACATGGTGACTGGAAGTTCGGTTAAGAAGACTCTAGTCAGGCAGGCAAAAATCTATGCTGCTGGGGCCGTGGTTTTGGGAACAAGCAAACCATGTAATCTTGGGTAGGGAAATCACTGAAAAGTCAAGTTGTTTGGTAGATGGTAGTTGCCTCTTTTTTGCTTTGGTATTTGGTCCTAACAGACACCATTTGCAGGGGTTGGTCTTCAATAACCAGATATTTTGTTAAGCGTCTGCCTCCAACCACTAATATTTTGGTTCTCAACAATGGCAAAATTGTCTTCAGAAGATCCACCAATGATCAACTAACAGGTTTGGTGTTCTTGGTCTATAAGTCCATTCATTATTTATTTACTTTTTTTTTTTGAGAAGAAAAAGTTGAGTTAGTTATATATTTGATGTAATGTGGCAGGCTTGAGTCTAGACCCAAAACCAAGTTTTAGTCAGGCTAGTCAATCCGACTTTGATGGCTCTGAGACTGAGAAATCTGTTTCTTATGGGGTTGGTAGTGAAGACTTGAAGGATGAAGTTGATGGAGTTGTCCTAGAAAGTAAAAGAAATTGTTCCAAACCAGATTCTGCAATGATGATGGAGCATTCCGAGCCGGGGCTTGGTTGGCCATTGCTCCGAACGACTCCAAGGATTTCGCAAACCTCATCTGTACATAACATGTCTGTAGTGCAATGGGTGATGAACTTACCTGATCGTTCCCCACATCGAAGTTTAAGCATAACAGTAAATGATCCATCGAAAAGTGAGATCCATCGAAAAGTGAGAGCTAAAGGAAATTTATCTTCCTTTTCTGAACTACCAGAAGACTTGGAGGATCTCCTGAAAACTAACTCAACTACTTATAAATGGTTTAGTCCTTACGTGTTGAAAACTTCAACTTCTCATTTCTCTTCAGGTTTAGAGTTCATTCTTGCTATGAATTGATGACTGCGTTCGTTTTCTTGCCCCACCCTTCTGAGTTTAAGTTTGTCTTTGGCACATGGCTCATGAATCTGTTTTCTCTGAACAGAAAACCTGATTGGGAAAGGTGGTTGCAATCTTGTTTACAAAGGAATACTCCCAAATGGGAAGCCAGTAGCCGTTAAAGTAATGAACTCGTCCAAACAGGCATGGGACGAATTTTTTCGGGAAGTTGACATTATGTCCTCATTACATCACAAAAACATAAGTCCCTTTCTCGGTATCTGCATCGCAGACAATAAATTGATCTCTGTTTATGATTTCTTTTCCAAAGGAAGTTTAGAGGCAAATCTATATGGTAAGGCTTAAATGTCAAAATTTTCTTCTTCAAACAAAAACACTATCAGATCAAGGTTATGCTGATAATAAAATTATATGATATTTAGGTAGGAATAAAGAAAAGAACATACTTTCATGGGAGGTAAGATTCAGGTTGGCTATTGGAATTGCAGAAGCGCTGAACTACTTACATGACGAATGTCCCCGACCTGTTGTGCACCGAGATGTTAAGACTTCAAACATTCTGCTCTCTGATGAACTCGAACCCAAGGTAATTTGTTAGAATATCCTCATTGGATGAGACTTTTAATTTTTTTCGTTTATTCCTAACATAGGGTGGTCTATGTAACAGTTATCGGATTTTGGGCTTGCTATATGGGGACCAACAGAATCATCCTTTCAGATTGAAGCTGACGTGGTCGGAACATTTGGATATCTTGCTCCGGAATATTTCATGTATGGAAAAATGAGCAATAAGATTGATGTGTATGCCTTTGGTATAGTTCTACTTGAACTGTTATCGGGAAGGAAAGCAATCAGCGCTGAGACTTCTAAAGAGCAACAGAGCTTGGTTATGTGGGTAAGATTTCTACAAAGCTGCCTACAATTTAAATTTTCTTGATAATCTACATATTCAAGTATGATTAACATTTATCACTGTACACCAGGCCAAGCCAATCACAGAGAGTGGCAATGTGAAGGACATAGTTGATCCAAATTTGGAGGGAAAATTTGACGAGGAACAGTTGCAGAGAATGATTCTTGCAGCAACCCTTTGCATCACAAGAGCATCTCGAATCCGTCCTAGAATTAGTCAGGTATTGCTTTGAACATTATACTTCTTCCTTAAAACTCAACGACAAGATTGTAAAACTTACAGAACATATCCTGTTTAAGTAAAAGCTAGTGTGCACATTACTTGTATTAATCAAAGATGTTTATGAACCGTCTTTCGTTCTAGATATTGAAGATTCTAAGAGGAGAAAGCGATACCGAAACCCTCCCTGTGGAGGATTCACAAAGTGTAGAGAATGGAGATGATGAAGTTTATCCAAATTCAAGTTCTGAACTGCATTTAAACCTTGCATTGCTTGGTGTTGATGATGATGGTGGAGACTCATTTAACAGTATGGAACAAAAAAAAAAGCTTACATTGGAAAAATATTTCAAAGAAAGATGGAGCAGATCCTCAAGCTTCAACTAGCTTCTTCTTCAGAGATATGTATCAGTTTCCCCTTATCTTAGACTGTATATTAGTCAATAATCTATAGAACAAAAATTATACAAATTTAAACTGTACAATCATTAATATTCGTATGCACCCTTTTCTGAGGTGATCATTTCTTAAAGGCTTGTAAATATTTCAGTTTCTTTCTTTTCATTGTTTGTAAGGGCAATTAAATCAGTCCATGGGACCATATTTACCAAAATATCAATTAATTAGTGTTGTTGGATGGCAGACAATAACATTTTGTTATATTTGTAAATATTTTATTTCGTTCTGTTATATTTAAAAACAACATTCTTTGAATGGAAGTGACCTAAGTGATTATTTAGGATATTGTGTTACATTTGTATTCAATAACCCTCTCTCCATCTTTATCACCATATTATATTACTTTTGTTTTGCAGTACGATATTTATATTATATTAATATATTCAATTTAAATTTATATTAAGACAAATTGTGTGCTATATGTATCAAACTGTATGATAGAACTCGAATATATAATGATAATATACAAGTAATTCAAGGTATTTGAATTCTCCCTTCTTGAGATTGCTTGTGAGATTGCTCCCAAGCCTATGTTGAGATAAGTGTGAAGCCCTAATTCACTTACCAAATATTGCTTATCTTCTATCATTCTCCACTCCCTCTATTTACAAATATAACTAACTCCCTAACTAATATTATGCATTTTAATACCCTTATAGCCTCTAATACCAATCCTATAATTGTTATAAATTTGGGTACTTCTCGTTTATACTCTAATGGAGATAGTTGTTGTGTTGACAAGAATCCACTCCTTTGGGAACAATATATGTTGTACCCTTAGATACCATCGTATCTTTGACGTGCACTTCTTAGAAAAATGATAGATTTCAAAACAACAATTACTCATAAATAATAGCAAAAATCAGGTAATAAAACAACTTTTTCAGATCCACAATCAATGAAGAAAATGAAACAAAAACTTTTTTGCTAAAAATATTTGAAGAGAAACTTTTGAGTTTTTTTTTTTTTAATTCTATTTGGACATAGAAAAATTCAATTTTTTTTTATTATATTTTCTTTTAAAATAAACCAAAAGATCTTCAAGTGAACCCAACTCAACACTAATTATCACGATCTTTTCTATAAAAGTTGAAAATTCGATAATTTCTTTTATAATTGTTGTATTTAAAAATTCAACAAAACACTAACATGACTTTGCCCAGTTGCATATTTTTCTTAATCCTAAACTATTAAATTAACTCGATTATTTATTTATTTATTTGTATAAGAAATACAATCATAGAAAGGTAGAATTTATTAATTTAATTAAGTTATTCAATATTGAGAAGTCTAATTATTTTTTTTTTTAAAAAAAGTGTGTCAGCAAAATTTTAATTAGTTATGTAGATATAGAATTCATGAAATAACTAAAAGGGCATGGTTTATGCTCATTACTCCAACTTTGACATCTTATCATAATATTAATTTATACTTCCAACTCAATTGACAAAATAAAATTATCATTTTAATGTAAATTTATATGATTTAATCGAGTTCAAGACACACCTACAAAAATTTAACGTGCATATGTCAATAATAATTAAATGATATTAAATAGTTTGCCTTATTTTTCTACCTTTAAAAACACTTCTAAATTTTATAAAATATAACAAAATTTCAAAACTCATCAACGATAGACTTCTATCGGTGTCTGTCTATTATTGATTATATTAAACTTTTACTATATTTTATAATTATTTTTGTTCATTTTGTTATATTTGAAAAGGAGCAAATCGTTCTTTCTATTCAATTCTAAAAAAACAAAATTAAAGATGCTCATTCCCTTTAGTGGAAATGGGCCAGAAGAATGCCTCAAAGGAGGTGAAAAATGATTGAAAGAACTAGGAAAGAATTGTTCTAGTGAATGTGAAAGATGAGGAATATTGTGTGCATACGAAAAATTTGTACGTCACATCAGTGTATTTTTAAAAGTACGATAGAATTTACTTTTATCGATAAGATCTACTAGTATTTATAATGATATATCTATTGTACCAATTTTTCGTAGAAATGTGAAAGTCCAATGGATGATATAATTATCACTATGTCCAACCCCATCACATGAAAATCTCTAACAAATCAAATAACTCATTCTTAGTCTTTCCAACTTGAGCATAAAATATATATTTTTCGACAGATTAGAGACCTTCCATGTTTATAGATTAAAAATATGTTAAAAATATTATTTCTAGCTTTCCTACTTTAAAACTAATAATTTTAATAAATCTTAAATTTAGTATCTCAAACTTAATTTTAAGTAAATTAATTTAATGATAATAAATTTTGTCGTACGTGAATAAACCCTTAATATTTGCAGTAAAAATGCGGTTAAATATTAATTTTTTTTATAAAGAAAATTATTAAACAATAAAAAAAATTTAATGTAAACAGGGAAACTCTTCAAAATATTTACAAAATATAATATTTATATTTAAAAAAATTAAAGATTGATTAGAGTTGTTATTATAAAAAAAGAAAAATGTAGTTTGTAAATGAGGGTGAGGAGATGATGAATTTAGAATAGAAGAGCGTTTAAAGAAGCAAAAAAGATTTGATTTTGAAAAGGAAGAAGAAGATGATATGAAGAGAAAAAGAAAAAGGATGAGTTTTGGTGGGTTATGAACTATATTTGGACCCACAATGATAAATGGTCATAAAGAAACAAGCAGCAGCTAGATTCTCCCACAAACCTCTTCCATTTTTACATCTATGTCCTCCACATACCTATAAATTCCTTCCATTTACACTCACATCCCCAATTCCTTGACTTTTCAGGCAGCCAAAAGTTGTTCTTCACTCCTCTTCTGATATTCCCTATTCTCGTTTATGATCCAACTTTGAAATTCTGGCATCTCTCTTAAAGGTTTTGTATCCTATTCTCTTTCGCTTTCTTTCCGATTATTGATTCTCCCCAAGATTTTTTTTACCGTTTACTTGTCATTTCTTAATTGGGTTTTAGGTTTTGCTTGTTGGGTTTTCTTCCTTTTTCATGCTCTTTCATTGTTCTCTTCTTAATCATGAAATGAAATTCGCTTTTAGGTGTTTGATTCATTTGAGGGTTTTTTTTTTTTTTTCTTCTTTTGTCACTACTTGTTTTGTTAGCATGCTCTTCTTGATGTAGAGGAAATTAGTGTTCTTAAAGGGTGAGGAATTTTCCATGTGGGTGACCTAGGAATCCCCATCTTAGCTGATAAATTGGTTCATGTTGGTTTTTGTTGTTGAATTGTGCTGAATCGTTGTTATGTTTATCTAATTGTTTAGGATCTTGGTTTGAGTTGTTTCTCCTTGGTGTTGCTGTATTGAAGTTGATTTTCAAGTGGTTTTCCAGCTGTCTTGGTTGAGATATCTATAATGGAAGATGGGGAGCTTGAATCCTCGAACCCGGAAGTGTTTTCGAGTTCGAATGCCATTGAGCTTCCGAGTAGTTGCTCAATGGATAGCTTCTTTGATGAAATTCTGAAGGATACTCATGCTTGTACACATGCTCATACTTGCAACCCTCCTGGCCCTGATTATTCACATACACATACCTGTTTTCATGTTCATACGAAAATTGTTTCTTCCCCCACCGAAGAAAAGGTTTCCACTGATGATACAGCGGATTCTGTAGATAAAAAGAATAAGAAGCGCCCATTAGGTAATCGTGAAGCAGTTCGTAAATACCGGGAGAAGAAAAAGGCAAGAGCTGCCTCATTGGAAGATGAAGTTGTGAGATTGAGAGCCCTGAATCAGCAACTGTTGAAGAGGTTGCAAGGTCAGGCTGCATTGGAGGCTGAGATTTCTAGGCTCAAATGTTTGCTTGTGGATATTCGGGGAAGAATTGAAGGGGAGATTGGAAACTTTCCATATCAGAAACCAACCAATTCAAATCCGCCCAATCAGAATGTGTCTGGTAGTTACATGATAAATCCATGTAATGTGGAATGCAATGATCAGGCATATTGCCTTCATCCAGGGGATGATGGAAAAAGTGGAGAGAGCGCTTTGTTGAATGGGCAAAGTTTTAGTGCATGTGACTTTGAAAATCTTCAGTGCTTGGCAAATCAAAACACGGGAGCAAAGGAACCTCCTGACTGTGGACTGGGAAACACAATTGCTAACGTTAATTGTGCAGAACTAAATCCGAAGAAAGGTACAACAAGAACACTTTTAACTTTTAATCTTTCTAGTTTTATGATTTTGCAGTTTATGGTAGTTTGGTCGATCAATTATCAGTTTTTCTGACTTACTATACTTTGTAGCTTTTTTCATCTTTTCCTTATCAACTTGTTATGACATCTTACTTCGTTCTGAGGCTTGATCTAGATTATGCTCTTTATATTTTGAGAACTTACAAGAAATAGCATTGCAGTTTGTGAACATGGTCTACTAGACACAGTTGATTTCAATTCCTTATTAGTAAAAAGTGAGAGAAAAATTTGCTCCATGGTCATTGTGCAGATGCATGAATTCCGTTGCATATTATTATCATGTAGATGTCGTAAAGATCATGTTGTTTAGTTGATTGGTGCATGGCCCTGTTTTATGTTGGGATGCATAGATCTTGCAATAATATACATTTGATGAACAATTGATTTTCTCATAATAGCTAGGATTTTCTCATAATAGCTAGGAGATCCGAGTATTGGACAATATATGTCCCGTAGTTTACTTTTTTTTTTACTCAATGTATTATGTGTGTATATAATCACGTCTTAACCTCAGGTGTATATGAAAGACTCTATCCAAGTTATGTCTTATAAAAGTCTGAACTTGATGTTGCCTGTCGAAGCAAAATCTGACTGGCACAAGAAGATCTCTCTACCGTCTTAGGTTCTTTTCATATTTTTCTTGCAAGACTCATGCTGATTGGTTGTTGGGATTAAATTTATTCATTTTCAGCTGTCAAACCATCTTCTTATCATCTGATATGAGATTTGTGAACTCTCATTTTCCTTTGGGGTGTAAAATTATATGCAAAATTTTCGTATATGTCTCGTAACCGTTTGTAAAATGATAATGAGTAATCTTCTCTTTCCTTCCTTTCCTTTGTTTTTTCCCTTCTTTACATTTATTCAAGTTTTTGAAGAGTTTGATACCGCACGAGGACTTGCCTCATTTTGTCTTCAGCTACTAACAACTCTTTATATGATGCTCACGGTTTAATTAGGAGGAGGGGTCTGTAAGGCAACGAAAAATGGGAAAAGCTGATCTCAGATAGTATATGCATCTTTTTTGTGTATATAAAGCCTGCCACGTCAGTTCCTGTTCTGTTCAATGCAGCATCAACATTGTCTTTCAGGTTTTCTCTTATGCAACACGTTCACCCTCTTCTAGGTTGTTTGAGATGGTTATTTATGTTGAATGAGAAAGCAAAGCAGATGCATAAGCATGCCTTTAAGAAGCTAGAAAACAACTATTTAGAATTATCAACCTTGATAGTTTAAGATAGCCACGACACGCCATGCATATATTTAGCTGTGAGTTTCTGGGATATTGTTAGTGGGTTAGCAAACTTTACCTCTTTCTAAGTCAAGAAATTTCATGGATTATTGGAATTACAGAACTAGGAAATGGTGGGATTTCAGTACCTGAGCCATATCAAAACACCTGAAGGAAACTTAGATCTGCCATTCAATGTGCTAGAGAAATTTGAGTAACATACAGTCTAAGAAGAAAAGTGACAAGGAATCAATGGAAACGGAGGACTTTTGTTTACTTCCATTCTGAGTAATCCATGTCGATCAAGTGGGGTTTCACCATCGTTGGTTAAAAATGCTTGTGGCTGTACTTTTGAGGTCTCTGATGAAGTAGGTAAGGTTTGAGAGGAGATATAATTCAGAAGATAAGGCTTTTAATTATGTTATTTTATTCTGAAATGTGAACCTTTTGTAATATCATGGGAGATTTTCAACATGCAAATTGCAAATGAAAAATTCTTGGAACTTCTGTCACATGTCTTGTATAACTAGCCATCTTAATGAAATATGGAAGATGATCATAATCTTCCAGATCTTTTTTCGTCTTCGCTAAACTTTTAGGTTTGATTTATTTAAAGTTGCGTCGAGCTATAGAGTTCGAGTATGCAAACATCTATGAAGAATTTGCATGGTTTCTTCTACTTTTCAGTGGTTGTCATTTGTATCTTATTTATGATTATTAGTTTTGATAACTTCAGAATTTTATATTTTAGGTATGGTGGAGGACTTTGTATTTGTAATGTTTGTCACCACCCCCTAAAAAAATGAAAATCAAAGCAAAAGCTGTTTGGATGAATGCTGTTTTAGCTTCTTCTTGGAAAGATCTGTTTAGAAAGTTCTGTAAGAAAAAGAATATTTCAAATGGTGGAGGAACTATTTTGAGGAATATAAGGAATAGATATATCATTTGCTTTGTAGTCTCCACTTTCTTTTCTAGAGATTTTCAAATTATTCTCTTTTTGTACTTCTACTTTCACAAATTATGTGACATTTTTATAATTCCTAAGGGCATATTTCCTATGTTCCTTCTATTATTTGTATTTTTTTCAAACACATGCATTTATTTTTTCACAGTGGTGTGACATTCCAAATATTTTCACATTAGTATGATATTATCTACTTTTGGATATACACTCTCATTATTTTGTTTGTTCAAAAGGTCTTGCACAAATATAGATAGTCACCTTTACTTATATACCTATGATCACTTTCTTTTTTAACGAATTTGAGTTTTTGTTTCTCTAACAATTTTGTCAATTGACCTACACAGAAAAATCACTTGCCACATCATTTAGACTTTGGACCGATTTCGATTGTCAAATCTTCTAGAAGGATAAAATAACAAAATTTGAAAAATAAGTAAGGAGGTTAGAAATAACAACTTAATAATTATGGATTATATTTGTCTAGTGTGCTCATTTGACCAAAGAAGAAGAGAAGTGTGTGATTGGTTAAAAGTTGCTTAAATTTGTGCAACTTTTGTGACTTAAATGTGCTATTTTTTTTCTTTCTCCATAAAATACGCACCACTCTTTTTCCCTTCCTTTTCTTTCATTCATTATTTGAAGCTGTCTTTTAGTTGCATTATTTTGTATTGGTCTCCATTTTTGGCATGTAGAATATAGCTCTCAATATTATGTGATAATTTTTTTAAAAAATAAGACTTCATTAAACTCCAATCACGAGGAATTATAGGACGAAGATCGACGATAATTACATCCTCAACTCAATTAAAAAAGCAAGAACAACGTCAAACATAAGCTTCTGAATTGAAAGAACAACAAGAAGAATTCAAGTAACGAGTAGCATAACTAGTTATACTATGAGTAGTTTGATCACAAATACACCCAAAAAAAAAAAAAAGAGAAAGGGATAGTTTTTAGTAAAGTCTAACCAGTAGTTGTTAATAAAAAAAGAAACTAATTCACTTGTTGGCATGAATGGAAATGCTCAAAATAATAAATAGTATAATATAAATTTGGCTAACACGTGTGCAAATTGACGAGAACTTCAAAAGTAGTCAACTTTAGAATTCTATTTCCCTTTTCTCTGTGAATCGGTAGTTTTATGTATGGATTAACAAAAAAATATAAAAAACATGATATAAATTATATTTGTCAAAAATAAGCATCAAAAGTGGTTTTCGCTAGAGTTGGCTATCAAAAGTCATTAGAGGTGGTCGTTGAAGTTGAAGTTGATGGATAGAGTTATTGAAACATTGAACGAATAAAAAGTTTATTTTAACAAGTAATTGTAAATATAATAGTTTCATTGTACTATAGAACACAAGAGGGTTAAAATAATCCTTATACCTCATGAAATCCAATACACACCAAATATTTGTTAGTGAGTTCAATCCAACTCTAAGTTGAGTCTAAAAATTATTGTCCTAACAAATAAATTAAAAGTTAAAAATGTGTTTAAATCTCTCCTAGGATATATCATTTTCTATTCTATATAAATAGATGTTTATCACAATTATCGAGTACATACATATTAAATCATCCAATAGATCCATACATATAAGATTTGATTCAAGATAAGAAGAAAACAAAGAGAAGGACAAAATTGATGGCGGATACATACTAATATCAATTCAATGAATTTCTCCATCATAGGCAATCAAAATCACCCAATATTGATATAGAGGCTGCTAAGCAAATGGAAACAAAAACAAAGGGAAAGGGGAAAAAAAAAGGCACAAAAGTTAAACGTTTTTAATAGTTTTCAAGAAAGCCAAGTGGACAAAAAGCATATGAAAAAGCTTATTAAAGAACACAAGCAATTGACAATTAATTAATTTTGCATTAGGGCAAAGGCCTACTTATTTGGTGGGTTTGTCCTCAACAATGGGAACAAGATTTTGCCTCTCTCCCAAAGGTCTTTTAATAATTTCTTGGTTTAAACATCACAACAAGTTTGGAAGCTGCCAAGAAATATACTTTCGGGAGCTTTTCTCAATCATATCATGACAAATAATATTTTTCTTTTATATATGTAACTGTTTGGACTAGCTTTCGCGACTAATCTCATGTGACAACCTGTTTGATCCTATAATATTTAGATGTCAAGAAAACATAATTAATTTCGAGATAGGTGGCTACCATGAATTGAACACATGACGGCCATTTAGTATGGGGTTAAATAATATATATAAATTTAGAAGTTGATCATTGTTTTATATAAATTTAAACATTGTAGACTTATATTATACTTAGATTTGTCTTGTTATAATGGTTCTATTACAGTGGCGCGAGTACTCTGATGTAGATAAGCTTGAAAAATGAGACAAGGCCAAAGGAAGGAGCTAGCCAAGGGTCGACATAAAGGCTTGCAATGTTGGAGTGAAGCAAAGTGCAAAACACTTTCAACCAAGAAGAAAATAAGAAAAGGCTTGCAATGAACATTGTTTTGTAACGATGTAATTATAGCACTATAACAATTTAATCTTTGAATTTTAGAGGATAACATAAACAAAAAAGTTAAAAAGGAAAACAAACTAACAAACTACATACAAAGAGAAGAATGATACTTTGCATAAAAATATCATCCTTTACAAGATTTACCTGCCATAGAAAAATCAAACTCCATAAAACCATCAAGCTTTTCTTAAAGGAAGGGGTAACTTTTAAACCAGCACGATCGACAGACGTAATGAGTAGCTTTTAAATTTGTTATTTTTGTAATTTAAAAAATGCAGTGACATGAGTTTTATTATTATAACTTTTTTTTTTTTGTATTTTCACAAACGCCTCAAAACTAAAGAGAATTTTTCAAATATTTTAAAATGAACTAAAATATTTATAAAATTAGAAACATTTTAAAAAATAGCAAAAGAAATAAAACTGTTTACAAATCGTAACAAAATTATTAAATTCTTTTTTTTTTGCTATTAACAATAATTTCTCTACTTTTTATTAAAACTAAATTGTTATATATAAAAGTTAAAGAACTAAATTAACACAATCAAACTAACCACGTTACAAAGAAGAGTGTAGAGATCATTTATTATTGGAATGTTTGCAAAAATATAAAAAACAATTACGATAAAAAGGTCTGTTACTATATTTTTTAAATTGTAAAAATAATCATTTTTAGAGTGAATAACTTTATATGATAATTCTATAATAGTGGTCATATATATATATATAGTTACGCGTCATATCTGTGTGTATTTATATGTAAAACTGTTTTTTTTATAAAAAATATTTGTCATCCAATTTCTGATGAAAATTCCCATTATTATTTTGATGAGACTTTATATTTGAAATGTAATTATTATTATTAAAGAAAAAAGAAAAAAGAAAAAAAAACTGTCCACTTTAAATATCTGACCCACCCGATTGTTTAATCACCAAATCTGCATGCACTCTCTCGGTGTTTACCGCCTCCCTTATTAAAACAAAAACTCCCTTTTAGAGAGAGAAACCACCCCGTCCCCGCCCCCCTCTTCTTTCTCACTCTCCTTGGGGTTTCCATCATTACATTACACAGATGGATTATTATTCTTCTTCGTCTATCAGTTTTCGTTTTTGAAACCGGGAACGGCGCCTAATTTCCTTCTACTTTTCCCTTTTGCCGTTTTCATTTCTGTTCCAATCAAAATGGCTATTCAATTGCAGTTACACCGCCGGAATTTTGGCCTCGATTCTACTCCTTCTTCTGATCATCAGTTTCATCAATTATTTCATCTTCTTAATCATCATCATCATCTTCTTCTTCAACCACCAGATCATGCTGCTCAATCCGGTACTAATAATAATGATGATCATCTTCTACTATTGCAGCAGTACTACTCTTTGACTCAATCTGATTTTCATCAATCTCTCACCTCTTTCCTCTCTGAAATGCCTGCCGATCACATCGATCGATTCATTCGATTACAGGTACTTTTTAATTAATTAACTTCGATTTTCAATTTGTTATACGTTGTCGTTTTTGTTGTTCTTGAGTCTTTCCATTTCTTTACTCTGTAAAACAGAGTGAGAGATTTAGATTACTTCTACAGCAAAAGATTAATCAACAAATCGGAGTGTTGTTGAACCAGATCGAAACAAGAACGCGGGTTCTGTTTCAGCAGAAGGATGAAGAGATCGCTTGTGCGAATATGAGAAGAATGCATCTCGAACAATTATTGACGAGATTACAAATGGAGAATCAAGAACGGAAGAAATCCGTACAAGAGAATCAAGCAATGGTAGCTTCGCTTAGTCGCGCACTCAATCAAATCAGAGAAAAAGTTTCATTATGCGCGAACGACGCTGAGTCGAACAACAACAACAACAGTAACAACTACAGAAACGGAGAAGACGACGCCATTGATTACGGAAAAAAGAAGAAAAAGAAGAAGAAAATGATGATTTGTAAAATCTGCAACTCTCGAGTTTCGTGCGTTCTGTTGTTGCCTTGCAGGCACCTCTGTTCGTGTAAGCCATGCGAGAGTACTCTCGATTTTTGCCCCGTCTGCAACACGACGAAGAAAGCCAGCATCGAGGCTGTGATTTTCTAGGCAAATTTTCCGGGAAAAAACGTTTCAAGTTGAAAACGAAGATGAACAGATCAAACCGTCTCACTTTTTCGGTTGGATTTTCGAATTATATTCTCTCTTTTTTTCATCATCATCATCATCATCATGATTTTTCATTGAAGAACAAGTAATTGATTGATTTTTTTTCGGAAAATCAAACTACACAGAAAACCAAAATTATTCATCCATTAATTTGTTACTTCTTTTACTTAGCTTACTTCATTTTTAGATTTTGCTACACCTCGGCTGATTTGACTCGATTCCATTGCTGTTTTCTCTTTATGAATTTTCCTTTTATAATATATGAAAACTAATTCCAAATTAGATTTAAATTTTGTTTTCTTCCTTAAAATGTCTTCATTGATTATCATCAAATTTGTTTGTATATATCAGCAGAAATCTTAGGTCATTTTATAACAAATTTGATTATGGTAAATGTAAGAACAGAATTATTATTATTATTATTATTATTTTTTAAAAAAGTATATGATGTTGAATTTAAATATGGAAGGTTTTCTCATTAAAATATGATTTAAACTCATAACGAATCGTATCCTTATATTATTATATAATTCTTTTGTCTGATAGTAAGGTCAGCAACAAACTAACTACACCATAGTTCACAATTCACATGTAACTTCTTTCATCTCTACCTTTTTCTCCTCTAATTACAATATTTTTCTTCAAATATCATTTTTAAGTTTGTTTAACTTTAGTTAATGTACAATATTTCACCAAATCTTAATTAGGTTTCAAGTTTTGGAATCCATAATGCAATTTTGTGAAAGAAAGTTAATGGGGAAATTAGATAAACAAGTATAGTATGAGGCCTTAGAAGAATACGTTTAAGAGAAAATGTGGGCTAAAGTTTACACAAGTTTCTATTAATTAACGAGAGGTTTAAGCTAGATGGGATGGGATGACTAGAAAGGTACTTATGCATACAAGTAGTATTCATGGATGTGGGCCTAGGAAAAATTAATGTGGAGAAGATATGTAATATCAATTTGAGGCAAGACACAAAGTCCTAGGTGCAAGGCAAAGGTAGTTTGTCCAATCACCCCAACAGTGTGTAACATTGAATCTAGTACCATTCTCGTACCATAGACTATAACAAAGTCGACCAATCAATTTTACTCGTTTACCTTCAAAAGAAAATGTTATATTGTAACTTGTTCGTTACATTTGTAAATTAGTAAAGTATCATTTGAAATTTGATTGTTATAGTTAATAGAATAGTTGTATTACAGTCTACTTTGATTTTGTTTATAATAGACGGTTCATGAATGATGAATTATTATTTAAGTTTTTTTTATCATACATGGCTGCTTGGATATATTATTTTGTCAACCACGTCAAATAAACAATCTTATTTTTCTTAATTTGTGTATAGTTCAATTACATAAATTATATATTTGTAAGCCAAAGATATAAATATTCTTACAACACTAACTTATATAATTGGGTGTTGAAGGCGGTATTAGTTGGAGTTGACCGCTGAAGTGATTGTATAAGTTAGTTTGTTGGAGGTAGCACAAAGGTTTAATCATCGAAATTTGCACTTGAAGGTGGTCTCTTTGCTAGGGGTTGTTCGTTCAAAGTGGGTGTAGGAATCAATCATTGGATGAAGTTATTAGTAGCCGACCTTGATGGCCTAATACGCTTTTAAATTTTAAAAAAATGTCAAATATATGTTGATCCAGATTACATAAAATTGAAAGTTTAAAGATTTATTAGATATACTATTAAAGTTTTAAGACTTATTGAAAACTTTGTACCAACTTGAACATAGTCCAGTTTGCTAGTTCATGCATATATGATACACTCATTTAAAGATGATAAAAGTTTGCATCATTCGAGTGGTGTATATGTATATTTTGAAATTGTATCCACTTAAAAATAACCACCCAACCTAACATTAATTTTTTTAAAAGTAAAGTTATAAATACTACTTTGGACTAGGTTAAAATCACACCTAAATTTTGTTATTTTGTTATAGTTATAATTATGTTGGTCATTTTGTCATACAGGGAAACAAGTCTATTAATGAAATTACCAAAACTTAGATTAGACTTTTAAGTAAAAACAACTTAATCAATAATTTACGTACTTTTGTAAAAAAATTATTCATAAAAAACATGGATGGAAATGGATATTTTATCCCTATATTCATGAATGATGCATGCAATTAACATCTCAAACCATGATTTCAACGTAAATACTTTAAATACTTTAACTTTTGAATGTGATCAAGTGGACTATTACAAACATATTAAATAGCAAAACAAAGTGAGAAAATTATCCCACCAATATTGAGATTTATAATCCACTTGGCACGATAGTTTGAGAATGTCAAATGTGGTGAAATTGAATTCAACGTTACATCCTTGTTTACTCAATTATGGATGTTGTGGAAGTTAACACATACTCAATTACAAGCCCTCTTGTTAGAATTTGTAGTAGTTTGTAGTTTAAAATCATAATTTATTCAATAAAATTGTTATTGAGGAATTATTTGTGAAATTGAATACTATAAACTTGATAAACTAAGGTCTCAAGGCTATCTTGAGTAAATTTGAACTTTATGTAGAGACATAAACATAGGTCAAGTTCAAGTATATACAGTCTAAACAATCTATAGTATATGAATAAGAATGGATGTCTTATTATGAGGACACTATGGTTGTAACTCGTTTTCTAGTTAGTACAAATAATGTGATCCTGAATCGTTCATGTGGAGACATGAAAGTTGAGCATTCTATGCAAAGAGTTTACATAAGACTATAACTATGAAATAATTATTTTTACGTTATAACACTATTGACTGTATACAATTGACTATTCAATTATTGATAAGCTAACTATGAATTTTTGTTCATGTGAGATTATCCTTAGATCTACATAGTGAGAAAACCTCAACATCACTGACCCAATAAGCCTTCCATTTCAAGGGTAAAACTGGTGCATGCATAACTAAGGACATAGAGTGCAAGACAAAATTCACTCATGACATCATAAAGTTAGTATATAGGTTGTTCCCTTAAGGATTTAATCTAGGTCTTAAACAAGAGGGGTCATGCCCTCTTATTGGTTTGAGAGGAATTCCATCATTCTTTGCTTTTCTTTCTATCGTAAGTAACATCATAAAATAAAGCCAATGGCCCACCATTAAGTTTGTACTCATGTCCTCTTGTTCCTGATTTTCAAAGCAAAGTCCAAAATTAATTCAAGCAACACTCCAACTAAGTCATTTTTCCTATGAAAAATCACATGATTACACAACTCCTAGAGACGCCACAACATCTCACGAGCAAGATCTCTAAACTTAGGATTTTTTATGCTATGATATCCCAATCAAGTAATCAATCTCTATCGAATTGTTCCTACCACACAAAACCAACCCATCGTTAGCATAAAAAAATGAAAGCAATAACTTTAAGTACCCAACAATTCCAAAACAAATGTCTTGTTGTCTTTGCCTCAAGTTCATTTTAGATCTTAACATAGTACATGTTTCCTAAATAACTCCTGAATTTCTATCAGAGCAACTCTTATATCCTAAAAATACCTCGCTAGAAATATAAAAGATTTGAACCCAAATATGTTTAAAGAAGAAATCCACTCCAAAAAAGATATTGTCCCCTTAACACACCCTCGAGCAAGCTCTCAAAACTCCTAACGAGATGCCAACACGGTTAAGAAAATAAAGTACTTAAACATCTCTAGAACCCAAATAAACTAATCTTTCCCACCTCCTTGTCAAGGTGCATCCTTTTCCAACTTAAAAAAAAAGAAGAACCAATTTAGATTCTTGTTGAAGATATCATTTGAAAAATTCTTTTTGCATCAATCCTAGTGGTCCATTTTGTTAATAACACTGTATGCGCAAGAATAGCTCTTCGTATATTTTAATTAATCTTAATTCAAGTTTTTTAATTCAACAATTGTCGAGAAGATAGATAGAACATTTCACCTTTAATATGAAAGATTATGCCAATTATCTTTGAACTAACCTCACTTTGACATTAGTTCAGAATTTTCATAATCTTATTTCAAACAACTCAAAGATTGTACTTACAAATCAATGAGTTACTTTTCAATGTAACAAAATGAATCAAAATATTTACAAAATATCACAATCTATCTACGATAAAATGAATATGTATATCATAATAGACACCTGCACTAATTTATATTGGTGATAAATACTATATTTGACTATATTTATAAATATTCATTTTAGAAACTTTTTAATTTAAAATAATGTTTATAAGCAAATATATATTTTAAAAAAAGTAATGATAAAATAAAATTGGAAAGAATAAAAGAAAAGAAGAAGAATCAACAATAGCCCTAATTTTGAGTTTGATTTTAGTACTCATCTTCTCTCTCTGGGTGTCAGATTCAAGCTTTTCATATGCAAGATTCCGCCATTGGAGCCCGACTTACTGACGTTCTCATCAAGTTGGTCTCCTCTATTTCTCAACCTCCATTTCCATCTCTCCATTCTCTCTTTTGCACCTTCTTTCCTTTCTCCTCTTCCGACTGGTACGATTCAACTTCTCTTCTCTAATTCCTTTGATTTATGCCCTCATTCCTCATCATTCCCTCTTCTTCTTCTTCCTAATTTCACAACTTCCCTTCTGTTCCCGCCCCAGATTCCCAATCTTCATGGGCCCCATTTGTTCCACGATCTTTCCTCAACCTTCGTTTTATTAAATGCTCTGACTTTGCTTTCTCATTGCAGTTATTCCGTTGCTTGCTCCACTGTTATGCAAAGAATCCGAATAAATCATCCATAAAAGGGTAGCCAGCCAGTCAAGGGTTTTTTTCATCTGCGCACCCGGGTCAGCCTTTTCCTTTTCAGGTTCTTCTCTCAACCCTTCTATCCATCCATCCTTTTTTTTCTTCCTTACTTCATTTTTCTTGAATGTTTTCTTGATTAATTTGATTAGTTGTGTTTCCACGTTTTTTTGTGGATTTGGGTGTAATACTTAATCTTGGAAATGTGCGATGGATGCAGGAGTTATAAATTGGTTTCTAGAACAGTTCATTTGACTCAGTTTTGAAGTCTTTGAGAAACTTCCATGGCTGATAAGTTGGTGCGAAAACAAAGTAAATTGTCTGTGTACCTTTACGTTCCCAATATTATTGGTGGGTATTCAAGTTTCTCTTGTTGTTGTGTTTGTGTTCTGAAATTTCTCTCTTTAATGTCCTGCTCCTACTCAAGAAGTCAAGAAACCTACTTAATTGCTGAAGTTGGGACACTTTAATGGTTTCTTGAAATGATCTTTTAACTGAAATGCAGGTTATATAAGGGTTCTCATGAACATTGTTGCCTTTGCACTATGCTTCTCAAATAAAATAATTTTCTCAGTTCTCTATTTTGTCAGGTGAGTGCTTAACTTCCTAGATTCCCTTTTCTTTTCCAACAATATCTTAATTCAAAGGGGTGGAATTGGGAATGTTTTTTGATTGAACTCATGTTTTCAGCTTTGTATGCGATGGTGTAGATGGGTGGTGTGCTCGCAAATTCAATCAAGGTACTTACTTACTCTATTTGTGCTTTTGCCTGCTATATGTATACGATCAAATCCTTGTGAAAATGTACATATATTAGATGCAATTATCTGGTGCATATCATGGTTTCTGTCATTATTCTCTTTTATTATCTTTTCTTTCTGTTATTCGGTAATATGAAAGTTTTTAAGTTTGAACAGAAATAAATGTTTGTAATTTCGTGATACCCAATGTTGAGTACTTTAATTGAACTAAGTGAAAGAATAACCTGTGCTTGGTGACTTTGACTTATTATGGAATTGAACTGTTATTGCTTTTTTTTTTTTTTGGGAAAAGAAGTACATTAAAGGGCCCTTAAGTAGTTGCCTATGTAATTTTTTTATTGAAAGGATGGTTGAAGTGCTTTCAATAACTTAAACTATGATAGTCATTTAAAAACAAAAAGTCATTTAAATTGGACAATTATCTGTAAATTGTAATGTTTTCTTTAATGATTCAGTTTCGACGTTTGGGGCTGTGCTGGACATGGTAACAGACAGGTAAAATTTTCTTTATCCTTTTCATCTATATTGCCGTATAAAATATGGAAATTCAGTATACTGCTGGATCTTTTGTGCTTGTTATTATAACTTTATATTGATATCAAGCCCTTCAGGGCATACAACCTTGCCCTTGATTGGCAATTTTGATCAGAATCTGCTGTATCACAGGATTAGCACTGCTTGTCTACTAGTAATTCTATCCCAAGTGTACAGGTGAGGATTTTATCTATATAATAAGTCTGCTAGTTCCAAGTGTTCTTTGAATGACTAAAAAGTAATTAATCATAAATATTTTAATGTACTCGATGGTTTTAATGCAGGCCTGGTTTGACTTTCGTATCATTGCTTGCTTTGGATATTGCTAGCCACTGGCTTCAAATGTACAGGTATCATATTTCTTTTCTTTTGCGCTTGATCATGTGTTTATTTTTTACCTTCACTGTGCACAATTATATTTCTTAAATCACAAATTGACCTAAAAGCTTAAGCTGATAGGTGAAGTTGAATTTAATTATATCATCTAATACTCCTCACTAGGGACATTGCTGCATCTCTGATTTTTTTTTTTGGGTTTACTATTACCTCAGTACCTTTTTGATAGGCAAAGCCAGTCATAAAGATGTCAAAGACAGCACCAATTGGCTTTTTAAGGCATATTATGGAAATAGGACATTTATGGCTTACTGTTGTGTGTCATGCGAGGTAATCTTAAATTCTGTTCCATTAATCTAATTTAAAAATCATTGGTCAGCTGCCACCTATTCTCAATCCCCATTTTCCAATCTCCAGGTTCTTTACATTATTCTGTTTCTTCTGGCGGAGAAGCAAAATGAGAATTTGATGGATGTAAGTATAGTTTGTAGTTTAGTATATTCGTTTTATGTTGTTGGTTGGACAATTCTCAGTGGTTTGAACTTACTACCTTTTTCAGGTTATATCACACTCCATACAACAAAAATCATTCCTCTCACTTTTGGTTGTAATTAGCTTGTTCGGATGGGCAGTGAAGCAAGCTGTTAATGTCATACAGGTAACTCATCAAAATCTCTACCTCTTTGTCAATGGCTAGATTCAACAGTGCTCTGTAGGAATGCTTCCCGACATGACTGCCTAAGTTGTAGTTGAAACTTCAGAATTAATCTGCCTGATTTACACATCCTAGTTCTAGTAAATGATCATTGGGCTTCCATGATAAAAAAATATCATCTCAATGTAATACCTAGTGCATCCCGCATCATCTTCTTATCATCATTCACATCAAACAAATAATTAAAATATTTCATAAAAAGAAGAAGAATTTGCCACATGTTCAGGATACGTTTGAGTATTTTTCTTATTCTCTGCTAGTAATTTGTCCAATTTTAAGTCGAGGGCTTGAATCATCTTCCACTTCTAATATCAACTGTCCTGCTTGTTTCAGATGAAGACGGCGGCAGATGTTTGTGTGCTTCACGATACCAACAAAAAACAGAAGCCATGATAATGAGACCTTTGTAAAATTTGTTTCAGTAAAGAACTATTGTCTTGTTGCTCCCATGTCAAATAGTTTGTAGTTTTAAATCATATCTGTTTTGAAAATAATTGATGCAGTTTCTCCTCATACGTGATCTATAAACTTTTTGCGTTTTACTGTTTAAAAATTGTTCCCTCATGGTTGGTTGCTACCGTATATAGAAATTGGGAAGTTATACTTTGTAGAAATCTTGTATTTTATCCTCTCTAATATTGGCATTTCATTTCTTATTACTAACAATGAGTAGTCTAGTCTTAAGTAACGAAAATTAATTTAAGATTAAATTAGAAATTGTCCGGAAGAAGAAAAAGTTAGAAGTTAGGTCTTATGTTCAATAAAATTCTCAATAATAGAAAGCAAATTTATGATCTAATGTACTGTGTAACTTTGTAACTTCAATTTTGGACTACAATCGAGAAAGCTTATGCAAAATTATTAATTTGATAATTAGAGTTGATTAAGATTTTATCATAAGATTCAAATCTCTTTGTGCTTAATTGTTTCAAAAAGCGTATTTAAACCAATGGATGCGCAAATTTAACTAATACAACTATTATAGAGTTTAAAGAAGGAAGTTACTAATTACTTGTTAACTTTTTGGCAACTGTGTAATTTGAGATATCAAAATATTGCAAGGTGCACTCGAAAGAAAATTTTGCTACAAGCATAATAAACAAACCTTTTATTACTAGCATATTCTTCTAACAATGACAATGAAGCAAGAAAACTGTCAAAATGATGAAAATTAGTAGAGGCTAAACCCAAAATACTGACTGATAAGAATGGCAAATCCAAGAGCAATTGCTATAGAGGAAGCAGCCCAGGTGAGCTTCTCTGTAATCCTGGGCACTCTCTCCTTTAATGCTTGAGTACAAGAACCTATGAACACTGTATAACTTCCCATTGCAACTACAGTACCTACCAAAAACATCACAAGAAATGCAGCTCCAGCCACTCGAGATGGGAGTGCGAGTGCGGGTAATATCATCATCAAAGCATCTGGTTGTAGCCCGTGGACAATACCTGTCGCGAAAGTTGCAAAACCTATCTTCTTCTTGCCTTCAGATGGATTCTCTAATGCTTCATAAATACTAACATCACCCTCACCATTGTCTAAGGCAACGCAAGGAGTAGGAACCTCCGTAGCCTCCCTAATACCCAAGGCACCGATTACAAGCAGAGTAATACCGACGACTCTTGTGCCCCAAGTACGAATAATTTCGATATGAAGCCGATCTTTCAATAGAAGAAATATGAGGCCGAAGATAACTTGGCCTGCATCATGGCCACAGCCCCAAAGAGCTCCAACAGCAGCACTTTCCATGCGAGTACGCCCAATGGAAAGGGGAGCCAAAGCAGCAAGATGGTCCGGCCCAGATAATGTGTGTAAACATCCAGCAAAGAAACCAGTCCAAGCACTGCTCAATAGTTCAGATCGGAAAAATCTTCCTCCGAAGGTGGCAGCTGATGGACCCCCAGTTGTAGCTGCAGAGTACGCAAAAGCTGAAGGTGCAAAAACTGGTTGGATCAAGACCAGAATAGCAACACAGAGTGCCATAAATGTCTTGGTAATTTTTGCCTAAAATTTTGTAATATGTAAATTCAGTAAGTTTCCAAACCAAATGGAAATAATATTTGATAATTGACACATAAAAACAGTAACCAAGTCAAAACTCCTGAAACAAACTATCACAATTTAGCATGATGCATTAGAATTAAGCTAGTGTTCCGCAAGCTAATAAAACAAAACAATAATAAGTTCCATGCACACAATAAAATATGGATGATGGAGCAAAACCAAATATGTAGTATAATTGGACTGGAAACCTGAATGGAAGAGTTTAATGGAATTAGACATGCTAAGCTTAATAAGCATCTCATGTCCACCATAAATTGATAATAAAAGTACAAGAGAATAAACCAAAAGATGGTAGACTTCAAATCCAGAAGACGTTGGTGTCTTCCTATCTAAATTATATCAGAAAATAATATCTATATTATATTTTTCATTGATCTACCTTTCAAAGGTACTACTAAAGAATCCATATGGACTTGTTCACTTGCATTATATAGGCTGCTTTGAGGAAAATAAGGGACAAAAGAATCTTCGATGAGAAATACAAAATATCAAAAGACAATCTTGAATCTGCCATTTTTATGTTTTTTTTTCTGGTGTAAAGATATATAGCTTTGAAAAGCCATAGTTTTTCTTTCCTTATTGTTAATTGGAAACATCTTTTGCATACAATTTGATTGTTTCCTTTTGTACCACTGAATATCTTTGGATTTTTCATTCTATTAGTGAAATGGTCTCTTATCATGTAAATATATATACCAAATTTTTTTTAGTTGGGGGGTTGTGTTTGTAGTCCAGTAGAGGGAATGACGGAATAATAAGATTTAAGATTTAAAATCCATCTACGAAATTTAAAAATAAAAAAGAATAATACAGCAGAACTCATACCTTTATGACACATTCCATGCAAAGAACACTAGTTGACAAGCTAGCTTATCAACAACCTTCACAAGCTAATAATCATAGCCTATCCCCATTAGTTCTAATCTTATTCTTAACTTACCAAAACTGCATCTGAAAATAGTTCCTGATAATAACTAAATTTTTTTCATTTGGAGAACGCTACCAACATTTCAGAAATGTTGAGATCATTGATGAATGAATGAATTGAATACAGATCTGCTCCAGATGAGATCTATACACATTCAAGATTTAGTAGTGACCCTTAAAGTGAAATTGAAGAGTATGGGGAGTTCCACACTTGGCTCTTGATTAGCCTTCACTTTGATCGGTTGTTCTTCCTCCTCCCCAGATTCCCATGCCATGTAAATTTTCCAAGAAATCACTCCATTTGAAGAAACTCCCGGAAAACTTATTTCTGAGGAAAATCTAATAAGATCCAGATTGCAGGTGAGTTTTTGTAGTTTTTCCCTATTCAATCACTCACAATTTTCTCCCTTTTCTTTTGCCTTCAACTGGCCAAGAAAGAGTGTATTATAAATTAGAATTGTTTCACTTTGATTCTGAACTTTGAGGAATACAAAATCTTCCACCTACAAAGGGATAATCCAGTCCCCAAATCTCTATGGTGGAGCAAATAGGTGATCCAGACTTTTCTTAGATTTACTACTCCTTCATGGAATACATTAACATTGTCAAGTTGAGGTATCTCCTAGTGAACTTTCTTTTGTAAGTATTTATTTACTAGAAGATCGTGGACCAATTGAAGAACAGGATTTCTTAGGTACGTTGGATTCCCAAATGAGCTTTAATTCACATAGCAAGGAGACTCTCACTTTGGCACAGTTTATGATAGGATATCTCTTTTGGATTTGTTTTGTTGGTATCCATTTTCCACATTTCCAAATCAACCGTTTGCTTTAGCTATGAAGGAGATGTAGGGTCAAGTATTGAAAAAGAATTGCAAAAGAATTCATCTACTTCCAGCTTCAAAGCGCATAATCCAAGTTTGATCAAAGTTGCAGCTATACCCAATTGATTCTTCCCATTTCAGTACTTCTCTATCGTTCATCAACCTTAAAAATTCAAGTTCTGAGGTTAAGACTAGCAAATGATTTTCTTGTGGGGCTAGAAGCAAGAGGGTGCACCAGTCCTACAAGTTTGGCTAGAAACTTAAAATTACCACTCCAACATGAACATACAGAATGATATCAATTTCAACGGCTCAACAATAGCAGTACAACACAATCATATACCCCCAAAATCTAAGCTTATGCTAATCACATGATTAAAGATAAAAGTTAAGGGAAAGGGAATTTAAATCTCTCCATATAATCATTAACCAAACTAGCAAGACACTTAGAATCACAAGAAAACTACTATAATCCCCATTCTCTTTTCCCCTTTCCTGTCCTCTTATAAGGAACAAAAATTACATTACTCATCAATCAGTGTGCAAACCAGCACTCCAAACACAGAGAATTCATCAAACAACACAGAAATGGAGCATATTGATTTCAATTAGAACAAAATGCTTCATAAACAACAATGTCCCGAAAACAACACCCACCAACCAAATTTCTCAACATACCTTTCGTTCACCTGAAGGAAAATCTTCAATCTGCTGATGAAACTGAGGTTTTGGCACCGACCCATCTCGAGAATCATTCAGAGATAGCAAAGTGTTGGAAGAAATAGGGAGAGAAGAAGAAGATAGAATTGGGTTTTCGTTTCTGGAAGAGAACGAATGAACTCCAGCAAACTCGGAACGAGTCGATGAAGGGAAATGGAGCTTTGATGGGTCAATGCGAGGGAGTCGAGGAAGATGAGGAAGACGGTTGAGATGGGGTTTTAAAGGGGTTGGAGAAGGAGAATACAGAAGCCTGTCCATGGCTTCTGCTGGAGTTTTTGGATTCTGGGTTGTGAGGTAAAGAAAGATTTAGCAAAGTGGAGAAGAGGATTTGAGAAGATAAAGTTTGTCGCTCACACTGTTAAAACTAGAAGAATTGGAGAAGATGATGATCCCATTAATTCACTTCGTGTTTTATGTTTAATCATATTATCTAATCTTACCAAATTTCCTTTGTTTTCGTATGCCACTTTCATAGTTATGAACTTTCTTCAAATCAATTTACCTAAACAAAAATTAGAAAGATTACCTTTTATTAAAATATATATATATATACACACATATTTTTTAAAAGAATTTTAAAAATAGTTTCGAAAACTTTTTTCTATAATATAATAACATATTATAAATGACACTAAGATTAAAATCCTATAATTATATATAATATATACACAATTACTAATTTTCAAAATTTTATAATATAAATTTTAAAGCTAGAAAATAAGAGTATAATATTTGGATTGAGTTTGGAATATTCTTAGAACAAAATAGAATTTGGTAAGGGCTAAGAACATAGATTACTACATTTAAAGGGTTGTTTTGAAGTATTGCCTAACAACTCTATTTTCCTTATTAGATAAATAGACTAAAATGTCCTTTTTAACGGGTGTGATCATCCGTTTTAATAGTCGAAGTCAGTTTTTTTTTTTTACAAAACTCTCATCAAACTATAGTTGGTTTAGCAAATGTTTAAACTGGTCAATCAATCGATCGGTTTTTGTCAGGTCGGGATCAGTTTAACATTTAGAAATACTTTTTGAAAATTTTCGATTTGAAATTTTTTACCCTGACCAACACCTCTTGTTTTTCAACCAATCGACTTCAATTAGGTTGGTCGGCTCAATTTTTCAGTCCATCATGTTTACTTCTTCTTTCTAAATACAACCAAATTCTAGATAATTGAAAATGGGTTCTAACATGGACGTTCGTAACTTAAAGATTATTTAATCAAATAACTTATGAATCTTATACACGTGTCTTTGTTAAGAATCTAAACCCTAAAGTAATCGTGATATATGAAGATATATTTCTATTATTAAAAAAAAGTGTCATCTTTATGAATTTAAGTAAGTAATACATTGTACTTCACTGTAATAAACCGATCGAATAACATCTTTAATTTTACAATTTTGAAGTAACGACCTTGATTAGCGATATCGAAAGTTGGATCATTACAATTTATGTATTTACACGCATGACATAAAGTTTGTGTTCCTTTAACACCTACTTCCAATTAGGTTGTTATCCACAAAAATATAACAATTGTTGGTATCATTAAACACATTAATTCCAAAACTCATAAAGCTTCTGCAAACAAAGCTTAATATATTTTAGCTCTAAAATAGTTCTTATGAAAATCAAATTGACCTTAATTATTTCACCAATTTTATCATTGGTTTTATCAGCGAGTGATTGATCTAAACGCCTACAGTTTTGCTCATTCATCCCATTAATTAGAACTCTCTAGTCAAGTTTCAAAAAATTATCGTTCATCATTTCAACCACGTACTCACAACAATATACGAATAAGGAGAAGTGTTCGTTTAACTTACGACTAACTACTTTCATCAACCAAAGAAATCAATACTAGGGTGAAATAAATGTTCCCAAATATCATCATCCTCCAACACAATTTGTAAGTTCTTGCTACAACCAAACATCTTCATGATTAACTTTTAACTATCTCCTCTTCTTCTTCTTTTATGTAATGATGTAAATCTACTAATGAAAATCGTATATCAATTAAAATCCTAAATTAATAATTATATTAATTTAATTTCTAATCTTTGGTTGTATCAATTTATATCCAAACTAATAGTTAAGTCAAATTAACCTTTGAACTTTCATAAATGTATCAATTTAAATCCTTCAATTATAAGACAGTAGAAGAAGAACAAGGAAAACCCAAAGAGAGTAGAAAGAGAAGACAAATCCTCTACTTCATTTGGATATACTTGTAAAAGTTCAAAGTCTAATTTAATATACTATAAGTTTTAAAGTTTAAATTGATATAACATTGAAGTTCAAGATTTAAATTTATACAAATTTTAGTCTATAGTTTAAATTGATACGATATTCCAAATATTAAGATTTAAATTTATATTTCTAGAAAAGTCTATTTCATCATATTTTGATTTTTTTTTTCACCTTTAAATTCCCTTGCATTATAAATTAAATTTGTTTTAAAGGGTCTAAAATTGCATCTTAAATTTGTATACAAGTTAACAAAATTAAGTATAAAAAGTTCAAATTTATATCTACACTCGAAATATATAGAAAGAACACAACATAATGATTTAAAGAAAGAAAACAAAAAAGTTCATAAAGCAAATTATTAGTATTACGCAACACTCTATTCATAAATTTGAAAATTGATATTACTGTAAAATTAGCTTTAGTTTTTCAACCTTGAGTAACCAAATTAAAAAAAAACCACAACAAAGAAAGGTTTATATTTATAAAATCAATGATAACAAAGCTTGAGAGAGCACTAATGAAATCTCGTTAACTCGTATTTACTTGTCGTGAAAAAGATATCAATAAAAGCGGAGATATTTTCGAACTTTCTCTCCTCTAGAATCAAATGAGATAAAATTTAAAAGAGTATGAATAAAATCATGAACACTAATATGTATATGTATAGTTGATGAACAAATCATCTTTACTTATCTCTATGATAGGTATATAATTATATCTTTTCAACACTCTAACAAAATGGAAAATTTTAAATCTTAATCTATTTGGTCGAGAGTCTAACTAACTGATCTGACTTAACTAATTAAAACATATACTTTCAATTAATATCTAAAAGGGTTAAATCTTTTCACTTAGGTTGTTTAAATATTAAAATAAAATTAAACCTTAAATTCATTTAGTATTTAGTTTTTTAAATTTCAAAACAAACACTTGAATGTGCAATGGTCATTCAAAGTAAGTTTTTCGATGAAACCATAATTAAACCAATTATGATTGATTTAGTGAATGTTCAAATTGACTTCAATCATTCAAAAGTATAAGTCGATTGATAGATCAATTTAAGGCATTAGAAACTTTTTTTAAATTGTCAGTTTGACTTCTTTTCAAATTGACGTTGAGCAAGCCCCTTCCCTTCTCCATCCGACCATCAATAATTCTCTCGATTTTGTTCAGCCAACTTAATTTGCCTAGTTTCCAACTTTGGTTGATTTGATAATATTACTCCTATCTTATTCAATTACGTGTGAAATAAAACTTCAAAAAAAAAAAATTGCAAAGAAAAGAGAGTTTGGAAAAACAGGAATTTTAATATTAAAGAGGGCGGCAGAATGTGACACATGGGAAACTTTGAAGTTATTGATTGTGATGTTTGAAAAAGAATGGATAGAGTTCTTTATTTAAAGGTAAAGGGTTAAGTTTGGTGGAGCCGCACCTTTCAATGCCCGCGCGCGCGCTGGCCCTCGCCCCGCCACGCTCCAACCTGCGCGCTCCACACGCATCCTCGCAATGGACAGCCCCAACCACTCTACACACTTTCTCCCACTCTCATTTTATTCCACATCCAATGGATTGGATTCTTTTCTTTTTCCTTCTTTTGACTCAACTATTCTAGATATTCTTCAAATTTAGACAAAGTTGATTTCAATCCTATTCAACTAGGGAAAATTGAAAATTATGATAAAAAAAAATGTGTATAGATTGTTGTGATTTTATGAACTAATCTTCTGCACAATATACAACCCTCTGGATTTGTTAAAGATACCAAATGAAATTAATTATCTTTTAGCTTTAAACTTCTGTAATGAATTTTTGTTAGAAAGAGGGAGTTATTTTGTTTCAACAAAATAACCAAGTTTTTTAACTATTGTAGCTTTAAAAGAGGAAACTTTAGTAGAAATAGAGGGAGAATAAAAAGACTGATTTGTTCTATTTTGAATCATTTCGTTGAATAAAAAAGGCTTGGAAACCTTGAAAAGTGGACGTAAGCAAATCTGCTGAATCACTATAATCCACACTTGCATAATCTTCTCATCTCTTCATCCTCCATAGCTAATTCGAGAGAGATCTTCTCTTGGAACTTTGTTTCCTTTTTTCTCTATCGTTGAGCATGCAAAAGTAAGACAAGCAATGAAGTGAAAAGGTGAGAAAAAGAGTAGAAGAAGATGAAAAAGGTAAGAGATAAATTTTTTACTTTTTGGAGCTCCATACACGTGTCCCAAGACTAATTTCAAAATACAAAGAATTCTACTTTTTCTTGAGAATATACAAAATCATATATTACATCATTATATCGTGGATTCATATAAATTGGTTGATGCAATTGCAATGCGGCCGCATAACTTATTGCGGTGTATTTATGTGATGAAGCTTCATTTGAATCCCATTTCTTTATCATTTTGTATTTATTTTGTTGTTGAACAACATAAAACCACACATTTTTTTTATTGGTTACCACTTGGCTTCCTTCGGAGAACTATTTCTTAAAAAGAATTGGATTGCATTAATAGTCTCATGGGAAATCAATACTTGTAATACTTTCATATTGTTACTTGCTGGCAATGTATACCTTCATTATAACTTGCATATTATGAATTATTTTTTATTAGTGTATATTTTGATCAGTGATGGAATGGAGGCTTTTTAATTCAATAAAAGTGATTTGAAAAAAAAAATGAATGAAGTTTGAATGTGATAATCCTTTCAAAGTTCTTATTGTATACTAAATCATATACATAAAAATTGATCATTTGAGAATGCCAATCAAATATACCAACCACTGAAGTTTCTAGTTTGATGAGTAGGACAATTCAAAGTAACATGTTCATTTCATCGAAACATGTAAAAATGTTGATACTCTAGGAGAGTTATTTGTCAAAATCTTTGTTCAAACATTGAAAGAAAAATTTTCTTTGTTGGTACTTCAATATGAAGTATAAGGCAATTGACAACTGAAGTCTAAGAACAACTTTGAATTTTTTTAAATTTTTTTTTATAACACAAGACTAATAACATGCTTGAGCTCACACTACTAAGGAGAAGAAAAAAGTTTCTCGTAATTGACTACATAAATCATTGGAAAGTCTCAAGTTTGAATTGCATAAACTTGAAACTTTTTTAAAAATTTCTTTTATAAAACAAAACTTAACACGTGTTTAATACTAAGCAACAAAAAAGTTTCTCTTTGTTGACTACATAAACTAATGGAGAGCTCCAAATTTACTATGAAGACGTGTATTCAAAGATCATCAAGGAATTTTATACCTCTTTCATGATATAAAGCTTCATATGGGTAGTGTTCAGTGGAAGAAGTTGGAAAATAAGAGTTGTGAATTTCATTCTTTGTTTGTCCAAAAGAGTTTTGAGTTTCAAAACTAGAAAATATTAATTTTATATCTTATCATAACTTTTTATACTATAGCCTCTAAGAATTCATATCTAAACTTTGCAACTTTTTACTATTACACTCTTTACTCCAAACATCAAAAAGATATCGTATCCACCCGATCAAAACTAAATACTTCATAAACAAATTTTAAAATTAATAACAAAAAAACGAACATATTGATATCGTATCCACCCGATCAAAACTAAATACTTCATAAACAAATTTTAAAATTAATAACGAAAAAACGAACATATTGATTAATTTCTTGGTTTTGTTAAGGCACATGATGGATAAAACTTTATGTTTCTGATGAGCTGTATAATCTTTTTTTTTTTTAAATACCATATCATCAAAAGAATGCATGAAGAAAATTAATAATTTTCTAATTAATCATGAAATATAATATTCTATATAATAAAAAATAGTTATCAAAAATAAGAAATTAATTTTTAAAAAAAAGATCTAAAAAATAATATATATATTTTTGAATTACGCATTACATTTTTGTCGGATTTTCCAGCCAATGGAAAAAGAGCACTATATAAACTACAAAATAAATAATGACTTTCAGCGACGTTGATCGTTTTTCCCTTCTCTCAGCATTTCTCGCCGGAATCAATGGCCGATTCTCGACCGCTACTCAAGAATCAACAGGAGCTACCGGCGTCCTCTGGCAAGGCTCCCCGAGTTGTCTCACTCGACGTCTTTCGCGGCCTTAGCGTCTTTGTTAGTTCTCTCCTTTTCCCTCTCTGGATCTTTTGATTCACTGAATGCATCTCCTTGTTTGACTAGGTTTTTATTTGAGTTTGGATTGAGAATGCGAGAGCTGAAAAATAATCTAATTGAAGCTGAATCTTACTCTTATGTTCAAACTAATGCATTTGATTTAGTTTGGAGCTCGCATGGAGAAATCATTAGTTTCTTGTAACTTATGTTAGTTCGGATTTTGAGTTTTACTTTGATGACGTTTTACTTCTGTAATGTATGGCATAAGATGAGAATATCATTTCTTCAGTTGTTCAGTTTAGCGAGCAGATTAGAATTTGTTACTGCCTGCTAAATTCTTGATGATTGATTATTTGATTGAATGTCCTGCTGTGTATAGATGATGATGCTTGTGGACTATGGTGGTTCTTTTTTACCAATTATTTCTCATTCACCATGGATTGGACTTCATTTGGCTGATTTTGTGATGCCTTGGTTTCTATTTATCGCGGGAGTTTCGGTTGCTCTTGTTTATAAAGTAAGTGAATGGATTCAACCAAGAATTTTTATCCTCTTGTTGATTTCTTCGTTCAACGAGCTACTGACCTTTTCTATGAGTGGAAACAAAACTTGTCGAGACGAATCGTGGTTTCTTCTGTTTTTGTTAAATTTATCCGGATTTTTTCTAAGAGCAAGGATTGCTTAATATAGGAAGTAGAAAGTAAGGTGGCCGCTGCAAGGAACGCGGCATGCAGGGGCCTGTACCTCTTTCTTCTTGGAGTTTTTCTTCAAGGTGAAGTTATTGCTGTTTATTCTTGGACCAAATATTTTAATATTCATTAGATTATGGTGACATAATCGCATGTGAACTTAGAGTGTCAAATTGTAGTTAGTGACATACTGTGGTTTAGATTTTCTACATTGATTGCATTTGATTAAGATGAATCATCATGTTTCCAAATTATTTCAGGTGGTTACTTCCATGGAATAACGTCTTTGACATATGGTGTTGATTTGGAAAGCATTAGGTGGCTTGGCATTTTGCAGGTGTTGCAATTCGTAATCCTGTTTCTTTGTTCAATCGCTACAATTGATATGAACTGCTCATGGCCTTCAAATTATGATTCGCTTCTTATTTGAGTACTATTGTCATATAATTGCTTTTTAATTTTACTGTTTCTCAAAGTACATTAGGGGCATTTTTCGTCCTTTCTTTTCTATTTGATGATGTGGCATTTATGGTTAGTTGGAAGGATATCTAAACACTCACCATTAAGTTGTACCATAGATAACGACGACTAGAGTTTTAACCTTTATGCTTTTGCTTTCAAGTTGAGCCATGAGTTTTGATTTTGTTCTTGTTTTGAGTTCTATACCAAGAGGATTGATCATCTTATCTTGTAGAGTTTTCAAACCTTGAGCTAAGGAACTTGTTTTTTGTTTCAAGAGCTTTGATCTTTGGACCATTCATGCCTAACTTAATCGTTAGAGTTGAAATCGTATAGATTTATTGGGTTTAGTGTTTGTAAATTTGAGTTTCACCGTTCACATATCTCAAAGGTTTCTAATTTCAAGCCACTAAGGTTTCATATCATGAAGCATATTCTATAACTATGGTCTAAGTTTATTCCCAGCAGAGCATATAATGATAGGGTGTCTACTACATAAACGGATGAAGGGAAGATGATTTGGATTTTGAACGATATGATTTCCTCTGCCACTAAATACTTGCCAGATAGCTCAAATGGCTTCCAAACTAGGATTTTAAGTTGACAAAATAACCTAACATTTAAACTTATAGGCAGGGATTTGGTCTAAATAACTTTTCTTCCTCCTTTCAACATATAAAATCATGTTCTGTGTCTCTTTTGATTTATTGTAGAGAATATCCATTGGATACTTGATTGCTGCACTCTGTGAGATCTGGCTAACTCGTTGCACACGTGAAGAAGCTCAACATACTAAGAGTTTCAGCTGGCATTGGTAAGGATATGACTTTGGCACCATCGTTCATATTACATATGCATTATATCAAGAGTATGTAAATATCAATTTCATTCTTTTTTTAGGTGTATACTGTATAATGCTGTTAAGAATTTTTTTTTTAATATATTACTAGATATGACCTCTTTATGATATTTGTATACATGAGTTTAGTTGCAAATTTTTCCTATAGGGTTTAACAGACTTTCATATATTTGATGTTAATGGTTCATCAAATTATGTTATCAGAGTCATTGAAATGACCATTAACAATAAGCGATTGCTTTTTATAAGAACTTCTCTATTTATCATGTTTTTTTTCACATTTAGCATTTTTAATTTGCAGGTGTATTATATTTTTTCTGTTGTCATTGTATATGGGACTATCGTATGGTTTATATGTTCCGGATTGGGACTTTAAAATATCAGCCCCCAGCTCTTCACTTCCACTAAGTGGAAGCTACGTTTACAAGGTAGGGAAATTCTAAGTACCATATTCTCTTTCTTTTCTCTCTTAGCTTTACTTTTAATATCCAACATTTGCTATTTAGAAAAGGAGAGAGACCAATCTTCATGATTTGGTGTTAAAGAGGTGAGAATTAGTATTAAAAGGATGAAGTCCTTGCATTTCGAATGATGCTTGTCAAATCCAACGATGTACAATTGCTTTGGCCTCAAATCTATAGGCTGCCGAACAATATTGTCCTTTATTTGATGAAAGAGAGGAAGAGCTTTAGACTATAAGTTCCGCTGAAAATAAAACCATTCTTGTTGTAGGTGAATTGTTCTCTTCGAGGTGATCTGGGACCCGCATGTAATTCTGCCGGCATGATTGATCGTTATGTTCTTGGTATTCACCATTTGTATACTAAACCTGTCTACAGAAATCTAAAGGTATCAGTGAATCGTTTTTTTTTTTTCATCTTGTAATGTTCACCATTGTCGTGCATTTGGATCAGCCCTAATGAAGAATGTGGTTTGAAGGAGTGCAATATTTCCTCCAGCGGTCAATTTCCTGAGACTTCACCTTCATGGTGTCGTGCTCCTTTTGAGCCAGAAGGTCTTTTAAGGTGAAGATCTATACTTCTTCTCAATAAACTGTATTTATAAAGATTTATGCATTCATTTTGATCCATGGGACTTTTTCAAGTGTGCTCTTTTTTCTTTTGACGAGATGTTATGGGGAACGATTGGTGAGGAGAAAAGTGCTTTATAAAATGTGCAACCTTAGTTTTACGTTAGACCATTTGGTTAGAGAGAAATACATAGGACAAATATTAACATCGAGATGTAGATGTATGCGATAAAGTTTAACCCCCCTACAAATTGTTTATTTTAAAGTTATGAAATCTTTAGATTGTGGCATTTCGTATGCTTTATTGAATACAAGTTATATTTTTTTCCTTAAAAATTGCTATTATTACCTGATTTTTTATCTTCTCGCATCCTGTGTGTTTATTTTGTACTTATTAATATGTTTCTTTGTTTTCTCAAATAAAAGAGACAAAACTTGCAACCAGACCTTTAAAGACTTTACATGTCCTTAAAATTTCGTCTGCATAATGTTGAACCAAGATTTTTATTTTTACAATCAAAATGCGCTAGTGAATGGAACACATGTATATCCGTTAGAAATAGTAGGCTTAGATCAGGTTGAAAGCTAGTTATGTAATTTGTTTTGTCCTATTTTTTTATTCAGTTAACCTCGTGTTGCCTATAAATATTTTTCCGTTGTACCTTTATGAGTATTATTTATTACTTTTTTTATTGTACTTTTATGAGTATTAGGAAATAATAAAATTATCACACCTTGGTTTTTCTCCCTCCCTTGATCTATAGTAAAGATAACAGACCAATAAACCACATTCACTTTGTTCCAGACTCAATTATCCCTTTTGATTGATCTTTCATCAGTTTTCTTTTTGTTTGTTTTCATTTCCCCATCTTTGAAATTTTTACAGCTCTTTAACTGCTACAGTGGCATGCATAATAGGACTTCAGTATGGTCACATTCTTGCCAGAGCACAGGTGAGATTGAGCAATAACTTTGCGTATCTCATTACTCTGATTACAAAGTTCACATTTCACACAATTAACTTCTTTCAGTGGAAATTTTAGTATAATGGATATTTTGCTTCTAATATAAATCCACCTTAGAGAAAGCAGTCAGTTCATCCTTCGTGCTTTTCTTTGATTACCTTGTTTCGGTAAAATATTGTTTACTAATTGCATCGCTTCAACATTTTCCAGGATCACAAAACTCGCACCAATGGCTGGTTCTTACTCTCGTTTAAGATTTTGGCTTTCGGAATATTCCTTGTCTTTATAGGTATAAACTTGATGGAAGATCCATTGTTCAATTAACACGTATCTATCATCATATCAACTAGGCATGGTCACTCGTTATGGTTTACAATATCTGATTTTGAATTTGATTCTAGTTTTGAAATTATCCTTCAGGTATCCCTGTAAATAAATCTCTCTATACGGTCAGCTATATGTTGATTACTTCAGCGTCAGCGGGAATAATCTTTTGTGCTCTATATATCTTGGTGAGTTCATCCATTTTGATATTTTGGATCGAAGATGAAACTATCATAATTGAAGAAAGACGCTCTCATTTTTCCCTCATTTGTCCGATTGTTATAGCAATTTTCTGATTCAAAATTTCGGTTAACTATAAAATCCCTACAAATCTCCAAATAAAAAATTTCCCACAAAACTTTGGAAACCGCCATTTTCTGAATTCTTTTTTGAAGGGTCAACCGTATTAATAAAACTTTTGAAATTTTAGGA
Organism: Cucumis sativus; assembly: GCF_000004075.3. Taxonomy (NCBI): domain Eukaryota; kingdom Viridiplantae; phylum Streptophyta; class Magnoliopsida; order Cucurbitales; family Cucurbitaceae; genus Cucumis; species Cucumis sativus. The sequence continues at coordinate 13,372,326 of NC_026656.2, forward strand.
ATATTCTTGAAAGAAAATACTAACTGTAGAGATATTTCGAAACCTTTAAAAATTTATAAAAATATTAGTGAAACTTTTAAAAGTTTAATGGTTGAAACAGTACCAATGATTTCTATAAAAAAGCTAATAGAAGAGTATTTTTAATTCTTTCTTCCAAGTTGAAGACTTTTTTTAAAACTTTTTTAAGTTTAAGAGTATTTGAAACAAGTGTTCTCTATGATTTAGTCTAAAAATAACAGTATCAGGGCGGCGTCTTATAAAGAACGACTCACTACGCTTTTTCCTTGTGTTAAATTCCATCCTATGTAATTTGTGTAACCAAACTAAACGGACAACTAAGGACTTCTGCAGATTTTTCCATTCGAGATCTATGCTTAAATTTAAATGCCATATTTTTCAGCTTAATACTTATAGTGTTTGTATTTGCTCTTATTTGAACACTTATCCATTGTGTTTACTTTGGTTTGGTTGTTATTGTATTTTTAGCATTAAGTCTCTTTTTACCAATTCAATGAAAAGAGTCATTTCCGTTTAGACAAAAAAAAAAAAAAAAAATTGTTCAAGTGAGGTTTGAATATATTTTAATTTCTACAGGTTGATATCCACGGCTATCGACGACTGACATGTGCTCTGGAATGGATGGGGAAGCATTCTTTAAGTATTTATGTTTTAGTAATCTCTAACATACTCGTTATTGGGCTCCAAGGATTCTACTGGAAATCTCCTAACAATAACATTGTAAGCACTAAACAATGGAGCTATTTATTTGTTTGTTTGTTCGGTGAGAAGGGGGGAGTCTTTTATTTCTCGCAATAATGGAGACTCATTTCAATCTTGTTTGGACTTGAATTCTTACAGGTGCGTTGGGTTGTTAGTCATGTCAAAGCTCGAAGTTGAAATAATTCTGAGTACCTTTGCAGAGTATTCAACATTTGGGATTTTGTTAACTTGCCATGATAATCTAGTGCATGTTGGGTGAGTGATTTGAAAATTATTCAAAATCATTTTTATCCTATTTAAAATTACTTTGAAACAGGTCTTGAATCACTCAAAATTAGTTTTGACTGACTAAAAGCATATTTCAAAGTAATTTTAAAAATATAAAAGATGGTTTTAATCATTTTAGAATCATTCCTAAACATACTCTTACTTATCAATAAACCCACAGTGCTCAGATTTATCCACCATGTTCAAAATCACCTTGCAAATAATGAGCAAAGATTTGAAGTCGGTAAGAAGGCAATGGAGTCATCGGGACGATGATCATTACTTGATTTGTAGTGTTGGTATGTATGTTATATATGTTTAACATTGATTAAAAAAAATTGTAGCTGTATTCACGTGTGCAACTCCTAGAACTGAGAATTCTTTTTATTATTCCCTTTGAAGGGGAAAGCCTTTATTAGCCAACGAGGTTTTGACTTAGGAGCTTGAACATTTGATGGGGTGTTCTAATGTTTATAATTAATGAAAATTTCACAATATTTACGAGAAAAACTGATTGTTTATTTTGATGTATGCAATGTATATTTATATTTTCTAGTACATTAACAATATATTCAACCCATACTTAAAATCTCAGTGGGGAGGTGATCAATTTTCAACTTGGAATGTAAAGAATGAACTAAAACATTATAACAACAAAGAGTATAACAAAAAGAGATTTCTCCTCACACTTGCAATAGTTTATTAACAGGAATTTAGTCCTTATGAAGTCTAAGAGACTCATGATTCAAAAGCTTAATCACTTCTAGATATTAATATCATCCTCAAGAAGTGGTATCGTAGAAAAAACCTCCAAGAATGGTCATAGCCTAGGATCTTGATCTCTTTTTTAAACTCTTTTGTAATTAATAAAAAAAAACCATTAAACAAAAACCTAGAAACCAACATGAAAAAAATTTAAAATTTAAAAATATAGTTTTCAAGGAGGGTGGACGAATGAACTTGACACATTATGTAAGGACCTAGTTAACTTCAAATATATGACATGGAAGGATATATTTAACTACAAATATGCAATGTCGTGATAGCTCCTCCAATGAGAAATAAGCTCATGTTGATAATCGAACTTTCTGCTTACTACTACTATAAACACACAATACACAATGATAGCTACATGATCTACAAGTAATCTACCAAACTAGGAAGCATTTCTTTGTTGTCGTGGAAGCACAGATTGACTTGGAAGGAAATCTAACTCGTACGAGATGGAACTGTTATCAGTAAGTCAAAATTACTCGTTCTTTACTATATTTGTTAAGAAGGGGGAGAAAAAATGATATCCTTTGTTTGGGTTAATTCGTACTTGTTGAAACAAAGGTATTCACAATGAAAGAAACACAATCAAAGTAAGTTGCTATTGTCAAATATATTGCTACATGGTACATTGCAATCTAAGACATGTGACCTTACAATTTTCTCTTCACTTAAAAGGAGAATTATGTAGCTTTGCCAGAAATCTTTTACAGAAATAACTTCTTTTCGAAACTAAAGAAGAAAGGCTTTAGATACTCCCAACTACTAGAATTCCGATCTTCCTTGAAAATCCTACACAAAACGAAAAAGAATATAAAATTCAATCAAGCAAAGGAAACCATGGTTAGAAATTAAAAAAAAAAACATAATTTCAGCCAAACAGATACACTTTGTTACAACAGAGAAAGGGGAGCAAGGGTAAAAAGGAGTAAAACACTTGGTTGCACCATCTTTTCGCAGCCCACCCACCCAAGTGCCTAATTCCAAGTTGCCACATCACAAAAATTTCTTTTTTAAAAGTACTTTTTCACTTTGAGATTGAAAGAGATACATGAATATGGGTGCATTTAGGTTGCACGTACGTAGAAGAACGTCTTCCTTAGCAGGGAGTAAAAAACAATAAAAGGAGGAAAACATGCATCAAGCATATGGAGAGAGAAAAAGTTGCATGAAGGAACTAACTTGACTTATGAACCAGAGCCACTTCTAAACAATACCTTAATCAGGTAAGGCAGTTCCTCGCTCAAGATTGTTTTTGATCTCCAGAGTGTATCTACCAAAGGCCCGCTCAATCTTTTTGTTGAAATGCTCATTACGGTCATTGATGGAATCGATATCCTTGTCTTCATGGAACTTCCTCCTACGGCTAAACGACTTTCGCTTCTCATCTCGGTCTTTGAGTTCTTTCACCATATTGTCAATCTTATCCTCTGAAATCTTAGGTGCCTGCAGTGTAGAGGGGAAAGCTACATCCTAAGAAATCTAGTAATTGCATCTACGGTCGAGACTGGAAATTATACAGTGGAACTAATATTACCTTTCCATACTGAAGACTTGAAGCCTCACGGTAGAACTCAGGATCAGATTCTTTCATTTTATTATATTCCTCAAGGTCAATATTTACATTCTTCGTCCTCTTTTTGTATGCATTATACAACGTTTTCTGGTTAAAGACTGTCAAAACAAACGTAGTTTAACCTTTTTGTAATACAAGTGTTAACATAGTGCAAGAAATAGGTCAAATACAACCAGTTAAGTAAACTTTATACCCAAGCCATCCCCCATCCCTAAAGAAAAGTAATTACATTGGAATATGATACAAATCAAAATTAAACCATCAATTTAATTGGCTCTGTACCAGAGAGAAACATGGAGGACTATAGCTATGAAAAACCATACTACATGAATAAGAAAGAAGATATCAGCAATGGCAAGAGTTCACACCAATTAGTGCAGGAGTATGCATACGTATCCTAGACATCTCACCACATAATATCTATATCCTAGAATCAGATCATGTTTCCATCATCAACCAGTATAATAGGGTTCCTTATCAAATTACTAAAAGATGCATCTGTCTATACACACAAAGCTAAAATCAGCATAGTATAATTTTATGTCAAAGGGAATTATAGGTGCAGTTGCATGTATTCAAAAGAGCCCATGTGCACAAAAGAATAGAGACTCACCATCCCATCCATAGGGAGCTGGATCCTTCTCCCATTTCTTATATTTGTTTTCTGCTGCCTCTTGTGTATCTAACATATATGCTTTTGTCATATCCAAGCCATTTGCATCCAAAAGCTTCCCAATTTTCTTCTTCCGATCCTCAAGCCACTTTTGTTTAGAAATGCCTCTTGATTCTGATGGAGGTTCCATTTTCTTTTTCTCAGCAGCAATTGCTGTTTGATTAGCTTTCCGAGCCTCATTCTGCATCCACCATTCCTAAGTCAATGACTACTCAATAATAATTGATCGTTATTTTTTAAAAAAATTATAGAAAATTACCATCTTAAGCCTAATTTCAAACAATTTCTTCTTCCTCCCCGTGAGCTTTGTGAAGTCTCCTTCCACATTTTCCTCGCCACTAAATTTGTCAAGATCACCATCACTGTGCCCTTCTTCATCAGGCTTTTCATCATGAAGATCTTCATACTCATCAGGAGGCACAAAACTGGAAGAACCACTACTTCGACCAGCTTGTACAGTTTCTGATGAAGTGGGAACTGTGATCGCAATTCACAAGAAAAAATTAAATGAGAAGGAAAAGGTAACTAATGACATAATCAGAAAACTGAAGGGTGGAGGGAATCAAAGACGATTAAGCAATTTATAGAGCCAATTTTGAAGAAGTAAGTAAATCGAAGAGGGCGTTAATAATTCGATAAAAGGGTAAGCAGTGATGACAATTAGAGAAAGTTATGATGCTCAAGGTAACTGCAAAGACATTGCAGTATGCTACAAAACCTGGCTCGTTTTTCTGACTCCGGGCTTTCAATTCAGCTATTACTTTAAAGCAGTACTCGCTACATTCATGATAAGGATTAGAAGCATTTCTACAATCAGGGTGTACTCTTCCTTCATCAGACATCTCTGCAACAACTTATCTTACTCCAATAATACACTGCAAATAGAGACACAATTAAATGGAGCTCAAAAATCTTATAAAAGGATTATGGGCTCTTAAACCCATAAACAAAACAACCGTAAAAGGGCATCATTGAATGCAATGGTCGCATTACATGATCAATCAAACAAGAAAAAAAAAAAACATTCAAATTTCCAACTGAATCTTGTTAAATCAACCGAATTTATCGAACCAACGCAATTATTCGATGGAAAATTGATTCTTTTACATATGCCTTTATATGTTCCAAAATAAATTCCTGCACCAACTAGAACAATTCAACTTCCGGGGAAAAGAAGCGAAGAACAGCAACATAACACAGGATTGAGTCCACTAAAACATCCAGAAAAACAGACCCAAAAAGTGGGGGAAACAACAATCCTTTTTATTGTTCGTATTCCCGGAAAGCGAACAAGCAAGAAAAAAAAACAGAAATAGCAGCATGAAAACAATCGCTACTTCCAGTCAAATCTTGCGATGCAAAACAGAAATTCAAGGAAAAGCAAGCATAGGAAACTATGAGAAAAGTAATAAAAGAACGAGTGGTGCTAAAAGAGAGCTACAGAACAGTACCTGAAGCCTAGGTTTTTCCGCTTGGGTTAGAACACGTAGAAGAGGAGGAGGAGGAGGAGGAAGAGGAAGAGGAAGAAGAAGAAGGAGAAGAAGGGAATAGATTCCTCTTCGCGTTTTGGGAAGAAGGGAGAAGAATTGCACAAGATCCCTCCCAAAATTATAAATAATTATACTCTTTTCTCTACCACTTCCAAATTAAAGTTTAAGAAAAATCTATCAATTTCTTCTCTTTTTCTTTTTTATTTCATGAGAAGAAAAAAAATATTCTTTTTAGTGGTATTATGATCATACCAAAATGAATCAAACTATAAACACATCCATAAAAAAGTTATGACCATAGCAAAATGAATCAAACTATAAAAACATTCATATAAATAATTGGTATCTATCATTTTGATAGAATTAGGGGTGCAAGAATAAACTATCCAAACCACATTATATGAATGAGTTAGTTTATAACGTGGGTTTAGTTGGGTTTGATTGAAAATTTTGGTCTTTTTTAGGTTGGGTTTTGAAAAATTAAGTTTAACCCAACCCAAATTAATATATATATATACATATACGGAGTTCATATGGAAAATTGGAATCTTGGGTCATCTAGTGCAATTAAGGCCATAGATTGAATAAAATAAAGACAGAATTCTTTTCATTCTAGGCCATCTCAGTATCACTAAGCCCGGAATCCAATAACTAAAGGAATAAGTTTTTCATTTCGAACATCCCAAGGTGTCCAAGGTTGAATAAAATAAAGGCAAAATGTTTTCATCTCGATGCCACTAAGACCCGAGATCCTATAACTAAATGAAGAAGTCTTTCATCTCGGAGGATTGCATACTCGAAATCAAATGACTTAAAAGGTGAATTCTTTCATCTCGGTGCAACTAAGGTTCGAGATCATGTATCATGATCTAGACGATCCTTTAAATTTGAAAGTCATCCTAGAAACACAATGCAATCCTACCACAGACCCAATCCAACCCAACCAACCCGAAAATATGAATTGGATTGAAACGAGAATTTTTCTATTTTTTACTATTAATATATTGTTTTTTTTGTTAGACAAATTATATTTAAGGTTCATGTACTTGAACCTAAACTTCACCTTTGATAAAATAGTTTATTGTTGGGTTGTTTTAGAATTATTTTCTATTAACTATTATCATTTTCAAAATAAATTTTGTAAACATATCTATATATTGTGTTATGCATACATTTGGACATGAGTGATGAAACCTAAACCAAAAATTCAAAATCTAGAACCCAATTGAGCACAAGGAGAAGAGAGGAAATTTTAACCAAAAGCCCAAAGCTAATATGCACTACCTAGTCAACCTCCCCATTTGATGAACGAGGCATGCATGGATCCATTTAGGCATACATATCTTAGACATCTCACCATTGGTCAAGCTCAGGTGGAGTGTTTTTCACTTATTATGTTAAATGGATGGCTTGACCTATTTAGATTAAGAATTAAACTAATATGATCTTAAAACGTTGATTCAAATATCTTAGCTGAAAATAAGTAAGGTGATGACTAGGTGATTCAAGACGCTTCGAGGTTGACACTAACAAATTGCTTTTCTTTTTGTGCAAAATTTCAAGTTCAAGTGGTTACTGCTCTCATTTTAAATGAAACGAGCATAGTTAATATAATTCATAATATCAAATGCTAAATTTTAGCCAAGGGTAAATGTGAACATCAATAAAGGAAAGCTTATAAGGTAGAAGAAATCTTTCCATTTTGTAATTTCTATGTCTAAAAACCATTATTGATCAAGTTCCTAATATCTTTAAAAAAATCACTTATCTAATAGATATTCAAAGTTAAGAGTCTCACCAGTTAAATTTCCAACTCTACACAGAAATAAAAGGAAAAATAGAATGGAAAAACGGCAAAAACAAAATATATGCAAGAACTAACTGCCATGAAAGCTCAAAACTTGTTATTCGTTACATCTTTTTGTATGATAGTATTTCTGTTCTAGCTTCCCTAAGAGTTAGCCTCGTAGGAGGTTTCATATGATCTTTAAATGACAGCAAATCATAAATCAGTACCACAAACTTTACAAAAGATCATCAGTCAAGTCGTTGCATTTTAAACCATTAACCTTAAACTGCAGAGATGAAATCTCCTTGTTCAGCTGTAAATATTTGGACTCAAGCTCACTCAAGCGAGCTCTGGTACCGGCAACTTTTGCCTTCGCATCATTCATTTCCTTTTCTTTTCTTGTCAAATCCTGTGTTTGAGATTCGAGTTCATTCTTGATGAGCTCCAACTCGTGGTCACAATTTGCCTTGGCCACCTCCAGAGTAAATTGTTGGCCACTGGATTCAACAGCTTCTGCAATATCATTTAGTATACTATGCAGCCAACCAACATTCATTCCTGAAGACACTACATCATTGAGAATGGCCAAGAGTTCTTTAACTTTGGACTTGGACACCTTCTGAGAGAATTTTGTGTGCTGCAATTCATGAATGATATAGCACACACACTCCAGATAATAAGAACGAATCGAAATTGATTCCAATTTACATGAAGCAGCTATATCTCCATGCTTATTGAAGATCGATTGCAGAATGGGAGCTAAACTTAATTTAACGTGGTACTTCCCCACAGGTACATAGGGCTCAGATGATACAGATTTAACGTCGTTCTCGTCACTTCCTTTTTGATTAGGAGCCATTGTGGGGAAAGGAAAGCTAGTGATATTAGGTGAAGTAGTTTTATGATTACCTTCTTCCTCCTCATGAACTGAAGGATCTTCATCTTGTACTAATTCAGAAATTTCAGAACTTTTAGTGATGTGTTCTTTTGATTTCACAGAAGTAATTGAGTAAGTCTCAGTTTTGTGGAGCTTCTGGAGATTATTAGCCTCAACCTGCCATGTAAGACAAAGAAAATATGTAAAGTGGGATTTAAATTAGTTATGAAAAAGGTAAACAAAGTTAAGTGTTGTCCTGTGTGTATGAAAAGCTAAGGGACCTTCAGGGCATTTGCAGAAACTAGAATCAACTTAGAAAACTTATTTTGCTCCTCAATCGTCAAAGAGTCTTCAACAAAGTGAGTTCTTTCCTCTGGGGGAACAGATGTTTTAGAACTCTCTGGGGGAACACATGTTTTAGTTACTTGAGGTTTGGATGAAACAGCACTTGCCAAAGGATCACTGAGTTTTCGGGGCGATTTTGGCAGTGAATCCCTCCTTGCTCCACCTGATCCTACAGCTGAAAAATGCATCAGCAGATTCAGATATAGACTGACATTCTTAAAATGTCGCCTAAAAATGCTACGTATTGTCATCATCGTCGATCTTAATAGGTTTGAGTTTCGTTTCAATTTGGTCCCTAGGTTTTAAGATTTACAATTTTAACCTTGATTTTTTGCTAAAGACTGAAAGTGAGTATTTAGTGAAAATTTAAGGTTAAAAATGTAAATCTTGAACTTAGGGACCAAACTGAAACCTCAAGGGTAAAGTTCGTAATATTTTGAAACTTAGGAACTAAGTTGAAATCAAACCCAAAACTTAAGGACTAAAAGTAGAAAATTCTAAATCCTAGAGACCAAAGAAATGTTTTTTTTTTTTTTCTATAATAACAGATCACTTTTGGTATTAGTGCCTTTGGAAGAAAAGCTAATTTGAAGTGTGTATAATATAACTTTTGTTAGTTAATTTTAGATAACTAAAACCACTTTTTAATCAAATCTAGATGCATAAAAGAACACTTGTAAAATAATTTCAGAACTCTTTTCAGAGAAACACAAGATGATTATCCAAAAATGACTTCTCAACGTGATTTACCAAATATCTTTAAAATATGCAGTAAGAAAAAACATTTGTAGTTAAGAAAACCACTTTTGAATGTAATGTATCTAAACAAGTTTGCCACTAAAAGCACTGTTAAAAATATACAGCAATTAAAAGATTTTTCTTAAAAGTACTTTAAGAAAAAATTCTTAAACCAGAGAGTATGCTAAACAGAACCTTAATCTCTCAAACTTCTATGACCAGTAAAAGAATTGTTACTTGGCTATCAAATCTGCATTACTTTCCTACACTGTTTGTGATTATCATGATTTAACAAGGTTCTTTTTCTTAAGAAAAACATAGCTAAGCCAAGGAAAAATACCTGAACCCCTTTCTGCTTTTGGCCTACCAGATTGAGTGGTCATGTTGGAGCAGAATTCATCACAGTTATGGTAAGGATTAGATCCCCTAGTGCAATCTGAACGAACTGTCTTTTTACGTTCGCTACTAAATTTCCAAGCACTATCGCCTTCATAAATTGGGATGGAGACAAAGAAATAATATACACTTCAGTCATACTTGATGGAAATCAATTTACACAACGCATAAAAATGAATCTTTTAAGATATTCAATGATTAAGTCATTTGTCTTGGAACAAAATATGTTCAAAATGTAGGAACAAGACATCTCGCGAAAATTCCAAGTCAAGTTGTCAGTTGATTTTAATGGTTGATATAAAAAAGATGGATAAAAGAAATCATATGTGAATATTTGGTTAATAGCTTTAATATATATTACATTTATGCCAACCTAAGCTCAACCAATCCAAGAAAATACCCTCAACCAAGAGATCAACCACCCCAGATGTTGTTGAACTAAAAAAAAATATTCAGAAACCTAAGTTTGAATTATCTACATTTAGATTGCCAAAAAGTGAATGATAAAAGCTAGCATGTAAGATAAAAAATGAGCTCAAGAAGTTATGTAACTTAGGGGATTAGAAAATTTGTTGCTGCAATAAGCACTCATTTATCAAACACTGTGTCGACTTCTTAACAACTTAAATCTAACCCAGCAGTCAAATGTTACAAGGGTCAGAAACAAAGCGAGACAGTTATAACTCATATTTGATGAAAATATGAGGAATCAGATGTCCCATTCATTGAAAATCTGAACCAACCTACTTAGAAACCATCTTAAATCCCAATTTACCCAAATGCTTAAGTTTAATATAATTATACCATCTAACAGTTGACAAAGTCTAATGGATATCAGTTTTGGGAAAAGTTATCAACTCATATTTGAAAATTAGCCGACATTGCATGAATGAATGAAGAGTAAAGTTAAAGAACCTGAATCCTTCCTAACTATCTGCTTCTTGCTTTCACCCTTCTTTTCAAAACAGTACTCAGAGCAAACATGGTAGGGATTGGAAGCATGTGAACAATCTAATCTTCCATTCCCTTTTCCAGCCATTTAGAAAACCTGTGGAAGCCAAAGATTGATAAATTCTTAAGAGAGAGAAAAAACCATTTCTAGATAATTACTTTGACTTGAATAATAACATTCCATTCACAGATTCTCAAACAAAAACCTAAAGACCTTCCCATGATATTCTAAACAAACAAATCATCAGAAGAGCAGACCACAACACAGAAAATCTAAAACCCTAGAACTTAAGCCAATCAATCAAACAGTAAGAAATACAGAACAGCAACAAACCTGTCCGTTGAATCAAAGTGTTTGTTCTTCTAACCTACCAACCCAATAGGGAGATTGTAGTAGGGTGTTGAAAATCTGACCCAATATAGAGAAGAAGAAGAAAAAGCAAAAAGCAAAAAGGGGTTTGTAGAGAGAACTTTGAGATGAAAAAGAAGAGGCGATGAAGGTGTCCAGTTGTGGAGGGTTGGTCGGAATTATGGGTGGAAAGTGGAAACCCCATTAAATTGAAAGCAAGTAACTTTAGTTCGCCTCCGATTTGGTTGTTGGTACAGTCTGATCATCAAAGTCAGTTCGGCGAAATTGTTTGACTTTCCCATTTCATTTTTTGAAATTTATTTTCTTTTTCAGTTTGACTCAAATTTGCCTTTTGTTATGGTGGAATGATCCATAGTTTGAGTCTATAAACTGTTTAGCACCTAACCTTCACGCCTCACTGCAAGAGAAAATTGTCATTTGTAACTGTCTTTTATGTATCACTCCATGTTAGAGAAAGAGTTTGGGAATAGAATTCAAAATAATCGTATGAATCTATAATAATATCCTCTATTTATAAGATAATTGATCTAGATTATTTCATCAGAGTTTCAAAGTCATTTTAATTTTAAAGAGTATTATATATCTTATGGAGCTATGTGAACATGTCCGGCAATTTGTTTGATTAGGCTTGGCATCAATCTTAGTCTATGAGAGCATCTCCCTCTAGGCTCATTTTGCTCATTCGGCAATTCTTTAGGTTATAGTATTTATGACGCATCATTCTTAACCTTGTTGTGTGCTATTTTTTTTAATCAAAATTTGTTACTTAATAATTTTCAATTTTGATTTTGATTTTTTTTGTAAATCATGGCATAATTAAAAAAAATAAGAAAAACCATTTCAACGACTTAAAAAACTTTATGATTCTTTTTCAAAACTTTGTAGAAAATATTTTTCCCATGAATGGAATTTTGTGTTTCCCAAGATTAAGGTTGGCTAGTGGGGCTATGGCCAACTTTGGTTGAATTTAAGTTTTGTACTTTTAAATGTCATTTTAAAAACATATATATATATATATATATATCTTAAAAATCACCTACCAACTTCCAAAATTTGATATTATTTAGGTATATTTTTCAAAATAACACAATATTGAAATTATTCAAACTCTCTAAAAACTTATTTAATTATTTTTTACTATATTAGGTAAATAATTTTAATATTTTGTTATTTATGATAATCTCTATTAATTATTTTAACTGAATTATTTTTAAACAGAAAAAATGGTAAAAAAAATTAGTTGATTTATTAAATATAAGATTGAACTTGATGTTTAGCAAAAATTTACAATGCCTTTGGAAAATGTCAAAAATTAAAATTTCAGATGTGTACTTTTAAATGTTGGTATATTTTCTACATAAATTCAATTTTTTTTTTAAGTTCAAACATGTAGAATATTGGATTAAGGGATAGCATACATTTTGAGTTATGTTTAAATTATCATTTTTGTTTTTAGATTTAGAAAGTTTCAATATAATTATTTACATTTAAAAAGACATTGTCATCAGTCTAATTATTTGTAATAAAAAAGAATAATTTCTTACCAAACAAAAATTGACTCTTCTAACCTTTATATAGAATTATTTTTGACTTTTTATTTGTCTACACCAATTGTGTAATTATATTAAAATATGAGGACCTAGAGGCTGAAATTTAATACTCAAACACCTTCTGTGCAAATATGAAAAGAAAAATGTATTTCCACTTAGATCATTAGGGTATTGTATAAGTGTTTGACACAAAAGTATTAAGAAAATTGCCCTAAATACTCTATTTAAAATGATATGAAAGTTTGAGAAATGTATAATAAATTATAAATCTAGAGATTAAAAATAAGTTTAAATGGCAAAATTTAAAGAAACAAATAAATGTAGTTTTTGTCCCTCGTTTTGAAATTTAAGAAATTTGTCTTTTTTTTATATCATTCAGCAACATTATCAAATACTCCATCGTAAACCTTTCTCGTCATCTTTCTTTTCTTTTTCTTTCTGATACATGTAACGATCCTAAATAAAATTTGACTTTAGGATAATTGTTTAATGAAGATGAATGTATTGAAAATTATTATATTTAGTTTTGAAGAGTTTTTCAAAAATAGAAAAAAAATGACAAGCTATTTACCTTCTATAGAACAAAACTACTAAAAGACAAAATTAATTAAATTAAGGGTAAATATTTTTTGTTAAATATTCTATTTTTTAAAAATTCTCTTAGGTTTTTTTCTTTCTTATTAGAGTTCAAAAAATGATAAGGTGAAAATAGGAGTATTTGTCACGCTCTCTCTTATAACAAAATAAAATATCATTGCTAGATATCGAAACTTTTTTCGTCATCTTTCTTTTCTTTTCGTCATCTTCCTCTATAAATGTTTTAATATCTCTTCATTAATGATTATCTCAAAGTCAAATTTCATTTATGATACTTACATATTTCTTTTTCACTTTTAATTAATGTTCATTACTTTGTCAAAAAAAAAAAAAAGTTATTAATGCATCACTTCTCTAAAATTAGAGGAGAAGAAATTATTTTATATCTCTATAATTTTATTAAAAAAAACTGAAATGTAATCGAATTGAAATCTCATAATTAAAACTCACAAATTGTTATACTCAAAAAAATCAGACCAAAACAACTAACCCACTGTACCACACCCTTCAAGAAGATCATTTGGATGGATCTTTTCCTAACCCATAAAAGCCCAAGATTTTATTGATGGACAATTTCTTATTTCCTAAGAACCTTGCAAAAGTGAAAGATATTTACATACGTAGAGATTGAGAGTCGTCTTTACTGAAAAAAGACCAACTCCAAACATATTGATTCTCATTTAATAATTATTTGAGTTTTTAAAAATTAAGGCTATATTATCTTCATTTCGTACAACAATTTGCATTTTTCAAAGTACAAGTTAATTTCTTAAAAACTCATTTCACGAGTTTTATGTAGAAGAAAACATAGTTTATCAGATTTTCCATCTAATATGACTGTTTTTTTTTTCTTCATCAATTTATGATTGAAAAAAAAAGTTATTTAATGTACTCAAATCAAAAGGGTGCGATTTGACGAAACATTTCAAAAATGTTACCATGATAATATATATTATCATAGAAAATGTTACCACGATAGGTGATTAATGTCACTAAATAATTATTGTTGATTGAATTTCAAAATCATGAAACAACCAACTGTGACACTTTTTCATGAGTTGTTTATACACTTATCTTGACGGTGGATTAAAAGACTAAGAAAAGAGACATAGAAAGTGGTAGTGGCGTTTTTTAGAGTCATGTAAACCATTCTTTTAGAAGTAGCTACTTTTTTTAGTTATTAGAATTTGGCTCATTTTTTAAATCGTTGATAAAATGTAGAACACAAAGTAAGAAATTAAAGGTGTCAGTAGAGTCTACAACCTTAATTTAAAAAGAAAACAAAAACAAAAACAAAATTAAGCTTAAGCTTTTCATTTCGCTTCCCTATAAATGGAAACTATTAATTTTAATAAGGGAAGAAAATAACATTAGAGAGGCTTAAAGACATGACTGATATCATCTTAAATTACAATTTGACTCAAAAGCTTAAGTTATTGAAGGAATCTGACTCAATCATTATTTTGTTAATCTCAATTAAGTCATCTAAACAACTTTAACTTCTAAGACCTTGATCCATTTCCAAAAAGTATTTTATGTTTGCTTCTCGAAATGATCTCTGATGAGCCAATCAATACGAACTAAAGTTTAAGAATTAAATTAGTAAATTAGTAAAAGTCTAGAAACTAGAAGTTGTTTTTTTATGGATGTTTTCCAAAATCAGAATTGAATTTAATTTTAAAGAGGTTAAGAAGTGTATTTAATTTAAAAGGTCAACTCTATCATAGAGGTTCATTGATTGATTATTTCTTTTTTCTCTTAGCCAAATAATCATTTAATTAAAAAAAATAAGAAGAAGAATCATGCAAGTAAGTCCAAATATATAAATAAATGTGCAAGTTGAAGTTTGTTTCTTCCATTTTAGATTGATAAAAATTATGGAATGTCAAATAGTTCTTGCTTCCACGACTTATTCTATAGTTTTAATTCAAAAGAGTTGTCCATATATTAATTTACTTATTATATCCACTTTCACCCACTTGTTATTTTAATTTAAATTTTTTAAGATCTATCAATTTCCACTCATAAGATAATTAAAATAATCCTTATAGAGTTAACAAATATGTTTTAGTTTCTTTATCTTATATTCATCCCTAGTAACAAATTTAAACAACCTCTGACACAGTTAAGCCAAATATCATTCTTGTTTGACAGGTTAAATAACTTAAAAGTTTCAATCGATTCATTGATTGATGTAAACTATACTAATAAAATTTTGAAAACGAGTTTCGAGAGAGAAAAATATGATGCTAAGTAAGATTAGCAATTGGTAAAAATATATTTGATTTCTTCTTTATTTATTTTGGAATAATAAATTTATAAGTCGCCTCAAAATCTACAAACCTCACAAGTGTAATACATGTGCTTTCTAAAAGATGAAGGTTGGTCTCGATTTGATAACTATTTAGTGTTTGGTTTTCATGTTTTTGAAAATTAAGGGTACAAACACCTTTTCTGCCTCCAAATTTTTTTGGATGCAATATTTTCTTTCTACACATTTTAGAAATCAAGCGAAATTTTTAAGACCAAAAATTAGGTTTTAAAAAGATTGTTTTGTTTTGAAATTTAGTTAAGAATACGATTCTTTTACTTCGAAAAGACGAGAGTGAGAAATTAAGATCATGAAACCTTCAATTTTCAAAAACTAAAAATCCTTCTAAACTAATTTCATGTTTAGAAACCATTTGACTTTTTTCGCTTTTAGTTTTTAAATATAACTCTATAAATATTTTTTTTCATTTGATCAAAGTTTATTCCGCTATTACCTACTTTTCCCCAATATTTTCAAAAACCAAGCTAGGTTTTAAAAACTAAAAAAATATTTTTTTAAAACTTTTTTTTCTCTTAAATTTGGTTAAAAATTCAACTCTTTTACTCAAGAAAGATGAAAATCGTGGTAAGAAAATGATAGAAAATAGGCTTAACTTTTTTTAAAAAAAAAATTATCAAACAACAACTAAATAATTACCAAACAAGACTTAACCCGAACATCAGATATCAATAAAATAGAACATTAAAGGATAGAATGCAAATGAAAAAGGTCCACCACATAGGAAACCTTCCACAACAAATAGAAGCATGGTTGGTGTTTGGAGGAGGAGATTGATCAATTGGATTAAGTGGAAGATGAGTAGAAGAATTGGATTCTTTAACCACAATTCCGAACCTCATTCCACCCAAGCAATGACCAGCCACATTACAAATGAACCAATAATTTCTTGCTTCTTTGAGTTCAATTTTATCATTTCCACTATCATATTCACCCAATACTCCATTCTTTGCCTCACAAGATCTATATGTCTCTTCAATAACTTCATACACATTGTGTACATTCTTTGCATAATTGAAAACTACAAAATCAAAACCAACCAATCTTAGTTGTAGTGTTAATGAAAGAGATTAAGCGGCTAGTACTTAAATATATTGTAAGATAACTATTTAGATACGCTAACTAACTTAAATAGAATAAGAAAGTACTATCGACAACAAGATCAAAAAGTTTAAAACTGCTCGTTTTCAACACGAGCCTTATAAGGAAAGAGGAACAATTTGAATCCAAAGAAAATAGTTGAGAGGGAAATTGGTGATGAATACCTAGAAAATCTCCTTTGGTGAAATTATGGGATTGAGACCAAGTAGCAAAATTGGTGCCAGAATTCCAGCCATCTTCATCTCCAACAACAAAGACTTCACACATTGAAACTCCAAAAAAACTTAGAAACAGGAAGAAATAATGAATCAATCTGCAATTATGATATAACTTCACCATCATTAAGCTTTCTCTAAATCAGAGAGAGAGAAGAAGATGAAGAAGAGGATATATAAGTAAATTTAATCTTGAAGCAAAATAGTAATCACTATGTTTTTGGTGGATACAGCTATGAAATATTAATATATAACATATCAACTTTTTAAAACAAAAAATGTTGAATCTCAACTATATTTAGATAAAGACTTAACTTTGATGACTAGTCAACAAAATTTTGTTAGCTGTTTAAAAAATAATTATCCTCACCCTCAAAAGATTATTGTACTAAAATAATGAACCATATCGGTTTAACGAACATGCAAGGGTCAACTCAATTCCAAACCCAAAAAAATTCGGGTTGAGCCGGAGTTGCTTTGGGTTTGAAAACAATACTGAGACCAAATATTCTTTTAACAAACATAATGTTTTTAAAAAAATAATGTTATTTACATATATTGGTTTTACCTGATGGGCTTTAGGCCCATTAGCTGCGGCTGAGGACATGGGCTGTACCTACGTTGAGTGGCCCATTGCATCTGATTCTGTTGACTTCTTTTCAATCAAAAGTGTGAATTTCAAAACCCTTTCTCCTGAAACTTGAAAACCCTAGCCTCAACCCTCCACCGTCAAGCTCCGACACGCCGCCTCCCCTTCCCGGACCTCTTCCCTTCTCTTTCATTAATGTCTTTCTTCACTGGCGGCGGAAGATTCCGTGAGCTTCTTAAGAAGTACGGAAAAGTCGCAATTGGAGTTCATTTCTCAGTATCGGGGGCTTCGATCACTGGCCTCTATGTTGCCATCAAGAACAATGTCGATGTTGAATCACTACTCGATAAGCTACATATGGATCGATTCTTCTCTAAAGATCAGCCGCAGATAAATCCCTCGGAAGCCACATCGTCCGTAGACGACGGATTTATGAACGAAGAAAGATCCGCTTCGGAAATTCAACCGACAAGGAATCGTACCGCCGAACTTGCAGCGTCGACTGGCGGTGCGTTGGCTTTGGCTGTGCTTTGCAACAAAGCGTTACTGCCTATTCGGATCCCAATAACGATTGCATTAACGCCGCCGATTGCGAGGTTGCTGGCGAGGCGAGGGATTGTGAGAAGTGGTTGAGGAACTGAATCCATCTCATTTCTTCTTCTTCGTGGATTTGCTGCTTCTTGAGATCAACAGAGTACTGCGATTCATTTTCTACTTTTTCTTTCGAGAATCAATTTTTTTTTTCAAGAAAGATTTACGACAGATTTTGAGAAGATAATTGTGTTCACATTGTCAAAATATAAATAAAAATCTCACCCTTAGTACTTGATCTTGATCTTGTTCTTCCGTTTTGTTTTTCATTCAATTGAATTTCAATGTACTTTGTTTGAAATTTTAGATCCTCTTATGAGAGATTGAGAGGAGCTCAACCTTGGAAATTATATTATATTAGAGAATACAAAATTAAAATGTTAAAAATTTTCTTTTGTAGTTTTTTAGTTCTAAACAAAGGGTTTATTATTTGGTTCCAAATTTAGCTTAATCTTGAATTTGTAAGATTAATTATCATATTAATTTCTAAATTCTAATAACTTTTTACATTAGGGAACATGAAAATAAAAAAGATAGAATTAGTAATAATTTGATAAAATTTCACCCCCTAACTATGAACAATATAATTTAATAATTACAAACTATGGAATTATTTTTTTTTTCTTTATCTCTCACAATTATAGTATAGTTGTAGATTAATTTTTTCCTTTTTAGTGAAACTATACCATAAATTTTAATTAAAATTAATTGTTAATATAAGCTCGTCACTCAAGATTAGTTTAACTCAACCATCAATGATCAATATGGTTTGTTAATTTTTATTAAACGATAACTTCAACCGTCAAGGACCAGTCAAGGATCAGTATGGTTTGTTAGTTTTTATTAAACGATAACTAAAGTATGTGATAGATAAATACATGTGAATTATTTTTTGCATTCATATTCATTAACTAATTAGGAAAGAACAAAGATAGAAGCACGTTGATAAGTATGCCTAAGAAATTAGACCCACATATGATATGCATATGCCCATCAAATTATCATAAAAAATGGGAAACCAAAATACATCATTACTTGATATGAAAACACAATGGGAATTGTAATAAACAAACAATAGAACCTATATATATATAAAAGAACAGAAAAAAAAGGATTTTGAAGTTGTGATTTGCATATAATAGGAATAAAAATAAAACAAATAATTACATTAAAAACACAATTACTATATTTACAATTCTTTTAAATTATTGCTATATACCTAATTATAAAACATAACATTTTGACTAAATTTAATTCTCCCATCTCCCAATATTGTTTAGTGATGATCCTGCAAAACAAAAGCAAAATAAGAGATTTTTTTTCTTCTTATTATTAAAATTTGCTCATTTATTAATCAATATAAAAACTACTTCTATCATTTTTCTAGGAAAAATGAAAATCAACAAGGTATTATAGTTAAATTATGAACGTTTAAGCCAATTTAAATCCTCTTTATTCATGTATCCGTATTGAAACCATAAGTAAATTTGATTACACGTGTTTAAAGCATGAACAATTTTCAAAATTAATCCCAACTAATAATTTAAATTGATTCATTTATGATTTACTAAAATGATGGATCACACAAAGTTTATTCAAACAAAATTGGAATGTATAATTTGATGAAGCTACAAAACCTTCAAATTTAAATTGAGGAATAAATTAACATCCTCTCTAAAAAAAGATTCATAAATCTCACCCACTATTTTTTTAAAACAAATATTAAAAGTCTAGTAATATTGCAAACTTCTAAAGATACGATAGTTTGAAGAAATTGGAAGATTATTTTTTGTAATTTGATCCATAGTTAAGGATGAATTTGAACACTCAAAGTAATTAATAAAAATATTAATAAATAATAACAATGAGAATTAGAAGTAAATATTTTTTCTATAAAATGTTCAGATATAAAAATAAGACACATATTAGTTAACTTGTTTTTAGGACTAAATCAAGATATTTGAAAGTGTATTATTACAATAAAATAAAATCTAGTAGATATAATCCTAAAAAAAAAACATTCCATTTCATATAGTTCATGTCAAATAATATCGAGAAACTATAGCAAAATAATAGTACTATATTAGTATGTCATAGTTCATCGTAGATAGATTTAAATATTTTATTATATTTAAAAATAACTAAATAATGTATCCAACCATTAAAGTTTAAAATGATATTAAAATACTTCATCATGATATGCTCTATAGTTTCAATTTCAGGAATGATTTATAAATATTTTAGATGGGAAATGTTCATACCTGTGAAAGTGAATGTATAGTCAACACAAGCATAGCTTAATTGATAAAAGTTTTATACTGTTCACTTTGAAATCGAAGATTCGAATTCCCCAGCTCACATATTAAAGTAAGGGGAAAAATGTTATTGATCATATCCTCCTAACGTTACCATCAGTTTCTCACTAAGTCGCAACAAAAGCCTCGAATAAGAGGCCGCACAAAAATATCATACTTCTTTACTCTTCTTTGAGCAAAAATACTTGGAAGAAGTAAAAAAAAAACAAACAAATCATCAATGAATTCCATTTTAGGCACAAACAAGCTAGAAAGAGCAAAAAAATCCTAACTTCGCTATGCAATATGACCTTTCTGTTGTTTTTTTTTTCCTAAAAAAATCGATGACACGACCAAAAAGTTGTACCAAAAACCCAGATCCTAGAATTCTACTTTCAGAGAAATGAGGCCCCAGTTAATAACTTATAAACAAGGTGCATCGTTGATCATAATGGGTAAAGTGAAAAAGGCTTCGACATGAATGGGAATTGAATTGAAGAAGGAAAAAAAATTACCTTGTCAGCTATATGTAAATGATGAAAGCTTGTCTTGGGAGTTTTTCCTTTTTTTTTTTTTTAATGCTACAACTGTTGAAAATGCTTAAAATCTTGACAATCAGCTCCGACTTCGTTCAATGACGAGAAGAGCTTTGGAACAATCTTAGCGAGCATAAGCTTAAATCCAACAGATGTCGAGTTGGGATCACTTTCTACTCTTACAGAAGCATCTTCCGTGAGAGAGCCAATTAAGTGACCTTTCATGTATGCATCACAGGCTTTCAGGATGAAATATCCACGCCTCCTAAAATGTTCCTTGATGAGTTCTTCAAAGTCCTATTCATGAACAAACTTCAAATAGTCAAACATAATATTTAAGTGAATATATCAATTGGAAAATAATTACATCATGAACTTCCTGAGTCAGCACAAATAAAATGTCAAAACACAAAACAAAAACCATCATGATTGAGCAAGCATAAGGCAATGCAATATCTGAACCCATTTAGGAGGATAGTGGAAAAAAGGTAATCATATTTCCTACGGCATGAAAATTAGAGAATTCAAATAAGCAACCCATTTGCTAAAAATATAGTATAACTAATTGGATTAAAAAATAGACCCATGGTCATATCCTGTCAAAGAGCTAACATATATGCTCAAAATAAAATATTATGGAGCATGGAGAATAGTGACCGACTCAATGTGGAACTAACTATATGACAGGATGGATGCAAAATGTGTGAGAGAGAGTCATTTGAATATATAGAAAAACTACGTAGTTTAATGGGAACAAACAAACAATTAGCCCATGATGGCTTTCATCCCCTTTTGCAGTTTTCAGTTATTATTTAAAAGTAAGTTTCCATCTGAAGGGGCAAAAGAAAGAAAGAAACTCGAGATACGTTCTAGACTTTTTAATGTATGTCATTGAGAGATTGTGGTCCAAAAAAGCTCACAACAAAGATTACTCACCTTGGGAGGCTTCCTCATAAGATACATGATTGTCTTGCAGTTTAATAAGAAAGTGTTTTCGTTGTACGACAATGAATTTTTCTCTCCTTCTGCTGTTCCAACTTGCTTGTCATATCCAGCTTCATTAAAATATGGTTTAGAATTTAACACCAATCCCTGAAGCGAGACCAACACTTGAAGGATGCTAGATGACTTTGGATCCCACACTTCATTTCCTCTGCCAGTCCAAGTATTTAAAAGGCTAAGGCAGACTTTCCCTTCCTCATAAAGATTGGGATTTATCCGCCACCCACCTGAATGATAATACGCTGACTGCATCATAACGAACTCTGTCAGTGAATTATATAAACTATGGTATCCAGAGGTGGCCTGATGCTATGACAGGTGGAATGATTAAAAGGCAAGTATTGCTTACTGGAGGAACATCAGGGTATTCTGGTGGGAGGTGAAAATCGAAGAAGAAGAGACCATCTTGGTAGGGGGTCCCGTAAGCCCCAACAATGACTGCTCTTAAAAGGTCCATACGATCTTCATAGACTCGAACATATATTCCATCTGTTACAAGAATTCACTTGTGGGTCAAAATCAGAAGCCAACTAACAGATACATGGATGAATCTCAGGAGACATGACATAACCACATAATCAAGCAAAGATGAGCATTGTTTACCTGGTAAATTATTCTGGAGGATACTCCAATCTTGCTGGATTTTCTTGAGCCATTTCCTTCCATTGTTAGTCTGCATGCAACAAAGCTCAATCATTCAAACTTGTGTAGAATTTTTCAAGTGAACATCCAAGTATTGATCAAAAGAAAAAAAATATCCTAAAACAAAAACCGCGAATAGGATTTTTCTTACATCATGAAAGTGGGGTGTCGAATCTTCAAAATATAACAAGGTTTGGATTGTTTTGTTAATTACTTACTTGTCCATTTGTACCAAGAAAATAATGGTCTAAAGGATCTTTAGCTATATCAAAGCCCTTGAAGCTGCAGGTACCATCCTCATGGCATGCTGAAGCATCTAATTCTACAGTCCTCAGATTGCTTGAAGTTTTTGCCGATTCTAACACTTCTGATGGCTCAGAAGCAACACCATCCTCTCCTCTTCCACAATCAGAGTTCATATCAGAAGCATCAAAAGAATTGGATTTAAGAGAGGTAGACTGAAGCCCAGAATCTTTTCCCTCTGAAGCTTGAATATCCAAGGATTGAATCTCACTTTCACTGTGGGAATCCAAATCCATTGAATCTGGATTTCTTGGTCCTCGTGAGAATATTCCAGCAGCCAATCTAGTAACAAATCGAAGTGCAGCAAGTGGAACAGATAGAGCTAGATTTCTTCCTGAATTACTCTGTTCACTTTCTTCCTCTTCAGAATTTGCACCAGTATCCTGCAGTTCGATATCCTAGAGACATTGACATGGAACATTATTTTGCTTAGAAAGAGATGCCATAATACATATCAGGTGCAATTATTCTTCAAACCGTAGATAACAACATTACCATTGAATTCAAAGGTAGACCAATGAAAAAAGTAAATGAAAAAGAATCAGATTTAGATTTACAAGAACTGTCACAATGTCAATCAACAGCACGAGGGGCATAACATATGGAGGGAAATCAATAAACAAATGATACTTGCCAAAGCCTTGGATAAAGAAATTGAAAGAAATGATATCATGGAAAGTGGAGTGACAGATGCAATAAACTATCTACTAAAATACATTTTGAATCCCATCCATTAAAATAAAATTGCAACTGACAAGACATACAGAAATTCTGACAATGACCTTTTGCAAGCAATACGTATAACTAATACAAAAGTGCATAGAGGCCCCTCATCATCACATTCACACGTTACCTGATTCTTCTTCAGTTTCATAGACAGAAAATCTAAGGTTTAAATTATTAGGATAGAACCATTCAAAACTACGTACGAGATACACCAACTTTGGTGTTTGAAAAGAATAATACCTCCGCAGCATTCTCAACAGAATCCATTTCATCATTGTCAACTGTTTCCCAACTTGCAGCACCATTACTTACTTCACTACCAGCAGCAATTGATTCATCATCATCATCTCGACCAACAACATAAATTGCTTGAGGGCCAACCTTAGTAAATCAACAAACACTTTTTCACTTAATTACTAAACTATAAGGATGAGAAAGGTGAAAACTATTGAAAACTAAATGAGTTACAAAGTGATAAACCATAGCCTCCATCATCAAGAGAAAGCAAACAGAAAAAAAAAAATTTAATACTTTTACAACTTTTTTTTGTTAATAGAGAAACCAAACTTTCATTGAAAAAATATGAAAGGATGTTTGTCCATACAAAAAAGAAGCTCAAAAAAGAGGGAGAAAAACTACAAACCACAAAAGGGGGATTCAATCCAACAAAATAAACCCTAGCGAGTAATTACAAAAAGGTCTGCTCAAGAAAATTCAAAGAGAACACACAAGGACTAAACAATATGAATTGCTATTCAATAAAACTTAAAAGCCAAGTGGATGTAACACTCAAAATAGCATCTAATTCTTGCCACCTATGAAAATATAAGAATAAGTGAATAACAATTCGTAATCCTGTCCTACATAACAAAATTGTTTAATTCCAATTATAAGGCATTCTATCTTTTATGAGAAGATTATAAACCAGTTGGTCACATTGTATAACGTTCAAGACTAACCAAGAATCATTTTCAAAATTTTAAGAAACGAAAAATACCGTTGAAACCATGCCATTAGCCCAAGTAACTTCAATATCACCATTCTTAAGGCCAGTTATATTTCCAACCCAAGAGAGATCTGAGAAGTCGATGCAATCATCACTACATGATGTATCTTCTATTTTCTGGCTTCCTGAAGCATTGTTGAACTCTGTACAACTCATCATCTCATTCGTTGAACTCTGCTGCTTTAATTCCTCTGTATTGATTCCCAAAGACATTGCCTCTGCAGAATCAGAAACAGGGGACAATCGAACAACCACGTCACCATAACAGTAGTCATAATCTGGATGCCCCTCTAGCTCATATACACTAACAATTTCTTCTTTGTCAAATTCTCGAGGATCCTCTGCCCTGGAGACTGGTTTTAACCACCTCACACAGGCTGTTCGCTCCTTTGCATGTACACTTTTCACAACTCCAACTCGCCTGCTTTCGCTAACATCATCATCATTATCGGAGGCCTTCTCAACCACATACTGTTCTGGAACAAATTCATGATCACCTGGATTATCAATTGGAATCAAGCT
The DNA here is from genome assembly GCF_000004075.3 of Cucumis sativus. NCBI lineage: Eukaryota > Viridiplantae > Streptophyta > Magnoliopsida > Cucurbitales > Cucurbitaceae > Cucumis > Cucumis sativus. The sequence goes on from NC_026656.2 coordinate 13,397,292, forward strand.
TGTTGAATCCAGTCCAAGTTCGGTTTGTCCATCCTGCCATGCAACATCAACTCGTGTCTTAGTATTGATAATTAGAAGGGCTCTCTCAAAGTTTTCCTCTTTCTTTCTAGCCTTCTTATCTCTCCTGACAACAACTTTGCGAATTTTTTTGCGATGTAGAGGCCAAGTCTCATGGGCAGTCTCCTTGAGAGCTCTAGAACTACTAGATTCGGGCAAACTATTATCCACAGGATTCCTATAATTTCCATCGCATGCACTAATGGAATCAAGATCAGTGGATTCAGTTGTCCCACTTAATTCATCTAGCACAGTATCCTCTGAATCACAAGCACCCACCGATTGTGCACAATCTAATGTGTTGGTCACTGAAAGTTCTGTTTGTGATGGGTCCTTAGTCAGGCCAGCGGAGAATGATGGAGGAAGAAGACACCAGTCACCCAACTGCCAATTAGCATGTGAGAAACAAGTTAATAACCTTAAGTTCTTTGGGGTTTGTTCTTCGGCTGGGGCAGTAGAAGAATCTGGTCCATATCCAGCAGACGCTATCCAATAAATGAACACTGAACCAACTGTAACTTTCGTGACAGTGCCTTCCAAGCGATTAGGTTTCCATAAACCAGAAAGCCATTTAGAATTCTTAAAAACTGTTGAAGTTGCCCTTACACGCTGACCAGGATAGTAGGGAAAGTTTGCATCTTCAAGGGTATTTTTAGAAACTGGTTTGAGCCGCAATGGCTCTGCCTTTGTGACTTTACACTTAGAGCCATCATCAAACATCACAGTCACATTATCCAATACATCATCAACTCTACCCAACCATGGACCAAGGACCACATAATCTCCCACTGTGAAATCTCTCACACGTTTTAAGTCTTTAGATGATATATCTTTCATGATTGATCCATCGGGAACTAACAAATCAACAGAGATATTAACATCTACCACAACACCTGCTTGCCCTGTTGGATCAGAAACAGCAGCAACAAAATCACCATGTACAAACCCCCTATCAATGACTGTTAAATCATTGACATGCTGAGTTGTCTCACTTTCATCCATCCAAAGGACACGAACTTCATTATCAGGAAGAGGTTGGCTCTTATAATTATCTCCGTTGGAATGTCTGCCATTACCGTCATCACCACAATTTTCCTTGTTCTGACCTTCTTTCTCTCCATCACCATCATTATCATCACACTCATCATCATTCCCACCATCTTCACCGTCATCATCTTCATCTTCATCATCAGTAATGTCGCTATCTGAATCAGCATCACCAGCAACTTCAGTCACAATCCCTATCATACCACTACCTTTGCTTTTTACAATATCTTGCCTGTATATATGCGGAATATTAGGTTTATCGCTTGTATTCTCATTTTTTATTCTAGCTTCATCATTATTTATAGTTGTAATCTGGATATCACTTGAAGAAACACCATCTCTGTTGTTGCAAGTACCAATAAGAGACTCCTTGTCCACAGAATCCTGTTGCTCCATCTGAAAAGAAGAAGGGAGAAAGATAAGTAAATCCATAACTGAAATATGTAATTCAAGTATATTAAGATAATTTTCAGCTCAACCTAGTGATTTACATTTGTCAAAGTCATAACTAAGAAGCACAGAAACAGAAATCAGAAACATAAATGAAGCAGTATAGAATGACAACATATCAGTTATAAAAGAATTAGACCAGTAACAAGGTTGGGGAACATTGCATAGAAGTTATTATGTATACTTTTGTGTGTTCTAAAGAATTGAAGGTACAGACTTCCATCCATCTATTCAATTTTAAACAGGTTTGATGTCCGCAGCTCAAATATATTACTCTACTGACATTACATACTCGAACAACAAAATATAGTCAAGCATTCCACATAATATCCTATTCTTAAAAAGATCACCTCAATCATCATTTTCCACACTTCTTACATACTGGATTAAGACGTAGAAAGTAAAACGTATATATTATCCTTTTTCAGCTTTCTATAGGTCATTTATCTCAGATTCTTGAGTACTTGATGTAAATATTCTTAGTTTTGACGGAAAACTACTAAACCTTTTTATTTTAACTTTCTCAACCAAATGCACCTCCCATGTGTCCCATGACCATAACTAAGAAGCACAGATATGAATACAACACATGAATACAACATAGCACAGAAATGCATCATTTTTAAAAAACCTAGGACAAAGACACAACAAATACATGTTTATTAAAATAAATAGAAAATTCAAATTCAATAAGTTTATTCATTTGTATGCTAAAAAAGTAATGTGATGTATTTTGCTCTCAAGTTTTATTATTTGTGCGCTATCTCTATGGTGCAAGATTTGGGTATCAGATCTTGCCATCCTTCTGTGATTCAGCCTCCAACAATGCCCTCACATGACTCTCTAGCCCACATGTTGTCAAGTGGACTCCCCCTTCTCAGCAGTCTTTCAAGGTGAATTCTGATACAGTTGTTATCAATGATAAAATCAGTATCGGAGTGGTTGTTCATGACTCCAAAGGTGACACGATAATGGTATTAGAAAGTTCCTTCTCACTAATTGGTTTAGTTGAACTTGCTGAGGTAGTTGCTCTCCATGAAGATATAAGGTCTTAGAGATGGACCTTTCTCCTCTTTGGGCTGAAACAAATTCCAAAATCCTCGGGAACCTTCTCATAGGAAAATATCGCTATACCAACATTGTTCTCAATTCGTGATCTTCTTCATAAAGAGGCTATTAAGGGATTTATACTTAAATTATAAGTGCAACATAGTTGCCCACAAGCTAGCGTGACATCTTTGAATACAAGATCGTCGGTGATTCGGGTGGAAGAACACCCTCCATGTGTGCATTCTCTTTTACTTTCATATTCTAGTTTCTCTAACTTGGGTATTTTTGTTTTTCAATTATGCTTAAAAAACAAATGTTCAATATGTGTCAAACAAATGTTAGACCTTTATTGACCACTTGTGTCAAACACATATTTATTATGTTAACAAGTGTCTAACACACATCCAACAAATGTCAAAGGTCCAAGTGTCTATCTGTCTGGAACTCTATCGAAACTAAGTTTTCATGTTTCTAAGGTCCCCAAAGCATGCTTTGTGTATCCTTGTTGTGTGAAAGATCTAAAAGAATTGAACACTTCAAATCATATGCCAATAGATGTTCGGGTTGGATCTTCAACTCCACACACAATAAGAGTATTCATGCTTCATAGGCGCCAACCTTGGCAGCCAAGAAAATGAACAAACAAAATCTGCAGGCTTTGAGTCTTTCAAGTCTTAGGAAGCAAAAAATAATAATGCATGAACTAATCATTGAAATTTTACTCAAGGCGAACGATCAAGTCAAATAAACACACTAAATTTATTTCCTTTTTCTTTCATAATATTTTCTTCAAGTATAGAAAAGTTATAGAAAGAACAGAGAAGCAGTAGGTGGACATTTAGAACAAATTTTGGACGAAACAATTAGGAGATTGAGATGCTTTGCAGGTAATTTCTGCAAGCACTTAGAAGCAGTGACCAAATACATTTCCAAATTTCCAATAGTGTCTCTAAATCATCACCACTAACACAAACACAAAATGAAAAATTCGGGGTTGCTAATATTTCTACTAAGACAAGAGGACCAACCCAAGTGAGCGTAGCTCAACTCAATAGTAATTGGCCTTCCTCCCTCAAACTTGAAGGTTTGATCCCCATCCTACAGTTGTACTAAAAGAAAAGGAGCAACATGAATATAAAAAATGTCCCCAGAAGGAGCCCATTTATACCACCAATTACTATAACCATCCATTGATTCTATAAACCAGCAATCATCAGACTGCCCATAAGAAGGCACCCAATTGACGCCTTCGGACAAACAATCCCAAGTTGGTTAAATCAGATGCCACAAGAAAGAATAATGGATAAAACAACCAATACCAATCCTAGACTTACAATTCAAATGCTCAAAGCACGTAATAAATACCAGCAGAATGAACCAATCATCGAAATAAATAAATAAATAACAAAAAAACAAACAAAAGAAGTTGAAACCCACCATTGAAAACCTTCACAGATCAATCCTTTGAGCTAAATTGAAATACCCCAGAAGCTTAAACCAACAAAAAAGAAAAAGTATTCAATCCAAAAGCTCAATCCAATACAGAAACCAAAAGAATAAGAGCTAAGGAAAATGAGAACCTGTGGAGAGAGAAGTGGAAAGAGAAAGGGCAATCTGAGAATCTTCGTGGATTGAAGGGAAAGAAGGCGATGCGATGAAGAAAAAAAAAAAAAGGAGGTCTCTGATTTTGAACGGAGGGTTCCTTCAAACGCCCACTTCGAACCCAAGAATATATTGCCAGAGAACCAAGAAATGGGAGAGAAAATTTGAGGGAGGAGCTGGAAAGAAAGCACCGGGGCCGAGGGGGATGGATTTGTAAATATTCTACAATTTGGGGTCCATTTTGAGAATACGTTAAAGCTTTTGGGCCTTATTGTTACATATTTGTATATGCATCGAATGGTATGATAAAATAGAAAAATCACAACTCAGGTCGATACGATGATCCTTCACTTTAGTGATTGAAAGTTTTGTGATACATTGGACTTTCATACTCCATTGTTAAGCTCATATCAAAATATAATACTTTTAAAATTGGATAGTTATATAACATCCAACTTGACAGATTTATAGTGTTTTTTACCTTCAATTACATTTTGTTTGGAAAAACCATCCGTTAAATATTTTAACATTTATAAATAATTCAAATCACATTCTTAGTCAAAATTCTTTTTTAGAAATGTATGTACATTTATTGTAATAATCTATTTTATGAAACAAACATTTGAAAAAGTCTACACGTGTTTGAAAATTAATGCATATAGATGATTTCAAATATAAATATCATAAATAGTCTCAATTAATTATCATAAATTTAATTTACTTATTAAAATTTCACACGAACCAAGAAAGGTAAATTGACGTAATGATGTGTACTCAATTTTAACGATACAAATTTAGTTGTATAAGTTCATACTTTCTCTTAAAATTACGATTATCTAAATTTGTATACTTAATTTCTTAAGCTCCTAAGTTGAAAACATTCTTATTTAGTTTCAACTTTTGAATAACAATTATTAAGTTATTTGTATAAACAGTAATAATTATTAAATTGTTGCCACAGAAAATTAAAAAGAAAAATTTCTCTATTTGGCTTCCTTTAAACCACTTTTCCTATCTCCTTGCAAGTGGGTATTTGTGTTTGTAAATGTTTGAAGTTAGAGGGGATGAGTGGATCCAATTGAGGTCTAAACCAAACCATTCTTTTTATTAATAGAAAAACTGTAAAAAAAATAAATGATAAAATTGACAAAATAGTCTAATAATTTATTTTTTCATTTGTAGATTTTGTTGGCATAAAATGTAAACGGTCTTTTTTTATTAACCTCAAACGGTTTAATAAATGTCCAACTTCATCAATGAATAAGGATTTTGACGTATTCCTTTAGCTTTCAAATTATTATTTTGCAAGTTTAAGAATTAGAATTTTTCATAACTAAAGTAAACCAAACCATGAGAAAATTGGGTGATTGGAACATAATAAATATACATATTAAATTTGGAATTGAAGCAAAGGAAATTGAAAGGTGCTTTTCTTGAGGAATATATTGACTTTAAATATTGAAATGGAAGAACATGTTTCACAAGGCAAGTTAGAGTTTAACCTTTTATTGTCTATGAAACTAAATGCTTTAAAAAAGAAATATGAAAATTATTTACACCCTACACCCTGAATTTAAATACATTTTGTATGTGAATCAATTTAGGATATATCATCAAACAAAAATAGGGAATAAATTAAAATGCTCAACCTCATCTATTAAATAAATTGAACCACAAGAGATAATATCTGAATAAGTAAGCTGCCAAACATCTCCAAAAGACAAGAAATAAATTTATTACAAATACATTTGAAAAAAAAAATATTATGTTGCCCATTTAAAACAGGGCATGATCAGCAGTACTTGTTTGGAACAAAAATCTCTGCTCTTATGTCTAAATAAATATCCTCGCCAAAATTCAATCTACCATGTATTATCTAAAACAATGACTCTAAGCATATTTTACCTTAACCTTAGATTTTGATATCCTTTCTACTTGCTGAAAATTCCCCAGCTTTTTTGTCCCTTGTTCGAATTGTCTTCCGTGTTTGTTATTGGAAACTTTGTATTTTCTGCAGCTCCAGGTGCATTAGGATTAGTCAAACGTGTGTATGGAGGCCCTCGATTCCCTTGATAACCTGTGGCTGGTGGATCTTGCTTTCCTGGAGCATTGGAGTTTGAAGAACTGAAGATCCCAAAGCTAGTTTTGGATGGACTTGAATCGGAATGATGTGATGGAGCAGGTGTGGATGTCGAATTTGAAGAATGGTTGATGTTTCGTGATACAGAAGTATTGTTATCATATTGTCTGCTTTCTCTCATTGTGGGAGAGAAGTTTGTATTTGGAGGAGGGTGCCACCTCTGATCACGAATTTGGGGTTCTGATCGGAGTGAATCTCTAGCTCCTCGGCTGTAGCGGTCAGTTACATTTGGTGGTTGGAAACGGTTCATAGGTTCGCGAATCTGGGGTTCTGATCGGAGTGAATCTCTAGCACCTTGGCTGTAGCGGTCTGTTGCATTTGGTGGTTGGAAACGGTTCACAGGTTCGCGAATCTGGGGTCCTGATCGGAGTGAATCTCTAGCACCTTGGCTATTTGGTGGTTGGAAATGGTTCATAGGTTCAATCTTTTTGGGTCTATTATCGGTTTTGATGGAAGAATCTTGTTGAAAGAGTGGAACTGAGCTGGTTCTACCAGAATCAGGAACATCCCTGTCTGAAACAACATTCATTTTCTTAGTAGCCGTTGTTGAGGTAATCACATTTCTATCATCTTTCAAGTCGAACGCTTCGTCAGAATCACTAGTACCATCAACTGTCCAGGTAGTTTCTTCAGAACTCTCAAAACCATCTTCAGGATCCACTGTTGAAACCAGAGGGGTGGAGCCATTTTGAACCTTCTGTTCTGCATTTGCAACAACTTTCGATGCTTTACTGCCGCCCCCTTTCTTCGAGGGGCCAAATTTAACATGCCTAACTATAATAAATGCCTGCCCTTTTTCCACACTCGGTCCATTTTCCACCAACGCCACATCCTCTATCTGTGAAAGATAGTGATAAAGCCGTGGAAAGAATAAGACAAACAGAAACTGATAAATTGGAAACCTTATGAGAGAAAGTGAAGTAATTCATGAAGTAATACCAAAGCAGTGAGACGAGATAACAAGGCGCCTAAGTCCTGATTCTCACCACCCCTGGCAGTACACTGTAAAGGGAACAAACAGAGTAAACTACTATTGGACACCATGAGTGAAATGATCGGCAATTCCAAATGCGGAAAGAAAAATGAGAGGCGAGGTAGGACATTTTGAGGGGATTGCGTATAGAGAAACACACTAACAAATGGCTATTAACCTCTGAAAAGAAATAAGAAAATAAAAGAACAGAAATTATAAGGAGTCGTTTTGTAAGATGAAAAAGTAATACCTTCACGCGGTAACCACGTTCCATCAATCGCTTTACCATATCAGCTTTCATCCTTAGGTCCTTCTCCTCCTATAGATCAGATTTAAAAAAAGCTTTAGAATCAAATACCAAAAGTGTTATTCCAAGCCCTCTTAGAGAGCAAAATGTTGTTGATTTGGAGCTGAAGGACTTGGAATGGAGACAGATTTGCAACAAAATCGTTTCATAGAGAGAAAGAAACCAAATCCTCAACAATCCTTGGTGAGTGAAAAGATCAAAAGCATTGTTCGTGTTGTGGTAGTAAAAACAATCGGAGGAAATAAACAAAAGCTGAAACAATATAGCAATATTACTAATCTATGCGTATATTTCAAGTTTTTTACTTTTAGATTTCAGGCAATGACAAATGGGCTAATGAAGATATCCACCTTTGACTTTTAAATGCTTCTATCCACAAACATGTTTGGTTCATCATATACATATATATAGATAGATAGACAGATACTTCACGAAATTCTCAAATATAAGTTGGTTAACATCTTGTAAGACCCCTAGTTAGGATTATATGAGGATAATTAGTATGTTTGGTAGGAAGGACATTTTAGTAATTAGATACTAAGCTGGTTAGGTTATTTCGCTTTAAATAGAGGGGTTGGGTTGAGGTAAAGTTGTGAAGAATTTTGTAGTGGGGATTTCCTAAATTGAGGAATGTGGGAGAGGATTCTCAGCCCTCTTGAATGTGCTGAGGTATATTGTAATTTCTTCTTGATATTGCAATATATATCGATATTTTAGTGTTTTTTGGAGTGTTACTGGGTGTTCTTGAGTCTCTTTGTTAGGTGGGATCCTAACACATCTTTGGCCACTTGATTTTCATACACCTAAAATGTGCAGGAAAAAAATGCTAAAGATGAATCAATAAGAACATACTTATCTTGAGCTAACAAGTTGCTTTAAAAAAGATGGTACAGAACTTTCATCATTGAACTAGAGCACAAACCATAGTTTAAAACACAACAATCATGGTCACTCAATTCAGTTTTACTATAGAGAATAGAGATGGAGAAAGATAGAGACTGAGATAGTAAATTATATTTCATCAGCATGGAATTCAATCATATCACCACCAGAGAGTCTACAAGTACATTCCAGACAGCAAAAGGAAACATTAAAAAATAAGTCACTTACAGTTTTCCCCGTGAAGCGAACTTCTTTGTGTCCAGCCTTTTTCATAACCATTTCAACCTGCAAGAATATGAATTTGTCTCATGATAACAACGCTTCATCTAATATCAACTTTAAGTTGTCATTTCTGAATGCCTGAAAGTACTACTTCTAAGTTCTAACAAGAAAAGGTAACTAAAAAACCTGGCATAACTTCAAAAGGGCCATTCAATAAAAATAAATTGAAGCCAGAGCTAAAGATATTTGCATGTCATAGATAGCCTTTAAAACGGTCAAAGTTATTGGAGCAAATTAATGATATCTTTCATAGCACCCAACTTAACAAAGCAAAGGCATGGTGAAAAAACAAAATTTTCATACGGGTGGTAATGAAGCTAGGACAACCAGATTCTGTTGTGTGTTTTATTTATGCAACTATGAAGGTAGTCGAAAAATATTAGATGTGTTCAATCATCCATGTTTTTTGGCTGATTAAAATCATGTTCTATTCATTACCAGAATGTACAACAATGCGACACTAACTCGACATATAATTTGATGATAGAATAGAGAGAAGCATCAACATGGCAGAAAGTAATATATATATATAGATAACAATTATCGAATTTCACATCTCGACTAAAAGCAGTATCCTTAACTTAACAGTATTAACAAACAGATTTGTACATGGCCTTGAGAAACTCACCTTGCTTTTCACACGATCTTTTTCCCTTATTTGCTTTTTGTACTTCTCTCTGTGGAAGTCCATGAGTTTACACACGGGTGGATTAGCTTTTTGTTGAACCTGAAAAATATTAGACACATGGAATCAAATTTTGCAAGACCTAATAATAATTAGAAAAGACTGCATTAATTACCAAGATTATAAGTACAGCTATAATAAATATAAGAAGACAACATAAGGTATTACGATAGCAACATTGAAAATGGAAGTTTACCTCAACCAAATCAAGCTTGAGCTCACGAGCACGTTTAAGAGCATCACGTAGCGAAAGAATTGTATGTCCTGCATAAATACATGCAACACATCAACAATAAATTAATAAACATAATCGACATGCATAATGAAAGCCCAACACAATGTTACACACCTTCTCTACCTGAGAAAATCCATTCTGTTAGAGATTTTGGAGATGTATGATGGTGGGTGAATTGATTCTTGCTTGGCTACTGGTTTAACGAAGCAGTATGAACTTTAAAGAACTTTTTTGATACAGTTCTTTTAATTTAGTTATTTAATAGAGTCTCTTTTTAGGTTTGTTAATGGCGTCTCCTAAAAGAATTTTTCCATACTAACCTGTGTTTGACATTCTAGTCAAATGGACAATGTTGTGTACCTCCTGTCCCCCATAAGGAGGACACATTCCTTGTCTAAATTATACATCTTCCTTCTCTTAAAAAACATACGATAATTTTCTTACTCATACTTCCACTATATTCATGCTACTACTTCTCCATAAACAAGTTAGCATACCCATCGTTCATTGCAATTCATAGATGCAATAGTTGCTTTCTAGCAAATTTCATCCATATAGTGTGTAATTGTACATGAAATACATGAAAAAAAACCAAAATGCTTATCAAATAGTAGTAAACACGAGTTTCTTCTCCAAATATGAGAATTTAATGAACTCTTCCCATTTTATCAGAGAGGAGAGAGCTATTCTAACCCCCTAGATGCATCACTGTCAACGTGGTATCAATCTTAAGAACATGAAAAGGCATCACAACTTAGGTATCTCAAACTATGATATTAAAAGAAGTTCAATATTGATTATCCCACTTACCATCATCAGATACAAGCCTCACAAAGTCAGCCTTAATTTTATCATTAAGTCGCGGCCCACTCTTGTCCTTCTCTTCCTTCTTCGCATTACCTTGAAACTTCCATAGCATGTCATAGAGTGAACAGCATCAGTCACCATAAACTAAACAGCCTATAGCTCAAACAAACAAGGTGCCTATTTTAAACCCAGTAGTCAATTCGAACTTAACTCGTTAATGATACCTTTTTTTACAGAAAACCAATCTGACATTAGAAATAAATAATTAAAAAACAATTGAAATCTTAATTGATTCCCTATTCTAATTTGTAACTTCAGAAGGTTCAAGGCATGAATTTTTAGCAACGAGAACAGGATTTGAAACCATAAAAACAGAAAAAGAAAAAAAAGAAATACCCCAACACAAGCCTCCATATAATTTAACTCAAATTCAAAAAACCAAGTCCCCACTAACTCATCCATAAGGATTATAATCGGTACCTGAACCGGAGCAGCATAAAACCTAAATTTATCGGCAAAATCAGCTGGTCTACGGGGAATCCGCTCTACATACCCATAAACATTGTGCGTGGTACGACGAGAATCGAGCGCAGCAGAGTGAGAGATTTGAAAGTAATGTCTCTTGAATTGATCCAAAAAGGACTTCAGCTTGGATTGGCTTATTCTACAGAAGAATGCCATGGTATTCTAGTTTCAGTGACCCAACCATAGAATCACCGTAAAATTGGTATGGAGATCGATGCCTTTAACCCTCCTCCTTCCGGGTTTTCTTCAAATGAACAAGACGGCGGCTCTCGCCGGACGCAGTTGTAGAGCTCAAAGCTCGAGCCCAGTTTCAAAGCCCGTAAAGGTAAAATTGGGCCCAATTTAACAGAGATGGTTATTGGGCTTTTCACATGCTAAATGGGCTTCATAATAACCATTTAGTTTTTTTAATTTTATTTTTTAAAATTAAACATATTTTTTCTCTATATTTTACAATGATTTACATTTGAATTATTAAATTCTGAGTAAAATTCCAAAAAAAAAACATTTTTTTGAAAACTACTTATTTTAATTTTCAAACTTTGGCTTCATTTTTTAAATCACTTGTAGAATATAAATAATGAAGAAGTAAAGTTGGAGGTAGGATAGTGTCAATAAGCTTAATTTAAAAAAAAAAACAAAAAACAAAATAGTTACCCACCAGGACCTTAGTTTGTATACTTTCTAAACAACTAAGTTATAATAACTTCGGTTATTATACGTGTCCAATTGAAAACTAGTGCATTCTCAACGCTCAACTTCATCCTTACATAGTTGAGGGCAATTCTAAGTGATCGAAATGGATGTCTAATAGTAGTTGAATAAGAAACTATTGGCACATATGAAGCACCCCTTCTCAATTTTTTGCCATCCTCGAACCATTTTTCTTTGCATCTTCTTTTTCAATCTCAAATTTGATTAAGTCAAATAGGCTCAAAGCTATCATCTTTTATCCAAAAAAGATTACCACAACGATCGAAGAACTTACTAAAACAAAGAAATCAGAGAATCGATTATATATTCTTTTTTTTTGCTCAAACTCATTTGAGTTTACCCATGTATTTACAACTCAATCTTTAATTGTAGATTGAAAATTTTAAATTTATTTTATTGTTCTATACTCTACCATGGTTAAAAACAATCGTATATTTGTTTATTTAATAAACAGTAAAAGAGACTTATAAACTACTATTATATGTCATTAACAATAAATGTTTATCAATGTCTATAATATATCAGTACTTATCATCGATAAACTGTCACGTATTACTTTATTTATAAATATTTTGATTTATGGACACTGTTATATTTAAAAATATTTTTTTTTAATGAAATGAACGTTTGTATCATATATAATCGTGAATTGATTGGGTTGAAGGCTTTTGCCCTAGAGTTTCTTTTCCATTAATTATTTGCATGGCATATCTCATATTTTTTATATTTTCTATCAAAATCACCAAAGGAATTTGATTTGAGGATTTTTGTTCATTTTTTAATTAATCAAATATAATTGATTTTTTTTCTTTTTTTTGAATTTGTTCTTACATGCATTATCTATTATAAATGTACTTTTATCAATGTCTGTTTGTAATATATTGTCTAAAAAAAGTTCTATGATTTGTTACATCAAATACACTTCTTATAAATTCATTTAATATCATACAAATAATTGTAAATGTCACTCTTCTTCTTAGCTCAAATCAAAAAAAGAAAAATTATTGCTTCTTAAATTCACATTCTACCTTTTTTGTTTCTTTATTCCATAATAATTTTTATTGACAAATAATAGGGTTTTCAATTATTATTATTTCATCATTTGACTTTAGTTTTCATTCAGATCTTTTTTTTTTCTCAATTTCACACCTTCACTTTCACATAAAAGCTTGACTTTTTTAATCAAATCTATTTTGAGAAGTAAATCAAATCAAATACAAATATATACGTGCATACATTATTGTTTTATTTGATTTATTCTTTTTTTCACAGTTAGAATGATTTCAAAATCTAAACAAAAAAAAAGTGAGATTTTAAAAATTGAAAAAACTAAAAAAAGACTGTAAAGAAAGAGTGAGAAAACAAATGCAAAGTTAGTTGGTGTATTTAATTTTGTTAACGAATGAGACCTCAACCTGCTAACTATCTATTCGGAGGTACCCTTTCAAGACCAGTTTGGACTATGACTGCTTAGATCAAGGAAGTTTGAGGTAACAGGTCTATGATGCCTTAGATGTTCTGGACCGCAAGCGCGGCCATTTGAACGCAACCCTTAAAAGAATGATGCTTTCGACACGACACCCCATGTCAAGTGAGACTACTCGTTGAGTTTAAGCATATCAATAAGTGGATAAAAAGAAACTTATAATGATTTATAAAGCATTTTTTTGAAGTGTTAGAAAGTCAACAAGTTTAGGAATATGAAATGGTATTACCTTCGTCATTTAGCAAAGCATGGATTTAAGCCAATAACATTTATATTTGTATAATATAGAAAATCAAAATCAAAATAGTTACTCGAAGTTTATTATTAATGTTGTATTTTTTTTCTTTGAAAATGTGTGAAGTGAAGTGAAAAAATCAGATTTCTGATCTCAATTGATAATACATTTTTTACATCGATTGGTTTCGACACATTTTGAAAAAACGTGCCAAGAATGGAGATGATATTTTTTCTTTAAAAAAAGAGTCACCCCTAACAAATATTTAAGAACAAAATGCAAGATGGTGGGAAAATATATATGAAGTGGCCAAACGACGAGGATTTATATACACTATGTTTCATGCGAGTTGTACTATTGTGATCATCGTAGATGAAACTCATTTATGAAGGATAAGTATAAATTAGACACTCATACAATAAAAATGGTAGAAATTAGACCTTGACTAAATGACAAAATTAATTGATTTCTGAAACTTAATAAAATCGCTCTAACTTTAACAATTTTGTAAGTTTAAGATTCCAATTTTAACCCTTATACAAGTTCTAGGGTTTAATTCTACAATTGAAAGTGTATGGGTATAATTGTAACTACTATACCATTTTAGGGTATTTTTCACGATTTGTTCGAGAACCATTTATATTAATCTAGTTTAATTGATATTTAAAAAGTAAGATCGAGTTAGATAATTTGTCATGTTCATCAAAGTCATTTTGTCAAATAATAATAATGATGGTGATGATAATCAAAGTTCATAACAACAAGCATGTGAATATCTAACGTAACCAACATGTAGACATTAATTTAATAAATTCAAAACATATGGTTGAAAAAATACATTGAATTAAATACATAGTACCTAAAAAAACCAAATAAACATCATAAAATCTTTATTTATTATATAAATGATAAAATTATTAAAAATATTTATAAATATAACAAAATTTTAGATTCTCTTATTGAAAAACACGGACACATGTATAGACTCAAGTCGATCGCTATATATCTGTCAACGATAAATGTGAAGTATTGCTATATTTTTATGAAAATGTTAGTTCATTTTGCTATATTTAAAAATAAATTTCTTATTCTTCTTCTTATTATTAGTGATGAACATGATAAACTGAAAAACTGATCTTACCGATCAAATCGAAATCGATCGGTCGAAAAGTTTTAAATCGAGAATTTTCAAAAAATACTTCTAAGTGTTAAACTAACCTACTGATCCGAAAAAACCGACCAACCAACCCTTATTCATAGAAGATGAAGTCGGTTTAAACATTTACTTAACAAACTATAGTCGCTTCGATGATAATGTTGTAAAAAAAACCGAATCCGATTGACCGAGGATCGTTCCTACCTATTATTATAACACAGGAATTCTATTATGATTTCTTGTCACATCATATAATATATATATATATATATATATACACACAAAAGAGTAGGTTGATTCAAGCAAGGCCATTTAATTCATGTTAAAAATAACACATTTATTAAATTAATGAAAACGTCTACGTATCCCCTTGTTTTCGGTTCTTCTTTTGAATTTTGAATGGGAAAAGAACACATCATTACAATTTTCTTCAACAACTTTAGATCACATATAATCATAATATTTTAATTTAATTCAAAATCCAAAGGTTCTAAGAAAATCACTTCATACAACATTATTATTATTATTATTATAATATGACTAACACAAATTAAAAACATTTTAAAATGTGTTCAAAACTCTTTAATATTTATTATTGAACGTTTAGACATCGTCCACGTTGTTAGGAATTCGATACATATCCACGTTTTATACATGCATGACAATGATGAGACATAAAGTCTCGTTCAACTAACACAAACATACTTTCAAAGTCGTAAAACTTCAAAACTAATTCTATTCTCACAAAATTGCATAGTATAATGTATACGTTTCTTGCACCATTGTTACCAATTTTTCCAATGGCATAAAGTCTACCGATAAAATTAACTTTCAAAACTAGTCTATACACACTTTGAACAAAAGTTTAAAGAAAATATCTAACACACCCAATTTAGTTTAATAATACAAACAGTTTAAAACTTTAGAAACTTTAACACTAATGAGCCCAATCATAAGTCAACTAAGTAAAAGGTAAAGATATATATTCAAATTCTTAACCTTTTTGCTTAATATCTACACTTAATCCTAAAATGTGATATGTCATCCACTTTTTCCTTTAAATTATTCTATGTATAAAAATTAACTCCACTTTATTGTTTAACTTTAAAATAATAAATAAATAAATAAATATCTTATTTATTTCATATTTTAAATACATTTAAAAAGATTTTGAGTTAGCAGTTTCCCTGATTTTGGGGATTTTTTTTAATGGTAGTCTATATCATCCATTATCATATGTTTTTTTTTTTAATATCATATCCATTATTGATTTTGAGCTAATAAATCAATTGATAGGACATTTTAATTAAAATTATGTGTGAAAAAAATGGAAATTCTAAAGTAGACTTTAATGGTTAGATGTGTGTGTAGTGCTTATTTGGAGGGGTTTTCTCTTCTCTCGAGGGAGTACATGTGTAAAACAAATGTCAACTACTTCCATCAAATCAAGTCGTATTATCGAATATGTTATAGTTAGTTCTTTACAAGTGAACTAAATCATGGACTTCTCCTTAAGAACTAATAACAATCATCAAATAGTTGCTGAATTTAAAGTAAAAAGAGAAATATCAATTTATATCATTCAACTTTGAAATTGTATCAGTTTAAAATGTAAACTAATAATTATATAAATTTAAACCTTAAACTTTCGTAAGCGTGTCTAAGTAATACATATTTGAGGGTTTAAATTAATACGCTCATATGAGTTTGAGATCTAAATTGATATATAATTATTAGTTTGAAGTTAAAATTGATACAACTCTTAAAGTTTAGGATTTAAATTGATACAAACTTCAGAGTTTATGAGTATAAATTAAAATTTTACCTAAAACAAATATGCTTTGTCAATGTTACCACTACCCTCACGCCTCACCAACCATTGGCTTTCCCACTCACTCTAACGATCAACTTCCCTGACCACCATTGATGTCCAACTTCAAAAACCACCTCTAATCACTACTATCAATGGTCAACTCTAACGAAACCATCTATGTTAATAAACCTTAACGGCCAACTCATACGACCCTCTTCTACATTGAACCCCAACTCCAACAACAACCATGACTAACGAGTTACTTTGTCAAATATTTGGATTGATTATTTCCAATAAAACTAACTCCTAGCAACCAAGTCCATATAAATAGATACTAAAAATAAACTCGATAAATAAATATATTTTTAA
This sequence comes from Cucumis sativus, assembly GCF_000004075.3. NCBI lineage: Eukaryota > Viridiplantae > Streptophyta > Magnoliopsida > Cucurbitales > Cucurbitaceae > Cucumis > Cucumis sativus. Next base: position 13,414,107 of record NC_026656.2, read on the forward strand.
ATTATTAATTCATAATACTTAATAATCATCCTTTATAATAATTAAACGTTAATAGAAACACCTTAAGACATAGCCAAACAAAAAACTTACGTATAAACATCTAAAACATTTTTTTCTCGTCAATTAAAACAAACCCTTAACTATATTTCGCTCTTTTTTTTATCATTTCAAATATTCTTATTTATTATTATGGTAAAAAGGAACAGGGTGTCAAGTCAAGCATTTATGTATATAAAAAAAACAAACATCAATTTGGATCCTCACATCCCTCAACAAATATTGTTGAATTGTTATTGTCTCATTGGATTGACCATGAAGGAGATAACTCAATTATTTGAAAAGTTTATAAACCAAAAGAAAGAGAGAAAGAAAGAGAGAAATTATGTAGAGATATATAAAAAGATAGTTTTAGTTTTTGAAGAGTTAAAATTTGGGCCATCTCATTAATGGAACACTACCCCACAATTTTTAAGTACATTGTTTTCATTCATTCGACATCTACAAACTTTGACCATTACATTGGATTGAGTTGAACAGCATTTTCATTATTAATTTCTCTTAAAACCCTTTGGTGTGCATACTCATATCAATTATTCAAATTACATTAATACAACAAAATTATTGCTTCCATCAAATGAGCTACGTTATTAGAAAAATCACGGAATTTGTCATTTGTTTCATAAATATGTTTATTCTTTTAAAAGTTACATTATAAGGGTAGTTCTAGAATTATCAACTATAGGTGACCAACGATCGAGATCCATCATCAAAGTGGTTGGTAGTTAATTACTAATTGATCTCAATTAAAGAGGGAGGTTAACAATAATCATTAGATAGTCTCCAATGGTGGGTTGGTGGTCGTCGATTGTTTACTAGTTAGATTGTTGATCCTTTTTCACTTGTTGTTGGAAGTGGATGGTGATCCATAGTCGTGAGGTGTTGTCGGATAACCCCAGCATGAGGTGGTCGATGAGAGAGCGACAATAATAATGGTCATCAAAGGTGGTGGATATCGCTACAATAGGCAATCGACAAGTGGCCACATTGTTTGTTGGTGAAAACTATGGTGGAAGTAAAAATGAATAGATTTGGAAGAGGGTAGTGTGACGGTAATTTTGATATATTACAAAAATCTGAGAGATTTTTTTATTAAACACTCAAAACACCGCCTTCTAAATGTTAAGTTTTAAGTGTGTTTCAATCACAATGATTTTTCTCAAACACGTTTCTCTAAAGTTCGTTTTAAATGTTGCTATAACGACTTATTTTTCAAAAGTAAACTTTAGGGTAATTCATATACACAATAATATGTACTTTCTTCTTCATCTTTTTTTTTTTACAATATGGAGAGGTTAAGGAAACCAAACACACTCCAATTTATCTCTCTGAAAGAAAAGCTAAATCATTATTAAGACAAACAATGACCATTACAACAAACAGTCTATTTAAAAACTAACTTTTTTTAGTGGTTTTAAGTGAAAATTAGGTTTGTAAGCTAACACTTACAAATTAAGTTTAAAACATTTAGCTTAATTGTCATGCTAAATCTACTTAATAAAAGCACTTCATTAATTAGTGAATTAGTGTATGAATGAATATATGAGTAGGACACACATTTAGTATACTTTAATATTTTTAGTCATATATACCTTCATTCTTCTACGTAATTCATTTATAAGCTATCCTAAATTTTAGTGTCTTTGAATCGGTCTGATTGATATCTCATCAGTGCAACTTAGACAATTTCTACTTGATTTGTTGTAGGTCCACATAAGCTAGTGGCCGCTTAAGGTGTCCAGTCAAAGTGTCAAACTAATTTTCATAGAGAGAAGTTTACATTGGTGTCTGATGTTATGTGCAACACACTCCCAAGACAAATTCAGTACTTGTATCAAAGTGTTATTAAGTTAGGTCCACGTAAGTTAATGGCCAAGGTGGCCAATCGTCAAAGCATCAAACTAAATGAATATGGAGAAACTTAGATTGGTGTTTGATGTTATGTGGAGCACAATCCAAAACTAAATCAGTACTTAGATCAAGGTGGTGGTGAGTCAAGATAGGGTTGATATCCTTACACTTTTGACCTGGAAAATTTTCTTATATTTCTATAGAAATTCATATCGCTTCTTTGACATGTTTGTATTTAATATGATCGCAAAAATTCTACATGTAGTGACTAAATACCGTGACATATTCCCACTTGGTAATTCTCTTTGTTGCATGTTCTATGCTATGTGTGGCGTAGTTGGCATGAACCTTCCGCACAAAAAATTCACATTGGCTTTGCTAACCTTACCCCTAACATAATCCTATATATTTTCAAAATCATAGATATTTTTTTTATTGATGGATAATTTTAACTACCAATAGGAACCTAATCTTTTAGGAGGTGTTTGATCTATATAAAGAGTTGGTAGTTCTAAAAAGTAGAGTTGAGAATTGATCCTCCATCTCTTGTTCGGTTAAAGAAGTTCATGACCCCATGACTAAAAAACATAAATAATTTCATGTCTTAATAACTTCTTACACAACCTCATGACTAAACAATAACTCGTTGGATTTTACAACTTCACACCCTTGTCCCAAAGCCTCTCCAATGATTTAAAAAAAAAAACATAAAATTGTTATTTATTTATTTTATTTTATTTTATTAGAAAGAGTACAATAAAGAGTATATATAGACCTAAAAGTCTTTCCCTAATGAGACTTGGTGTGTGTAGAGAAGAGAAGAGAAGGGAAGATGTGAAAAGTGGAAAAGGTTGTGATGTCTTTATCTATGTTGAGATGGCAGTGCAGAATGGGGCAATGATGAAGAGCAAAGGGTGTGGGGTTTATGGAGTTTGATATATGTATGGTAGTGTCATATTTGCCCCCACCAAGTACTTGTGACTTCTCTTCTTCTCACACTTTCAACTTGCAAAAAACTTTGCTCTTAAATTCAATTCCTACCATTAAATGCAAAACATTGTGTATGAGATGAGATGAGATGAGATGAAATATTATTGGACACTCCCTCCCTCTAAATATATATCCTCTTTTTTTATGTTAGGTAAAGGAACATATCTTCTTCTAAAGATACCATTTTTTCCCTTTCAATATCTCTCTATATATCTCCCTACTCCATCACCACAAAATACCATCAATTCAAGTAGATAATGTCCATGGCCAATATTTGACATTCTCTCTCTATCTATATACATAATTATAGGTTTGGGTGGAATTGTGAAACACTTTTCTTAGCACAACAACTTCGAGAATGAGAAATCAAATCTTCGATTTATGAAAAAGATCTTGTCAATTATCATTGAACTAAACTCACTTTTGTGTAAAACTACGAAAGATTATGTTTTCTTTGTTTTATATATTAAATATAATGTTTACATATGTAATCGCTACTTATGCTTTACGTACAATTTTAAATTTAAACTTTTGATAACTTAAGCATAATTAAGATAATCAAAGTATTAATAACCTTCCTCTATGTAATTATTATGTAATTATTGATGGATTTGAATTTTACACCCATTATTCAAATTGTGTATCTTGTTTGCATAGTTTACATAATTTCTAATGTTATTGTGATAAATGAAGTAGTCTTACTTTCTCAACCAAGAAATGAAATACTCTTTTGGTTATCTTTAAAATGGTTATATTTACGACAAAACAAGTTCAATTCAATCAAAAAAATAGATGCATTAGTAACTAACAGATACGTTATTTCGAATCTCTCTATCCTTGTTCTAAAAATGTTTAGATGCATTATTTCCATCTCCACTTATTTTTGGTCTCTAAATTTTGAATGATTTTCCTTTTTTTTTTTTTAAGAAAAAATATTAAAAAAATACTTTTTATTTTTTTCCATTAATATTCATATATATATTCTTTTTTCTTTTTTCTTTTTGGTTAAAAATGACACCCAATACCAAACCCATTATAAGTGGCTTCAAATTTTTGTCCATATATATTTTATAATAAATAAACAAAAAAAAAAGGTATGTCCATGTTAGGATTTTAATTAAATAATTAGCTTACAAATAGATGAACAATAAGGATTTAAATACTTTTTAAATAAAATTTCAAAAACACTTAAATAAAATATATGAAAATATTTAAATATAGTAAAATGAACAACAAATTCTTTTTACAAAATACCACAACAAACAAACAAAGATAAACACGTATAGTAATCTATCTTGATCAATCGTGGTTTATTACATATAGATCGTAAAATTTTGTAAGATATATGAAAATGAAAAAAAAAAAAATTGTATTGAGAAACACGTTAGAAAATGACCTCTAAATTATTAGGTAGCTTTTAAGAAGGTGTTGATTAATTAATTTTAGATTTTGATTATTTTAGAAAAAGAGTAAATATATTTAATGCTAAATGTAAATGTATTGATTTAAATAGTTGGTGTGAAAAGAAAACAAGTGCACGTGCAACGTCGATGAGACTGAATTAAATTAATATACAATGAATGTATTCTATCATTTTATTTTTACGTACGGACAAAATATCTATATATTAGTTTTTTTTAACTTTTTTTAAAAATTATAATTAATATAGTCAAGATCATTGGTTCAAAATCAAATTATACTTGATTAGTGAATTAATTAATGTATTATTATTTTTATTATTATATCCTTTCATATGATGGGCCTCAAAGTACAATAACTTTGAATTTCTTTTCTATAAAATCTTGGAAATTAAATAACTGATAGGAAAAACTAAAGTAGTTTGTAAAATATTTATACAATGAGTTTATCAAAATAATTATGAAGATTTTTTTTCTAATTAGAAAGAGAATTGCATTAAACTTACCCAATATAATAGTAGAAGAGGAATTTTGATGAATAGGGAGAAATTAAAATTATTTACTAAATATAACAATCAAAATTTTAATTAAAATAATTTGATTTGCTATATTTAAAAATATCTCTATAACAAAATAAAGTTTTATAATTAATCGGTAATAATTAATATCCATCTTTTATAGGTTTTAAAATTTTGTTATATTTGTAAATATTTTTAACGATTTTATCCTTTAAAATGTTTTTTTTTACCTTCTAATAAACTTTTCCTTGAAATTTTGTAAAAAGTATTATCGTACTTGAATGACTTATAAAATATATATTTTATACAAATTGATAATATTTCTAAGAAAAATATAGGAATGTTTAAATATAGTGAAAACAAATTGAAACTATTTATAAATATAATAAAATCTATCACATTTTCGTAGCTAATTTAAATATGAGTTTTTTATTGAATAATTTAATGGTTAATTTGTGAAGAACATGTGATATTATTACAATTAATGAATCAAATTTTAAATTATTATTTTTGTTATCATTTGTATGTGAGTTAAAGAAATTTTGATAGATACGTGGAAATTATAGTATCAAAATATACGTGAAAACGATAGTATCAAAATTGTTAGGTTTGAGAATTTAATTTCGAAATTCACATGTTCAACTCAAAACAATGGTATACTACTTCGCTCCATTGATTACTTCAAAGGGCTAATATGTCTTCCATACATAATTACATCATTCCTCAATACGTTTTTCTACTGCAATATATGTGGCGTGACAATTGGAACTCTGACCTCCAAAAACTTATATACATATTCAAAGTCTTATTATCTAAGTAATTGACAGTTGAATAAGTTGAATAATAGTGAGGACTAAAGTTACTTTTGCTTGATGAATTCAAAGATTCAAAGTATAGAGATAGGTAAAAATTAAACCTTCAAAATAGATTTAAATATTTGAGCTTGATCTTGTAAAGAAGCAAATTTGCCATCTAAACTTTGTGTTGATAATAGGTTTTGGTTGTGTGATTTAAGGTGGGTCGGGTGACAAGACTATTTATTCTTTAACTATCCTATTAGCTAGACTATTTGAACAATGCACTCTTGTAGGTATCTCTTCTTATCGAATTTCACATTACTGCATCGGAAAAAAATTGAATAAAGATTTGATTTTCATATGAGTTGTGTCAAAACGATTTCAATGTGTTTATATATTATTAGACCATAATGCATGTCATGCATGTGATACTGAAGCTTTATATTAGGTACGTACCTAATAAAACTTTAATTTCACGTGCATGACATAAATAAGAGATTCTAATTTAATGAAATTCTTTCTATATTGCTTAGCTGGAATATTTGTAACTATTTGAAGAGAAAGATTTAAAATAAACATTTATGAAAAATGAATTTGATTGTTTATAAAAGATAAGTCATGTTAGATTATAATGTGTTTCATATCTATGGTTTAAATCACACTTGTTCAAACATATCTCTACAATGTTAGATCGTGATATTTCATACGTATGATCTATATATCACGCTCATACACGAAAAGATATCACTCCGTCGTGTAACTACTCAACTCAAACAATTTTAATTAATAAGGCAAATGACGTTACTATTTGTTCAAACATATACTCATTATTAGATTGTGATTTTTCATATCTATGATTTGTCTAGATCAAACTCATACAGGAAAGAAAACACCAATTCATGTGTTTAACCACCTCAACCCAAATAGTTGAAACCAATGACAAAATAGGATTTACCGAATATGTAAGGACAAGATGAGAATATAAAGATTTCCTCTACATAACCCATTTTATATATTGTAACGTTTTTTTTTTCGTACACAACTTAATTAACATCAAATCCAATCTATTAAATGTCAACAAGAGTCTAATTCAATTGACACGTGTATCGATGTATGTATATTTGGATTAATAAGTTTCATATTCAAATCTTCCGCACCAATTTGTACGAAGGAAAAGTATAACCTATTAAATTAAATTATAAATATTTTCAATAAATTGATTCATTTCACATGGTGTTAAAGAATGGATTTGTCAAATGGAGTAGGTACAAATAAATTTTTATATCTTTTCATCTTCAAAATTTTCTCATAATGACAAATTTATAAGATACTTTTGAATTCTTTAAAGTTTGAAGTCAATTTATGAACAGAAAGATATTATTAGTAATGTTTAGATAAGAAAGGTTTCTATATCATTGACACAATTTTTTTTATAATAATTTCTAGTCATAAAAAATGTCAAACAATTGAATTAACCCACATTTTGATTCATTATATTGATAAATTTTCAAACTATTTGACCAAATAGTTAGGGGTGAAAATTAGTGTGCCCATACTAACCAACATTTTTAATTACTTTTTCACATTTTTCTTTTCAATATTGTTTTTATAAATATTTCATTTTTTTAGCTAAATTTGGAAAACAAAATAAAATTTTAAAAACCATTTAATTTTTTAAAAAAATTGAAAGTGATTAATGATTCAAACTTTTCTGTGATCATACTAAAGGACTAGTGAGGAAAAATTATCAATTCCAAAATAGAAAAACAAAAAAAAAAAATTGTTGTCAAAACGGGATTGGTTTTCAATTTTTGACATGATTTTTGTAAAATGATTTCTTTAAAAAAAAAAATGTAGGGTATTTTGACTCGTCTACTTCGAGCCACTTCATTGATGATGTAAACAACTCGATTTTACTACGCATTTATCGAGTAACTTAACATTTCTATTGTTTTTTATACTTTTTGGATTTGCCAATATACTCAATTCTACTGTTTTTAAGCTACTTTTTTTTATTATCACTATGCAACTCAATCTTTCAACTCTACGTCTCAAACACCAATTTACTAATTCTAGCGTATTAGCCTAAACTTTCAATACAATTAAGTGAGGCAAATGTCCCTATTTTGAAGGACGACATGTATAAGTTTAGTTTGCAAAAACATAAACAGTATAACATGTCATGATTTGGCAACTAATGGTCTCGATATTCCTCTGCGATCTAGCAACATTATCTACTCGTGTTTTGCTTGTCTTGAATGTTTCAAAGAGTGAAATTTGTCTCCACAAATCAACAGGAGCTCGTTTCGCATGCTTTATTCCCATTGAGAAATACTCTGATCACGAGTTCATGCAATATAGGATTACTCCAAACTAAGTACATTTAATTTTGGAATTCTTATGATTGAGCCACCGAAGAAAAAGTGTGCATTATACAATATAACTTCCAATTTTGTTAAGTTTTTCTTAACCATGTTTTCGTATCTTCACGATCTCTCTCATTCACAAGTGATATCAGTTCATTAATGTATCTAGGGGCGTTATAAATCTACCGAAAAAATATATATATAATTTTAAGACTTGGGAAAATGAAAATAGAAGTTGGGTGGGTCATATTTGGAAACATCACAAAAGGCTATCCATGAGCTGTTTGATGCTGGGCAAACTGTTGGAGGTTAGCTTTGCAATTCCAACTCTTTCGTTTTCTTTCTACAAAAACTAATATTGTATTTGTTTTACATTTTTATTGGTCCTTTATATATAGTGAAAAAAACTATGGAATATTGGAAAACATAAATAAATAACAAAAATGTAATTATAATATGAATAACACATTTTTTAACGAGTGTACAACGTAGTTTCAACCGACAATGACATTTTAAACCTTAAATAATTTAGGGTCGATTTTAAGTTCATGTAGTTTGACCGATTTGTACATTTTAAATGTGTATACAAGTTCCTTTTAGATTTATGCTTAAACATAAATAGGAGAGATAGTTTCAAATATAGCAATTAAATTTATAATAATTAAGTATATAGCAACATTTTACAAAATTTGTAAATATAGTAAAATATGTCAAAGTTTATCAGTGACAGACTTCTATAATTGATAGATGATGTTGCAAATATTAGTTTATCACTTATAAATCATAAAAGTCTATAAGCTATAAAAATCTATCACCGATAGACTTTGCTATACTTTTACCGTTTTTTTTTTTAAATATTGCTATACTTAATTATTATTCCTAAAATTACTACATATATCTTCTTGATCAATTGAATTTTTAAAAAAAATTAAATATGTCCTTTAAATAAATAAAACAAATATATACAAATGGATACTTTGACTTTTTGTTATATATATATCTCGACAAAGATGAAAGTATCCAATTTTTTTTAAATGGCAATGGGTCCAAATAGAATGATGATTTCATTTCTTTTGTGTTTTATTTATTTAATAGTGTTTCATCTCATAGATGCGAGATCGTGGAATTTTGACAAAATATTAAAAGGGTAGTTATCCACTTAAAAAAACGATAAACTTCAAACACTTTGAAAAAAATTTATGGCTTTGATTTCAAATTGTGTCAGATATATCCACTTTTAAATTTGAGTACGTTGAAACTTTAGTTAGATTCTCTTTTGTATTATCATGGGGATTGAAAAACGATGTAAGCATTGCAAAAGCTTCAATGAAGTACCCCATTGTAATTAAAATTTAATAGAAAATTTGATGTGATCGTAATGAATTTTAATATGGTGAATTTCTATACTGTTTACTGTGATTTGTCTCGAGCTTGGAGTTTTCCACGGAAACTCATGTATTTCCTTCTTTTGGTTGTTTTATTTTAATCTCAAATTATTTCTATTAATCACAGCATTGGTAGGTAAAGACTTGTTCACAATAGGGATTTAGCTCCTCAATCGAGTGTTTTCTCTTTTGTTCATTTGACAAGATTTTATAATCTGTCGTTTTCGTGCTCTTATATGGAAGGGTTTACGATTCCATTTTTTTTTTATGTCCCATCAACTTCCTCTATTTTCAAAGAGAAGATTGTCATTTGGAATAACTCTTCCTCCATAATAGCCATCTATTACTTATGAGCATGATGTTAGAATGTTATTATTGGATATTTATATATATGGTTCTCTTCCAACAGTTTCAATGTTGTCACTAAAGATGTTGTCTCAAAGAATGTTATATATGTAAAATATTCATTTCCTTCTATGATTTAATCTTATTTGTATTCTCTTCAGGTTACTTTTCTCGTTTGATGTTTTTTCGAATTTGGTTGGAGATATTTCCATCTTTTCTCCATGCACTATTCAAGTCCACAACATTTTTTTTTTGCTAGGATTGTTGCAATATATTATTTTACGAGAACTTTTATTGAGAGATAACAAACATTATTTTACTATGCAAATGTTTGAAAAAGAAAGTTTTCAACTTAGCATACAACAATTCATTCTACTGAAGTTCTTTCTTGAAAGTGTCAATAGTGCATAGTCATATTATTTTGTTTTAGGGAGAGCCTGAGGCACATAGTTAGATTGAGAGCATATTCTTATCCGTTACTTAAGAAATTCTTCTCAAGCTTAGGGTCGGGAGCCTAAGCTATTCCAATGAAAAGGAGTTCACTGGAAAGAGCTCAGCAAGATGGAGTCTCACATACTTACAAGGATACTAAATCAACCGTCAAAGATATTAAATACCATAATAAAATAAAGTTGATTTAAATAATAAAAAGACTATGACAACTAAAATGGTTAGTTAAACAAAACATTCTCAAGTGTATATATAGTATTGAATTAGATGGAGGTGCCATTCATTCATAACTTGAAGCAAACTTATGTAGTATATATAGATTATTTTGCATTCTAAAATAATATTGATTACAATCCAACTTAAGTTATATTTTATTTCTATACATCTTTTTTTCAAAATAAAACATAAATTCGAACAAAATTTTCAATAATCTACATTTTTCAAACGTCTAATTTACTCTTCTATTACAACTTTATTATTTGATGTGACGACTTAAAAAAGATTGAAATATATCTTTTTCTTTTTTTAAGAAAAATATTTTTTTGAAAAAAATATATCTTAAATTTGAGAAAACAACAGTAAATAAATAAATAAAGAACAGGTGAGAAGTTTTATATATTATAATAAACTAAAATATTTATAAAATATAATAGAATTTTAGATTTTATTAACGGAAGATTCTAACAATATTTCTATGGATGTGATACTAACATATACTAATAAAAATTGATAGTTATCTCTATTATTGATAAAATCTAAAATTTTATTATATTTTGTAAATATTTTATTAATTTTATCACTTTTACAATTTCTCAAACTTTTTTATTTTCATTCTTATATTTTAGAAAAATGATATTTTTGGATATTAAAAATGATTAAAAGGATGTTTGTAAACTAAAATAGATATTTTAAGATTATTGCATGGAACAAAAATGTGTAGTTTGAAGTGCACAATACCAAATCAAAGAAGTAGAATAGTATTTACCACATAATGTGTTAGTCAATGAACTCAACTTTTATATCAATAATAATAACAACATACCTTTAATCGCTAACACATATTATATGTCAATTGAGATATACTCGTTTTAGCACAATAATACATATTTGATGAAAGACAACAGATTGAAACCCAACGGATGAAATCAACATATTGAAATAATATATGGTACGAATGATAGCTAATATATATTGATACTATAACGTGAAAATGGACTTCCCTAAACAGTAATTGACATGTACTCAATTATTTGAAGTCAATCAGGGTTGATCTTCAATCACTACCGTTATTGTATATAAAAAGTTGTAATCGTCATGTAGAATAATTTTATGAATGGAAATGGACAATTTACAATAGAATTTTTCCAATTCATATTTTTGCAATGAATATTAAAGATAGATGATGAAGACATTGGCCTTCTTTTTGTCATCACAAAAATGGACGAAGTTATATTATCAACACTTCTTAGTAATTTGTTTTTTGTGATTGGAAATTGAACAGTTCTTAAACTTTTAAATCCAAATCTTAAACTAATTTTTGTTTTCTACCTAAAGGCCAAAATTTCAAAATTATGTCCCTATTATCATTGTATACACCTTTCTATGAGCATTACATATTCTTCCCACCCAAAATTCCAAATTCAACATGCTACATATTTTAGTTCAATTCTTCAAGCTTATTATCTACTATTTTTAAAAATTCACATTTTCCTTTCATATTAATTATACGTCTACAAATTATTAAATACAATAAATACTAAACAAAATTAAAATTATGTGGTGAAACTTTATGTCATGAAAAATTATAGTCACATGCACATGTCTTTCAACTAGTAAAGGTAAATGAAGACTAAAGATGTATAAAATTACTCTGATATTGTTATATGTCCTTAGCAATTACATAGGACCGTTGCTTCTTTAGAAATTTAAAACCAAATAAATTGGAAAAGAAAAAAAAAAGTCAAATCACAATAGAGAGTGAAATAGCATAATTATTGGTTAATTGAAAGGCTAGCATATAGGTTTCAACATTTTAATGCTATGTCTAGACATTTCTTCATCACTTGATTTCATGACTATATAGATTGATATTAATATTGTGTGGGCTAAATTGAGCCTTCCTTAGGACTATTCTTTATTTTTCAACTGTTTTGTGGTTGTATGTTTGAAAATACCTTTCCGATTTTAAGGCGCGGTTACAAGAAAATAACAATATATACATATATAAAAAGCTTTTAACTGTAATATGTGTTATGTACTATCAATATTCGAAAATATAACAAATTAATCGATACACTTTGTATTGGTATATCATGGGTATCATATTAGAAATTTAGAGTTATAATACAACTAAAACCAAAACCTAAATTAAAACCATCAACATCATGCTAATTAAATGAGAATAACGTCAAGTCAAAACAAAATAATATTCATTATAAATGTACGAATAATAGATAAGTCATGATTTATCAGTTGTATAGATGATAAATTTTATATAGTATGTTAGTTGATTGATATATTAAATATAAAGTGCATTAGATATACTCGTTAGATTCAAAAATGAATGTAATTTATGGTTTTAAAAGTATATAACCTAGCAAATATATACATCTACATCATCCCTGGATTAAATTTAGAAAATATTCCTCTGAAACTTTGAAAGCCCTTCTAATGAGTATTGCATTTATGGAAACTTGTGGTTTATCACAAAACTTTTTTTTTTTTCCTCTAAATGGATGCTTGTATTTTTGCAAAATGAAAAATTTTATTTATCATGATGACATCGAGAGACTGAGGACATATTTGGTAGGAGATTCATATTCTATTTTATGTTTTTAGATTAATGGTTGACAGATTAAATTATATTTTTGGATGATGTGATTCCAATAATGTAATTTTTTTAAAAAGAAAAACTTTGAATGTTTTCACTTTATCCATATTTTGAATTGAAAATATTAGAACGTAACCTTGACATCAAAAAACTCGTCAAATAATATAAATGTAATTCCAGGTCTCTAGTAACTTTCTTGTCTTTATATGACACATTCCCATACATGACTAAAGACTCCTAAATCTTTAATAGGAATTACAACGGAACTTTCAAAATTATCGTGTGTGTAAAAAATGTAGAACCTAAAAAGGCACATCATATTCAACAAACCAAAATCACACCTACGAACCAGTAAAATAAAACAATGTTTTGATGGTAAACCTACCTCATTGTGATCTCCCCTGGTAATTAACCCACACTCGAAAACAAAAGCAAGAGCAAAATCTTTCTCTCATCCAAACTCTGGTGTATGAATGTTGAACTCAAATATGATTTCAAGTTGGAGCCTGACTAAATTCAAATAACACATGCTCCGTAGATTCAAACTCATCTCACATAAACGGACAAGAAAGGAAAACATGTAACCAATACCAACGCTTAAGACTCTAGCAAGTGAGCAAAAAGTTATAGAACGTTTTCCACACAACAACATGCTTAACCTAATCATAAGGAACATTCTTCCACTAGCCACTCAAATCTACTCATGCACGTAATCGTGTGATCAAGAGGAATCATTAACTTTTAATTGCTCATATTACATATTAAAAAGTCCCTTTTTACAACTCAAGCATATGACCTCAAAGTTAATAACATAAGATAGCTCAACCTTGAAAATATAACAAAATTGAGAGTAGGGAAACTAGATCACCTAAAAGAACAACATGGACTACCTATAATAACTAAAAGTTTTCTTCTTTTTTTTTTAGAAAAAAAGGAATAAAGATTGTTTTTTTAAGCAAAAAGTTTCTTTTTTTTGGTTTGGAGGTGTATGAAATTTACCATTGTTTGTATGGATTTTCTTTTTGTGTGTAATACCGACGTTTAAGTTATCATTTGAAAATTGATGGTAATGTATTATTATTATTTATTATTATTAAGTTTCTTTGACTCTCTGTTTCTGTGTGTAGCATAGTGGCGTGGACCCCATTGCTGGACCTCTGCTTTGCTGGCTTCAAGCTCTCCATTGTTGGTCTTTTATGGGGCTTGTCTGCCTTTCACAGAGGGAGAGAGAAAAAGAAAGACAAAGAAAGAAAGAAATAGGGGTTTTCACTTCTCTTATTCTTCCTTTTTTCAATCGACCCTTTTCTTCTTTTCAATTTTCCACTCTCTCTTCTTCAACATCAACTTCATCATAACATATCTCTTAATCCAAACCAAACCCACTTCTGTTTCATCTCTAATTCTTTCATGGATCCACAGATCTAAGTGCTTTCAGACGACCCACTTTGATCTTTTGTGCAACTTCAGAGATCCCCTTCATCTTGTTTCTCTTCTTCAGCTTTTGCTCATTTATGGGAGCTTCCATTGATGTGTTAACTGCTGTAAGCTCTCTTTTTTGGTTTTTTCTTCATCTGGGTCCACTTTCTTTTCAGTTTTTTCCATATGGGTTTGTTGAATTTGTTGATGAGGATGTTGAATTTTTCAAATTTATCTTCTTTTTCCTTCCTTGGAATCTGTGATGGGTTTAAGTCTTGTGTTTCAATGTGAAGACGTAGACTTCTGTGGATGGATATTAGGCTGACTAAGGAATTGTTGAAGAAAAATCGCCTTTGACCTCTTAATTCTTCCCCCTCCCCCAATCTGACTTTTTCCACTGTTACCGGCCATATTCTACATGAGTTTTGTTTAAACAGGAAACAGAACCGGTTTCAGATTTTCCCAATTGAAATTAACTGTATGCTTTACCTATTTCTCATGGCTCTCTCGTTTTGATTGGCAAAATCCATATTCATCTGTCTATGTTTTTTATTTGATGTTCTTATTCTTATTGGTTGTTTTTGTAGGGTGTATGATTCTGTGATTTTAAACATCAGAACAGCTGAAGAAACTGAATTCATTGAGTTTAAATTGATTTTGTTCCTTGTATTCAGATGCGGATATTTTGGAGGGTTGTTTGGGTGAGATGAGGGATGTTCTCAGAGTTGATGAACTTTCTGAGAGCTTGTTTTCGACCGAGGTCGGATCGACATGTACACAAAGGTTCCGATGCTGGTGGTCGACAGGATGGTCTCCTATGGTACAAAGATAGTGGGCAGCATGCCAATGGTGAGTTTTCAATGGCTGTAGTTCAGGCTAACAATTTACTTGAGGATCAAAGCCAGATGGAGTCAGGCAATTTGAGCTTGCACGAGGCCGGGCCGTATGGTACTTTTGTTGGTGTGTATGATGGGCATGGAGGGCCCGAGACATCTCGTTATGTAAATGATCACCTTTTCCAGCATCTTAAAAGTAAGGAACTGAAAACTTTGATCTCCCATATCCTGTTTGTTCAATTATTTATTTCCCATATGCTTGATTACTTAACAAGTTGATTGGAGTTGGTTTGCAAGTGGATTATGCATCTAGAAAGGGATGAAAGGTGAAATTCAGATTCAATACAGTTGGATTTTAGTTTGAAAAACTGAAGAATATTATGCTCGTACTTCATAGTGCTTTCACTTGTTTATAGTTTTCTAAAAAGCAGATTCCCATCTCTTATAAGTTGGATTTGTTTCATAATTCAAGTTTGCTTTTAATCGTTCATAAAACTTGGGTTCTAGAGTGCTCATGATTTGTTTCCTAAATTTTAGGGTTTACTTCAGAGCAACAATCCATGTCAGTGGATGTCATACGGAAGGCATTTCAAGCTACTGAAGAGGGGGTCATTGCTCAAGTTTCAAAACAATGGTCAATGAGGCCACAAATTGCAGCTGTTGGATCTTGCTGCCTTGTTGGTGTAATTTGTGCTGGAACCCTTTACATTGCCAACCTTGGCGATTCACGAGCTGTTTTAGGGAGAGTTGTAAAGGCGACAGGGGAAGTTTTGTCCGTTCAGTTGTCAGCTGAGCATAATGCTTCTATAGAGTCTGTGAGGCAGGAGCTCCGTGCCCTGCATCCTGATGATCCACATATTGTAGTCTTGAAGCATAATGTATGGCGCGTTAAGGGCCTTATACAGGTAAGTTATTTGATGCATTAATATTGAAAATGCACATTCTTTGTCTTTTGATGTGGCTGAAATATGTTTTTAACCGTGTTAAGCGCATTTTCTTTCTCAGGTTTCTCGATCTATTGGCGATGTCTATTTAAAGAGAGCTGAGTTTAACCGAGAGCCTCTTTATGCTAAGTTTCGCCTTCGTGAACCTATCAAAAAGCCCATACTGAGCGCCGAACCATCTATTTCAGTGCTCCAATTGCAGCCACAGGATCAATTTATTATATTTGCTTCAGATGGGCTCTGGGAACACCTTAGCAATCAGGAAGCTGTTGATATTGTCCAAAACCATCCACGTAATGTAAGATTTTTCTACCAGCTAAAATTAGAGAATAAGATGCTATCACTTTCTTGAATGATCAACTAGTTTTATTTGGAAAAGAAAATGGACAAAAGAAATTTGGCCACCTGATACTTCCTATATTTTCTACATTGTGCATGTGGTTGTGTTTTGAATGGGCTATGTTTTGTATTGTGCTGGTGATAGTGTCAGAGTGGGAGAGCCCACCCTCTCGAATTGTTCTGAACTTTGTATTTTGTGATCTTGTCAATATATTGTGACTCTCGGCAGGGTCCTTGCAACATGTTCATGTTTTTGGTTACTACTCAAACACAATCTTAGCAACCTTAAGCAGCTTAGATCGATGATCTAAATTTGTTCTTCATTATCCTCTCTCGTGTTTTGGAAAATGTAGTATAGCCTTCTCGAAACCAGATTTTACATCTTGTTCTAGTTGATTGAAAAATAGATTCAGCATGTTTTCTGTTCATTAAGAGCAACCTGCCACAATGGTTCTAGATTCTTTTGCGTTTTCCTTTTTGTGTTGGCTTATATGATGCTTATATTTCGTTTTATTTAAAGTTTTTTAAATCAATATTTTTCCTAAAGAGAGAGGTCGTCAAACGTCTTGTTTTCATACATAGTGTTAGGAAAGGAGAGATGATAAAGAAACTCAAACTTTCATTTGAATAATCTCTCATTGCAGGGAAGTGCAAGGAGGCTGGTGAAAGCAGCACTACAAGAGGCAGCAAAGAAGAGAGAAATGAGATACTCAGATTTGAAGAAGATTGACCGGGGGGTACGGCGACATTTCCACGATGACATCACAGTGATTGTTGTTTTTCTCGACTCAAACCTTGTGAGCCGAGCTAGCTCTACAAAATGTGCAAGCCTATCAGTGCGAGGGGGTGGAGTTAACTTACGTCCAAACTCATTGGCCCCCTGCACCACACCATCAGACACTGGCATGGCCTGATTTGGCTATATCATCTCATGTTTGTTTGTCTGTTGTATTGTTCTCATATGTGAATACAAGGTAGCTTCCAACAGAGATAAAATGGAGCCAGGCATCAATCCTTTTACTATACTTTGTAACTCTTAACTCAAAAAGAAGAAAAAAGAAAGAAAGAAAGAAAGAAAGAAAGAAAGAAAGAAAGAAAGAAGCTTCAGCTTTCTGTCCAAACCAAAGCAACTGAAGTAGACAGCTTCAAGTTGCCTGTAATTGTAGCTAATTCCTTGGCATATTTCACATCCTTCCCATTATTATTTTTTTTTATCTTTTACCCATTTTGCTCACTACTTAGCTCTTGTAAATTGTATGTATGATGACTATGGAAATTCAGTTTTGCTTGTTTTGATCTGTGTCAATTCATGCTGAACTGCCTAATGTGTTATTACATCTTTGCTTATTTATGAAGCCACTTGAATGATTGATTGTTATTTTCCTCCATTCTCTCCCTTCTAATTTCCGGTAGATGCTGAAACTCATCGGATGAATACAGATACCATCTTCATACACAACACTCATGAATGCGTCGAATACCTGTCAAATACGTCTTTCAAAGGTTTATTCCATATTCTCCTATCTTTGCAGTTTAGGCATGAGTAACAGAAGGATTTCATGAAAGAATGAAGAATCAATAGGGCATGGGATATGGATTAGATGAGGAATGGAGAAAAGAAGAAATAGGAATATGTAGGAATATAGTATGGTTATGGAATATAGGGCGGGGGAAGCTTTAATCTGAGTTTGTCAGATTGGTCAGTAAGAGCATAAAACACAATAATCCAGACAGAAAAATTGAAGGTCCCTATGTAAGAAAGTATAGTGAATGGTTGTCTTCTTATAATTGTCATTTCTATTTACACCCCCAAGTAAAATGGCACATTTCTCACTGCCCCCACCCCACCCCACCCACTGCACTCAGTCACAACCCTCTATCCCTCTAAAGTTAAGATGGGATAGATTTGTGTGCTCTTTTTCTTCAGTAGTTCATTTTGGATTGGGTGGAATCAACCTACAAACTTATGTTCAATAAATTGTATTTGGTGGAGGTAAGTTCAAACAAAAGAGGTCTCTCACATTTTATTTTGTTCCACTTTGTTTCTTCAGACTTTTTAAAACCTCTGATTTAGTTTTTTAACTTCAAAAAAAAGTTACTTTTTATGATTTTTGGTTCACTTGTTAATGTATTAGAAATTTTGTTAACTTGTTCTACAAATCTTTAACGGCAACGCAAAAACTTAATCAACATACTTAAATCTAAAGTCTAATCATCCAAATATAGAAGTCACATTATGAAATCCTAACAACAATGACCAAAGTGTTATTTTTTTTCAAAAGTTCAAGGCAAAACACAAACGTTTTAAAAGTTTATGAACTAAAATGAACAAGACACCAAATGTATATACCAAAATAGGATTTAATATACATAGAGGGGAGGTTACTCTTTTAATCAATTTGAGAATTTCATCCTTTTGTCTTTTGAAATTTTAATTAAGCAATTGCATTAAAAAAATATTGAAATTTGTTAACAGAAAAGTTTGTCTTCAACTGTTGTTTTATTTTAGAAGTGTGAGTACAGTGACTAACATGAGAATAGTTGTAATTTGCACATGCTTCTCTTTGGATTTAAGGTTTAAATTCTCATTCTTCACATATGTTAGATTCTTCTTTTTAATATATACACACACACAATGTTTGGTCTTTAATCTTTTGAATTCCCAAGTTCATTGGTAATGCATTAGAAAATTTCAATTAAGGCTTCACATTAAAAAAAAGATGTTGAATTTGTTGACAAGTTTGTCTTCAATTGTTGTTCTATTAGCATATTTAGGCATGTGAGTATGGCATATTCAGACCATTGATGTTCCTCATTCTCCAATAATATATGTTTTTATTCACGGAAAAAACAAAATGCATGAATTTGTATGTCTATCGTTTGTTTCTT